>NC_133571.1:17512619-18137619 GCF_048773025.1 Camelus bactrianus
TAGTCACCTCTAGGTGAGGAGACCTCAGATTTCTGTCTTAGAGCCAGGAGGTGGGAGCCTAAGCTGGGACCAGTCCAGCTGAACAAAGAGAAGCAGGGACATTCTCTGGGACCACAGGGGTGGAGCAGACTCGGGGCAAGGGGGAGTGTGTTGTGGTGGAGAGTGGAGCTCAGAGCAGTATGAGAGCAGTGAGCATCTGGGGGTGGTGGTGGGGGGCACTGCCAAGAGTTCACAGAGCAGGGAAAGAAAGAAAAACCAAAATGGGACGGTGGCGGAAGAAAAAGATGAAGTGGAAATAGAGCTAATAGAGGCACAGTGCTGGATTGCAGTCTTGCTTCTGGGCCAATGTGTTTCACATCCCCAGGCAAGCCGTCACCTTCCAGAGCTCTGTCTCCCAGCCACAAAGTGAGGGCACCAGAGCAGCGCCCTCCAATCACCTGGGGAGTCATTTCAACTTACCTTCGCCAGGCTGCACCCCAGCCTACTGAACTCACACCCGCAACAGCGGTATGGAGACGCCGACACTGAAGGAAAGCCCTCTGCGCGATTCTGGTGCCCGCTCTTTGTTCAGAACTCCTGAATTAAAAGACAGCCAAGCTTCCTTCCAGCCCTAACATCCCCAGAGGCTCTGTGGCTCTGAGAGCAAACTTGTTTCCCTGTGTTCTCACCCAAGTCTGGCTCTGGTATCCGGCAGGCGGACTGACCCTGCTTTGCCGCGCTTTCCACTGGCTGCACCTGCACGAGGGGCTCTGGAGGCAAAAGCCTTTGAGAGCAGGAGGTGGGGACAGAAGCAGCTTCCTAGTACCTGCAGTCACCAGCTGACAGTCCTGGCGGTGAACAGTAGAGGGCGCCAGGCTCCCTTCCCCCAGGGAGGAGAGGTGTGGAAACAGAAGATAATGGAACATCTGAACAGAAAATTACCTTAGAGAGCTCCCAGTCCAACCCATCATTTTACATAAGAGGAGACAGGCTCGGAGCAGGGAAGTGGCTCATCAGGGCTGAGCCAAGTGGCCTGAGAGTCCTGCACCGTCAGGACAGACCTACCTTCCACTTCAGTCTTGTCTGAAACATGACTAAATCATGGCATCTCTTACTCTGTTGTTCGCTCTCGTTTGCTTCATGAATTTTATCACCATAGCAGGATAAAAAGCAAATATGCCTGTGGCCTGGGAGTCAGGGCTACGGGCATTCTTTTCTAGGAAGAGACTGTCTTTAATTGGACCACTCCTTTGTCTCCTGCCCCATAGCTTTTGCCTGTTCACCGTCCTGCATCCTGGGGCAGCCAAAATGCTAAGAACATGCTAGAAAGGCATTGTTTGAGAAAGGCTAAGTAAAACGGAATCATCCTTGGCCTGGGTGAGAAAACACACAGAGAGATACGTATATCACTCTTCCAACTTGTGAAGCCTTCATGGAGGCTGTCCGCTTTCTCCAAGGATGACCATGCAGGTAAAGATCGCTGCATGATCATCTCCACACCTTTCTGCTTTGAGGAGAGGCACAGAGAGGCGAGCTCTCGGCAGCTTTCGGGAGGCTGGCCACTACAGGAAGACAATTTGGTGATGACATTGTTAGGTATCACCACTCCAAATACGTGGGGTTCTGCATTCTGCGAGGGGCTTATTTGTGTGGAAACCCCCTGTTCTCCCTCCCCTGAGAGCCAAGCACCCTAGAGAGCCAATGCCCGGCCTTACCCTCCTCGGTGACTCGGAGGGGGATCAGCCGCGTGGTCTTCACAAAGGGACGATGTGCCTCGAACTCAAACTCCCGGGACACGTTGCAGGTGTAGAGGCCGGAGTCGTTCAGGGTGACGTTGAGCACAGTGATGGACACGTCCTGCAAGTCTTTGCTCCCATTCCACTGCAGGCGACCCTGGAAGGGGCTCTCCACCTCCTGGTGGCCGTTCCGATACTCGTAGATCTGCAGGTAGAGAAGCAGAGGGGTAGGGCCACGAGAGAAGACAGGGTAGAGATGGGGACGGGACAGAGAAAGGGACCAGAATGATGCATGGACGGGGGGAAAGGGGACAATGGTACAAGGAGCTCCCGAATGTGGGAGTGGGATGGGGGCTTGGAAGAGGGCGGGGAAGAAAGCGAAGATGGGGCAAGATGGGAAAGGCAAACAGGTGTCGGGGCACACAGACACGGACATGGCGAGGGAAGAGGCAGGAAGCGGGAGGCAGGAGGAAGGGGTGGAAAGGAGGAGACAAGAGGAAGGTGAGTGAAGCGTACAGGAGCCCGGGAGGGGACAATTGAGAGGAAGGAAGGATTGGAAGGAGACGGAAAGAGAGAACAAGAGAGAAAGATGTGTCGTGGCAGCAGCCAGCAAGAGATTGAGGCATAGAGACCAAGACAAGCAGTTTCATGCATCATAAAGACATCTGAAAGCTCTGGCCTCCAAATGGGACTCTCTGGGCTGGTCCCCACTGGGGACGTGGGCAGTCAGTCGGAGCCCGGCGACAGGAAAGGGCTCCAGGCTGCTAACATGGCCCCGATGAGCAGAGAGCTGTCAGCCGATGTGCACACATCACACCTTCCATTCTGGGCTGAATTATAACTGAAATCTGGTCTCTAAGTTTCTTTTCTCAAACATTTCCACCTTCTAACACAACTTTTATTCCCCTCTGCAGTTGTGCTGTCCATTCTAGACTCTGCTTGCCCTGTGCGGCTACTTATATTAAAACTGAAATCACTAGGAATTAAATAAAATGTAAAATTCAGTTCCTCAGTCGCACCAGCCACATTTCAAGTGTTCAATGCCACACGTGACTGGTGGCTACTGGATTAGCACAAATATGGAACGTTTTCATCTTCACAAAAATTTCTATTAGCATTGCTCTGTATTTCCAGCCCATTTTTAAAGTTTCTTTTCCTCTGTCTGAGCCACCTTCACCTCACTTTGGGTAGGCCTGGAGGCAGAGCAGGTGGCTGGCATATGACCAGACCTGAGGCTCAGCGTGAACTTTGCATCTGGCCAAGCCATCCAGGCTCCTGTAACCTGCAGTTAACTGAGCCAGGTGCCGGGAAGTTGACTGGTCCCAGGTCTGGCACCAGACTGGAGTAAATTTACATCAGAATGGCGCATACAGCCTAGGGTTAGAAAGGAGGCCAGCTTTAGGAGAGCTAGACAAAAGAGCAAGCCAAACTCAATTTACTCCTAACGTTGTCTCCATCAAGTCTTTGTGGAGAAGAAAACTTGCCTCCAAGAAGACGAGGCTGTGCAGTAAAAAGGGCTTTGTATCTGCCATCAGATGGCCTGGTTCCAATCTAAGCTCTCTTAGTTAACTTCTTGGAGCCTCAGTTGCCCCATTTGTGTGTGTGTGTGTGTGTGTGTGTGTGTGTGTCTCAAATACTTATATAGTGCTTCCTATATTCCAGAACTATTCTAAATGCATTAACAATGATAGCTCGTGAGTCCTGGTAACAACTGTGTGCGGTAGCTATGGTTTATATCCCCATTTTAGAAATGAAACTGAGGCCCAGAGAGGTTAAGCAGTTTGTCCAAGGACACAGAGTTAATAAGTTGTGAATCACTAAGAATCAATCCCAGGCAGCCTGGCTCCAGAGGCAGTGAAAGCATGAATGATGACCATCCCCAGGTTGGTACTCCAAGTGTAGAGCCGCCATCGTGGCACGGGCATGACCAGTCAGAACTGACACGGGCCATGGCTGACCCCTTAGTTCCCAGAGCACGGGGACGTCTGGAAGTTCCTGGGCTGAAGGATGGTGGGGAGGCCGATTGGAGGGTTTGGCACAAGCAACCACTATAAGGACTATTGAAACATTTTACCCACTGATGTGACCGTCCCAGCTGAACATCAGCCTTGGTCATCCCCGTCATTCTTATGTCACTGGGATTGTGAGAGTTAAGTGAGTTAACCCACGTTATCTCATTTAATGACTCTTAGTGTTATTTCCATTTTTTTCTACTAATTTAATCCAGCCACTAGGATGGTGCAGAGATCAAATGAAAACACCTGCAAGGTGCCTTGTTGGGCAACTGGCACACAGTAGGCCCTAACTGCTGTTTCTCTCTCTCTCCTCCTTACCCTGCTGAGACTGGCAGCGTCCTCCCTTTCACAGCGGCTGGGCTAAACAAAGCTGTCAGTTATCTGCAGAGGTGCTGTCAGTGCTTTGGAGAAAAAGGCCAGTGTTTGTCAGATCATCATCCCCCAGACTCTCAGGAGCCAGGCACATAACAGCAGAGGCCAGTGAAAGAAAGGCCAGAGTCAGCAGTCAGACATACAAGGAAATCTTTACCGCCCTCGGGCCTGTAGAACCATTCCACCACCGTGGTGGCCTCCACCTCCTCCCTCTTCATGCAGGAGATGCAGCGCAGCTTCATGGGGTTGCCCTGAACGGCCTCGGTCTCCGAGGGCACTTCCACACACACGGGGAAGCAGACGCTGACTGGAGAGAGGCCAGGGAATGGGGAAGGGACAGGAGGCGTGGGGCAGAGGCAGTGGACAGCGAGGAGGGAGGGAGGGGAGGCAGAGAAGGAAGAATCATGAGCCGAACTTGAAAACAGCAGGCACATGTATGTACGCTCCCCTAGTGTGCTCCCCACAACAGGCAGGGAGTGCGACAGAGGAGCCGTGGGGGACCGGGCATCGAACGCAAACCTCCCCAGAAGCAGTGGGGATGCGGTGCAGCGCGCACCTGACCCCGCCCTCAAAGACTGAGTGCCTAGGTGGGAATTGGCACGCATGCATCCATCCGTGGACCGTCCTTGCACCCTTCCGTTCAACAAGCATCCACTGAAATCTACTCTATGACAGGTCTGACACTGAGATACGATGAACAAAACACTCACCACACCCTAAAGGCATTTATAAACCCGAAGGGAACACATACTCCTAAGTGTCATTAAACCAGACTGTGGCAAGTGACGTAATAGTGCCGTGCTCTGTTCCCAGGGGAGGGAGAGTTTACTCCTGGTTGGGCTAGAAGAGAGGAAGAAAAGGATGGTGAGACTTGAGGCTAGAAAGGTGGATTGGACCATGTTGTGAAGACCTCTGTACGAGCTTCACAATAGGAGGGATCACATGTTTTAAAGCCGTGGAGAGATGTAATCGTATCTGTGTTTTACGAAAAATGTAAGTAATTCTGACGTACGGTGGGGGATGGAGCAGCAAGGAGGTGAGCTGATCCTGCGGCTGGGGTGATGCTTCACACAGAGGAAGAGAGACAGAGAGAGAAAGATGCAGTTACAAATTGGGAGGGAGGTCAGATCGGGGGGCACTTTGCATGCCATGCAGAGGTCTGGACTGTAGTTTCTGCCCTCTAGAAACATCGGGCTGTAAATTCAGAATGAATCAAAAGTGGGATGTGGCTGCCAATAAAGCAAGTGCAAACGCAGGCTGTCTTAACAGATGTACACTGTGCAGAACAAATGAGGAACCATCCCTCTGCGTTGTGCAGAACAGATCTGGACTATGATGACCAGTTCAGGGTGTCACTTTGTACAAAAGGAAGTTTTTGACGAGTGTGTGTGCAGAGAAAAGCGAGATGGAGAAGGGTCTGGGGGCAAAGTCTGGTAAGAACAAAGAGGGGGCCGGGTGCTTAGCTTTGACACCAACACATCTGTCTTCAAATATTTGAAGGCTGGATTGTGGAAGAGAAAACAGATTCTGCCCAGCTCCAAAAGTTACAAGAAAGTAAGTGTAGCTCAATTTTTTTTAAGAACTTTCTCATGCTGTAGCTGTTCACAAGTGCAGAGAACTATTTGGTGAGAGAGTTTACACCTCACAGAAGATTCAAAAGTGAAGTGACCACCCAAAATTCTTGAATCAGGGCTTCTAAACTGTCCTAATGCTACCTTATCATCAACTATTAATTTAAAACCCTTAAAAATGAAATAGTACACACTGTCATTTAAAAGCTAGTCCACTGTGAATGGTCAGTCTGTTCCTCCACTGGCAGGCAGTTAGTACTTACTAAAAGCAGAGGAAAGCGTTAGGTGGAGATTAAAATGAGACTGACCAACTAATTTTGAGTCAAAAAATGAAATATTTGACTTAGAAGGCAACAGATCTAAGTTTTAGACACAGAATTTAAAAACTGGAGGCACTATCATAAAGTTTAATATAGTAACAAGGTAAAATACATTTTGTCAGTTTTAAAACTCTCAGGAGGCTGGGGCTGGTTTTACCAGGCAGCCTGCAAGAGGCTCGCTTGCTCCTGCATGTGGATCATTATTTTAATGGATAACAGGTCCATATCTAGAGAGAACTGATCAGAAATAGTTTCAGAATCTGATGAGTTTGAAGTCTTGATTATAGGCCTTGTTTAAAAAAAGGAGGGGGGGGGGAGAAAAAGGAAAAAAAAAAGGCATGGTCTGTGCAAAACTTTGGGAGTGGTAACAGTGTAGAGAGCATGCACTGAGAACTCTGTGTAGCAGGGAGCCTTTGGGGCACATTCATATTTAAAGAGACATGGTAAAGATGAGTTAGTTCAGTGATGATGACTTCAGAGCAGAATAGGAAAATGGACCATGGAAGTACAGTTGCAATTAAAGAGGAAGGAGGAAAATGGGATTTGGCAACTGAAGGCTTGGATTTGATGGACTGTTCAACCTCTCAGAGGTTCAGTTTATTCATCAACAAAATGCTGAAAGTAATATCTATCTAGAAGATGTATCATGAAAATTCTATAGAATAATTTGCATGAATGTGCTTTGTACAAATACCACTTGTTAATGTGATTTTATCCTTCATTCATTTGTTCACTTATTCAACAAACGTATTGGGTGCTTCCTGTGTGTCAGTCATGGCTCTTGGCACTGAGAACACAACAGGAAACAAAGCAGGAACCATCCCTGCTCTCCTGGAGCCCACATTCCACGGGAGGGAGAAAGACAATAAGCAACATTAAATTGCAATAAGTGCTATGAGAAAAAATAAAACAGAGCAGAGGAGATAGAATGTGCATAGGATCATGGGAACAGCCTCATTGAGAAGGTGACGTGGAGCAGGCACTGAAGGAAAGAAATGAGGGAACTAGCCACATAGACATCTGTGTGAAGGTGTGCAGAGGAAGGAGCGACTCAGGAGTCCTAGGGTGGGAATGTGCTTGTCGAAATCACAGAGCACAACAAAGCCCAGGGAACAAAGGGAGAATAGACCAGTATATATAAAATAGACAAACAAGTTCATACTGTACAGCACAGGGAGCTATATTCAATATCTTGTAGTAGCTTATGGTGAAAAAAATATGAAAAACGAATATATGTATCTTTGTGTATGACTGAAGCATTGTGCTGTACACCAGAAATTGACACACCATTGTAAACTGACTATACTTCAATAAAAAAATACACATTAAAAAGAAAAAATAAGCTTAAAAAAAGGAGAATAGAAGGAGACAAGGTAGGAGAGATAAGCCAGGGCCAGATCAAACTGGTCTTGTAGACCATGGTTAGAACTTTGTCTTTTATTTTGAGTGACATGGGAGCATTGGAGGGTTCTGAGTGGAGGAATGACATAATTTACACAAAATTACATGATCTGACTGCTATGTTGAGAATAAACTGAAGAGGTGAGGAAGGACACGGGTGGAAGCAAAGAGAATAGTTCGGAATCTAGTATAGTGACTAGACTGAGAGATGGTTCAATGATTTTGCTTTGATGAAGATGACAGCAGAGCTGCTGGGGTTTGAAAAGGAATCGTTTGCTGGACTAATATCCTTGAATAGATGAGAAGTGATGTCCTCTAGTGAACAAGTAGATGTGTTGGTCTTAAATAGAAATACAGTTAGTTGATTTATAGTTAAAAGAGGGTGGGCAGAATGCAGTCAGGATGGCGAGTATGTCACAGCGGCTCCTCTTTGTTCTGAGCTGCCCCTGAGATGACAGTAACCCAAGGTATCATCAGAGAGCAAGTTCCACTGATTGCCTTCTCCCTGCCAAAGTCCAATTACAAGTCATAAGAATGACTCTGCACATGAGGTCAACTCAGTTCATGAGGTCCTGGATAGCACACTGCAAAATGGCCACAAAATCCTCTCGTCCCTGCTTACTCTCCCTTTGCATTATGACTTGTTGCTCCTTCCATCAAGAGGGAAAGTGTATTTCTCCACCCTGTGAGACTCCAGCACACCACTGCCTCTCTTTCTGTGAGATCCTTTAGATACCAAGAAAAGATTGTACACATGGTAGGTATTCAACCCACACTGCTGACTATAACTAGTAAACTCCTGGAATAATCTTAGCCAAGTCATTTGACCTTTGGTCTTCTCTTCAATTTCTATAATAATAATGAGGAAACATGGGAGGGAAGAATATATTAATGATGATTATATTTAAGGAATAGCATCAGGAGGTGGATAGTAATATTTATGTAACCAACTCCTCTAGTAATTCCAAATCTTTTTCTTCTTTGGGCATTGCTATATTGTCCCTCTTGACCTTGCTCTAGAAAGAACACTTTCCTTTGTGCTAAGATAATAAAGGCTTTGATTAGAATGTAAATACTTTTCAAAAGGGGGTAATAAATGACATTATTTATAGATATTAACACCCTGGTGACTTGGTTTATCAGATTAGCCAGTCACTTAGTGGAGCCTTGAAAGTGTGGATGCAATTTAGGCTACTGGGGGGAAGAGAGGAAAACATCCCCCACACAATGGACATCTGGAGAGGAAGAGCAGAGAAGACACTCGCAGGTAAAAGATGAATATGGCCTTAGGAAAGGCTATGGCATGGGGGAGGGGCATTCCAAAAGGGATGAGAGGACAGACAGATGCCCACCTGGCAATCCTGGTATAGCATCATGTGCGTCCACAAGAGGAGATAGAACAAGCTCTAGAAGACTGAAATCAGGAGATAAGAGTTCTCTAGAAAGTCCTTTCCCCTCCCCTGCACTCATTTTCTCATCTCTCAATTGAAAATAATACTGCTTTCCTTGACTACCACCATAGAATTGATATGGGGACCAAACGAAGTAATAGACTGAAAATTGCTTTGTAAATTGTAAAGCACCAGACAAATGTATATTTTATTATTATTATTATTATTATTATTATTATTATTATTATTATTATTATTATTATTATATACTTGATTGAAGGAAATAATGGAACTTTGTTAAATTCATGCAGAAAATAAAAGAATGGAAAAGATTCCATTCATATTTGCATCATGTGACAAATCAGCTTGGGAAGGGAGACCATATCTAAGCTAAGTGCTTGCCGGTCTTGGAATTATATGCAAATAAAATGAAACTGCATTTGTGAAGTGAGGCCCTCTTTCTTACACTTAATGACAAGGTTTCCTGAACCATCCTTCTTTCCCTTCTGCAGCTTCTCAATTTGGCGAACCAATGCTCAGAAGCTGAGGATGAGCAAGGATTAGTGTAGTACGCACACTTCTTCCAAAGGTTTTTTTTTTGAGGGGGGGGGTTGAGGGGCTAGGAGGATGGGTACTCTGCCAGTTTTAGCAATATCGTGTAAATATTTCCCTGCCATTCAATTGTGCAGCTAAAGGGATGTTAGAAACCTTCTGCCCCAACTTCCAAACTTACGTTCCAGATATATGTATACAAGGAACCAGACACTCTAAGGTGGTTACATAGCAAACTAGTGGCAGAGCTGAGACTCCAGTCCAGGTTTTGTAAGTCTAGCCAAAAAGTCCTTGGACTACAGCATGTTTTCCCTCTGTTCTACAATTCAGGCAAGGATGCTAAAACCTTAAACGAGGATTTGGGAAGAAAGGGCCTGTAGAATCTCATCCCAACACTTCTCTACAACTTCATCTCCCACTGATTTACCCACTCTCTCTCTTATCCAGCCAGACTAACCTCTCCTAAGCCTCATATCCCTAGTCTTAGCCTCCCCTGAGGAAATCTCAGCCTTAAATCTTCAAGGCAGATCACTGGCAATCTATTATGTCTGCTTCATCTTCAGGTCTGGCTTACTCTCCTGGGGATGGATGGCGGTGAGTCTGCCCTTGGGACTGGCATTACCCTCTCTCTTTGTCCTTGCCAGCTTGTCTCATCAGGCATTTTGTTCAACAGGAAGCTTGGCTCTGCTTCTGGTCACATGCAAAATCCAGATAACGCTGGTAAACAGAGTTAGTCCTGGAGGCTTAATAAAGTGATACTAAGGTAAAGAGGTAATTCCCATCAGCATGTCTGCCACTGCATATGCAGAATGAGTTCCATGCCAACCACAGAGCTTAATCCTACATGCCTACTTTCAATAAAGCAGGTGGGCACAATCATTTCTAATTATCCTGGTTATTGATTTTTAGCATGAAGAAAAATAGCTAAGATCATGTAAAGCAATATATCAACTGATGAGCACATATATTTGATCTGGAGATCTAATCAGAGTTGCCAAGACTGAAATTCCCAGAACTACGCAACAACTATACACACACACACAGACACACACACACAGGCACACACACACACACACACACACTACCATATCCTCATCAATCCATTCAGACGCCCAAACAAGCATGCTCAGACATACACTAGCATGCACATTCAAATATTGAGGCATACATTGACACAGTAAAGCATTCTCTCAATCACATATTCAGACATTATCGTGTAGACTCAGTAACTCCCACTACACACATGCAGGCACCCCACTCCAAGCCCATCTCTAACCACTCTGCTAGGCCTTGCTGTTGCAAGTATAGGACTCTCTTATTGGGAGGGAGAAGGTCACCTCACCCTTTCACAGCAGATAAGCAAGGACCTATTTATCGTTGAAGGCAAAAAACCCAACTCCCCAAACACCAAAGCACCTAGTTCCACATATTTATGAAAAAGAAGAAAGATGCATTTCCCAGGTGCCTATTTATCCAATACACAGCTGCAAGTGGCTGAAGCCTGTTTTCCTTATTAAAATTAAACAGGTGGATCAACAACTGAGGTATTTTCACTTTCAAAATGGATTCATCCAGATTGTTTTGATATATAAAAATTAACTGGAAGACCCGATGACTTCTCATTGAGAAATGAAATGTAACTGTAATAGAGTTGTTTTTTGTTTGTTTGTTTGTTTTTTTGTTTTTTTGGGAACATGACTGCGTTCTCTTTCAGCAAAGGGGAAGGGAAAGGGAAAAAAATACTTTGGAGTTAACAGGAAACAGGAGGAAGGGTGGGAAAATCACCAAGGAAGGTTTGGGAATAAAGAAGCAGGAGAGTGAGGAGGCATTTTTCCAATCTCAAAAATCCCAGTTCTCATGGAACCCCAATGGATCCCATGCCTGGCAGACATGCACAGAGGGAAGCCAACCAGGGCTCCTTTTTGTCACCAACGACATCAATAAGCGTTATTACTGTTAGCATTATTACTGTTATCTGCATCTCGCATGGCAGGGGGCTGGTACTTACCCCACAAGATGAGCACGAGGGAAGCCAGGGGAAACAATCTGTTGAAGGCAGGCATCTTTTTCGGCGGGTGGCTTCCGGAGCTAAACAGAGATTCCCTTGGTCAGCAAATGCTCCTTCTCAGATACTTTCGAGGAAACCCTTTGGGACGGACTGTCCCAAGGGGGCGACTTTCTGCCTGAAACAAGGGCCAAGCGCCAGCGACTGGGGAGGCTCTGCGGGCTTCTTGAGCCCGGCGAGGGTTTCAGCTCCAAGCCGCCCTAGCCGACCGCCCCAATTCGAGGGAGCGGATCGGCAGCTTGGCGCGCTCTCCCCGGAGCCCGTTGCTGGGATCCGGCTCAGCACCACGGACAGTGCCTTCCCCGCCCACCCCGGAACTTCCAATTCCAGTTGCTCGGCTGCTTCCCTTGTTTGCGCCTCCGGGAAAGCTCAGCTCCGAAGCGAGCAGCACGCAGGTTCTAGGCGGCTGGGCTGTCGAAGGGGTCCATGTTGATCCACCAGTCACCTCCCTACGAATAGCTACGCTCCGACCGGCATCCACCGAGACCCGGGAGCTCCGGCTTCAGCCGCCCTGACCGGCTTCTCCAGCTGGGCGTGCCCCCACGCCCGAAGCCACCGGGACCGCCGTCTGAGCTACAAAATTCGTTCCACCTCGGTCCCGTCCACACCCGCCCTCGGCTCCCCGGGGAGGTCCGGAGAGGCGGGGAAGGAGGCGTAAGCTCCTGTTTGGCCCGCGATCTCAGAGGTGGGGCGTCAGGGATTGGGTGGGTAGGCCCCTTCCCCGGAGCTTGCCCCCGGATCGTGCCAGGGCCCGACCCTGAGTGGAGGGTGACCAGCTACGCTTCTCCAGGCCCCCCTGACAGTGTGTGCTCAGTCAGCCTGGACATGCGCAGGCGGCTCTCCACCCTCACCGCCGCCACGGACCCACCCCCTCGTGCAACACTCCCCACCTCCAAACAGGCGTGCCCCTCCCAGGGCCGATCTCTGCTGCCAAGCGAGGGGCGGAGCTCCGAGCGACGCAAACACCTCAGCCCCCGCGATTCCTCTGCTCGCTGGTTGTCTCCAGGTCTCCCTTTCACGTCTCCACACCTCTTCACAGAGCGGGCACACCTCCTCCCTCCGATTCGCACCCTCCAGGCAACCCCACTCCTGCTCCTGCACAGACATGCTTGCCTCCAGCTCCGGGAAGAGGAGGGCCAAAGTCTCTTTCAGGCAATGATGTCATCTACAATGTACACTGTACATGGCTCCCAGCTTCTCTCACCCGACCCCATCTCTCCTGCTCTCCTAGTATATCCTTTGTCTAGCCTTGATTAATTGGTTCCGGGCACACTGAACTCAGCAAAAGAATCCCTGCTTAGAAGTGGGGTAGGAGTGGGGCGCACCTGTTCCCATGTTCACCTCCTCAGCCAGTGAGGTGATCCAAATGTCGGTGCAAGAATGGTGTTCTTGGGGTGGGGTGAGGCAACTCCCTCTGGCTCTAGTCACTTTTTTTTTTTTTTTTTTTTTTTACAGTTTAAAAGCAAATAGATTGTGGTTTGGCTTCTTCCAACTATTAGCCTCACCCCAGTCCTAACAGCTGTTTCAGTGCTCTGCCCCATCGCTGGAAGGGAAACCTGAACCTTTAAATTTAGTTATAAACTCAGATTGACATAATAGATTAGGAATGCCTGGAACTGAAATGAAAGGTTAATACAAGAACCTCTCCCCCCTCTTCTCATTGCCTACTGGCTCCCTTTCCGAAAGGGGAAGCTTGACTCTGATATTCCAAAAAAGAACCACAGAGTAACAGCTGACTGTAAGTGAACCATAGGCAGGAAATTCTCCCTCCTAACATATCACAGAGCAACAGAATGTCCTTCCTTCTGGGCAGGGAGCCACCAGGCATAAACTCTATGTTGCTTTGAAGACCAGCCCTTGAATCACAGTGTGTTAGACTTGGATGAGAAGTTAAAGTCGACTTAATTCAACTTTCTTCCCAATTCATGAATCCCCCAAGGACGTTCCTAATGAACCGGCTCAACCTTTGTCAGTGATGAGAGCTTACTACTTCACAAGTCAGTCCCTTCTAATGTTTAAGGAAGTTCTTCTTTATATTCAGTTGAATTCTGTACACTCCTTCCTCCTCAAACTCCATTAAGAGATGAAACAAAGCTGTTTTCCTTAAGACAGCTACGCTTCCCCAGATTTTTTGTTTGGGGCTAAGCTTCATAAGTTTCTGACAGTGTATTTCCTGGTAGTTTCCAGCCCTTAAGTATCCTGGTCACTTTCTCAAGAAGATTTTTTGTTTGTCAGCATGATTCTCAAAGTGACATCCAGAACAGGAGCTGATGTTTCCTGTGGGGTCTGATCCACATAAATTCAGGGGAATTGTGGCCACACTTGCTTTAGAGGATGCATCTGTTCAATTACATTTGCAGCCATGTCTCACTCCTAATGAGCTATGGTCAGTTAAAATCCCGAAGTATTTTTCACTCAACCTGTTGCAGAGTCATCTTGAATTTATACAGGGAATTCTGGAAAAATATACTCTGTACTTACTGCTGTTAAAATTTATTAGTTTCAACCAATTGTCACATCCTATTAATATTTGTATTGAATCCAGATTTAATCATCCAACATATCTCTCTTCTTTAGCTTTGTTTCATCTCTAGGTTTGACAATCAGTTGATCCAAATACAGATTTTTTTTAATGGATAGGAAAAAACAAAGAAGAGTTCTTTGGCACGACTTTAGAGACCTTACTTTAGTTTGACTAATTAGACTTGTTTGGTATTGTCACTTACTCACAAAAAAATACCCAAATATATCTCCCCATTTTCCATATTGATAGCATAACACATTCTGAAAACAAATTTTAAAAGCATGTACGTGAGAAGAATTAGACTTACAATGATCCAAAGAAGAGAGCTGTAGGGTCAATGGTTTACATTTACATAGAAATGGATTTTCAGCAGAATGTTTCAAACCATTCCAAAGTGGAATGAATTACCTTTTGATATGTTCAACATGTTATTATCCAAAGAATTACTGGATGTTGTAGAAAAAAAATCTTCTATAGGTTAGGAATTTGGAATAGATTATTGATAAAGTTCTAATTGTCTTTGAGATTCTATGATTTTATCGGAAGTCTCACCCAAATACATAGAGTGACTGAAATATTTTCAGTCTGATAATTCTAGCAACCACGACTGCACTCACCACCACTACCGCATCAGGAACCGGCTCAACTTTGCATAATTTTTCTTACATCTATTTGTGCTGATTCCTAATAATCACAATGTTTTTTTTTCTAAATGTTTGCCAAGCCCATTTAAAATTATCACTTTGAAGATTTTACATGAGATTTTAAGAACAAAGTACTTACCTCCAGTTTGCGTAAGCCACTTCTCCTGTCTCTCCCCTATTAAAAACAAGAGCATTTGGTCTTTTCAGTCTCCTGACATTTCCTTTGGTTCTTGGCAGTGGCTCTCAGTCATTTTCACAAGTACCTTAAGTTCCCTAAAGTACATATGGCTTTGTTCTCAGAGTTTTTAACTCAATTAAATTATTTCCTCCTACTTTCCATCATTCTGGCTTCAATTCTTTTCTGCTGTTTTTTGTTTTTGTTTTTGTGGTTTTGTTTTTACCTTTTCCAATTTGATGATTATCTTCCCCTTGCAGTTGAGGGTGAAACTGTAGTTTCTAGTCTACAAACAGTAGCCAGAGCACTGTTTGTATTCTGTGAGATCATGCACCTTTATTGCTTTAAGCCCTTCAACAGCATCTCTTTGAATAATAAAGTAATAAATAAAAGCTTGACTCCTCGCCACTGTATAGCCAGGCCTGCCGGAGCCCTGATTATCTCTTCACACTCACGTCTACCATTCTCTGTCTTGTCCACAATGTTCCAGTTACACCTGCCTTTTTTTAAAATGTGCCTCAAACTGATCGAGCTCTTTCCCATAATAGAGGCTTTGCACCAGACGGACCGTCTGCCCAGAATGTTCTTCATCTAATGGCTGGTTTCTTATCGTTCTGCTCTTGCCTCAAAGGACCTCTTACAGTAACACTCCCTGGACACACTTGACTAATTAGACTTCTTTGGTATTGCTGCTTAATCACAAAAAAACATGCAAACAAATCTCCCTATTTTCCATATTTAAGACACCTAAACCAGTTTCTTACCCACTTCCCCCACCTGAAGTTACTCTATCTCATTACCCTGTTTCTTGTTCCTCCCATTGTCTCTCACTATCTAAAATTATCTTATTTTAAATTTATGTGCTTGTCTATTTTCTGTTTCCTCCCCTTGGGGCGTAAGCTCTGTGAAAGCAGACTCATTTGTTCTGTCTGCTGCCGTATCCCTAGGCATGGATTGGGACCAGGCAGGTATTCGATCTTCTATGACTTCTGAGTGAATGAACAAATGGATGGAGGAATGAGTGAGAATAGTGCGGAAAAAAGCAAAGAGCCGAGGCCATGAACCAGCAGAGGGAACAGAAAAAGGATGGTCAGAGGAACGGAAGGACACAGTGCCATGCTAGGCTATCTGGACTGTCTAGATTTGAGGAACACGCCTCCTTGGAGGGGACTTCAGCTGGCTGGGGAGGAGAGGGGCATATGGGGCCTGAGACATTCAGAGATTCTGAGGTGCAGGGGGAGGAACGACTCTGACAGGGAGAAAGGAATGGCATCTGAGCTATGCAAGAGGAAGTTAGTTTTCCTGAGGAAAGAAACCCATTTCACTTAGATTATTGGGGGTGGGGGGATGAGTAACAGTAGTGACAGTGACACTGTGAGTAGAGATAAAGTATGAGACCTTAATATGCACATACTAGTCTTGGTGAAGCAGGAAGCAGAACCGTCCACTGAGAGTAGGGGTTGGGGAGAGACGGAGGAACTGGGGAGGGGAGAACCAGTCTGAAATCCCCATGGTGTCCTTCTTGATGTATAGACAGACGCCAAGAGAAGCATTGCAAGATCAACACATGCCTGAACTTAGAGTCAAGATGCAGAAATCAGAGCCCAGTGTAGGCAAATCAACTGACCTGCTTCTGCTGTTTGAAGTGGATTTTGAAAAATGGTGCATACCCCCTGGGATGAGAGGGAAGAAACCTGTTTATTTTAAACTGCAGCCAAAGAGCACATATGGGACTGAGAGATAACAGGCTCCCCTAAATCGTTCCTTTATCCTGCCTGCCAGCTGTGTGGTAACTGTCACCAGTCAAGGGATGTTTGGGATTAGAACAGGAAACGGTGACATGGTGACCAGACTATGTAACCTCTTTCTGGAACTGCACGGTAGAGAATCTGGCAGGTAAGATGAGGCCAGAAATGTTTGCTGAATAGAACTGAATTCTAGCTGAATGATTAGGGAAGCCAAAATTTTCCTGACAACCAGCAGAGCCCACCATTCCAAACCCAAAAAAGCCAATGTCACACTGTTCTTAATCCTTCTCCAGGAAACTTATGGTTACATTCAGTGAGAAAGCTGTCCATAGGTGGTTATGATAATCCGAAATTTGAATGGGAAAAAAGATGTAATTGGTGACAAGGTACTCCAGGCTCCTCAGAAGAAAAGTTATATTTCAATTACTGCTGTTAGCGTGGCATCATGTTGGCATTCCTGGCATGTGGCTAGGGCTATCAGGCCAGGGGGGAGGAACAAGTCTCCTAGAGAAATAAGTATCATTATGCCCTCCACTGCTTATTGAAATACTATTACTGTTCTGACATTTGGGGCGGGAGCAAGAGTTGAGCCCTCACTGAGTCAATGGTCATCAGAAACATTATTGGAAAAGAAGAAAAAGAAACCACAAGATGAGACCCAGGGACAGGAGGCCCGAGTCCCACACCTAGTTCCACCTTGAGTGGTACTAACATTTTCACTTAACCTCTCTAAACCGACTTTCTGTCTCTAACTGTCTGCCTTCCAGAGTTGCTGGGAGCACAAATGAAATTGTGCGTGTGTGTGTGGATGTGTTTTGGACTTTGTAAAGTCCTATAAAACCAAGAGGCGTTAGACTCCTGTTTAAACGATTTTGTTAATCCTTACAGAGATGTGCTCCGCTGTGAACTTCAGCGGGATGAGAAATAATCAGCTTTTCATGATTATCATCATCTCTGTTATCATTATCACCATCAACATCATTATCTCATCATCAGGGTATCCGAAGTCATCCTTTGGCCCAGAACCACGCTACGTACTTCATATGGATTAATTCATTTAATCCTCACAACAATCTTAAGAAGTAGGTACTGTTACAAACAAACAAAACAGAAATACAAAACAGAAATAGACTCATATACATAGAATACAAACTTGTGGTTGCCAAGGGGGCAGAGGGTGGGAAGGGATAGACTGGGATTTCAAAATGTAGAATAGATAAACAAGATTATACTGTATAGCACAGGGAAATGTATACAAGATCTTATGGTAGCTCACAGAGAAAAAAAATGTGACAATGAATATGTATATGTTCATGTATAACTGAAAAATTGTGCTCTACACTGGGATTTGACACAATATTGTAAAATTATTATAAATCAATAAAAAATGTTTAAAAAAAGTAGTAGGTACTGTTATAATATTCTCTATCTCTTTTTAAGGAAATAAATACAAGAGAAGTTGACTTTCTCACTCAACTTGTACACGGCAGAACTATAACTCAAACCTAAGTCTCTTTGTTTCCAAAGATGTGAGGACTTAACCTCTTCCCACGAGAACTTCACCATCAAAAGGCACTTCTCTGTGCAAATCAGTCAGAAAGGGAATGACTCATTGCACAATGGCAAGTTCTTAGTTAAGTGCTGTGTATGTACATGTATGTATATGTGAGAAAAAATAGGTATAAATCCCTTTACTCACGAAACTTCTAGTGTGATGGCAAAGTATGGAAGCTAAGTAGACATGAGAAAATCCAATATATTCTGTGTTCTTTCTTTCTTTCTTGGGATGTTAAAGAGGCAATTTATAATCATTTATCATTTAGAAAGCTGGTATAAATCAACATGAGTAAACATCTCCTTGTTGATTTGTTTTTCTGTTCTTTTTTTTTTTTGTAAAAGGAATAACCGCTTAGCCTCATCTAATAGTTTTATTTTTAAGAATACAACATATTTCACTGAATTCTCATTATATACCTGTAAGATATGAGAGACTAGTCATCTCTTTCAAAAATAGCAAACACTGATATCTAAAGAGATGAAATGATTTGTGTCCTGTTACACTTCATTTGTTCATTTGTAAACCTCTCCTGGGTGCTCATCTATGCCAGGTATTGTATTAGTCTCTGGCTTTACAGAGACAACTGAGCTCGTGTGGGCAAGGCTGTCATGCACAGGTGGAGCCAGGAGATGGACTCACAGGTGATGCTCTGGGGGTGAGGAGCAGGGGGACAGCCGGGAAAGTTTGGAAAGAGGTAATATTTAAGTAGATGAGTAGAATTTCTCAAAGAAAAGACATGACAGATCGGGGGTTAAATGAGGTTCTGAGAAGCTCATCTTGCAGATGCAGGCGGTGCTCTCCTGGTTCTTAATTTGGGGCACTTTTCACGTAATGACCCTGCCATTTTCAAGTCAGGTCGTGATTTGTGGCTAAATGGAGTAACGGAAAAGAGTGATCTCTTTCGGATTAGACAGGTTTCTCCTGGATACTCTACCTCTTACCGCTGTAAACTCGGGCAAGTTACTCAATTCCTCTGAGCCTTAGTTTCTTCAGCCATAAAATGAGAATAATAGTATGACTTTTCCATAACTATTTATGAGGATTAAATGAATTAAACGTGTAAACCACCTAGCACAATGCCTGGCCCTTGGCATAAACTTAATTTATTTTCTTCTCTCTTCTTCATAAATAAGGAGTAGCCCCTACTAATATCTTCTTTTTAGGAAACTAAATTCAAGAGAAGTTAAATTAGTTGGATATTCAACTTGTGTGTATGTGGCAGGACCATTAATTTTTTGTTTTCCATTCTTTGATGTTCCTCATTCACCATGCCCACGGACCCAGCTTTCCCCAGCAGCAAGGAACAGCCCAACACACCAACTCCAGGCCTTGAAGGAGGAAAGGGATGGACCTCTGTATCCGGACCACGTGAAACAATAACATAGCTTCTAAAAGGTGTTGCATTTCCGTAAGCGCTTGCAGGAACACATGACTATGCCTAATGCTTGGGAAAGGCATAGTTCTGGATTTTGTGTTTCAGAACGATTAATGAAGTCATGCCGAGAAAACCTGGCTGAATCGGGTAGCTGCCAAGTTACTTCATCATGCCTTCAGGTTTATTCTTTCCTGTGGCCACTCCTGCTGGAGACGGTTCCCACAGCTCCCACAGCACACACACCTACCTCAGCTTTTGTAACTGGTGCCTTGGGGTCTGTCTCCATCACGAGTCTGTGGTCTCCCTTCTAGAACAAAGATTTGAGTCCAGAGTTCCCACAGGAGGATTTGAGAAGACACTCTCCTTTGCTGTAGTGGTAAAGATGGCTGCTTTCTCTGTATTCCATCCTTTAAGGAGTAGCAATCGGAACTCACTCATCTTCTGAGTGAGTGAGAAACCTGGCTGGTGAATGAGGATGAGAAACATAAATACAGGTGTCCTTTGGGTAACGGTGTTTAGAATTTCCCAGGGAAATTAGGAAAATGTTTATTTTTCTTTGAATCTGCAGAAACTAGCAGGGTACTTGGAAAATAGTAGTAAAGACACAATCCTTAGTAAGGATGTGGCATTTGTGGTGAGAAAGTGGTTTGTTCACAGGTGGTTGTGATACAAAGCAGATAAACAGAAAATACAGAGGATCAGAGGAAAGGCAGTTTACATCTCAAACAGTGAAGACTCCACGAAGAAGCTATGTTTAAAGCCTTCCTGAAGCCAAGATAGGGTTTCAACAGGAAGAGATTGAAAAGCAAGACATTCTTGACAGGAAAACAACATGAGCAAAAGCATAGAGGCAGGAAAGTTTCAGACCTGAGATGAGGAGAGTGAATGATTGAGTTTATCTGAACACTGGGCACATTTAGGGAAGCAATGGTGGGTAATGCGAGAAAAGTAAGTTATGTAAGTATTACTATTAAAGACGTCTAGACTTGTTTGGTAGGTAATTGGCAGTCACTGGAGATTTTAAGGCATGTGAGTAATGTGACATGAGATGAGTTTAGGAAAATTGACCTGGCAGACTAGGAGACATGGAGGGGGAGAAATAGGAGGGATGGTTGCAGTAGCTGCAGTCAGAGGGAAGGAGGGGCCGATGTAGTGAGTGTGAGCGGGTGAGGGCTGATCCTGGAGAAGATGTGTATAATACATTGGATAAGATGATACACTGGATCTGGCGAATGACCAGATGTGGGGCAATGGAGGAAAGGTCACTCTCGTCATGGCTGATGGGGAAATATTTTATGCCATTAGACGTTATAGAGAAGATAGCAGGAGTGATTTTGGTGAGAAAATTGATGGATCTTGGATCTTGTTTGGTATGTTTTGTGTTTCAGATACCGATAGATTATCTGGAAAGTTAAACTTAGTCCTTAGAAGAGAAAATAGGTTGGTGATCAAGATTTGAGAGTCATTCTCATAGAGTGATAACTGAGGTAATGGACATAGATGGTATTTGAAAGAGAGACTATCAAGAGACAGGTGATATGAGGCTGTCTTAATTTAGGAGGGTAGTGAAGAACCTGTGAGGCCAGAATATGAGAGGCTCTGTCAGCGTGGATTATTGACACTCAAGGAGGCAATGGTGGGGATAAGGAGAGAGAACAACCGTTCTCAGACGAAGTCACTGAGTGAGGTGGGCAGAGTATAGGGAAGTTGGCAGAGAACTTTGAAGAGGGCGCAAAAGCGGCAGAGTGACTTGTGTGAGCTCCATGAAGGAAGAGCTGAGTTGAGCCATGCGGACAAAACTACAGTCTGAATATGGCAGTGGGGAGCAGGGATAAAGATCGCTTCTCTCCCAGGGGAACAGAAGTGGAGCAGACAGCCTCCTTTCAAAGGATTCCAAGAGAGTTAGTACTGTTGAGAGCTGGGGGGGAAGTGGGGCAGTAAGATAACATTCAGTTAATAGAAATGAAAGACGTAACAGTCAAAACCGAGGTTTGTCTTTTCCTAAAAGGACAAAGCTGAGTTCTAATGACATCATAGTCCTTCTGCATAAACTTCGGGGTTTATGATGCAAAAATATAACCTAAATAAATAAGCAACTGTGCGTTGCCAGCAGTCCCTGAGGGGCTTCAAGGCCTTGAGGCTGGAGTCAAATCTCAGAGGGAGGAGATGCCTTTTGTTTTTATGCAGGAGGGAAGAGACATACCCTTGGTCCTGTTTTTGTGTGCAGATCAAGTGGAAACTAGGAGTGGGAAATTTTCTTTAAATCTCATCACCAACGGTCTACTGCTTTGGTGTTCATCTTCAGGACCAGAACGAAGAGAATTTTGGCACTATTTCATTTCCCTTTTTTTTTTTTTGTCTTTAAAAATTTTTTCTTTCTTTCCTGTTCTTTCTCTTTTTCTCCCTCCCCCACTTCTTCCCCTCCTTCCCCTCCCCTCCTCTCCCTCCCCTCCCCTTGACTCTTCTTTCTTTCTCCTTGCTGTCAGGAAGGAGGCAGAGCAACAGCTAAAACTCTTCTCCAGCTTATGTCATCTATTTGTGTTGTTTCCTGACGTGGAATCCAGAAGCCCCAGCTCCCCCCGCTCAGCCCCCAGGCTCAGCTGCCTGGACAGCCGTCTGTGGAATGAAAGGCAGCCCGCCCGTCCACAGCTTTCCTAGAAGTTCCCGTCCCAGCAGCACAAAATTCATTCCAATCTAGTGAGGTAGGTTGAGTGTTCGGACAGCTGCCGATTTGGGAGCTTTATTTAGATTCTCTGCAAAAGTCACCCCTGCTCTCCGTTTGGCTGAGTGTCTGTTCCCAACTAGACGAAGCTGGCGCTGAAGACTCCACTTGGACCGGAGCTTGCCTTTGCAGGTTGAGTTCGTAACTGCAGCGGGGAGACAGCACCAAGTCCTCCGGTGTGACCGCTCCGTAGGGGACGGTCTGGCCACGCCTCACCTGACCCAGGCACCGACTGGCTGTTGGTTGTTGCCCTGCTCTGGGTTTGTACCACCCATTCTGCCCCCAGCAGTGGTGTCATTGTGTTATCTGAACGTTGCTCCCCTTGTGGGCCAACTGGAGGAGACATGTCCAGGAAGCGAAGACCCCAAAATAAACAAGAACCTACACTCAGAGACAGAGGCCAGTGACTCGGAAATGTTTGTTTTCAGATAGAGCAGAGCAGGGAGGAAGGAGTGCAAGCTGTAAGAGTCTGAGGCCGGATACCATATAAAAGCATTTGACTCCAAGATTATTATAATTTTTTTTAAGTAGCTTTCTTTTTCCTGGGTGAAAACAACCGTATCTTAGAGTGGGTTTAAGGAGTTTTATATTCCTGCTTTTTTTAAAAAAACACTTTTATATTTTTTCCAGAATTTCTACAAGGAGAACATATCACCATGAAATCAGAAAAAGTACAAATGAGTAAAGGTACACACTGAGGCGCAGTCCAGTCCAGCCCCAGCTGGTCAGGCCCTTCGTGCCCTATACCAATACTTCATACAGGTGCCGTGTGTCTGTCTCTGAATCCTCCGGGGAGTGAATGGGTTAGAGCAGTACTGAATTTAAAACTTCCAGTTTTTAAAATGGAAGAACTGAACGCAGACAGATTAAATAGTTTGTCTGCAGCCACAAAGCTAGTCAGTGAGGGAGTCACTCTTCAAACCCAGATCTTTCTTTCACCAAAGTGCATTCTCTTTTTAGCGCTACCTCTAATTTGCGCACTGGTCATCCGAACCATCAGGTGATAAAGTATGGATGAAGCAGAGTAATCCATCATCACTCCCCGGGGAGCAGAGCATCTGACCCAGTAACCATAATCAGTTGCATAATTTCTGTTACATCATGTATGAGGAACAGAAAGAGCTCTAGGTGTTAACAGCAACTTGTTCAAAAGCCCAGAGACCAAGTTCCCACTTCTATAAACATGACACTGTGACGTCTGCCTTGCTCACTTCCTTGGATTGTTTTGAGATTCAAATGTGAAAACCTTGTTTGAAAATGCCTCATAGATTTCAGAATTCCTTATTGACATAAATCGTTATGACTGTGTTCTGTCTTTCCCTCCGTTACCTAAAATCACCTTGCATCCACATATTACTAGGAAACAGCAACGAAGGAGTTTCATGTCATAAGAAAATTATAGGATGAGGCGTGGAAAGGACAATGACAAATTATTTAGTTCATCCACCTATTTCTATAATTCCTTGAAGAGTTGCTGAAATCAACCCAGGAAGGAAGCTCAGGACAACACTTTAATAAATTATGTGAAGAAAATATACTCATATTAAGTGTTCTTTGCAGTAAAGCAAACCATGGGATTTTATAGACTACAGAGTTAGAATGACAGTGTTTAATGAGTCTATCCCCTGAGAGTAGATTCTTCGAAGGATCAGCTGAGTTGTTACTTTTCATTTTTCTTGCTTTTTGATGACTAAACATTTAAAATGTGGAGCAGGGAAACATCTACCTTAATAGTCTGTCAAAGGAAACAGGGAGCAGAGTGTAATTCTCTTCACAAATCCTAGCTTTTAACACTTCTCAGCACCAGACTGACAAATAAAATGTGACCACAGAGCCATTGTCATCACACGTTTGTTCTTGCTTCTCAGCAGGTTGCATGGTTCTTTGTGTATTTCTACATTCTTCTCTGGGTCGGCACTTAATGTCACTTGCTTCCCCCCTGCACAGTCCAGAGGATTTGAGTGTGATGTGCGAACTTGGTCAAACTGCGACCCGTCCTTCTCAGAATTCCCTATCTAGTATGGTTCCAGTTTAGGGTTTGCCCAAAGAAGAACTTGCGTGAGATTTGGGAGGGCAAAGAGAAGCAGCAGCCATTACTCTCCCTCCGAAGTTCATCACAGTCAGACAGACACGGGTGCCGGCTGGTCCCAGCTGGTCCTCTGCTCTGTATCCAGCATGTCTTCCAGAAACTGGCTCTGATTACCAACAGCAGCCCTGGGCTTGGCTGTGCATAAACTGAGACAGTGGCTAACCTAATGGCTAACAGCTTCCCATAGACCTCTCCACAAGTCTCCCCGCTGTGGTCCCACCTTGGCAATTCTGATTGCTTTTCAGAAGTCCCTGCAAGTCCCAACTTGTCCACTTGTTCGTCACTTCATAAAGACTGTTAAGTGACTTTTTTTTTTTGATTCTCCAACTCCCCCTTCAAGACCTTCACCTGTTAGCTCCTTGCACTTTTGTGTCTAGTTCCTATAACAAAGTGTAAGGTCTAAAAATGGTCTAATTCCTATAGAAGGAGTTAAAGGCTTAAATCTCTTATATCCGTAATACTCACAGTGACTCTTTCTCTGATTCACACTTTATTGGAACCAAATGTAGTTTCAGAGGAGCAAAACTTGAAGGATTGCTCCTCTGATCTGGCTAAATTTAAAACCATCAATGACCATGTTGCCGCTGGTAGACACAATACTAGTAGTCATATATAATGGCAAAACAATTATTTAGTTATCACGTGTAGTTACCTGGAGTGAAGTGTTTATGGAAACCAAGGATCTGGATGATCAAGAAGAGGTTGCCATAGAACATGTAAATGTAAATACAGGGCTGTGATATTGATTGGTTTCTTCCAAGTTAGCTGGAGGACTTGGAGACAGAAAATAGTGAGATCAGGGCTTAATTTCCCAGCTTAAGTTTCAGTTAAAGAACCAGCGAGTTTCTGTAACTTCCCTGAAATAAACCTTTATCTCCTGTAGCCTCCAGGTTGAGATTTCTGAAAATCAAATGCAAAGTTTAATTCTTCAAAGGCTTAATTACAAGACAAATTGAATTCACAGACTCATTGGGTCTCTCATGATAAAGTTAGGGAATTGATAGGGAAAAACAGGGACCCTGAATATTAGGTTAGGGAAACCTGGGCAGATTCTGATGAAACCGAGAAGCTTAAACTCAAAAATTCTGCTGAGCTGCCTTTGCTTGTAGAAACAGCCTTTCCTCCCTGACCAAAGACTTTTCTCTGTCTGAGGAAGGTTTAATGACCTCTCCAGAGGTAATTGTCTTCTACAAGGTAATGATTCTCTTCAAGACTCACCGTAACCACCTCCCATTGCTTCTAGATGTCTGTGTTGAGAGAGCTAAATGCAAGTTCTGGTAGAGCATGGGACCAATGAAAAGATATCATACATACCAAAAAATCACAAGATTCTGACAACTGATTGAGAAAAAATCTGAAGGGTATGTATGAGAATGGTTGGATCAGGGCAAATTTATTGATACTGGTGCACTGACCTATTTCTGTATCCAATGTTTTAGCTCCAATGGCTGGGAGCGACTCTTAACACATTGCTTTGAAGGTTGCCAGCTCCAGGATAGCTGTGTTTCTTATAACACTCCTGATTCTAATCTGGGTTTCCCAGCAACCTCCAGTGAGGGGCTAATGAAGATCAGGTTTCAGGGGACAAAAGATACTTCCTTTTCTGTGCTTGTTTGCTGATCTCTTTGGGAAATACTTCACCTCTCAGGGAATGGGAGATCTTGGAGCAGAGGAAATAAGTATTTTCCGAGTTCCTGAGAATTCTTACTCCCGTCTGGGGGTGGCTGGGCTACTTTAGTCCTGGCTTGCAGTCACCACATGATAAAGAGAGGCACTGCTTCCCCTGAAAGGGTTTCTATGGCAACCTCACCCAGCAGGCAAAGAACAGCTTTCTAAGCTCCAGCCGGAAGGTTAGGAGATAAAAATAAATTCTGATTAATCCAGGACTCACATCTGTCTTAAGACTCAGGAATTACCTGAAAACAAAACCAGTTGGAGTGAAATTGGCATATCTCCCTTTCCTTTCATGAGAAAAACAAAACCCACAAACAAATGAACTGATGCCTTTGCTTTATCATTATGGCTCCTTGAAAAGCTGAGCTCTTTCTATGAGGCTGGATTTTGCTGGTAGCTTTGCTCTCTCAATTTCTCATTCTCTGGACATCAGATTGCAAAGGAGTCTGTGGACTGAGAGTTGGTGTGTTCCAGTAGTAAACTAGTGACCACAGTTCATATTTCAGAGTTAATTGCCACAGCCCAGAGACCCGAAATGTAGCACCGTGTCTCATGACTCAGTAAACAACTCTGGGCTTCTTAATTCTCTTACCTTAAAAAACACCTTCCCTGACTACCTTACACATGAACAGTGAGGCTCAAATGAGGTCATAAATAGGAAATGTTTTTGAAAAAATGAAAAGGTTCTGTGCAAATGTAGGTTGTGATAATGGCTGTTATTACGATGCCTTGGGCTCAGGCGGGGCTGGGGGAGCCGAGGGAGAAGGCAGAGCTCATGCTCTGGGAGGCAGATGGGGGCTGCTGTCTTCCTCCATCAGTAAGGGGTCCAACGACTGAGTCGCAATCAGTGCTTTCATGTTGAATGTTCATCCTGCTGCACCTGAACTGCAGATTCTGTGTTATCATTTCAAAATGATGTCTTTCTTCTTTCACTCCATCCACCCTCACAGAGATGTCTGCCTCCTCCTCTGAATCCAGCTCCCCAAGCCCAGATTTGCTCCAGCCTGTCTGACGCTGTCATTTTTTCTGTGCTTGGGTCACGAACACACAGCTTCCTTCTGCTTAAACTGTAGCCCACATGCTTGCTCAAGGCATATTATTTTTCTCCTGTAAGTTCCAGAGATTTGGCCTACTTACCTCTGTTTTCTCTAGCTGTTCCCTCCTTCTTGGGCTTTTGTTTCATGCCCACACCCATCTTCGGAGTAAGGAAGAGGCTCTCTTACAGTTTCATCTGCTCCAGCAGACTGAGAGGCCTTTGAAATTTTGAGGAGGTCAGTCATTTTTAATTTATTTTTATTTTTCATTTTTTCAGATTCCCTATTTTTTTTAAAGTTTTATTTTGAAGCAATTATAGACTCCCAAGAAGTTGGAAAAATCGTACAAATAATCTTGTGCCCTCTTGGGCCAGCTTTCCACGGTGATATATTAGTACAATATCAAAACCTGGAGGTTGACATTGGTACATTAGTGTTAACTGGACTACAGATCTCATTCAGTGCTCACCGTTTTTTACATCTGCATTCGTTTTTGCACTTGTGTGTGTACAGTTCTATACAATTTCACCCCATGTATAGATTTGTAAAACCAGCCCTACAATTAAGATCCAGAACTATTCCGTTGCCGAAAAAGAACACCCTCATGCTAGTCTCTGCATGAATGCCTAACCCCCACTCCACCCCACTCTCATCCCTGTCTCCTAGCAACTGTAAATCTGCTCTCCATCAATATAGAGCGTTCTATTAACGGTATCACACACTATGTAACCTTTTGAGATTGCATTTTTTTTCAGTAAGTGTAATGCTCGTGAAGTCTGTCCAGGTTTTATGTATCAATAGTTCATTTCTTTTTATTGATAAGTAGTATTCCCTTGAATGGATATACCAGAGTTTGTTCAATCATTTATTCAAAGAAAACTTTGGGGTTGTTACCAGTATTTTTGTTCATATAAATAAAGTTGTTATGAACATTTGTGTATAGGTTTGTTGTGTGAACTTACGTTTTTGTGTCTCTGGGATAAATGCCCAAGAGTGGAATTGCTAGGTCATGTGGTCATTGCATGTTTAATTTTGTAAGAAACTGCCAAACTGTTTCCCAGAAGTGGCAGTAGCAGTTTCTCTCCCACCAGCAGTCTGTGAGTGATCAATGTCTCTATATCCTTGCCAGCTTTGGTGTTGCCACTATTTTTAAAATTTTAGTTGTTCGTAAAAGTACATAGTGGGGGAGGGCATAGCTCAAGTGGTAGAGCGTGTACTTAGCATGCAGGAGGTCCAGGTTCGATCCCCAGTACCTCCTCTAAAACTAAATAAATAAATAAACGTAATTACCTCCCTCCCCGACCAAAATTTTTTTAATTAAAACAAACAAATAAACAAACGTAGTGATATCTCATTGTGATTTTACTTTGTTAATGGCTATGATGTTGAGCATCTTTCCTGTTACAGTGGATGAGGGTTTAACACATTCACACTCTGAGTTCCCCTTCTCTGTCCTCCCCTCTGGTCCCAGGAGTGATATTCCAGACACGTAGGAACTGCTAACATGCAGAATTGTTGTTGGCTGCCTGGCCGTACCCGTGCATATCAGAGGAATATCTCATTGTTTGTTTGTTTGTATTAATTGGTAAACAGCCTGGAATAGTAGACAAATGCTCCAACTCTGGACCCAGAATGCCTGGGTTTCAACCCTACTTCTGCTACTAGCTGTTGTTCAGGCAAGTTGCTTCATTACTCTGTGCCTTTGCTGGGGATAATACTAGTAGCTACCTTGTGAAAATTTTGTGAGGGTTAAATGAGTAAATTCAGATAAAACACTCAGAACAGTGCTACACTAAGCTGTGTTTGCTATTATCATTATTTTATGATTATACTATTATTAAGTATATTACTTATATTACTATATAAGACCCTGTTGGCTGAGCCAAGAGAATGTGATAAATTTGTCTACTTTTTAATGACCCTCCACTGAATCTCCCCACTTGTCAAAAGAACTATCAATTCCGCTCTCAATGCTGTTTCCATAGAGTCAAATAATCAGGTATTTTTCCAGTTTCATCCTTTTTTTCCTTCTTCCTGGTATCTTCCTACTGGAATTCTTTATGATCCTTTTTCAATGTGGACTAGCTTTTCTCTAAGCCTGTAATACAGCTGCAGTCCTGGGACTTCCCTTTGCAGATCAAATGTGTTGGAAATCTTACTCTCTAATATAACATCTTCTTTATTGGTTTAATCCAGGATTTCTCAGTCTCTGCTCTATTGACATTTGGGGCCAGATAATTTTTTTTTCTATTGAAGTATAGTCAGTTTACAATGTTGTGCCAATGTCTGGTGTACAGCATTATGTTTCAGTCATACATATACATACATATGTTCGCTTTCATATTCTTTTTCGTTATAGGTTACTACAAGATACTGAACTTAGTTCCCTGTGCTATACAGTAGGACCTTCTTGTTTATCTATTTTGTAGATAGTGGTATCTGCAAATCTCGAACTCCCAATTTATCCATCCCCACCCCTAGATAATTGTTGTAGGGCCTACCCTGCCATTATGGGATTTTTAGCAACATTCCTGGTCTCGACCCACTGGATGCCAGTAGCAACCCCTCTTCCATTTGTGATAATCCAGTTTGTCTCCAGACATTGCTCAATGGCCCTGGAGGGAAAAATCATCCACAGTTGAGAACTTAATGTTACTGACTTACATCTGACAATAGCTTCCTGAGAAGGGTTGTATAGGAAGTAAATTTTTTGAGCTCTTGGGTGAAATCTTCTTAAATCCAACCTTATGTTTGATTGTAAATTTTACTAAGTGTGCAACTAGACTGAAATAACACACCCCTATCCTCCACCCTGGGTTTTCAAGCTATCACTCAATGACTTTTTAGCTTTCAGGGTTGTTAAGAAATCTGATGCCATTTAGTTTCATTTTTTTTATTTTGGCAATTATTTTAGATTTGCTGCACAATGCACCATCTGTAACTTAACGGTTTAAAACAGCAAACATGTTATTATTTTTCATGATTCTGTGGGCTGATTGGGGCTCATCTGTCTCACTTAGGGCCTTGCATGTGGCCTTCCTCTCCGTAAGGGGGCAGATGGGGCTGGAATATCCAGCATAGTTTCATTCATACACCTGCCTTGGCCAGATCGCTGGAAGACGACTCACCAGGATGCGGGGAGCAGGGGCTGAACCTCTCATTCCCCACATCGTCTCAGGACAGTGCTCTCCTCATGACCTCTCCATGTGGTGTCTCCAGCAGACTACCCAGACTTTCCCCTGGCAGCTCAGGGCTTTCAAAAGCAGAAGCTGGTAGGTATCCCTGTTAGGCAGTTAGACAGAAATGAGCACTGGGCAGGGGGAAAGGAAGGGGAGAGGAACAACCCAGAAAATAACAGTACATCTGCACTCAGGATAAGGGACTCCAGAAACTTACTTTCTCTAAATGAGGGCCAGCCAAAGAGGCCAGCTAAAATCAAAACACTGCAGCTGCACAGAAGAGAAGGACCAGGTGTAACTTGACCCAATGCTCATTATAATGTAATTAACATTACAGTTTGAGCTTCCTCCCTTAGGTTTCCGTGTGCTTCATGGGTTAAGAACCTGCCCCAAAGGGGATGGGCGTGCCAGAGCACAAGGAACCTGAGCTGTCAATCAGCTTGATCACTCAAAGAACCTGAGCCGTTAATCAATCAATCAATCACAAAGAAACGCCCCTAAGCCAGGATATAAAATGGAAAAAAACGAAGGCGCAGCGCCATCTTTCCTCTCTTGGATTGGCCTGCTCCCAGTTCTCAGGAGTGTACTGTCTTTCACTACCTTTTTACTTTACTAATAAAAATCTTGCTTATATCACATTTTCTGTCTCTCGTTAAAAATTGTTTGTTTTTTTTTTCAGGTAATGGAGAACCGAGGTAATTCTTATTTCCTGGTAACATCCCTAAAGCTCCAGCCAAAAGCTGGCCCAGCATCACGTCTGTCCCCTACTATTAGCCAGAGTGAGTCACAGGGCCACGTTAGAGTCCCCATGGGTGAGGACTGTGCAAGGGTGTGGGAATGGGGGAGCACGGCTTATCAGGGTCCGTCTTTGGAGACAAGCTACCAAAGCAATCACACTTTTATTTCCCGAGAACCGTTTCTTGTTTTCTGAGGGTTTGTCTTGCCTAGACTTCTGTTCTTGCTGCATGATGCAATAGCCTCTCTTGTCTTTCTGAGAATATTAATTATAAACGTAACATATTTTTTGGTCTCAATTTCCTTTGGCTTCCATTTCTTCTGTTTTGGTTTTTTGTAGTTGAGTGGAAGAGTTTTTCAAGTATTTAAATATCCTTAGCTATTCATTCGAGTGAGGTTCTGAAAGGCTGGTTGGAACCTCAGGAGTAATCGGTGTCACGTCTTTGCCTTCAGTCTATGGGGATGGCAGAGCATGTGTTGTTGTATTGTGGGTATTATAAACTTCATTTTGGGGTTTTTTTTTACTTAGGGCTCTTCAGTCTCCCCAGAGAAGGACTGTCCAATCTTTTGCTTGGAGAGAATTTGTTTGGCAATCAAAGATCTTGAGGCCAAGCTCCTGAAGGGGCTGGATGCCAAAGGTGATTGTCCGGGACTTCCACCGAATCACCCTCTTTTCAGCACAGTGTCTCTTCCGTATTGTCAACTGGTACCCTGTCTGAAGACTGAATTTGGTTTTTCCAGACAATGCCCTAATCCTTCCATGATGGAGGGAAAGAGTCACCTGACTTCTCACACTGGGGGAGAGGACCTGAGTGACTACCTGCCCATCATACAGGTGCTCAATTGAATCCTCCTGTTTTTAGTCCCACCCCTCTTCCTGTCTCTGTATCTGGTGCCTCTAATTTCTGGGCCTTTTCAAGTATTCTTGAGCACAAGTCAGCTTGACTCTTATCTGCATTCCCCTCTGCAAACTCTTAGGTTTTAGTTTTTTGGCTGCATGAAGTCAGTCTCTATTCCTCTATTTGCATTCTATTTCCCAAAACTTAACTGCTATCCCTTGTCTGTTGGTTTCTTCTCTCTGTGCTATATGTTGTTACAGGTTTAAAAAGCTTACTCTTATTTTAGTGGGAATTCAGGAATGATGGAAATGAACTCATGTTTAATTCGCTATATGTAACTAAAAGACTTTTTTCTTTTCTAAAGCTCAGAAGATGATATCTATAAATTTCCTAGGTTCAAGATCAAACGACTTCATCAATGGTAAATTCTATCTAACCGCATCTAAGCTAACGGAATGCGTGACCCAGCGGTTCTCAACTCTCACCGTATGTAGGAATCATCTGTGTAGCTCTGAAAAACCTGATGCCTAGATCCTACCCCACACCCAATTAATCAGAATCTCTGCGGTGGGCTCATACAGTAAATGAGATTTTTTTCCTGATGTGTAGCCAAGGTTAAGAATCAGTGATGTGGCAGTTGGGGGTAAGTAGTGGTGCTGGAGTAACGATGTCTGAACTCAAGAGTTTGACTCCAATATCTGATGGCTCTTGCAAAATACACCTCTCTCTCTCTCTGACATGCACACACGGTTTCTCACTGGCTTCCTATGAATGGTTGTCCACACTTAGCGTTGGGGAATGAAGTGTTTGGGACTGTTGCTACCTGCCCCAATTTTTACGTTAATGCTCAGTTCTGATTCACAACAGACCTCACAAACACTAGGGGGCACACGTACCCAGAAACCCGATCTCCATTACCCCTGGGATAAGTCTCAATTTCACCTGTCTTCCTTCGTTTACCGTAGTCTGTGCTAAAGGGATGCTTCAGAGTCACAATTAGTAACTAAAAAGGCAAGTTGTGGAAGGAAAGAAAAAATTTAAACTGGACGATCTCTCAGGCTTCTGGACTTCAGAAATTTGATCTTTAGTCTTTGCAAGGATGTTTTAAATTAGGTAATGCATTTAAGACTCTGAAAAGTGTAATGTGTTTGGAGTGGCTTCAAAAAAAATCTAAAATGTGTAATTTTGCAAGGACTCACAACAAGGTCACAAACTATGAATCAAATCAGCAGGCCAGGTAAAATCTGTATAATTAAGTCTAAGAAAGAAAGTAATAGAACAGTTATTTAACTAGACACAGAGATCTGATGATGGAATGTCCACTATCATAATATACATTTTATTGCCTTAATTAATAATTTATTCATTATAATTATAATATTTATTAATTCTGATTTAATATGATTAATTTTTAAGATTTTGACATTCTTTGGCTGCTCAGTCTATCATATCAGATGTTTTTATAGTTACCATTACTCACATGCTTGTTCTCTCGAATTTCAAGATTCCCTGAACTAAATACATACTTAGCGTCGTGGACGTGATATCTGGATATAAAGCACAATTGTCATTAAATATTTTCTCTCCCCTGTAGATGTATTAGACATCACCGTGGTACCGAGAGAATCAGTCATCTTCAGTCCTACACGGTGCACGTGTTTCCACTGCGTGAGAAACTTGCTGCTCTGTTCCCTCAATTATGTAAGTTTGTGTGCGAGTGCACATTCAGCACGTACTCATTTGTTCATCTGGAACACAGTGATTGAACATCTCTTCTGTGCTCTGAATCCTTCCAAGTGATGGGAATAAGGCAAAGAAGACAAAACAGATAAAATTCCTTTCCCTCACTGAGCTTACTTTCTAACGAGGTCGAGGTGTGCAGTTTGTGTGTTTGTAACAATATCTTGGCAGGATATCCCTTTGCCTGTCAACCTCAGGATTCTTGACATGACAGGCAGGCTACCAGGATATGAATTGGAATGATGACCTAAGACTTTCTTAGGGAAATGGCAAAAATACTTTAGATTCGGCTTCTCAGACACCAAGATGTACGGCCTTAAACAGAGAGAAAAGCTTCCTTAAGTTACATCCAGTAAATCAACTTTCTAAAAGAAACAGAACCTTCAAAAGTTAAATCCAGCTTTTAAAGAATGTTATCGACTCGCTGGGGTTAAGCCCATCACTGCCCACTGCTCCCTTATGTGGTCCAGAGCCGCAGGAGTTAAGTTTGCTGTGGATGTGTTATCCCTTTGTTCCTAACATCCAGGAACCCACCCCAATCCTGATCCTATCCCTTGACGCAGACCTACAGTGGGCAGCAGGGCTGTCTGAACCAGACCTCTGTGGTTTCATGACAATTCCATGCTGGGAACAGGCTGTGAATGAAGGAAAACAGCCTCTTTTGAAGATGTCCAAGGGGAGCTGGGTTCTGGTTTGGGCTGTTCTTTAGTAGGAGAACCCACAAAAAAGGACCTTGGTTTTCTAGTCTGAGTGGGTAGCAAGGAGCTTATGTTCTGCCCTTGTCTTTGCCCCAAACCCCAAAACCTGAGAGCAAAGCTTCCTGGTGATGGACAGGCAGGCTAGTGTGAGTACATGCTGCTTCCTGAAGCCTAGTATTCTCTTTAGAGGTGAATTTTTTTTCATGATAAAACATCAGTGCAAGTGAGCATTAAGTGTTTCACAGCCCACAAAGGGCTTTTACTGGCTTACCCTTTCCTGAGTAGCCACTGGAGAATGAATGAACAGAACCAGCCCCCTTGACCATTCTCTAAAAAACAGAAATCCTTAATGAGTCTAGGTTCCTATTTAAAAATCCTAGCTGAATGTTTTTAGACCCAAACAACTTGTTCTGTTTTCTGCTGGCAAGGTGACATATTGTCAATCTCAAAATTTCTTTCGAAACTTACACCAACCTCCAAGGGTAACCTCCAAGGGCTTGAGTATTTCATACATCTCCACCCACTGCATCTCTGATCTCTCCTTCCCACCCTTTCCCAGAAGAGATGCTATAATAGCTTCCAAGACATAAAGAAGATTTTAGACTGGCTTCATCATACGATTAAAGTCTTTGAATTTAGCCTTGGCCCATTAGTCTTGGCAGAAAAGAATTTCTGTGTTTGCCTTGCATGGGGAGAGAAAAGGCTGGCTGTTTTCTGATCAAAATTGGAAGCTTTCCCCATTTAGATAAGCAAAAGAGGGAGGAAATATTTTGTTTCACTGGCTCATATTGATTTCCCAGTCATGCCTGCTACCTGCCTGTGGACAGACTTAATGGCTGCAGATAAATGAGGCTTGTTCAGCTGGCAGGAGCGAGGCGGAAAAAAAAATCACCTAAAAATGCATGGTTTGTGTGGGTCCAAACAGAAAGTAAATGTGGCTTTTTAGACTGCAATTTGCTGTGGCCCAGTGAGGCGAGGCACGGGGGAGAATTTGAATTATGGTCGCTGGACTTCTCATCGGGGATGAGAGGCTCCAGGTGATGTGTAGTGAGGCACAGAATCCATCAGCAGAGAGATTCAGCTGCTGCCATCAGGCGGAGCAGGCTGGAGGTGAGGGGACACGCCGCCGAGCTGCTTTGCATCCCTGACCTTTTAGGTGAGCTCCCCCGTCCCCCTGTGGGGCTCCCTTTAATACTGGGATGCTGGGCTCAGTGCAGATGGTAAATGGGAACTGTCTGGACTGCATCCTGATCATGATTCTTCACTCTCTTCCTAATGCCGAGTCTTTACTGCATAATAAACGTCCTTGCCACTCCATCATGGCTCAGCACGCACATGCTTGCCTTTCTTCTTCTCTATTCTGTTGGCTAACAAGGTTGCAAGCAGCAGAGAGATGAAAGGGGAGACAGGCGATTCCAGGCATGTGGGCTTTGACCTAAGAGATCTGGGCATTTTTGCCTTTGTTTTCAATTTATGGAAACTTTAGCAATAGGGCATCACCAACAAGCTTAACTAAGGGCTTCAGAGGATAGGAAAGAGTCAGAGGCCTTACTAAGGCCTGGCCTGGAAACACAACCACAGAGCTCCTCAGATCCACCTTGCCGTCGCCAGCATCACCTCCAGCAAATGTTCTTTCCTGCCACAGGCTCGTGGGCCACCAGGCTGAGGCGTTCTGCTGGGAGGGAGCGGGGAGCTGGGTATTTGGGGGTCACAGACCGGAATGGATAGAGGAAGGAAAATTCAAGAATGAGGATGGTGGGGGGTAGGGGGGACAGACAGTCCTTGTAAGGCCTGGCGAGGCTGTGGCTGAGTCTGAGCTCATCTGCTGTGTGGTTTGAGGTCTGGAAGTTGTGGCAGCAAGAGGGCTTACAAATCACCCAGGCTGTTGAAAACACCAGGAAGTGCTGCTAAGAGCTTAGTCAGAACAGAAGCCTGAGATCTGGGTTCCAGCTCTGGCTTTGCCATCGACTAGCTGTGTACTTCTGGGCAGATCAGTTCATCTTTCTAGGCCCATTTCCTTTTTTGTAACACGCAAATTGCTTATTTGTCTTAGCGTCTCCAAGGCCTTTTGTGACCCTACCATTCTGTGCTTCCGTGGCTTCTGTAGAGCAGGTTGGTCACACTCCAGTGCCACCATGTCATGGGATGGCCAGCGTCCCAGCCGTGACTGCTCTCCTCCTTCCTCTCCACTTCTCTGTAAGGACCCACCAAGGGTAATTACGCTGACTACTAGTCTCTGCCATCCTGTGCTGGGCATTCCCTTCTCAGAACAGCCCTGAGAGACAGGCATTACTTTTATGTGATGGACAAGGAAACTGAGGCTCAATGAGTGACTTTCCCAAGAACACACAGCTAGCAATGTACTTTGGGAATTCAAATTGAGGCTTGCCTCTAAAATTTCTGTTGTTCACTGATATATTATACTGCTTCTCTGCTTGATGTGGGTTTTCCCTGGCTACTCGGCCAACACCGATTTTCCCTGGGCCGGGCGGTGGTGGTGGGAAGAGATTCTGAAGTGGAAGGAAGGCATTGTGTTTGGGCCCGTGAGGCCCGGAGGGCCCTGGAAGGCACGTGGACAGCATCCACCCCATGGCTGCCTTCTTTTTCAACTGCTGCCCCGAGTAGGCATCAAATGAAGCTTTGTCCTCTAAGAATGTATAAAAAATCCCAATAGGTTACTCTTTCTTTTTTTTTTTAAACAGCATAGCATTTGCATGTCACAATTGTTACTATAATAGGACAGCCCATTGTTAGTTCTGATGTCCTAGGTGGCTTTTTCCATCTCATGGCCTCCCTGCCCACTTCCCCCGGAGGCTGGTTGGAAAGCTGAGATGCAGGCGGAGGCAGTGACTGCCCCTGCAGAGCCGACCTGCAGCTGGAGCAGGTGGGTGTGTTCAAGCTGGGAGGAAGCGTGGCCACAATCATCTGAGTTAGTGGTTGGTGGGGAGTGGAGGGAAATCTGTTCCAAAAGCTTGCCTTTCATGTCCCAGTCACCCACCCTCTGAAATTGTTAAATCATCCATTCATTCATTTAAAAATATCTAATGTGTTTTTATTCTGCATCAGGCACTGTTCTAGGCATTAGCAGTCTGGTGCTGAATAGAAATAGGCACGTTCCCTGCTCTCAGAAAACCAATACTATAGTGGGAGAGAGAGAAAAGAATCAATTAGGCAAATGAATACATATTATAATGTTAGGTAGGGGTAAGTATCTTAAGGAAAGTAATTTATGGGATGGGGCAAGAGGGTGACAGAAATGCTGTTAAGTAAGCTGTCAGGAGAGGTCTCCCCATGGAAATGACACCTGAACTGACTTGGATGGAGTCAAGGAGCAAGCTGGGGAAACATCAGGGAGAGAGCTCCAGGAGAGGGAACAGGACGAGCGAGGCCCCGAGCCGGGGAGGAGAGCAGCCAACTGGAAGAAGAGCAGGAAGTCAAGGTGCCTGGAGTACAAGGAACAAGGTGGGGAACATCATGGAGCGTATGTTGGAGTTGGAGCGCATCATGGGCCATGGAAAGGACTTCGGATTTTATTTTAACTATGATGGGAGGCTCTATGCGGGGAGGCTATGAGATGGGAAATACATGATGAGGTTCGTGTTTAAAATAATCTCCGCGGTTGTGTGGATTGCAAGGAGGCCAGGGGGAAAGCAGAGAGACCACTGAGGAGGCTGTTGTAACAGGTCAGGTGAGAAGCGATAGACTCAGTGATAGTGGTCAGGGTGGACAGAAGTAGTAGGGATTTGGAATTTTTTAAAAGATAGAATCTATAACATTTGCTGATGGATTAACTGTAGGATATGTGAGAAAAGAGAGCACAAGGATGACCCCCTAGCTTCTTGGGCTGAGTGAGTGGGCGACAGTCTTCTACTGAGGTGGAGAGCCCTGGGGAAGGAGCAGGTTTGGGGAGGGGAGCAGAACAAAGAGGTCAGTTTGGACATGTTCAGACTGAGGCTCTATTCAATCTCTAAGCCTCAATTTCCTGACCTGAAAACTGGGGTTAGTAATTGGGCAACTCTCTCAGAATTATTTCGATGACTCTAATTATCAGGAAATGCAAATCAAAACCACAATGAGACATCACCTGTTAAATAGCTATTATCAAAAAGACAAGAAATAACAAGTGTTGGTGAGGATGTGGAGAAAAGGGAACCCTTGTGCACTGTTGGTGGGAATGTAAGTTGATACAGCCACCATGAAAGACAGAATGGAGGTTCCTCAGAAAATTAAAAATTGAAGCACTGTATGACCCAGCAATTTCACTTCTGGGTATATATCCACTTCTATTCTGGGATAGAACTAAAATCACTATCTCAAAGAGATATCTGCACCCCCATACTCACTGCAGCCTTATCCATAATCACCAGGACATGGAAAAAACATAAATATCTGTCAATGGATGAATGGCTGAAGAAAATGTGATATATGTACATACACACAATGTGATATTCTGCCATGAAAAGAAGGAAATCCTGCCATTTGCAACAACATGGATGAAACCTGAGGACATTATGCTAAATGAAATAAGCCAGACAAAGATACATGCTTTGTGATATCATTTATATGTGGAATCTAAAAAACACTGAACTCACAGAAACAGAGACAAGACTGGTGGTTGCCAGGGGCAGGGAGGAGGGGAACATGAGGGAAGTTGGTGAAGGTGGTCAAAGGATATAAACTTCCAGCTACAAGATGAGTAAGTTCTGGGGGGTCTAATATACAGCATGGTGACTAGGGTTAACAATACTCTATCATATTCTTCAAAGTTGCTAAGAGAGTCGCTCTCAACAGTTCTCAACACACATGTGTGATAACTCTGTGAGATGATGGATGTGTTAACTAACTTATTGTGGTAATGATTTCATAATACATACAGATTATCACCTTGTTCACCTTAAATTTATACAATGTTTATATGTCAAATATCTCTCAATAGATCTGGGGGAAAAAGAATTATTGTGATGACTGAGATAAAATATATATTGATTTTATATATATATATGTGTGTGTGTGTGTATATATATAGCGCCTAAAAATATTCAGTAATGTTAATTATTGCTTTCTTCTTATTTACTTATTTATTGAGGAATAACTCATTGTGTGATGACCTGCACAAATCTTAAACAGCACAGTAAAATTTTACATCTATATACCTAAGCGCCTACCCCTTGGTCAAGATAGAGGTATTTCTAGCACAACAGAAGGCTCACTTTTTCCCCCTTCTTCTCAGTATTTACGCTGCTCCCCCAAATAACCAATATTTTGACCTTTATCATCATAGATAGGTTTTCCTGTTCTTGAATGTCGCATAAATGTAATCATTATAGGACGTGCTGTTTGGGGTCTGGCTTCTTTCAATCAGCATTGTTTTTAGTGAGGTTCACCCGTGCGGCTGTAAGGAGCTCTATTTTGTTCTTTGTCGCCGTGTGATACTGTGCTTATTCCACATATTTTGCATATACCAGACTTTGTCCTATTGATGGACATGGAGTTGTTTCTGTTTTTTGCTCTCATAAAATATCTGCTATGAACATACCCATGCATGTCTTTGGCGCACACAAGCGCTCATTTCTGTTGGTGTGTTATACCCAGGAGGGGAATCGCTGGGTCACAGGGTGTTTGTACGGTTAGCTTCAGTAGATACACCAAGCAGTTCTCCAAGTGGTTGTTGAGTTCCCAGTCCCCTCGGCAGTGTGTGAGGTTTCCAGGTGCCCCACAGCCTCGTCACCACTCAGTTTTCTAAGTTCTTTCATTGGAGTCATTCTTATTGGGGAAATAGTAGCAGCTCACTGACGTTTTAATCTGCATGTTCCTGATGACGGGTAGTGTTGATTACTTTTTTGTGCTTTTTGTCTATTTTTTTGTCTGTGAAGTGTCTTTTTAGGTCTTTTGTCCCTTGAAAAATGCTGGCTATTATTTTGTATCACCATTATTGTATTTTTTCATTATCTGTATAGCTATCTATTCTCCCAATAGATTGCAAACTTTTTGACGTCAAGGTCTGTCAATCATTTTTGAATTTTTTGTGCCTAGCAAAGGCCTCCCACTGTACATTTGCTGAATAAATTAACGAACGGCCATGACTCAGTCGATCATGATAAAATACTGCCATCTGGTGTCTACAGAGTGAATTAGACGTGGAGGATGCCAAGCCAGCGAGCCAAGTTAATTCGTGAGGCTATTTGAGCCTTCTCTTATGAATTTTTAAAATTATTATTTCTTTTTCTTTTTCTTTTTTTTTTTTTTTTTGCTGAGAGGAGGTAATTAGGTTTATTTATTTATTTAATTACATTTTCTTAATGGAGGTACTGGGGATTGAACCGAGGACCTAGTGCATGCTAAGCATGTGCTCTACCACTGAGCTATACCCTCCCCTCCTAAAATTATTTTTTACATTGCCTCTGTGTACTTGACTTAAACATTTTTTTGTGGGGAAGGGTGTAGCTCAGGTCAGGCTTAGAAACATGGTGGAGTCCCTTTGCCCGTAGATAAAACTCTCTGCTTGGTGAAGTGCTGAGAGGTGAGGCTCAGATTTGGGCTCTGAGGTAAAGGTAGGACACGGGGTTCAGCCACATTAATTCAAGTTCTGTGATGGGGTTCAGAGCTAAGTTCTCAATTACTTATCTTACTTTCTTCTCTGCATCTGTCTCCCTTGGCGAGCTGGTGATTTGTGGTGACTGGTCTGAGGACGTATTCCTTGGTCTCCTCCTCAAAATAACATCTTCATGGGGCTGGTGAGTCAGGGACTGAGTCTCTGTCTTTTCATCTTTATTATACCAGTTTCCAAAGAGTGGCTATGACAGCATCAGTCGACTTTTACACATTTTTCTACGCGTTTTCAGCCACTCCATTACTATTTGATAAGCACTTATGGACTTCCTACTGTGTGTTAGGAATTGTGCTTGGTGTCGGGCAGACAAAACCAGGAGAAAAGTTAAGAGATGAAACAATACAATGATCAAAGGGCCATGGGAGAAGCAGATGAAAGGAAAGGAAGAGCAAACTTCTGGGAGGATGCGAACTGAGAGTTGAGTTTTCAAAATAAAAAGGAACTAGCAGGTAAGTGGGACATGGATGGAATTGCGGGTGGACAGAGGCAGCTGCGTGGGAACAGGGCCCTCGTGCCAGGGCGTTCGTTTTCCATCCTGAACGCGCTGGGGAGCCACTGAACAGTTTTATGCTGGGAAGTCATGGGATCCGACTTATATTTAGAACGTTTGCTGGTATCATGTAGAGGATGAGTTATGGCGGGGTAACACGGGAAGGCATCAGGATGTCATTGTAATAACGCATGGGGTGAGGCCTGAGCCATTGCAGTGGTGGGGGAGGGATGAGGAGAAATGAGAGGAAGGCTCAGAAGTGGGTCACTGAGTTTAACTGAGAATTAGCATCCCTGATGGGATGCAGAGAGGAGGGGAGAGGAGAGGAAAGAATCTTGGACAAATCATAGGTTTCTGATTTAGGCAGATGGTGGCCGGTCACTCTCAAGAAGAGTAATGGATTTGGGGATGCTGACTTTAGTGAAGACACATCTCCTTCCCCTCTCCTTACTCCAGCTTATTTTAATTTCTGAGGATGATCAGTGGGTTTTTGATGCAATAGGAAAAGAGGTCCGCTGGTGTCGTGCTGTGTTTCTGTGTGGAATCCCTTAGGCGCAAGAATCATTTCTATTGTCTGTGTAGATGGCTCAGGTCAGTGGGCCAGAGAATAGATTGCCTCCCAGCCTGGTTGTGAGAGTTTGAGCCCCAGAGAACTCGCTGCCCAGAAGCAGCCCAGATTTTGTACATACACGTCTTGAAAATTTGAGGCAGCCCTGGGGAGCTTTCAAAAATCTGGGACCCCAGACATTTCCCTGTTTTTTTCCCACTTAGCACCTGGCTTTGCTGACTTCGAGTCCCTGTGGAGGGAACGAGCCTCCAGCAGTGAGAGCTGACCTCTAGTGGTAAGTTCTTTAAACTGCAAGTGCAAATGCTGGTCTGCAGGCGAGAGGAACCTGCCCTGGGAGATTCAGATTCATTGGTCAGGCCCTGGGCAGCTCAGAGTTCAGGCTTTGGTTTGGTGGTGTCAGACACAGCACTCACCACCCTCAGAGCCCTCCTTCTGTTTAGAGGGAGTCTTTTAGACTCCCTGGTTAAGAGCAAGAACTGAGAGCTAGATTGGGAGATGAATTTAAAGTGTTGATTCTACTGCTCTCTAGCTGTATATAACCTTAAGCAAATTTCTGAACCTCTTTGAGCTATAATTGCCTTATTAGTGAAATAGATAATCCATAATTCTTTCTTCTTAGGTGTAGTGGGTTGATTTGGATCCCTCAAAAGATTTGCTGCAGTCCTAATCCTGGGACCTGTGAATGTGACCTTATTTGGAAATGAAATTAAATTAAGATGAGGTCATACTGGAATAGGGTGGGCCCTAAACCAATTACTGGAGTCCATTTAAAAGAGGGCGATTTGGAGACACACAGACACGTAGAGGGAAGACAGCCATGGGAAGCCAAAGGCAGGCATTGGAGTGATGGGCCTATAAGCCAAGGATTGCCCGCAACCACCAGCAGCTAGGAACAGGCAAGGAAGAATTCTCTAGAGCCTCAGAGGGAGCCTGGCTCTTCTGACACCTTCATTTTGAACTTGTAGCCTCTAGAACTTTGAGAGAATACATTTCTGTTGTTTTAAGCCATTCAGTTTGTGTTAATTATTAGGGCATTTCCTAAAAAAATTAATAAAGTAGGGTTCTTATAAAGAATAAATCAGTGAACATAGGTAGGGCACGTAGTAAGTGCTGTATAAGTGTTTGTTCTCATCAATCCCCAGAGTCACACACGTGGGAAACACTGGGGCCAGATTTAAACTCAGACTAAATACCCCACCGGCTTGGCAAAATGGGAAATAAACACAGATTTACATGTTTGATGTTAAAACAAAACATACAGCATGAGTGAGAAGTTTTTAAAAATGATTTGTCAGCTTTGCAGATTAACTGACAAGTTACTGATTCCAATCACCCTGGATAAGCACGTTTCTACCATATTGTTTATCTTCGGGCCCCTGAGTTAACAAGATTGGAAAGAATCCGCTGCAGCATCACAGGGCCAGGAAAGACTTGGGATTCTGATGAAAATGGGGGAAAAAATACAGAGATAAAAGCAGGAGATTGGGATTTGGGTTTGGGTGGGGATGTAAGTTTATGAACTTCGCTTGGTTGAGTTTGGAACACAGAGAAGTGGAGGCTGTAAACCAAGGCAGAGGCCCTCACTACCCCTTATGCCAAAGAATTCAGCAATGGGAAGCCAGATATGCAGGGATTAAATCGTAGTTGGAAGGGAAGTCAAGAGATTTGAAGTGCATAGTGTGCATTCTATAAGAAGGAATTACTCAAGAGAAACACCACACACTGGCCAGGAACTTCAAAATCTTGCTAGAAAAGGATTTCAAAAGCCATTTTTCAAGGGAGGAGACAGTTTGCATGGGGGATGAATTTTCTCCTAGGACAGAGGAAGATTCTTAAGGGGTGATTTCTGTCGGTGTAAATTAAGGACTTGGGTTGATTTGTACTTCAGAGAAGCCAAAACCATAGTCTTTTTCTTTATCACTTTTTTTTTTAACTTACTATTTCTTCTCTTTAGCTACATAAATCTCTGCTATTAATTGCATCTGGAAATAGCAGTGTGGATTTAGGAGGCAAAATGGATCTAAGAACATAGCTTCGGTTTGGGAACATTATTGCATAATGGCATTGGTAATGCTTGTAGACATCACACTGGTCCTGGGCATCCTTGAGTTTTCTAAGCATTGTGGGTGTGGGGCTGGTGCTGGAATGATGGAGGTAGGATTCAAATCAAGGTCCCCCTAAAGGGACCAGGGCTTGTGTTCTTAACCACTGCTCTGTTCTACCTCTCTCTTATTTGAATCATCTCTTTTTTTTCAGGCAAATTTGACCATCCCTTTTCTATGCTGCCTAATATATCTACTCAGCACATCTCATACCTCACAACCTCTAAGTCAGAGGCCAGTCTTTCCCACCCAGTTCATGAATTCCTTGGAAGCAAACTCTTAAATAATCATTATACCTAACACAATGCTTGGCACAAAGCAAGTACGCGATCAATGTTTAGAAATTTTTTTTCTTTTTTTGAGGGTAATTAGGTTTATTTACTTATCTATTTATGTTACTGGAGGTACTGGGGATTGAACCCAGGACCTTGTGCACACTAAGCATGCACTCTACCCCTGAGCCCATACCCTCCCCCCAATTAATGTTTAATGAACAGGTGGATATTATAATTCTTCTCTCCAGACTCTTTTATCTAGCCACGTACACATTTCCCACTAGCATGTCTACCAGAAATCTCAAACTTACCATGTCCAAACCATACTCCTGATATTCCTGGAAAGATAAGCTTTACCTAACAGTCTTCCCATCTTAGTCAATGGTACCTGCTTTCTTCCATTCACTCAGGCCAAGACCTTCGAGTGTTCTTTAACTTGTCTTTTTCTCAACTCTCACATCCACCAGGAAATTCTGTTAATTCTACTTTAAATATGTAATTTGAACCCCACCACTGCTCATCAATTTCACTGCAATTATTCTCAAAGTATGCTCATCTTTTACCTGGATAACTGCATGACTCTGCCAAGGGGTCTCCCTCTGCCATCTTTGCTCCCCTACAATCCCTTCTCACCCATCAGCATGTTTTTATAATTGTAGGGAGATCATGTATCAATTCTCTGAATAATAGCATCACTATTTTATTTAGAATAAAAGTCCAAGTTGTTCCAGTGGCCTGTAAAGACCTCTGTGACTTGCTTCTCCTCATTATCCCTCTAAACACATCTCCTGTTTCTCTCTCCCTCACTCTCTCTGCTCCAGACTCACAGGTCTCCTCGCTGCTTCTCAAACATGCCATGCACAACCTTGTCTCAGGAACTTCGCCCTTGCTTACACGGATTTGCAGATTACCCCCAAATCTTATCTCCTTTCAGATCTTCTTTCCCACAACAGATCCACTGCTCCCTTCTGATAAACTAGAGCTGCCTCACATGCGACAGAACCCAAGCTGAGCTGACCACCTTCCTCTCATGCTTTTTCCCTTTTTCCCGTCTTTCTAACTCGACTAAAAATGTCGCCTGTCACCTAGATCCCCACAGCTCTCTGCGTGTTGTGTGTCATTCATCTTTGCACCCTCTAGTTTACCCTCAGCTCTTGGGACGTGCGATTTGTTGAATGACTTAGTGAATAGACAACAGAGCCCATTACGGTGCCCAGTACGTGGAAGGCACTCAATGAGTGTTTGTTACACGAGTGAACAGATGAAAACCATTCTAGGGAACAAGCAAGAGCAAGAGTGCTCTCGATATTTCTGTAAAGTGAGAGGGCATTTTGACCACCTGCTTGATCGCTGCTGAGAAGGCGTTTGATCCCATTTCCCCTTATCAGTTTGCAAGGAAAAGGATACACAAAGATGCTTCGTTCCCTGTGTAGACAGGACTCATCTAAGGACTCGGAGCCTTAAAGCATTGACTCCATCTGCTCTCTCCATCTTACATGTTATTATTGATGTGTATTTTAATTTTCAAGACACTATTTTTGCTTCATACAACCACTACGTATCCACTTTTCTGTAGCTCCTTACTTACTATATTTCTAGCTGTTAATATTGCCAAAGGTTTTAGTAGTCTTTTCAAAGAACCAGCTTTTTTCCTTTATAAATTTTTTTGGTCATTACTTTTTATAGTACCGCCCTTCTATATTCTTTTAGTTATTTAAAAAATTCTTAAGCTGTAATTTAGTTCATTTTTTAGCTTTTCCTCTGTTGTAAACCTCTAAGTACCATTTTCACTGCATCCTACAAGTATCAAAATGCAATATTTACAATTTTAGTTCTGAGTATTAGTAAATTTCCATGTGACCTCTTCTTGGAAGCAAGAATTATTTATATATGTTATGGGATCTCAAATAAAAAATACTGTGGTCCGGGGACTTCATCTATATAATACTCTTTGCATTTGTTAACTTTATTACACTATACACTAGCGATTATTTTAAATGTTTTACCTCTTTTTGAGAATATCTGTTCTATACCTGTAAAGTATGGATCTTCACTGCCCGTAAGTTATTAAATTACGTTGTGTAAATTTGTAGCCCGAATTTACTGGATTCTACTCTAGTTTGAGGCCTATGTTCCAGATAATAAAGATTTATTTCACCTTTATCTTTTTCCACTTATTTCTCTTGGGACTCTGCGGTGAAGAGGCTGAATATTCCTTGGCTACTCCCATACTAACGGCCAGATACTCTTTTATCATTTTAGTTTCATAACTTTGTTAGCAAATCACTTCATTTTCAACAACCTAACTTCTCTAAGCTGTTGATTAATTTAGACTGTCTTATATCTCCCTCTAAATATTATCTTTAAAATCTTGCCTTCTTCCTCCTCGCTTTTATTTTGTCAGGTATTCAAGAACCCCGGGATTCAGCCGCTCACAGGGCCCCACGAGGAGAGCACCCACGAGTGAGAGCACCCCGGGCTCCAGCACCCACACGTTCAGCCGTGTGGCTTCCTGCGCGGCTTCCTGCTCACTCCGGGCTCCGGCACTGGCCCTGCTGCCGCCAACTGTGGTTCTGCTCGTGTTCGGACACAGGAGACAGCACGTCCCTCCAGGAACCTCAGAAAACACGGTAATTTACAAGACACCGGAGATCTGGTGTCAGCGTGTAAAATTTTGCACAGGGTTCAGCACTAAAAGGACTATTTGATTTTCCAACACCCTGGACCGTCTCTCAAAGTTTCCTTTATGTATAATTCTCTTGATAGATTTTTACCTAGTGCAATAATACAGATAAATCAGTGAATTAAAAGTCAATTTGTTCTGTTAGCTCCAGAAGTTTATCAACTTCCATAAATGGTATGATCTAGGAGAAATTACCTTTTGACACTGAGGCATTTCACCCAGGACAAACCTAAGCTCTACGGCTCAGAAAATCCTGCATATTAAGACAGTCTCTTCTGCAAACTCCAGACTCAGACCTTACCTCAGTTCCACCTGTGGCTCTGCTAAGCATGCAAGCCGCCTCTACCCTCAAGGAAACCTACGCTGTCCTCCAAGATGCCTCTGTGTGAATCACCTTCAGAAACACCAGGAGACTGAATGGGTAAAGTGGAAAGCCCCAGAAACCAGCCAACTTGGCTTCTGGTGTTACTTCTTTTTATTTCATGTGTGCATACTCCCAGAAGGACAAGTCGGCTGGAGTTAAAACCAACCAGTTGACTAGAATGTCATTACTGACCAGAATGAGAATTCCCTTGTTGAGCTGTTAAGCCTGAGGTCTTGCTAGCCCACCTTTGCTCCTGTGGTGAACACTGGCACGTAACGGGTGGAGACACAGAGCAGAAGAAACTAGGCACAGAAAACGGTCTCCCTTCTCGTGCTTTAATCCCATACCCTGTGCTCCATCTATGGAGGTCGGCCCCCCCCAGGCCTTGCCACGCCCACAATCAGAGCAGGTGAGGTTTGTAATTTTTCAGCCTCGTCTCCATGGGACCTTTACCAGGCAACAGAGATCCTTGGGCTGTGAGACACTACTCCTTAGTTCTTAGTTACATGAAAATGGAATCACATAAGAAAAAGCAGACAACACAAATACTTGAAAGCCATTTACTCCTGGTAAATTCTTCAGGGTCCCAGGCTTCCCTGCTGTCAGAGTGAGGCGGGGGTGATGGGGGAAGGTGTCAGGAGAGCGGTCTTGACGGCTCTGGCCAGGAGCAACAGCTTTTTCTCGATTTTTCCATAATTTGAGCTTAGGTCTTCTCCAGTTTTCTTCATGTAAATGAAGGGACCCATCAACCATGAACCTATAGTTATTATAGTGCCTCTGTAAGTGGACACTGTTTCAGAATCCTCTCAGGAACCCACGCGAAGAGGGTGGGGTGGGGTGGGGGCTGGTGCAGAGGCGGGAATGTAAGTGATTTCATTATGATTCTGATTCAGTGAACCCCTCAGCCCCCCAATGTGACCTCCCACTTGGAGCAGAAGCAGTGCCAGGACAAAACCCAGAGCCTGGAGCAGGCGGAGGGCTGGGGATGAGCACTCTAACAGGAAAAAACCCACAAGGAAGGAGGCTGCTGACTGGGTCCTCCTTCCCAGCCGTGTCTGGCACCGGGTGTCCCCGTGACAGTGGGGAAGGGAGCGGCCCGACAAGGTCCATGTGAAGCAGCCTTGAGGACGCCGCCCCTCGAACACGCCTCGCATCTCCCGGAGTCACAGGGAAGCATGCGGTGAGGAAGCGGGTCGGCAAGAGGCCCGCACAGCTGGCCTGGGAGTGTGCGGGGGCCATCGGGGTGCAGACCTCCTGCCCCGAGTGCAGGGCCGTGTGCTTTAAGATCTGTCCCTGACCCAACCTGAGGGCTTGTCCTGGGCCGCTCTAGATGTGAGGCTGTAGGGAGTCTTCAGGATGCGGAACAGCCCATGTTGGGGGAAAACATCATAACCACAACGTCTTCAGCCTTCTAGGCCTCCTACCTCACACCCCTGAGGCAGAGGCAGGAACACTCCTGTCGAGGAGAGAGGCCTTAACTCGAGCGAGCTTTGGGGAGACTCTCCTCCAGGTGTGGAAGGAGTCCTGCCCGGAGCGGGGGGTGGCCGAGCTGTGGGAAGAGGATATGCAGACCTGGGCAGGGCAGGGAGACCCCCACAGAAAAGGTCTTCCGAGGCCGACAAGAGGGCTCCTCTCGCCCCATCCCTGGGAAGGGCTGAAGGCAGGCGTCCGCAGGAGGGGGGCCGGCTAGGAGGCCTTTCCTGAGTGGGTCCTCTGATGCCTGATTAAGTGGTAGCCCCTGCTGAAGCTCTTCCCACAGGTGGGGCACGTGAAGGGCTTCTCGCCCGTGTGTGTTCTCTGATGCCTGACGAGGTGGTCCCTCCGGCTGAAGCTCTTCCCACACTCGGTGCAGCGGCACGGCCTGACCGAGGCGTGGCCCCGCAGGTGCTTGGCCAGCGCGGCGCTGTGGCTGAAGCAGCGGCCGCACTCACTGCACAGGTAGAACTCCTGGGCCGCGTGCGTCTTGCGGTGAGCCAGGTACCGCCTGTGCGCACTGAAGTCCTCGCCACACTCGCCACACAAGTAGGGCTTGCCTCCAAGGTGGATTCTTTGGTGTGTTGTGAGCACGGATTTCTGGCTGAAGCTTTTGCCACAAATCGTGCAGAAGAAGGGTTTTTCTCCCGTATGTGTCCTCTGGTGCCTGACAAGGTCTGAAGTCCAGCGGAAGTGTTTCCCGCAATCGTCACATCTGTAGGGTTTCTCAACAGGGGGGGTTCTCTCCGCCTGGACCAGAGGGGAGGTCTCATCTAAATTCTTCCGGTTTAGGGGATATTTATAAGGAGCGCCCCCTTTGTGAACCTTTTGGTGCCTGGCGAGATGTGAGCTCCGTGTGTAACTTTTCCCACATTCCATACACTTATAGGGTTTCTCTCCTGTGTGAGTCCTCAGGTGTCTAACAAGGTGGGAGTTACAAGTGAAACTTTTCCCACATACAGGGCAGTCATGCTGTCTCCCCAACAGGGGGTGGACAGGCATGGTTTCCTGAAGGCTCGCTGAACTATTAGCTTGAGAAATATTTGTGTCAAGTCTTCTTTCGTTGAGTCTGTCTGGATCATCTTCAAAGACTATTTCGCAGTCTGCAGCCTGGTGAACGTCTGCATCTCCCACGGTGGGCTGGTGGGGGTCCTCCAAACTCGGGTCCTCCTGCTCAGGATCCTCCTCTTCATCCTCACTCCTGTCTCCTGGAGAAAGGGGGAAAGGAGGACGGGGGACGTTGCGGAGGCAACGACACCCTCCACACAATTTGGAGATTTTTAAGCAGAGTTTTGGGAAGGCAGGACCATCTAGAGAGATTTCATAACTGGAGAGGTTGGGAAAGAAATAACCAGGCAACTGAACCCCTGTCATGTGTCAGGCACTTTCTTACATGTTACCTTAGGCTGTCAACAGCCTTCGCATGGACAGATATTATCATCTTCCTTTCACAAATGTGGAGGTTGAGGATTGAGAGTTTAAGTGAACTGTTTAGAAAATGGTGTAGCTGCCATTCCAAAAGTTCCTTTTTCTTCTCCTGTCCCCGTTTTGTATTACATACCCCTCAAACCAAAGACAGGAGTGAAGAGGGGGAAAAGGATGGAAGAATTAGGTTGCGGGGGAAGACAGTATAGTCATGGCCGACAGGTTAGAAGAACCAGCGAGAAGGGGGGAGAACCCAGAGGGAGAGAGAACACCTGCCAGAGGAGCTGCCAGCTCGGGGTGGGGTGCGGGGGGCGCGCCCTGTCATCCCTCACCTGTGTAGGTGAAGCTCAGGATTTCTGGCTCTTGAGGCTCTGGAGGCTCTGCGATGTCTGGGATCAAAGGCTCCTCCTCTCCAGCGGGGGAGATCTCATCCAGTCTGGGGATTGGAAATGCTGTTCAAGAAAGGGAAAACAGGACATCACGGCTGGTTCAATGGTCCCCTGTGTCATGGGCAGACCTCTTCTGTCTGGTGGATTGCAGGACACGTACACAGCCAGGCAGTCAGTCCAGCCTTCAGTCTCTTTAGCCGGAGCACCTCTGATGAGTACGGCGCATCTCTTGCCTTTCACTGGCATCTCAATAATTACACAACTGAAAACGTTACCATCTTTTCCCATATTCAAGTAAGTAGATTATCTCCAATTTTTATTGCTTCTTTCAAAACTGACACGCTTACCTACTCAAACTAAAACTCATACTAAAATGACAATATTATAGCTGTGTTTTCTTGTTGGAGGTTTCTTTCTAGGCATTTTCTCTTCCCTTTAACTTTGAAGGAGATCATCTTCCCTGGCTATGTCACTGGTGGGGTCAGCACAAGGAAACTATAATACATACACTCTAAGGTCTAAGGCACCCTTAATTTCCAACAATAAAAGAAGATCTCTGTGCTCAGGACATTCTAGAAACACTTGAAATTCCTTACACAGGGAGACCACAATTCCACAGTCTTCTTCCAAGACATATTCCCCATAAAACTCTTTCTGGGCTGGATCCAGGTCACTCCACTGGTCCTGGGAGATGCACACGGCCACGTCCTTGAAAGTTACCAATCCCTGAAACAAAGCAGGGATTCCATTAAAAAGGGGTGCTTTGTGGAGCCTCACGTCTTGCTCCTGGGATGAGGCCCCTGGTACGGGCAGAACCCATCCAGGAGATAAACTCAAAGGAGACGCGTGGTTCCCTTTCAGGAAACCTGCGTTTCGCCATCGGTCGCCAAGTCCCAAGTTTCTGCCTCTGCGCTGGCCCGCCTCCTGCTCCTTCCAGTCCCACTGCTTTCCCTCAGCTCCGCCCTATGTTCTCCTTCTTCCTGAGGACACTGTTTAAAATACAAGAAAGGTCTCAGGGAGTCATCATTCACCTCCCTATGTGATGCCTCAATGCCACCTACATTCCTGCAAAAACTCATCTTTTCGAAGAAGCTTTCCCTAACTGACCTGACCTAATCGAACATCACTTATACAGTGTGCACAGCACAGACGTCTTCTTCAGCTAGACTCTGCTCTGAAAACCAGGATAAACTCTGTGCCTTTTTTCTCCAGCCACAAAGCTTAGTTCTGGGGTTCTTCCCCACAATGAATGCTTTGTAACTGTCATGGTCTGACTGAAGGCGGTCCCTGGAAGAGGACAGCACCCGAATTCAGAAATCGTTTCTGCAGCACAGTAAGTCATCCTCACAAACGACTTTCATGTTTATACCTTAGAACCAAAAACAAACCCTCATTCGACAACTTCAGAGTTGTGCTGGGGTGTTACAAAAGAATCCTGTTTTGTTAGTCCCTCTGGCTGGAGGGAAGTCAAGGGGCTTTGGAGCCCGTGCATCTAACTGAGGTGTTGGAACTGATCTCACAGATGCAGCTCCTCCCCTTCCAGATACACGCAGAGCGGAGAACTCAAACTGGCAATGGGAGAGTGGAAACGCGTGCCCCGTCTGACCTGGTCAGTATGTGGCTAATGCCCCACGGTTCCTCAAGTTCTCCACCGTACAGACGGAACCTGGGGCGCACCTGAGATAGAGCTGTAAGGAGGGCAACCATCTCTGGGCTTCCGGGGCTCCTCTCTTCAGGAACGGCTGGGTCCTGTGGCACCGGAGCCTCTAAGAAGAAAAGACGACGGGGATCAGCACCGTGCAGGGCATTCCTGTACCAGCAAAGAGGTGAGCATCCCTACCGCCCCTCGCTTCTGGTGGGAAGATGCGAGTGAGGAAACTGGCCTGAGGGCAGCTGGGGTTGTCCCAGCGCCACCACCATAATACTTTTGGAACCAGAAGAATAACAGCACTGCTGGCCACGGTGGCCCTGCTTACAGGGGCCTCCAGCTAGCACCGTCTCCTCTCAGCGCCCTGCATTGTGACTTCCTCCCCTTACAATCTACCAGCCTCCTCAGGACAGGGGAAACGTCCCCTCCCCTGGCTCTGCCGCGCTCCCCACTTCTGCGGGGGCTCCCACCGCGCTCCTGCAGGGGCTGGAACTCCGGCTCGGGGCACTGGCTCCGCTCTTCGGGCGCCCCCGGCTCTGGGCTCCGCGTGGTCTCCCGGTGGGGCTCCTCAGGGGTCGAGGGCTGTGCAGGATCCTGGAGCCCACTAGCTGACTCGGGCGCCGCTCCCGGGGGCACCGTCTCCTCTGATAGGACTTCCTGGCCGTGAACATGGACAGTCACCTGGGAACAATTCCAACTTCCAGTCACCATGGAGTCAGGAGGAGAGTCTGGGTTGTCACCAGGGCTTACGTGAGAAGCTGTCCAAAGAAAAACTCCCAGAGGGACCCAGCCGAGGAGGGAAGCTCCAGCCCCGGGGGCACGCAGGGAGGAGCTGAGGTCGCTGTAGCCAGGACAAGGCAGGGGACATTCGGAAACCGCAGGGCTTTCTAGTCCTCCCCCCCACCCCCACCCCGACCCTGCGCCCCCAGGCTCCGAGGCCCTGCCCTCCCGTCTTCGCCCACCCCGCCTGCAGCTCTCCCTGCTGTCTGCTCCCCTCCATGTCGTCCTGGAAGGGGACCTGTGACTGCGGGTCTGAGAGCCTCTGAGGAAGTCACAGAATTCTCCTCCCCAGGAAATGGAGGCTCAACACTCAGAAAAGCAAAAGCTAAGTTGTATCACCTAAGACAGTCCCTGGGCAGGTGTTTCAAAAACCCCAAAGTCATACTCAAACACACACACTCACACACACTCCTGTCCTCCGGAGCTTGTGGACGTAGGTGCAACCCCAGGGCAGAGGCCTTAGTTAAAGGGTAATTTCTGGAAGCCCTGCCCCCAAATCCTTCCTTCCAGCAAATAGTCCCCCTCCACATCACACAGATCAGGACTCCCCCTCCTCACCCACCGCCTTGGTCTCCTGGGTTGTTTCTGCAAACCCTCCACCAGCGTCACGGCCTCCTCGCCACTCTCTGGCCGCTGGCCCCGCACCCAGCTCTGCAGTTCCCCGGGCAGGACGGTCAGGAACTGCTCCAGCACGAGCAGCTCTAGGATCTGCTCCTTTGTCCTCCTCTCTGGCCTCAGCCACTGATGACACAGTTCTCGAAGCCGGATGAGAGCTTCTCGAGGGCTCGCTGCTTCCTGGTACCGAAAGCATCGGAAGTTCTGGTGTGACGTCTCGAGCACAGGGTCATCCCTCTCTAAGATGGACTCTGGCCGACAGGTGGGATCATCTTCCAATTTCACCATGAGAATTCCCTCTTCTTCCCACAGGTCTTGGTCCTCTGGTTCCAAGGCTGTAGCCATCATCTGGCTCTGGGGTGGTCTCACACCATCTAGAGCTCACATGGGCATTTCCCCCCCGTCTCAGCCTGGGCCCCTCGAGTTTCTTCCGTGGAACCTGGGGTAGAGGAGCAAAGGGACAATTGTGTAAGCATGAAATGGCACGTGGGAGTAACAGTTTTGAGCTCAGTCGTAATCCTGTACACACAACACTTTCTCCAATTTAAGTCCCCTGATCTCCATAACCGTATGTTGTAAATAGATCTAGCTGGAATAGGGTGATCTACGCCTGAAGGTATGTTCTCCCATCCTTTTCCTAGGCCAGGTTCACACCCCATAGAAAAATAGAAAAACTCTGCCTTTCTACTTCATGAAACCCTGTCAACCTAAAGGAAAACAGCTAGGAGAAAAGACACTCATAATCCCTGCTAAAAATGTGGTACTGGCCACAATCTATTAACACACAGTGTGTCTGAAATAGACACTGAAGGCTTTATGGAAATTGATTGTGAACTGAACCCCACTCAGTACCAATTTCCTCTGTAAAATGGGGAGTTTCAGAGATTTGGGGGGAGGGCTGTATAAGATAATGGTGAGGAAAGCCACTTACACTGTGGCTGGCACACAGGCACCACCAAAAGCAACCTTCCTCTTAAGACACCTTTAATTGGAAGACCCTCAAACTCGAGTGCTCAAAACTAAATTCATGATTCTTACTCCCAAATCTACCCCTTTCTGGAATCCTCTCTTGGCTGAGATCATCACTTGTTAAGTCAACACTCAACTTCATGATCTTTGGATTCAATTTTGATTCTTCCCTGTTGCTTACAGCTCATTAAATCAATTCTACCTCTTAAGCCTCTGTTTCCCCCTGCTTGAGCCTGGGCCCTCGTCTCTTGCTTGGACTACTGCCATAGCTTCCTAACTCAGATCCCCGCTGTACCCAGCTATGAGCAAAGGGCAACAGAACTATACTGGTGGAGTTTCTGCAAAACACAGTATCACACATCATTCTTCTGGACATTCTGATTCAAGTCAATCCAGGCAACTGTATCTTTAGAAATGCTACATGTGGGTCTGATGTGCATCCTGGTTGAGAAACACCTAGGATGTGTCAGGTTAAGAGAGAGTTCTGGAGTCCAAATGCTAGGGTTTGTGTGGGTCCATGGTCAAGGTCTTATTCTCGTTACACCTGTTTTCCCATTTACAAAATGAATGTAAGAATGGAATCCGTCTAATAGGGTTACTATGAGGAATATATGTATTACTATGTGTACAGTGCTTAGAGAGTGATGTTACCCCAATGTTAACTATTCTTTCTAAATTATAGCTCCAAATGCACAACACATTTACAAATAATCACTTCTCCCTATTAGTAAGATCAGTTCCAAAACCCTTGGCGTGGCACGGGAAGCTCTTCACAGCCGGCCCTCAATTTATTTTTCAAGCCTCCTATCCTCCCCTTTTCTCAGTATCACCCGCTAGAATGAATGCATTGCTGATCTCCCTATAGTAGGGGTCTTCCCAGGCCTCCAAGCCTGTAAAAAGCTATTCCTTCTGTGTGGAATTCTCCCACCCCCAAAGCTGCACCTGTGTGTTCCTATTTCTTCTAAACAGATCCCCTCTTCTTATTCCCAGTTCATGTCTTCACCGGTTCTCCTCTGGATCACTGCAACCGCCTCTACACGTGAGCTACCTGCCTCCAGGTTTGCTACCTGTAAGTTACCATTCATTGTATCACAAGAGTGCTCTTGGCAAATCCGGTCACATCTCCCTGTTTGAGATCCTCGATACTCCTCCCCGTCCTGTAAGTGAACTACAGACTCCCGAGTATTACGTATTGGGTTGACCTGCATCTTTTGCTCCCTTTGCATTCCTCTCCAGTCTTTTCACACAGACATCGACATCCTGCTTGTGAAACACACAAGCCCTATGCTCTCTGGCTTCTGAACGAGCCGTTCCCTCTGCCTCTTTACCCTTCATTAGATTATACTTTATTTTTCAAGACATACATAGCTAAGGCCTCATGTCTTCTCAGATGTCTTCTTTGACCCCATTCCCTCTGCAACCTCTTACCACAAAACCTGCTGTATCACACAGCCATGGTTTATCTTTCCAGAGAAACTCCTGGAAGCTGAGGACTGTGATTTTCAACAATCTCTAATAACAAAGCACACAAAAAACACATTTAAATGAATAAAACTCCACTTTGAAGTTTTCTTCCTACCTCAACAGGAAGAATCAAACTTTTCTCCATGTTTCTACTTTTTTTTTTTTAATTCACCAAATCCTGTTAATTCTACCTCCTAAATCTTTCAAATTCATCTGCCTCATCTCCACTGCCATTCCCCCTACTTGAGCCATCATGCCCCACTGAAAGGTACTGATAGAACCTCTGAAAAAATGACACTGTCCTCAGCCCCTACCACCACACTGGCCCTGACACGTTGAATGAACTGCTTGGTTCAAGTTTCACCGGTGGTCTTCCTGGTGCTGCCCCCCACCCTCCCCACAGACCACTCTCCACATGCAATCTGAGGGATACTTCAGTTTCTGGTCGCTCTGTGCTTCACTACAACTGCCTGGGGTCCACCTGCAAGGTTATCTAGTCCACTCTTAACGGCTGGAACATGCTGTCTAACGTGCTGCTGCCCACCAAATGAGCTTAATTTCAACGACCAAACTCTTCATTTTTATTACCTAGATCTCAAATCGCTTTTCATTCATGCTTATTTCCCATTACTCTCAAACGTTTACTATATAATTGCATGACCCCTTTTAGATCATACTTGCTGTCTTCATGCGCTAATTTCTATGCTCACTGAATCTGCTCCACCTCGTGGTGGTTTGTTTTCTCAAGTGCTTTGTAATTAGTCACATTTTATACCCATTTTCTTTGGGAGTCCTGAGAGCCCTAGGTAATAAAACCGAGCCCTTTGAACGGAATTTCTTTTGCTTTTACCTAAGTACTAATGGTTTCAATGACCTTGGATCAGTTTTTATGTTAATTTCTCAGAGTATTCCTGAATTATGCTGGTAGTGTATTATTTGGGCCTAAGTCCCTAAGTGATTTTTGTCCTACTCAGGGGCATGGAGGTCTACACTTCTTGGTGTTTTTGCTTGATCAGCAGACAGATTTTCACGGAAGAAGTAGCTCTTCAAGGCACCAGGCTGGCAGATGGTTCAAGTCCATGTCCCTCCCCCACTCCTACCAGTTCCCCAATTCATTTCTCCTTGTTGCAGAATGGTATTGTACCTCAACCTCCAGAAGCCTTTATTTTGGTTTGAAATCTCCTTGGGCCGTGGTGGAGTCAGAAGGTGCTTACTCTTCTGGCTTTTATTTCTGGAACCTATACATGTACCTTTAGTTTGGGGGCAGGGAAGCAGGTGAGTGGAAGCATTTAAAAATTGGCAGGAGCCACGTCCGTGTTAATTCCACCGGCAATACTGCAGTGAGCGCTGAGTGGGGAGCTTTCTAACACACAGAATCAGCCAATGGCTTCACACTGTCCACAGGATAAAATGCAAACTCCTTACGATTTGATTCCCAAGGGCCTTTAAGACCTGGCCCCTGCCTGCCTGTCTTCTCCCATCACTGCCACTCCCACTGAAGTCACTGCTCGAATCTCCTGCTTCGTCTGTTTTCCATGCCCTCACTGGGCGTTCACGATGCTGCTGACTCGGCCTGAAATACTCTATTCTACCCCCTTCACTTGGTTAGCTCTACCCATGCCAGGGATGCCTTCCCTGGTGCTCCCAGATGGTTTCCACAGGAACTTGTACCTCCCCCTGCATCACAGCACACATGTATAGCTCCTCTTTGCGTAAGAATCATTCTTCGTGCTGTTTAATTCACCAGACTATAAAGCTCTGAAGGCAGGGCCATACAGCACCCAGCTCAACACCCGTCACACAATGGGTACCCAGGCACAGACCACAGTAAGTCTTTTTAAGTCTTTCTCCAGAAGGACAGATCCGATGTCTTATTAATTCTTACTTATTCATTCGTCCAACAAACTGTGTGCTCGACAAATGAATAAATAAGGAAAAAATTACTGTTTGGATTGTGATTAAAACAGAATACTCTTAGTGGTTCCTGAAGGGACGAAACCACAACTCAACACGAGGAATCTTCAGGCTGCCTGGGGATAATCCACCTCTAACTCATACAAAGCTATGCATTGAAAAAAAAAATCATTTTCCTCTAAAGATTTGAATCAATTTTAATAAGCACAAAACCAGACATCAAGTAATTTAATGCAACTGCAATAATGATTGTTTATCCAGACAAAGAATCCCAGCACCCCCCATCAGCAGGGCAGGGAAATAAGATGGAATACACAGGGTCTTTGGGCTCAATGAAGGATCTCTATTATCTTGAAAGTCTAAGAACCTGCCCAGCGAAGCAGGATAGGAACTCTCACTGTTTTCACGCAGCACAGTCCACGAGATTCCCTGCTAGAGTCTAGAAAGCAAGTGCTGACAGAGGGTTCCTGCTCTCACAGGGCTTTGCTCACTGAAGGAAAAAGAACAACATCACAGAAAGCCTGCCAATGTAAAATGCCTTTCAGAACTCCTGGATTGAGATTTCCTTTGCTTGCTTTGCATTGACTTTGGCAGCCTAGGAAGATGAGATGGAGAAGGGAGAGTGGTCCTTGGTGGAGCAAAAGATGGGAGGGAAGAGGAGTCGGGCAGTGCTGTGGAAAGCGCACCAGATCAGGTATCCAAAGATGTACGCTCCAGCCCAGGCCCCACGTGCCTGGAGCTGCTCTGAGGTTCTCCTGAGCTAACGCACCCAAGAGCCCTTGTAGAAGGTAAAGCCTTCTGCAGACAGCCACTCTCCTAACTCACAGGATTCGCTGAGAGCTTGTGAGTGTGCTGTGCAAATGTCGGGCATCAGTATTAGAGACACAAAACGGCCAACTGTGTTTCATTTCGCAATTTATGGGATGGGCTGTACTGCAAGTCTGCCTGGCAGTCTCTTGCCTGTGCTGTCCTAACGCCTTCCCTCGACGTCTGTCCCTGAAAGGGTCTGCAGGGACAGGTAAAAACCTGACAGCAGGACACCCCAGTCAGACTGTGAGGCCCGGCCAGGAAGAGCTTGGCTCCAGAAGGCTTTAAAAAAAGTCTGCAGACACGCTTTTCACAAGCCTAGGCCTGGGCAGGCCCCACAATCTGGGCTCTTGAGTGTGTTTCTAGGACATCTAGGGGAGGACTAGGGAGACGTGGAAAAGGCAGTAACTTTCTCCAGTCTCTGATCCAGCTGTCTCTGCCCCTTGTCTGAGTAGCTCACAAGCCAGTGAAGGTCCTAACCCAATTCTATTGACAAAAACAGAAAACTGCAGGCAGTGACAAAAATCTGGGTCTCTACCTTAAAATGTTACTACTTGGGGTGATCCTTCTGGACTCTAAAAGACAAGGTCTGTATTCCTACAGTCTCTACCTAAAAGAGAGATGTGCTCTAGTTACTGGCAAATAATTAATCTTCAGAAGAAAACAGTAATCAGAGAGGTTTGAGTGATTACATTTAGCAGATACCTACATCCCCGCCAGCCTCCCTTCTTCTCTTTGACTCTAAAGAAGACCTGTATCCTGGAGATTTGGGTATGACTGCTCACTGGGGCTAACCAGACCCTGCGTGAACTCATTTTACTGTTCTAGGAAAGAAATCGGCTCATAAACATTGTTAACTGCTCTTTTCCACTTCTGTACTGTTCTTTAAAACTGAAGCCTATCCACTATGATCCCCCTCCTGAAAGATTCTTTTATTTTATTGTTAATTATCCTTACACAAATGTTTCCTCATGCTTTCACGTAATGGTGAGGGGCTCTGCAGCTTGGATTGAATCCTTCTCCTCACTTATTAGCCTGAGTCCCATCTTCAAAATGGGGCTAATACCATCTACCTCACATGGTTGTCCTAAGGAGTAAGTGAAGTAACACACAGAATCACTCAGCATACAGCCTGCTATACGGTAGATGCTCAATATATTTTGTTCTCTTTCCTTCAAATTGCTTTAAATCCTTTTGGGAAAAAGGCAAAATTTAAATAAGCAAACAGTCCTTTATTTCATCATAATTCAAAAAAAAATTTAAATGCACAGGAAAAAAATCTTGGTCTGTTTACTGTTACATCAAAAGTAAAGTGATAAACCAAGAGTGTTTGCTTTGAAAGCACGTATAAGCTAGGATTAAACAAGATCCTTGGAACACAGATGGGACGGAACCTTAAAGACAGGTTCTCCTGCCTAAAACATTAGCAATGATGCTACTTACCAGTCACTGGCCTGTCCCCTCCCTCTGAGAAGAGATAACTTGAGGCAAACCCAGTTAGGACAGGCAAACCCAGTTAGGACAGGCACACCCCATTTTACTCCGTTTCACCTTTATTATGCTTCATAGACAATGTTTTTTGTTTTGTTTTGTTTACAAATTAAAGGTTCACAGCAAACCTGCATCAAGCAAGTACTCCCAATAGCATTTGCTCACTTCATTTCTGTGTGTCACACTTTGGTATAATTCATGCAACATTTCAAAACTTTTCTTTATTATTATGTCTACTATGGTGATCTGTGATCAGTGATCTTTGACGTTACTATTGTAATTGTTCTGGGGTGCCATAAACTGTGTCTATATAAGACGGCAGACTTAAATTAGTAAATGTTCTGTGTGTTCTGACTGCTCCACCAACTGTTCCCCATCTCTCTCCCTCTTCTTGGGCCATCCTATTTCCTGAGATACAACAATATTGAAATTTGGCAAACGAATAACTGTACAATGGGCCCTGAGTGCTGAAGTGAAAGGAAGAGTTGCATGTCTTTTCCTTTAAGTAAAAAAACTAGAAATGATTGAACTTGGTGAGGAGAGCATGTTGAAAGATGACAGGCTGAAAGCCAGGCCTTGTGTGCCAAGTTGTGAATGCAAAAAAAAAGTTCTTGAAGGAAACTGACAGTGCTACTCCAGGGAATACACAAATGACAAGGAAGTGGAGAAAGCCTCAGTGGTCTGCATGAAAGATCAAACCCGCCACAGCAATCCTTTGAGCCGAAGTCTAATCTAGAGCCAGGCCCTAACCCTCTTCAATTCTATGAAGGCTGAAAGGTGAGGAAGCTGCAGAGGAAAAGTATGAAGCTGGCAGAGGTTGGTTCAGGAGGTTTAAGGGAGCCAACTCCATAACCATAAAAGTGCACGATGAAGCAGGAGGTCCTGATGTAGCAGTACTGGATAACTGCAGCAAGTTATCCAGAGATGTAGCTAAGATAATTCATGAAGGTGGTGACACTAAACAGCAGATTAGACAAAACAGCCTTCTACTGTTAGAAGATGCCATGTAGGACTTTCATAGTTAAAGAGGAGAACTCAGTGCCTGGCTTCAAAGCTTCAAAGGACAGGCCGACTCTCGTTAGGGGCTAATGCAGCTGGTGACTTTAAGTTGAAGCCATTGCTAATTTCCCATTCCAAACATTCTAGGGCCCCTAAGAATTATGCTCAATCTACTCTGCCTGTGCCCTATAAATGGAACAACAAAGCCTGGATGACAGCACGTCTATTGACACCATGATTTACTGAGTATTTTAAGCCCACTGTTGAGACCTACTGCTCAGAAAAAAAGATTTCTTTCAAAATATTACTGCTCACTGACAAGGCACCTGGCCACCCAGGAGCCCTGATGAAGACGGACAATGAGATTCATGTTATTTTCATGTTGCTCACACAGCATCCATTCCGCTGCCCAGGGATCGAAGAGTCATTCTGACTTTCAAGTCTTATTATTTCAGAAACACATTTTGTTAGGCTACAGCTGGCATAGATAGCGACTCCTCTGATGGATCTGGGCAAAGTAAACTGAAAGCTTTCTGGAAAGGACTCACCATTCTGGATGCCATGGAGAATATTCATAATCCATGGGAAGAGGTCAAAATACCAACATTAGCAGGAATGTGAAAGAAGTTAATTTCAACTTTGAGGGGTTCAACGCTTCAGTGGAGGAAGTAACTAAAGATGTGGCAGAAACAGGAAGAGAACTAGAATTAGACATGGAGCCTGAAGATGTGACTGAATTGCCGCTATCTCATGACAAAACTTCCACGGATGAGGAGCTGCTTTCTGTGCATGAGCAAAGAATGTGTTTTCTTGAGATGGAACCCACTCCTGGTGAAGATGCTGTGAAGACAACTAAGGATTTGGAATATTCCATACAAAGCAGCAGCAGGGTTTGAGAGAACTGACTCCAATTTTGAAAGAAGATCTACTGTGGGTAAAGTGCTATCATACAGTGTTGCACATTACAGAGAGACTGCTCTTCAAAGGGAGTCAGTTGATGCCTCGAACCTGACTTATTTTAAGAAACTTGCCACAGTCAACCTAACCTTCAGCCACCACCATCCTGATCAGTCAGCAGCCATCATCATGGGGGGAAGACCCTCCACCAGCAAAAAGATTATGCTTTGCTGAAAACTCAGACGATGATTAGCATTTTTCAGCAATATTTTTAAACTAAGGTGCATACTTTTTTTGTTTTAGACATAATGCTACTGCACTTTAATAGACTACAGTACAGTGTAAACGTAACTTTAATATGCACTGGAAGACCAAAAAATTCATGTGACTCACTTTACTGAGATATTCATTTTATTGCAATGGTCTGGAACTAAACTACAATATCTCTGAGAAAGACCTGTATGCCCAAGAGGTCCTTTGAAAGTATAACCCGAAAGGCTAAAGAAATGGGAATACGTTCACTGACCTTTTGCCTTCTAAAACATCACGATCAGTGTGTTTAAAAATATTTAAAATATTTTTGCCATTTAAATTTTTTCTTCCTTTGTTAGATTCAACATAGATTTAGTTACAATTCTATTCTATGATTCTTTGTTAGATTTGAGTAAAGAGGAGAAGTAGCTCAAAGGTTATTACAATAGAATAAGGTGTATAGAGAATAAGGTGTAGAAAAGAGGAAGACAGGAGAAATAAAAAGAGAGACCAAACTGTAGTGGGAAGTCAGTGGAGGCTAAGACATAAATATCTTCTGCTCCCGAACTGTGTAGACTTTGTGGTTACGATCAAGGTATAAAAATGCAATTGAGCCTAAATCTAAACATAAAAATGTAAAATAAAGCTATAAAAATCATAACAACTCACTTTATTTTTAGTTTAAGAGATTCCTATGGGCATGTACCACAGTGCTGGACCGCTGACAGCCCTGCCTCCACAGGTAGACGACCTGTGTTCTATACCCCCTAGAAATGTATCATCTGGGACAAGTTGAATCAGTTCATCCTGAAAATGGGAAATGATTTTCTACCTAAAGGCAAGGAGCTGGATCATTTTTTGAACAGTCCAGCTTTCTGATGGTAATAAAAGAGGGGCTTTGAGGGGTACAAAGACATACGGCCTCTTTGTGAGTACTTGGGCCATAATGTATTAGCCTAAAGGATGTGAGAGGAATTTATCCAAGAGTTGAGAAGAGCAAGAGGCCAAATACATGTTTTGAGTCTAGAATTAAGTATCTGGCCACAAGGATAACGCTGGTTAACCTCCAACATGAAGCGAGGCTTTTTAACCTTAGGGGTTTTTACCCAGGGGTGGTTAATGGCCTGAATAAAGCAAGTCAATCTATATGCCACACTTTAAAACAGAACATCACAAACTAATCTGAAGATCAAACCTGACACCCACCCGGATGAGGGCAGCAGCTTCCTCTGGCAGCCAGAGTTAAACTAGCATCTAATTACTACAAAGAACATGGCCAATGCCAGTCACAGAGTGAGAGGAGCCATTATTTAATGAAAAATAACAGGATAATATATTTTATAAATATAGCCTGACCTAAGGTGTAAATATGGATACTTCAGAACATTTAATTCAAAAGTCATTTACTATGGTTTTAGTTTTGTAATTAATATTCTCTTTCAAGATACTCCCAGCTCTGCATCTAGATGGCTTCCTTCTGGCCTGGCCCAAGGCTCCCTTGCAGATGATGAGATGATGAAGAAGGGGACCCACATCTACTAGACCAGAAGAATCTGAAGAGTATCAGGTTTCCAATGCAGACTAAGTCATGGCCCAGAGTAGAAGGAACCCCAAGATGCCATTCTGGCTGTGGGTCATGGTTTAGAGTCTCTGTCTCTCACTGTGAGCCCTGTCCCTGAATGAGAGGATCTCCTTATACATGTTTATACTCCCAGTTCCTAACGCTTGGTAGAAAAGATGCTCAAAGAGGTGTGTTGAATTTAATTAAGCTGTCAATTTCTCTTCCCCCGATTTGAATACAGACACTGAAACTCAGAATCAGTGGGTGCCAGGGATTCTGGGTAACAGATGACTTACGGGGACAGTTACTGGAACCTGGCGTTAGAATTTATTCCAGTCCCTTGGGGGAATCAGGTGGCACAGCCATTTACTGCTTCACTAAATTACACAGGATTAGTGGACAAAAACTTCTTCAAGGAGGAAGGCAGGCAGGGGATGGAGTTCATTCATTCCACAAATATCTACTGAGCATCAGTTATGTGTTCCACACAATTCAAGGTGCTGGGCAAAGATAGATGAAAAAAGCATAGGCCTCGACCTTAGAGAATTTAGCATGTATTTAAAAAAACAGCAGGGACTTCTGCATACTAGGAATTTATAGCAAAAACTGAGAATATGGGTATAAGCTATATGATCAAAATTGAAGCTTCTTTCAAGAGAATTAAGAAAATCAAGGGGAAAACTCATCAATATTTCACCTTTAATTTGGCATAAGGTAACGTAACATTTGGGGCTTTTTAAAGTACACTTTCATAAATTTACAAATGAAAGAACTCAGATCTAAGTGATTAAATTACCCACAAGATCGTATTATTAGTTTCAAGCATGTAGTACTCACACACAGGTCTTTTGATCCCCAAACCACTTCATTATTTGTGTGAAAAAGTTTGGTCAAAAGCTGTGGTTCTCAATATGAGAAACCCAGACGAGCAGCACCAGCACCTGAGAACTTGTGAGAAATGCAGATTATCAAGCCCAGCCCTGACCTATGATCAGTAACTCTGGGTGGCCCCAGCAATCTGTGTTTAACAAGCCCTTCAGGGGCTTAAGGTGCATGGTAAGTCCGAGGACAGTACCTAAGGCAAAGGAGGTAAATCTGAGGGTCAGGTAGAGAGGATCCGACTTTTCCAGTGCTGACCAAATTTAACGGAGGAAGTGTCTAGGACTGTTATGTTTTATGCCTGTGCCAAATTAACTGGAAAAAAATGCTGTAAACCTGTAACTCATCTCATTTGTATAGTCTGTAATGCCTCATCTGTATAGTTTGCAAGAGTCCCTCACATTGTAGTAAACCTTGCTGTGCCCTTGAAATGACTGTCTACTGCAATATAGTATACAGAAAGAGCACAAAAGGGGTACAGCTGGAAGAGAGAGGGGGAAAGATTACGAATCACAGGTGTTCTGTCTGAGGAGAACTTTCCTTCCTCCCTCCAACCCTGCCCACCTCTCACAGCAGAAAGTTACCCAGGACAAATGGCCACAAATCCTAACTGCTCTGCTGTCACGCATGTCCCATCAACATGCCTCCCATGGCATGTCCCACAACCTTTCTGAAGTGGCTTTCTGGATCAAGGCCCATGGGGCAGCTTGGAAGAGAAGTTGGAAAGATGAGGGACTCCGCTAGCTTTCCTTGTGGCTTCTGAGTGAGGCTGCCCTGGGTGTCACCTGCAGAGTGTGGAAAGAGAAAAAGCAACAGTTCTAAGCTTGGCCTCTGAGGCACACAGCTTGGAAGAGGCACTGCTCCCCAAGACCAAGGCAGACAGGGTTATCAAAGCGCCTAGGAGACAAGAATATACAACGCCCAGAAAAATAGAAATCGGGCCAACACTTTTCTGAGAAAATGCAGCAAATCCATGCCATACAAACTAACAAACTTTGGTCGAACTAGATGAGAACCAGGACCCGCACACTCCTGCTGAGGGTAGTGGTGGTGTCCAGAAGTGCCAGAACTGGCTGTTAGGCGTGGGGGGAGGGAAGTTGCAAGTGGAGGCACAGTCAGTGGCTAAGAAGCTCGGGGCGGTCACAGTGGTTGCTGAAAAGCCACGGGCCAGATGATCTTCAAGGCCTAGTGTGATCACAGGTGATAAAATCACGAGTGTATCTGTTCATGTCGGAGCGGAAGCAATGGGAGGTACGGACGAACAGTGTTTCTGCAGGCCTCAGGAGGGGGCGGAGGGCGGTGGCTGGAACGAAAGAAGCCTAGAGTGCCATCCACGTCCCCGGACGTTCTGGCTTCGGCCACCGGGAGACACGGGGACCACTAGCCTCGGCCCCCTCAGTACGCTGCCGCAACCCCTTCCCCGGGACAGAACGATTTCCCCAGACTCTGGGGGGGGCGGGGTCTCCGACCCCTCCCCCTCCTCCCCGCTCAACCCGGCCCAGCCCGCTCCGGTCCGGCCCGGCCCAGCCCCCAGCACTCACGGCTCCGACAGCTCCGGCGGCTCCTCCCCTGCCCCGGCTTCTCCCCCACCCACTCCCGGCCGAAGCAGCGCCGCCGGATCCGAGCCGCGCGGGGCCTGGCGGGTCGGTACACGTGGGGCCTTTGCGCCCGGAACCGGAAGCTGCCCTCGGCCCCGCCTCCTCGGCGCGCTGGAGCCTTTCTAGGCTGCGGGAGGTTTGCTTGTCTCTCTGTGCCCAGGGCTCCTGGAGGCATCCTGCGCGCCGCTGGGGACCCACCGCGAAGACCAGAGCGCTTCCGCCCACACGCCCGCCCGTCTCTGCAGGGGGGCACCCTCGGTTTACACACTGACCCTCAGCAGAGGGGATTTTTTTGTTTTTGTTTTTCTGTTTTAGGTCTTTTTTGGTTTTGATTTTGGTGCCTATACCTTGGCTTGTTTTTCTTGATTTTTTTTCCCCTTAGCATTTTCTGCCACATTTGAAAAGAGCAACTGGGGATTGAATACTGGTTCTTATAGTCACCTTCAGTTGTATGGCTCTGCACAAATCCTTCCACCTTTGACCTCAGTGTGCATCTTCTGAAACGGAAGTCCTAGAGTAAGGCAGCAGGACCCTCTGGGGCCTTCCGGGGTCAGATCCCCTTCCCTATATCCTCTGCAGTAGCTCCTCTCTAATGCACCGGGATAATAGCGTCTAATGTACTTACTCAGTTTTTCAGATGCTTAAAACCACAGCCAAGTGGAAGAAATGAACTACTTAATGATGGAGAGCATTTGGTCCCAGACCTTATGGCACCTAGGAGTTGATAGTGTTGACCGCCTTGTTACCGCAACAGCCACCCAATCAAGAGAATTGTGCAGGAGCTGATCATCTACCCTGTGGACCCCCATTTCCTTTACCTGGCCTATTAAATATGCTTTGCTGAAACCCTTCTGGGAGTTCAGGGTTTTCTTGGGCATGAGCCACATGGTCCTATTTGCTCAGCCCTGCTATAAACCTTTCTCTGCTCCAAACCCCTACGTTGCAGTTTGTTTGGCCTCATGGTGTGGCGGGCACACGAATTTGCCTTCAGCAACAATTTTGGTGAAGCTAGTGCAGGACTCTGTGCCCTTGGCAGGGGACACCAGTTGGGGGCAGACCCTTCCCTGCGTCCCAGCAGCTGCTGGAGCTCACTTCACTCCAAGGAGCCGGGAGGGACTCTACCTGACGGGCACAGCCGCCCGACGGCAGGAGGCTGTTTAGAGCCGAGAAACGTCTGGAGCTGCGGTCCACGTTCGGAGTCACCTGGGGGTGAGTGGCTCCAGCTTGCACGGGCTGGGAATTCTCTGCACTCCGCCTGGGCTCATTCCCACTGGAAAGTGAGCAGCTCTGGGTCCTTTCTCTCTTCAGGAGCTGAGCCCATCTGTTTTGGAGGCCTCCGTTTGGGAGTGGAAGTGGAATTTTTAGACTACACCTCCTCTGATTGTCTGTGCGACCGTAGCTTATTTGTTGTTCGTGTTTCGTGTGTATCATTTTGGGGTGAGCCACTCTGGTTGTGCAGGATGGGAAAATTCTACCCACTCCTTCCGGACTCCTTCCCTTGCAGGGAGTGCGCCCTTCTGGTCTCATTGCGAGCCGCTCTAGTCCGTTCTCTTGAGAGCTGGGCCAATCTGTTTGGAGGCCTCCCTCTGGGAGTCGAAGTGGAATTTTGGGGCTAACCTTGTCTAATCATTTGTTTGTGGGACCATGTTTTTGTTTGAATATGTGTGTCAGAACGTGCACTGGTCAGTTGAGAAGACTTTTGAGTGACGGGGCTCACGTGTGACGACACCAGGGTATCCTTCCCTGTTGTACTGGCCTCCCCTGTGGCGGAGCGTCGGTCAGGATTTCCCCTTTCTAGCCTTGGTCCTTCATTCAGCTTCACCTCTGATGGGGTACTGGTTGGGGGTCTCCCCTTTTGGATTGACGGGGCATTTGTTAGGGATCTCTCTTTTGGGGCCAGGGAACTGTGATCCTGAGAGACTGTTCTGAATTCTTGTTTGCTTGATATTTGATAACATTAGCTGTAAGTAATTAAATATGGATGAATCAGAGCTCTGTTCCATCTTATATGTAGTCCTTCTGGAGTATCTTTTGCAAAACAGGGAGATCTTCAGCTTTGCTCCCATAGATGAAAGAAAGTGATATTTTTGTTGTAACGCTGTGTGGCCTCAGTACTTCCTGTGATCTGGAGAACAATGGCCCTCATGGTTCTGCTGTTATATCAGAGTGAGCCTTTTGCAGTTTGGCTTTTATCTTGCGGGGGTGTGTGTGTGTGTGTGTGTGTGTGTGTGTGTGTGTGTCTTGGTACCTGATCTTCCTAGTTTCGCTGAAAGTGAGGCGTGTGAATGTGAGCAGATGATATATATAAGATGATATATATATATATATTATTGTTTATTGCTGTTACTTCTTTAAACTAAAGTGGATATTTGGGAATTGAAAAAAAATCCCTGAAAATAGCCAAGATGATTGGGTTTTCTATGAACCTTTAGAAGAGGAATTTGTGTTTCTCCTTCTGTGCCGTTGAGATGTAAATGATCTACCTGGGCTGTAAAGGAAAAAGTTTTTTTTCAAACTCAGGCAGAAAAACAGATCACTGGTTCTGTCTGTCTGCGTAAAATTAACATGTAAAAGAGTTCTATTTAATTGACCTGAAAGTAAGCACTTACAAATTAAATATTTCGAGGTATAAAAGAAGCTAGACAACAAGTTTCATTCTTGTGTGATCTAGGAAATATTCAACATTAAATTAATATCTGATATTAAATCTAGCTTAAGTTTGTTGGTGTAATCAACACAGATATGTCTTTTATTGTACCTAGGTTTGCTGAAGGTCAATAAGTTCGTGTTGTTTCTGTTGCAGAGTTTGTCAGAAAGAAAAAAAATTCAGCTAACTTGGTATGACAAAGTTCTTATATGTAAATTAAATGCAAATAACAAGAGATTTTGGGTGAACTCTTTGGAAATAATTTTGTTTTAGGAATGCTGAAAGATGATCTGTCCAGATATTTTGTAACTTGAAATTGTAGAGCTGTACTAACTTAAGTTAATTGATGGAAATTTGTCGAATAGCTAGGTCATTTCCAAACAAAATAAGAAACTACAACACTATTTACTGAACATTGGCTTCCCTTTAGAGAGAAATTAAAGATGTTTAGGACTGTCATTAAATATGTTTGGTGCCACACTGAGGTATTTTCTATAAGAAAACATGTTTTTCAAAATTATTATTGGTATTTATGTTTGCCAATATACAGAAGGCTAACGTAAAAGACAGCTCATAATGCTCACTTCTTGGTTTTCACTAGCAATAAGGTTTTTGAAGAGTTGAGGATTCTGATTCAAATATGTTATTAAAGCTACTAAAAATAACAAAGAAAACATTTCAGTATACAGTAGGAAAGTAGGGTATATGTTTTGAGTATATATGTTTTGAGTAAAAAGTATGAGGAATGGAATTGCAGTTTGTTAAGGGAAAAGTTTGTGGAAAAGGGACCCCTCAGAAAGGAGTTTTGTGCAAGGTTGGACTGAGATTATGTTAAACTTAAGTAAATGGTACATGGATTTTGTTATTAAAGAGGTGCGGGACTGGTGCGGGGCTGGATTTGCTTCCTCTCTGTTAAGAGAACAAATTTACTTGCTTGTGATAACAGGTGCTTCTGACAACTGATTGTGTGAAACTTTTTGATGTTGTTGACAAACTTCCTATCAAATTCTAATGGAAGTTCTTTTGACTTCAGCTACCTTTGGGAGGCTTCAGAGGACCCCGAGACATCTCAGAGAAAAATATTAAACTAACTAGGATTGGTTGATATGTTAAATACACGGCATTGTCAAATGAGTGATAAGCCGCCTCAGATTATATGATACTGATAAATGTTATTAATACAGACATTATTCTCAAAATTATTTAAGGTTTCTGACATTTAGATATATCCTGGTATAATGCTATCAGTCAGAATTCTAGTTGTTCTAGTCATAATTCTAGTTCTTGTCTAGTTGTTATCTTAAAATATTTTATGCCATAGCGACTTGATTAAGCTTCTTTGTCAAAAACATTGTGACCAGATCTTTAACCTTGCCTTTTTAAAGTCTTTTGTCATTTACAGACAGTCAAGCTGATGCTTTGCAAAACTGCTTCATCTCAATAAGATTCATAAAAAGACTTTGACAAGTACAGGTTTCTCTTAAATCTTACTGGGTAGGATGTTTAAAAGGTCTAATGAAAACTCTGATTTTGTAAAACTGTTACTGAAAAGAATTACATAGGGTTGAGTACACTGGTGAACATGGTAATTTTTTGGTTTTGTCTGAAATATTACTGGCTTTTAATCTACATTTTCTAATTGAGCTGTTTATCAGATGTTTGTCTCTCTATCAATATTAAAAGTTATTATTTTACTTCCAACCACACTGTTGCCCCCAGAGTTTAGGATAGAAAGAGAATTCTCTAATGGAGTTGTCACAGAGGATATACTCATGATGTATAGCAATGCTTGCTCTCAGTCTGTTGCTAAAATCACATGTACAATGCTTGTGTAACAATTGGGTGTAAGTAATAAAATGTATGGCCTGTAATATGTTTCCCCATTAACATGCTTCTCAGCCTGTTCACACTTTCTGATGAGTTTCCCCCCAGTGTGGATAATTAGGCAAATATAAAGGAGGTATAACACTGAGGGACATGATTTGAACCTGGGGCAGGAGCCATCACCCCAGCATGGAGGGACCTATATTTTGATCATCAATGCTTTCTGTTGAAAAGTGATGGAGAAATCTGCACATAATGAGGTATGGGGAAGCCATTCTGGCTCATACACAGTTTAAACTTTATTGACTGAAACAGCCTGTTTTATGGCCTTTTGGGCATGCATTGTACATCTGCTTTGGCCTTGAGGAGGGGAATGCATTTAAAAGTCAAAATGGAGTAGCTGTGATTCAGACATTCAAGGTAAAACTAGGTGGCCACTGGGGCATGATTTCAGACAGGTTCTTGTGTGGTTGAGAACTCGAATTTTCTGAGCTGTGTCATACTTGGGAGACCACCAACCATCCTGGAAGCAGTGCCTGCTGGCAGCTGCAGCCTTATGACTTCAAGATCTTCTCTTGTAACTATTAAATTTTAGACAATAAAATTGTTTTAGATCAGATGTTAGCAGAAAAAAAGGAGATTTGTAATGCCAATAGCTCTTGTTATGTACACGTTAATACTACATCAGAAGTGAAAACCTACTTAAATAAAAGTAGACAACTGGCTACCCGGTACAGGTCTCCCCTGAAGAGCCAGGTCCATACTGGTTTTCAGGCTCATTCTCCTAAATTCCTCTGGCAATGCAGAATGAGATCATTTTGTCTATTAAAGCTCTGGTTGTCACTCCTCCAGCTATCTCTAATTGGGTCTGTTGGCACCAAAAGGGCAGACTAAAGGACTGGGATCTTAATCATACAATCAGATCCATGACTTGAAACTTGGGGATATTTTCAATTTGATGTCCATCCCCCAAATTGCAGGAGGACTATGCCCCATTTCAACAGGAAGGAGCCAGAGCGGCCCATGAACTTGTGTTGAAAATTCACCATTGGATAGGCTTTTCTAACTGGTATTTCTAACTCCAAGAACTGACTCTCTGGCAGATTACAAAAAAAAATGTGTTTTCAGCAGAATCAGTACCAGGCACACGGTTTGGTACATTACACTGATAACATTAATAAAACATGGGAAATGCATGAATCAATGGTGTCTGCTTTGAGCTTCATGAATTGAAGCCTGGTGTGTACTCTCACACGTGCTTTTCCTCCTTTATAGTGTCTGTCAAGGTGGTTTCTGTTATCTTCCCTTCTGTCTGCCATCAAATAGGTACCTCTTCATGCAGTAGCTAGACCCAGGAAAACTTATATGTAGGAAACTTGAAGACAGATTTTAAAATATTTTAAAATAATAATACAACTTAGGTGTCCCAACTCTCTAGCTCTAGGTTACCCGGAGACACACCCAAGGCAATGAAAGTCTGAAATTATTCCTAAAATATCTGCATCTTCTGTGGCCATTGCTGTGGGCTTTTCTATGGACCCTCTCTAAGTACAACCACATCGTTGCAGACATGAAACTCAATTCTTCCTTGACTTGTGCATCCAACACACACACATACGAATGCGTGTGACACACACATCCCGTTCATACGTGCGTTAGGTAATGCAGGATTTTACTGAAGGTTTGAGGGGAAGACAGACGAACATTGTAGACACGTGGCCTCAAATTGAGTATGAGGCATCTCCACTCTTAAAATGCTCCTTAGGCACCCAACTTAGGAGAATTTTCTCTAGTTTCTTCCCACAGACTTTTCTGCTATATTCCATTTTTTTTTTTTGTCTGTCTTCTTTCTCCACCATTTTCCTCTCTGAGAAGCACTAGATATTACCCTTAGTTTTTTTATTCAGGGCAATTTAAACCATTTTATTGATGATAGAGTTCTTGATAATATTCATGTCCTTTGGGTCTCTCTCTTTGCCTTCAAATGACCGATTTCCCCCGCCCAGCCCTAAGATCGCTCCTCTCTAAGATAAAATCAGGTAATAACAGTTTTACCTCATTACACTTTGTTTTGCACTTGCAATTTTCAATTCAATACTAAAAGAAATACACAATAATCCTTTAAAAATCATACTTTCAATGGGCTTTAAATGATAGTCTTTTCTTGCTGTTGCAAGAGGCACATCCCTAATAGTCACTATTACAGCCTGGCTCACCTGCGTGATCATTCTCTGAAAAACTTTTTCTGCCAGATGTCTTACTCTAGAACAAGGTGAAACCAATATGCTTGTCACCTGCCTTAAGGAACTACATGCTAACTCTACCTACAAGCTCTGAACTTAATGTAACCTTGGGGCTGAGTGTTCCAGCAAGAAAGCCTTCACAGTTATTTTGGCTCTGAGACATCTGCTGGTTTCCTAAACACATGGATTATCTAGATTGAAGCATAGAAACTGTCATCATCCAATTGGAAATTTTCACACGATGTCCTCAAGTTTTGGTATATTATCTGGCAATAAACTCCTTTCGGTTTATCTAAAAATTTGTATTACATCAAGATAGAAGCTCCCTTGTTGAGACATTGTCAAACAAAAACCTGGTTCATTTCAAACACTTTTGAAAGACCATCAGAATTGATTAGAAGACTTACAGAGACTTCTACTATGAAGAAGACAAGTAGTGAGAAAATGAGATGTGGGATGCTTTATGCCTTTGACAAGGAGATGAGGCAAAGAGGATGATTATAGACAAAGAGAGAGACAGGATTCCTTACATTTTCTTAAGTTACTGACCATTGTCTCTAACTTGAGTGGTTTCTACTTTCAGCTTATACTTGAGAAAGTCCTGAATTTTCCCTTATGCATCTGAAGGTGTTGTGGGATTTCCTTGTGGAAGAATAAGTCACTTCTCTGCTTTAAGGGGGACTCCTGGTCCACTTACAGGGGACTTACACACTAAGTCCCCTATAAGCTCCATCATAATTTTCTTGCATCTCTTTATCTAATTCAGAATCCTCTCACAGTTAATTGTTGTATCTGCATCAAGTTCATTTCCATGTATTTCGTGTTTTACTCTGGATGATGAGTCTTCAGCCAAGCCATTGCCTTCCTTAGGGCTCCTTTCACCTCCTTGTTTCTAATTGTGTAAATAAAGGGGTTCAGAAGGGGTGTGAGGATAGTATTCAGCACTGACACCACCTTATTCATCTTAAAGGAGGAGTGTGCCGTGGGTCTCAGGTACATGAACAAAACAGCTCCGTAGAGCAGGGAGACAACCGTCAGGTGAGAGGCACAGGTAGAGAAAGCCTTCTGGCGGCCAGTGGCTGAAGGAATCCGTAGGATGGTGGCCAGGATATAGATATAAGAAATCACAGTGAAGAGGAGTGACCCTGGGATCACCAGGATGGTTGCCAAGAGACCCAGGAGCTCCAAAATGCTTGTGTCTGCACAGGCTGCTTTCAAGATGGGACCGACATCACAGTAGAAGTGATTGATGACATTGTTGCCACAGAATGGCAACTGGATGAGCAGTACCATCTGACAAAAGACGATGGTGAAGCCCAGCACCCAAGAGCTGAGGGCCAGTTGCAGGCATAGCTTGCTGGTCATGATGGTGGGATAGCGAAGGGGCTTGCAGATGGCCAGATAACGGTCAAAAGACATGGTGGTGAGGATGAGGAACTCCGTGGTGCCTAGGAAGAAGTGGAAGAAGGCCTGCAGCAGGCAGCAGGGGGTGCAGATAACTGTTCTTGCCACCACAAAAGTTTCTAGCAGTTTGGGGATGACTGTGGTGGTGTACCAGATCTCCAGGAAGGACAAGTTGCAAAGGAAGAAGTACATTGGAGTTTGTAGCCTGGGCTCAGCCCAGACAATGGTAATAATGAGCCCATTACCTGCAAGGGTTAATATGTAGATGAAAAAGATGACTATGAAGAGCAGGATCTGCAGTCCTTGGATGCCGGGAAAGCCTAGGAGGATGAACTCTTTGACTGCAGTGCCATTTCTCATGTCCCTGGATGCTCTGGGAAGACAGGCAACAGGCAAGAAGCTAGCTCCTTAGAATCTCACACTCAAAGTTCAGACCGGAAAAAAAAAAAAAAAGGATTCTGATTCTATTTAAGGTCCTTCAGGACACCTCCCTTCCACCCCCCGAACGTGCACACACATACCAAGCACTGCTTCCTTACTCATAATTTGGCTTGTTCCTTTGGCAGCTAAACCAGATTTTCATGGACTTTGAAAATACCAAGTACAACTGATGGGTTGGAAAAGTACTTTTTCACCCCTACACAGCTATCAGAATAATCATTGTGATGTGGTGGCTTATCTGTCCATATGCCACACAATTATTTAAAATGAACAGTGTATATAATGATATGACTACATAAGCCCAGCTGCTGGCTCATAAGAAGTAAATGCTCACTCTCCTCTTATCATCTGAAAGAAAATTCTTGACTTACATCACAAATATGTTTAAGGGAGCTGATTTTATACACACACACGTGTGTGTATTTAACTAAAAATCATTGCTGTTACCTGTTAGCAGTGAGATACCATCCAGATAATAGAACAGATGTTTTTCTGAAGAACCCCTGTCCAAATTCTAACTCAGACTCTTTTTTTTTTTTAAAGTAGACTAAAAAAATATTCCAAGTTAAATGAATAGAATTGCTTAGCAAGCAGGGTAATGTATTAAACTTTAATTCAAAATTCCAAGACCAACTGAGTCAGATCCTAATACATGAAAGAACCTATCCAATGCATATTGGGTAAAGATCTATAGACACAAACCTAAAAAGTGAAAAGCCTAGCAAATGCTAAGGATAACAGACCAGAAATCCTGGAAGTGTATTCCTGTTAAACCCTTCCTTTGTGACTGAGTATCTTTCTATACCAAGTAAAGCGTTCTTGTTTGTAAATGTAGATTCATAGGTTGAACACTTTCTGTTCCACTAAAATTCACCAGAAAACAGTAAAACTACTTCCTGTCTTACTGGGATATTCTTTCATATGTTTCTTCTTTGCAATGGGTGAGATAAGTTGCTATGAAATGAATCACATGATTTTCAAAATATATAGAAAACTTAGCACAAAGAGGCAGTTCACAGTTGATGGACAGATCGCACTAGGAAAGAATTATTTTTTGTCTATAATGTTAAAAGCCCCAGTTCTTTTCTATGAAACTATGAGTCAGAAAAGTATTTCAATTTGTACCAGTGGCCAAGGGATATAGCTGGCCATGAGCCTGGTCCCTCTAAACAGAGTAGATACAGATTTATGTTCGCTCCCCATACAGAGGAGAGTGGCATGCTCTCCTGGCCGATACACAATTTCTAAGGGCTAAACACTCCACAGTTCCACAGAATGAGACCTATTTATTCCACAAGCTTTTGCTGAGAGCTTACTATGTTCCAAGTCCTGCTAGGGGATTAAGGAGTTTATCATTCAGGTAGGGAGAGAGACCATATACAGCAATTACAGCACAGCCCAGTGAGTGAAAATGGAGAGGTGTGCGCAGACTGTTTTGGGAACAACAGGAAGAGACCCCTTACCCAACCTGGGTGGGGGTTCATGAAGGTTTTCCAGAGAGGGAGGTGCCTAAGCTGAGTCCTGGAGGAGTTCAATAGGAAAAGAGAGTGGAATATGGAGGGGAAAAGCATTCCAGACAAGGATCTAATTAATGTTTATGAAATTGAACTTGAGCTGAAGCTGGAGTCAGGCTTGTCCACTTCTGATAAATTTACAGGTGGGTCAGGCCTCCTGTAAGTCAATTTGCAAGATGGATTCATGAGGTCTTTAGAGGGGAGAATCTTGGGGGTTTGCTAACATGGGGCAAATGTGTGTGTGTGTGTAAAATATGGTGTCAGCCTTCCTTGTTTATCTATGCTTTATGGAGGAAGGGGCTGCAGGTGGTGACTGAATGAGCTCTTTCAAGATTCTGGAGTGACATGGTCAGGACCTTGATTGACATCCGAACTCCTTAGCGTGACATTCAAGGCCACTGATGATCTGCTTTTACCCACCTCATCTTCCAGCCTGAGCTTCTGCCATTTCCCCTTCTTCCTTCCCCATTCTAGGCTCCATACTTACTGAATTACCCAGGTTCAGAGTTTGGCAAACTATGGCCCTGTTTTTGTAAATAAAGTTTTACTGGAACCACACTAATTCATTTACAGATTGCCTGTGGCTGCTTTTGTGCTACAGTGGCAGACTTGAGTAGTTGCAACAGAGACCAGATGGCCCCCAAAGCCTAAAATACTCACTTTTTATCAGGCCATTTACAGAAACAATTTGCCAAGCCTTGCTCTAGTTCCCTGAAGGTGCCAGCCTCCAGCCTCCCTCTTCTCCTAATCTTTGTTCATGCTGTTCCTTTTGCCTAGAATACCCTTCCCCAACCCCCATCATTTGGCTAGGCCCTGTCTGACTTCTGGATCTCAGCTGGGGAGCTACCTCACGGGCAGCCTTCTCTGATTTCCCATTTCTTCTAGTTTAGGTGCTCTTACGTGCTTCCATAACACCCTGTGCTTATCTACACCCGAACACTTAGAAGATTGTATTTCCTGTTTCCTTGGCTTCCTCCATAAACTCTAAGGCCCTTGAGGGCAGCAATAGTGTCTGTAGGACCTAAGCAGGGAACTTGGCACAAAATAAGCCCTCAAAAAGATGTTTTCTGAATGATTATATAAATGGAAAATTTGTGGCCACTGTGTCCCCAGTTACCTATAGATTTATGTATACTGAGTATGTGCATATGTTTGTAAAATGCTACTATCTGTGTATTTCAAATGCTGGAGACATTTTAATAGAGACTGTTTGCTGAATAATTTGTCTCCGAGGCTGCTGCTGCTTCCAGCTTTTCTTTATGTAAGTTTTGCTGCATGCAAATCTTTCTGCTCCATCTGGGATTATGTGTTTTCTACTGCGTTCTGGTCATTCTCTCAGCCCTTCACACTGCCCTGAGTACAGACATCTTTCTTCACCTACTTAATGCTCAATGGTTTGAGATGGAGTTGAATCATTTTTCTCTAAGCTATGTTGTTGCAATCAAGCATCCGTCATGGTTCTTAATCTTTTCATAGACTCAAAAGAAGAAAAAAAGTAGAAAAATATTAACATATTTCTTTTCTGGATTTGGGCTAAGGGCAGTATGTCCCAAGCCTTGTTTTTTGTTCTGTTTTGTTTGCTTAGTCACTTTGTTTCTTAATTGTTGATAAAGGCCAACTTCAGTTTTTTTAAGACTTTGATCATGTAGTCAATTTGAAGGTGCCCAATGGTGTACAGTCTTGAAACAGGGGCACCCAGAGTATGTACTATAAACTCCACAAGGGAAGTGCATCAAGGATCACTGCTTGGGGAACTGCTCTAAGCTGGGTTGAGAATAAAGACAATCAGTCTGGAATGCACCCCAAGGATTGATGGTTTGTGATAAGATGCAGTGAATTAATACTGCTTTTACTTAAGAAGGTCCAAGTCCAAGTTATTGTTATGATTTTCTACATGAGACTGAAATTCATTTATTAGAATTTACATCAGGGCTTCAAGGCAGCAAGGCTACTGTGTCTGTTTATTCTAGAGAGCAGCAAAACTTTACCAAAAATAATACTTTTTCCCTCTCTGTGGCAACACAATACTCACAGCACTAACGATTCCCTGGGAAACACTTCGGTCCTGAGTGTCCTTGTCCACGAGTGGACTGAAATAAAAGGAGAGACTGGTTATCAAGGCAGTCTAATTGAAACAGAAAAATTTCCTTCTCCTTTTGCACAAGGAAAAGAAATCTTTCTAGAATTTAAGGCAAGTGTCGTTATGCAATCGCTGAATTCTATTCCTACAGCTTTCAATGGCAAGCTTTTTGCAGCATTTACAAGAATTGTATTGAAAGTGATTAACAGATCAGTTCGCACTTGATCTAGGTCAAGATTTCTTCTCTCAAAATAATGATTTGTTAGTGGGGCATTTTCATTGCTTCCTCTGGGACATCAGTCTCCGTGGATGTGCTCCAGAGACTCCCAGGAGCAAAGGGAGGTCTCACTAAAAGTTTATTCATAAGTCAAGCTGAAGAATTTCCAGTTTTCTAAATTCTAATTGGTACCAATCATCTCAGTACTCCTGAGATAATTAATCAAAGGCTGAGAAAAACTGATTTTATGAGTTTTAGATCTTGAGTTTCTCGCAATTAAATATCTTGTTTAAATGAGAATTCCTTTTGATCCAGCCATCCATCCATCCCCCTACTGAACTCCTTTATATGTTTTGATCAAGCCATCCTTTTGTTATATAATATTCAGCAAACAGCTTATCTGTCTTGTAATATTTGAGTATTTAAATCAGACTGCTAGATCATATATCTTGATGTAATTTAGGTCTGAGAGCTGCCATGGGAAACGACTGAAAGCCCATTAATAACTGTAATTTTTAAAAATATGTCTAGAAATTGAAGAGGTCACTTAGTAAAGTGAATTAAAAGAGAGCACTCTGTAAGCTCTGAGAGATAAATCACCAAGTGTAAGAAATCTGGTAAGGTAGAGTTGGCTTATCCTCAGGACAATTTTAGAGGATACAGTGGTGTTCCAGGTACAGGATGGAGTGATGCTCGTCCACTCTTCTGACCAAGCCATCTTTCCCCTTCATGTTCTTTCCTAGAGTGTGCTGTGCTCAGGGAATGAGAGGACCAGGGTTAAATGGAGAACTTCGTTATGAGGGAAACAAATAGCCCTAGGAATTGTTGGGAAAGAAAAAATTTCCTTCTAGCCTGCTAGAAGGCTAGAAGGTTCTTTGGCTGGTCTAATAATCAAATTGACATAAGACAGATTTACAGGAGAAAAACAACCAGAAATTCCGTAACTTGTATAACTTCTGTGTACATGGGAGAGACCCAGGACACTGAGTAACTCACCAAAGTGGCCAAAGCCACCACCTAAAATACCATCTTCAGCTAAAGACAAAAGAAGATGTTGGGGGTGGGGGGAACCAGTTAAGGGAGGTTACCAGGAAAAGTACAGTAACCAAGGGTAAAGTTGTTACAAATTTAAGTTCTTGTCTTCTGAACTGATAAAGAGTTTCTGGAGCCAAGGTCACCCCCCCTCTTCCTGGTATAGTGAGGGAGACACCCTCACAAGTAAAGCTTTCCCTTATACATATAAATGTCTCTTACAAAAGGGTAACTTCTCAGTTTTCTGGCCTTCTCCCATGTCTGCAGTTTGCTTAAAATAATCCTTATGCCAAAGAGACATATTTTGGGGTCACAAGCCCTGCTCTCGCAAGGAATACTTGCCAGGCTGACTCACTTGGATGTCATGATCTGGGAGGACAGGACTGGAGGTTTTTCCAGCAAGCACTGGAATATGTGGTGTGAGGACTAGTACAGATGAAAAATAAGAGGCTAATTCTCCCTGTTGAAAATAAAGGAAGAGGCTTCTTTCTTTTGCCTTTTCTTGGAGCACAGACTTTAGAAAATTTCTAATTGTAAGGTCTTCCTTTGCCTGTTAGAAATGTATATAATTTTTTTTGTAGAAGCTAAATAGGCCTCTTGCTAGCTTAATGACCGAGAAATGTCTGTCTCAAGGACGTGGCGCCATCTTTTTGAAACGTAAACAGCAAGGGAGAGAGGGCTGTATCTCACGGCTTCTGTGGAAGGGTAGGAGCCTACCTTACTTGGGTTTCTTCAAGCTGCAGAGCTCTCCTGACATAAAGATATGAGAGGCATTTTTTCCTCTGGTTAAAACCAATTAGCGAACACAGATGGTCCCTCCAATTACCAGATGAATCTAGGATGAACTATGTCTTGCAGATGGTGCTGTCAATTCCTCTTACTTGAGGACTGGTTATTGTTTATCTCGAAAATGTGTACATTATGGATTGTGTTTGCTTCGTTACGTGAGAAGATGCTGTTTCTTTCTGTCGTTGCAAAAGCCCTTGTGATTTGCCAGCCTGCAATTTGCCTCAGATTCTTGTTTAATGCTTATTTAATAATAAAAGTATTTTCTTTCTCTGTTACCTTTGTGGAGAGGTTTTCTGGGTTGGGAGATTTTGTATTTAGTTATATTTCCCCAAGAGTGGGTAATGGAGGAGAAGCAAGTTTTGAAATGTTCAGATCCAGGGGGAGGGTATAGCTCACTGGTAGAGTGGGTGTGCACGAGGTCCTGGGCTCAATCCCTAGTACTCCACTAAAAATAAATAAATAAATAAATAAATAAACCTAATTACCTCCACCCCCTAAAAAACCCAAACAAACAAACTTTTTTTTTAAATAAAATGTTTAGAGCCAGAAGTGTGAGGAGCAAGAGTGTGAAAAATTCTTCCCATCATTGGTCATGTGAGAAATAGTCAAGCAGAGTTTCGTTGATGCTTATTCAAAGCAGAAATTCTCTATTGTCAGGTGTACATTCTTTAATGCACCACATACTTTTACAATGTCCTGTAGCCGTTTATCTTAAATTTGATGGAATCATATACAATTATCTATTACAAATGATATGTTACGAAGCCAAAAATGACTTCTCTAAAACATTAATAAATTAAAAACACATGTCAGTTAACCACGTCAGAGGAAATCTAAATTAACTTTCCATTTTCTCTTTAGAAACTGATACTACAAAATCATTGAACGATCAAAGAATTTGCAGCTAAAAGCATAGGGACACTGGTTAATAAGAGAAGCTTTAGCTCATAAAACATTGTATTTTTCTAAATTGTGTTGTATTTATAGTATTTTGTTGCTCGTTAAAATTGCAGTTTGTTGTGATTTTTTTCCCCGTCATTAAAAATACATATTAATTTTTGTACCTGACCTGTATTTGTAATTTAGTCTTCCTTTTCCTAGAGATGGCCTCCCTCTGTATGCTTTAGCTACTACAAGTCTGGATCTATCGTGCAAACATTGAAAAGATTAAATATTCATCTGCCAGGAAAATGACTCATGTCAGTTTCCTCTGAATGGGCAAACATCACTAAGAAAAAACACTTGGTTTTTCCTAGCTCTCAAAACATGAAATGCCATCTTTTGTTTCAGAACCCAGATGCCTCAGAGTGGCTGGGGAAATTTCTGGGTTTTGAAAATAATTACTAGGTACAAACATGAGAAATGGTGTACAGAGTCAGAAAGGAGTGAGCAAATTTCCGAGAGCCCTTTGAAAACTCAGATCGAGTTATCACCACATTTACAGATTCAGAGCATTATTCTGATGTGTCCGTTTTCTGCTCTGCAATGGTTTCAGCTGAGATTACAAATTCAGGTATGAAGTGTGTAGATGACCCAAGTCAGAAGGAAGTATGAAATTTCTCAAAGTAAAAAATAAAGGGGAGGAGTTTTTTTTAATTATAAAACTTTTTAAACTAAAACTAAAAAATAAAGATAATGATAAAGCACACATTTGCCCAGTGCTCACAGTGTGCTAGGTACTATTCGAAGTTCTCTTGCAAGTGTCAGTCTTTGTAGCCTTTACAACGACCCTGTGAATTTATGTTAATATTACCATTTCTATTTTATAGATGAGGAAACTGAGACACATAATGGTGAAGTAACTTGGCCCTACAGCTAGTAAATGATAGATTTCAACCCAGAAAACATAGCTTCAGAGTTTGGGTTTGAGAAAATAGCGTTCGTGAACGACGAAGAAGCATTTCTAGAATAAGAAGCACAAAAGGAACCATGAAGTGGTGCTGTGAATAGAAAGACATATTAGGCTCAGCTATGCTCCTGGCCTCTGTGTGGCTCCCCAGAGCTGGATGATCCTCTCCACATGCTGTTCTTCTCATTCTCAGGACCAAACCTCCCCTGCAGCAGGAGGTTGGTAAGCTCCTAAACTCAGGTGGGTCTGTTTGTAGTCTCAGTGACTTCTGAAGACTGAGCTTTTGCCTGCATCCTTCCTTCATTCCCCAACCTTCCACCAACCCCAACATCTGTAATAACTGGGCTTCTCCTGGATCCCCTCCCAGGGCTGGAGTTGCTCCAACACCATCCTGGTAGCTGGCACCTTTACTACTGCTGAGGGCCTGCCTGCTTGGCCCCTGAGTACCACCTGCCTCACTTTCTCTGTTGTGGTCTATTCTCATCTCTTAGAGTCCTCTGAAAAATTTTTTGTTGTTGTTCCTTCTGTTATGCCTTCAATGGCTATCTTAATTGCCACCTTCAGATTCTTCCCAGCTATCTTTTCTGCTGTAAATAACTACAAATCACTACTATTTTCTAGGGCCTGGCAGAAAAAGTAAATAAGATGAATATGAGCTAGCACATACAGGGTAAAATAGCTTGGAATCACAATAAACTATATAAACCAGACAAAACATTCATAACATTTATTTAGTTTTTTTAAATTTCCCAAGTTAGACAACTCTGGTTAATTTCACAACAACTTCGCGAGGTAAGCAAGGCCCTAAGTGTGTGTTTCTATAAGACAGAAGTCTAGTGTAATTCTAAGATATGTAAACATTAGGAAGAAATTACCTCTTTGTACTGAATCATTACTTCTTGTGGTTTTGAATTTCTTTGTGCTATAAATTGGGCACATGTGGTCAGATTTAGGTAAACAGTGGGGATCAGAATCTATAGGCCTATAATGGTTGAGGATACCACTGTAATATAATACTGAATTCAGTGGTTGAGGATTTCATAGTAGCAAGGTAGTCACCTGTCTAAAATCATTTATTGCTGAAAATCTACCATTGCAGAACAATTATTTTTGGCCTTGGATGATCCTGAGTCTTCTACAGTTCTCCTTTATTTTATTTTATTTAATTTATTTATTTTAACATTTTTTAAATTGATTTGTAGTTCTCCTTTAAATTCAAACATCCGAATCGGTAGGGTAACACTTCAAAGTTACTCTTTGCAAATGTATCAATGAGGACGCTATCAGTTAGCTCAGGAAACCTGACAGGTGGAGTTGATGACAGTGCAGGGTGAGCCAGGAGCAGTGAGAGGGATTTAGAAGTGACAGAAACATGAACTTTAAATAGTTTTAAAAAATTGAGAAAAATTTTGAGGAACCGCTCTTGGCTACACTACTTTTGATGCCATATTGCTATTCGGTAAGTAAGTAAATGGGGCTTCAGCCCTAACTTCCCAGAGAACCAAGACCCAAGCAGATCAACTGTTTCGCTTTATTAGCCTCAAAGCCAATGTTTAACCATTATAATATCAATTTTCTTAAAAATGTAAAGTTTATTTTTACTCCATCACTTAGCTTCGGTACATGGTATTCACCCTGCTTGAAGTGTCCTTCCTCCTCTTTATCAAGCTATTTTATCTCACCCCCAAAGTGAAGAGTCTACAAACGTAAAGAGCCTATTCAATGTTAATTTTCCTTACAAATTTTCCCAAATACACTATTTGTTCTTTAGTCTTCATGACCTAGTATAAAGATCTTCTAAGCCAGGTGTTCCCTGTGATTGCAATCCTGGACAAGCAGGGTAATGGTCACTAAAAACAACCATTCTTTGGTTTAGTAAACATCTGCTCTGCAAGAACTTAAGCCCCTCCTCACATTCCTTCCAAATAGTTTTCAGGCAAATAAATCCCTGGCTTCACCCCTTCTGGGTCTCAAGACGTGACAGAACAAGCCTGATTTCTAGAGGACACACAGAGTCAGTTCAGGCTAAACTTGTAGGGTCATCTCAAAAAAATAAGATTAAAAAAAGTAGAGACCATTGGGGGAATGTGTGGAGGTGGAAATGTAGATAAGTATAAAGAAAAATTGTTGCTACAAAAGAGCCAGCTCCTCTCCATGCTCCCTCATGCCTTCCCCGGGGGGACGGCCTTGTACAGGATCTCGCAGAATACTTACCATTATAATCTGGACATTTAGTTTGTAATTTACAAACAAATGCATTTGAAAGTAAAATGATTTACATGACAAAAGAATTTCCTTTCAACCTCCCATTTTCAACTGCTTTCAAACAAAGGGGGAAAAAATAAATTGACCTGGGAAATCTATCTTTACTGAAGGTCTTCTTTGTTGTATTTTGGTAGGAAAAAAAAATCTACCTTGTACACTAGTTCTGGCTCCTTTAACCCTTTTGGATTTTATTCGTTTTGAGGGCTGTGGGAATGAAACTGCCACCTTCCCTGTAAAATTATGGGTAAGTGTGCACAGGGGTCAAGAGTAAAGGCAGTCATGGTAACAGCAGCAGCAAAACCAGGACAACACTAGAACCACCACGTGCCCTGAGATAAATAAATACCACCCTTCCCCTCGTAAGAAAACAGACAAGATCATCTTGTCTGTGTCTAGTCCCTAAGACAGACGAAACCTTGAGCAGTTTCTGTCAATTACTCACTCCTTAACAAAAGCAACACTGTGCCTGGTCTTTGCAATGCTAATGTGTAAAGATATATGAGGATGCCTGTGGATTTAACAGTTCTTTTAGAAAATCCTCATTATCCACTCTAACAGTGGACGTTTCACGGTAAACTTGTAAAGGAGTTCGGAACCAGCTTCCCCCAAAATGTGCCGCTGTGGCATGCAGACTATTTGGAGCTGAAGGCATTCAAGACCCAGCAGGCTCTAGAAAAACTTTTATCCCTCCCTTAATTACCTAAAAGAATTTAGATAGGGGGCCTGGCCCAGAAAGAGAGGTAACTTTTTAACTGAATGACCTATCTGTATGGCAGAAAAACATCTAATTACTAAACAAGTGCTCTTCTCATCCTGTGAATTGCCCTCTTCCCCTTTGAAGCCCCAGGCTCCTATCCCACTCCTTAGCTCAGAATAGAATATAAGCCTCAACTGCCCAATTTGTCCTTGGGTCTCATTGTCCTTGTGGGGCCCCATACACAGGTAATTAAATTTGTTTTTTCTTCTGTTAATCTATCTTTTGTCAATTTAATTATTAGACCAGTTGAAGAATCTAAAAAGGAGGAAGAATTTTCTCTCCCCAATACTTCATAACGTAAATTTTTTTTTTTTTTTGCTGTGTTTTTTAGCTGGTAAGCCAGTTCTTCAAAAGTCTAGACTCTCTGGTGAAATTTGCAAGTAATCTTATTTTTATTTTCTAAAAGCTTTTGTCTGAGCCTGTCTTTGACAGGGTAAAAACTGTCTTCAGTATTCTGAAGAGTCTCCTTTCTTCCATCCTTCCTTCCTATATCGAGCATCTATTAGATACTATACACTGAATTTGAGCAGATGCAAAGAATAAGACTACCAATTTAACAGAAGAGCACAGATAAATAATCACAAAACACAAATGTACAGGAAAGTCAAATGCAAATTGTGGTGGAACAAAGAGAAAATAAATAACAATGCGAAGTGGAAGTAAATCTAAAATTAATCAAGTCTAGCCTCTTCATGATACTGTCGACTGAAATAAATTAAGAGTTACGTTTTATTTGGCGGGAGCCGGGATGACAGCCTCTCAGATTGACTGCTCCAAAGAGGTAGGGGAGGAGCTAGGATATATAGGAGCTTTACAACAAAGACCAGGTAGTTGGAACAATAAAAGATCACTTGTTATCTAAAGAAGACCAGGCATCTCAAGTTAAAGAATTTAGTGCTTTTCTATGTATGGGAGGAAGCAAACATTTGGGCTCATTGAATTCATTCCTTTGACAAGCATCTAGCTATCTAGGGCCATTATTTTGTCCTTTATTATTCTGAGTCCGCTCAGAGGGCACCATTGTGAGGGGCTGCAGAGGCTGGGCTGCAGGCCTGTTCTCACTGAGGGGTGGCGGCAGCCGCTGATGACTTGGTTTCAGCATTCTTTGTTTACTGATATGGTTGCAGTATTTTCATTCGTATTGCAGTATTTTCGTTCACAATACAGATATGGAAACTGACCATAGGGAGATAAAGTTATTTTAGTCAATGTTGTACAGACATAGTAGATGGACCTGGATAGGACCATGGTTTCCTGGAGCCTTCCAAAACTTTTTCTAAAATGTGCCCCCCATTCCTTTAATCGCAGTGTCTCTCTGTAGAGCTCTTCGTGCAAGATACAAAGTCATTGTTGGCTGTCCAATTCACTCAGCCATTTGTTGGGATTAGACTTTCCAACAGATTTGAACCCCAAAGGAACCACTCAGTAAAAAATTAAAATCAGTTGTCTCTGGGTGAGAGAAGTGAAGTGCTTCTACATGTCTTTTCAATTATTTTTATGATGACCATGCGTTAATTTATACTTAGAAAAAAGTTGTGAAAAGGGGAAAAAAAGTAAGTCTTACTATGAAAATTAGCAAAAGCATTAAGAGAAAGGAATCATGAAATTTTAGGGAGGGAAAGAGTGGCTAGTTTGGGGAAAGTGGAGAGGAGTGAAAACTGGTGGGAGAGGATGTTCTGGGTGGATTTGTGTTCTGGCAGGAGAGGAATCGCACCCTGAGAACTTGGCAAGAAAAACCTTCAACTCTGGAAACAGCTCATCAACATCTACAGACAAGCCTGCTTAGCTGGGCTTGTCCTAGCCTATCCTGCAGCTGCAGGCTTTGAGCGTGATGGGGCTTTGGAAGGACATCTATTTTGTTTTGTTTTGTTTTTCCAAATCTTCATCTTCAGATCTTGCTTTGAGACCATACAAGACGTGATTGGATTGAATTTCCCAGGTAATAAAGTTGAAAAAGCAAACAGCTTTGGAAGAGCTTTTTTTTTTTTTTTTAACTTTGAACATAAACATTGCTTCTAAAATACATGATAGGCAACTATAAGGAGAGAAGGAGAGGGTACTAGGGATCTTGTGAAGAAGGTGATGAAACCAAGACAATTATAGAAGGTAAAATATGAGACTGCGGGCAGAATAAATATTTTAATGACCACATAGTTTTAGTTTTACCAAGTGTCCCTTATATTATCTTCAACTGTGTGTTTGTGCACAGAAGTATTTTAGGCTGTAGTAAAGTTCAGAGAAAATACATTGGCAGGGGACAAGGCATGGAGGGGACTTGAACAGAGGGAAAGAACCCCGATGGCAGGGTGCCATCAAAGATGTTGATTGATTTTTAGGTGGCAATCATCTTAAACTCCTCTATCTTCTCCCCCACCTCCACCTTCCTACCCCAAGATCAAAAACACTTTAGCATTCTGAGCTACACAAATCTCACAATAACTTTTGTAATTACAAAGTAAGTCATGGAATGATGTCATGGCCAAAAATTAAAGAAAAAAGAGGAACTGGGAAAGAGAAGTTTGGAATGCAGGTAGACTGTGTCTCATTTCTTTGAAGTACTTCTTTTTATTTTCTTACTATTTACAAAGAAACTGAAGTTCTCTTTGAAAATAATTTTGATCCCTCAGATCCTGTGGAATAAGAATGTCATATTTAGGAATGCAGTTATTTAAATAAAATTTTATAACTAAAAATAGTTTGTATGACATTTTTATAGTGAATGTCCACTTGTACTGGAATTTAAATGGAATTGGGATAATTATTACATGATATTATTCCAGAGGCCACTGAGGTTCTATACGTTCTTTGATTAAAAAAAATGTATTTCATTAAATAGAATATGTTCTACTGAGCTCTCTTCAAGGTCATCAATCCTTTATTCTGCCATTCTATTATTAAGCCCATCCGATGTCTTTTTTATTCCAAACATTTTGCTTTTCGGTTCTAGAGTTTCCACATGGTTCTTTTGAGTATTTCTATATCTCTGTTGAAATTTCCCCATCTGTTCATTCATTATGGCCATATTTTTAAAGTTAAAATAATGTAATTATAGTATCTGTTTTAAAGCTGTTGCTAACTTCAGTGTTTGGGTCATGGATGAGTCAGTTTCTATAGATTACCTTTAATTTTGAGTACAGGTCACTTTTTTTTTTGGTGAGTTTTGCTCATATTGTCATATACACTGTGTACTGGAAGATAAGTTATAGAGACTCTAGATTCTTTCATCTTTCTCTGAAGAGCATTTATTTTTGTTCCATCAGGAAGACAAATTATTGACCAATCACTTTGAACCAGTGGAGATTTGATTATATACCTTTTATGGGCTGGTCTATTTTGATTTTGCCCTTACTCTTAGAGCAACTCTTTAGTCTTGAGCCACAACTTTTAACTGGAATGACTAAGAATGAAGCCTTGTTTATATCTGATAAAATAAAATTTAAAGCAAATGTACTGTTATGAATGTCACTATATAATGTTACAACATTTAGTTCACCAGAAGACAGATTCAGCAGGAATCTAAACTATATAAATAAAACTTAAGAGAAGATTGCAGAGCTCACCTCTTCTCACAGGCACATGAAAATTACAACTATTTATAGAGCAACTCTCAATGGGAATGACCTGAAGACTAGCAGAAAAGATTTTCCGTATTTTACAGATTTAAAGAAGGAACCGCAATAAGATGGGTAGGAGGGGTGAAGATGAGATATAGTCAAGACCCACACCCCCACCTAAGTGACCTCAAAATGGGAGGGTAATCCCAATTTCAGAGGTTTCCCCCAAGATCAAGAGGTCTGAGCCCCACACTGGGCTCCCCGGCCTGGGAGCCTTGTACTGGGAAGATAGCCCTCAGAATGTCTAGCTTTGAAGGGAACTAGACTTGTATATGGGAAAGTCGGAGGGCTGCAGGAGAGAGACTCCACCCTTAAAGGGTGCAAAAGAAATCTCACATACCTTGAGACCCGGTGCAGAGGCAGTAAATTTGAAAGGAGCCTGGGTCAGACCCATTTGCTGAACTTGGAGAACCACCCAGAGAGGCAGGAGCAACTGGGAGTCACCTTTAGGACATAAACACCAATGGCAGTCATTTTGGGAGCTCATTCTACCACAAGGATACAGGTACTGATGAGTGTCATTTTGGAGTCCTTCTAGCTTGTTGGCACCTGATCCTAGAGGAAATACTTTCAGCTTTCCCTGTTTAGTATGATGTTGTCTGTAGGTTTGCCAATTTTTTTTTTTATCATTAGCAGCATAACCCACTATAGAAATGAAATTTCCCTAGGGCAGCTGCTCCACGCAGACTCAGAAGTTCTTAGCAATGCTCATAACTTCTGATATTTGACACAACTTGCATGGTAAAGCCTAGTTTCAGTTGTTTATAATTCTGGGTAGTGCAGGAGTCCTGGTCTAATTTCCTGGCCTAATCTCTGTTCTACTCACTTGCCTCTTTCATCCTGTAATTTAAAAGGGCCAATCAGACACCTAACTGTTTCCTTTTTGATTGATCCTACCAGGAAAATCAAACCAACAAGTTCTAGCCCCTTACTACACAAAGTGTGATATACAAAAAAAAAAAAAAAAACAAAAAAACAAAACATTGAATCTGATGGGAGCTTATTGTGAATAAAATACATTGGGCCTCACTCAGAACCTGGTGGATTAGAACCTGCATTTTTAAAAGGTTCTTTCTTTTTTTTTTTATGTACTTTTTTGGGTTTGTTTTGAGGGAGAGGTAATTAGGTTTATTTATTTATGTATTTATTTTAATGGAGGTACTGGGGATTGAACCCAGGACCTCCTGCATGTTAAGCACACAGTCTACCACTGAGCTACACCCTCCCCTCTTTAACAGGTTCTTTAAGCAACTTGAATGTATATTTAACTTTGCCATTGAGGCCAAGGGCAGCCCATCCCAAAATCTGATTTAACGGCAAGTTTATTATTTTGAAATAAAGTTACTCAAGAAATGGCCAATACAAGAGGAACAGTTTGACTCTTGGTCTCCCTGAAACCAGGAAATAAATGTCCTTTGGGAAAGGTGCCCTCTCTGTATGGCGAGGTAGAAAGATACCCTTATAACCAGAGATAGAGAATTCAGGGCCAAGAAGCCTGTATAAACAAATCTTGTTACTTTTTGACTAATTAATTACCCAAGCCCAAATTTTGCTTAAATTCCTTACTAATTTAAGCACACAAACCTAAGTTTCTTTGTCCTGGCAATTTCTTTCAAATTTGTCTAAAAAGTATAAAAGCTGCCTTCTTTGGACACTTTTTAAGTCCCTTATTTATGAGACCTGTGTGTGCATAAATTAAATTTGTATCTTTTTCTCCTGTTACTCTGTGTTGTACTGATTTTATTGTTACTGCAGCCACAAGAACTCAAGAGGGGTTGAGGGGGCGCTTTTCCCCTCCCTGACATTGAGAAGCACTGTTATGCACTTGGATGAAGCCCTGATAGTGTCGAAAACACAACCTCCTTATTTTATAATTGAGGCAACTGAGAAAAATAGAAATTTGGTGACTTGCATGAAGCTACCGATCCAGTTTATGGATGGACCATGATTGGAACCCAGGGTACCTGATTCTTATTCAAAAGTTATTTCTAAACCACAATGTAGTTTGTCATTTCAGGTTTCCCACAGTTAATCTCTGGTCAGGTTGTTACTTCTGTAGTTCGTATCAGTTTGTCATCAGCCTCAGCTGTTCCTGTCAGCTGCTCTTATTTCTGTCCATCCCAGTTTTGGTCCATATGTAGAGACAGCTGTGTATTCCTCCTGCCAGTGCCTTTCTGGCACTGTGTTCTCATGCATGAAGAACAGAGAGCACAGTCAGACTTTTTGTCAATATGCCATGTGACCCAGGTCCAAGTGACAAGTTATGTTGCCTACACCTTAGTGATATTTATGGAAATGAGAGTACTTATATGAGTTTATAGAACTGGTTCATGTATGACCTCCTTGTCATCTGATGTAGAAGACTTCTGTTTTTCAATTTCTTAAAAATCATCCTCTGTTAAATGAAATTTCAGTCTTCCATTTGGTGAATCTGATTCTGTTCCAAAACCAGGACACTTCTGGGTTGGAAGCTGGAAATAAATTGCTATATGACTTACTGAATTTTTCAAATGCCAGCTATTTAAAACTTTATCTCTAAAGTCTTCGTCACTAAGTTCCTGTTACTCAGGACACAATCTGTAAACAATAAAAATGGTAATGACTCATGTTTCCTCCATACACTTTTGTCCAAATTTTAATATTTGTGTCTGAGTTGGAAATCAATAGAAAGAGAGATGGTTGGGACCCACGATTCCAAATTCTCAATTTTGTGACCAGCTGTCTTCAGCAGCTGCAGCCTCTCCCATGAGGCCCTAGCCCATAAGGCCAAGAAAGGAATGCTCTTTGTTACTTTGCTATTTACTTTTTTACTTTGTATACTGTTTACTTTGTGTTACCTTGTTTATTTCTTTGATGGGCTGGTTTGGATGATGTGAGACATGCTAAGGCTCCTCTTGCCTGTCAGAGGAGGTAGATTCATGACTGAAAGTATCTTCTGTTCACACCTTAGGTCCACACTCTGATGTTGATCCTGATGTCTTCCCACTCTGATGGCATCAAGAAGCATAGAAGGGAATCAACAAACACAAATCAGTTGCATTCCTATTCATTAACAATAAACTATCCAAAAGGAAGTTAAATGAACAATCCCATTTAGAATAGCATGAGAAAGAATAAAACACTTATAAATAAACTTCACAAGGTGGTGAAAGACTTGTACACTGAAAACTATAAATCATTCATGAAAGAAATTAAAGAAGATACACATAAATGGGGGCACCCATGTTCCTGGATTAGAGATGTAATATTGTTAAAATGTCCACTCTACCCAAAGTGATCTACAGATTCATTACAATCCCTATCAAAATCCTAATGGCATTTGTTTTTTTTTTTTTTTTTTACAGAAGTAGAAAAAAAATCCTAAAGTTTATATGAAACCACAGAAGACCCCTACATAGCCAAAGCAAACTTTAGAAAGAAGAACAATGCTGGAGGCATCACATGTCCTCATTTTAAAATATATTACAAAGCCACAGTAATCAAAACAGTATGGTAATGGCATAAAAACATATATAGACCAATGGAACAAAACAGAAAGCCAAGAAATAGGCCCATGTGTACACACTCAACTGATCTTTGACAAGGGAGCCAAGAATACACAGTGAGGAAAGGACATTGGGCCTGTAGTTAACAACACTGTATTGTACACTAAAATTTTGTTAACACGGTAGATCTCATGTTAAGTGTTCTTGCCACACACACAAAAATTGCTCAAGAAAAGTAATGCAATCTGTCACAATACCCTTAGCATGCATAGTATTGATTAATTACTAATTAATTTGTATAAATATCTACTGGTCTAACTTTGTTTTCTGAGATTATATCTTTATAGGCCTATTACAGTCTTTCAGGAGTACTTTTTGAGTCAGAGGCAGTTTCTGTAAACAGTATTTGCTAGTAAAAATTAATATAAGATTTCTGGATGGCAATTTAAATCTCAAAAATGTATGTCTTTTCCAAGATTAAATAGTTTTAATTCTCGAAATTTGTCCCTCAAAATCAAACTAATATATACACAAAATTACCCTAAAATTTTAAAGAATTTAAAAACTAAGTCTTGTACACCATAGGAGTTCTCATTTTATAGTTTGCTCAATTCCTCCCTTGCCTTAGTATGTAGAAATTTCAATGTGTTAATGTTTGCAAGCTCTGTTTTCAATAATTGTTATTTCCTAACATCTTAATGCATTTGAACATTTTTGTGAACATATTTGGCACTTCTCTTCTTAATGCAGACATGACAAAAAATTGTATTTCAGTCACTCTCCCTGTGAACATATTATTTTTTCAAATTAAGAAAAATGCAACCTTGAAAAAAATATAGATTTTTCATTGTTAAAATGTTTAAAAAGTAACAATGAACTGAAAAAATGAATTTTTTAGCAAAACTGATTAAAGTACACGCACATATATAAAAATATTCATTCTATTTATGTTCATTTTCAATATTTAGATATTAGGTTATTTTAATGGACATGGACATAAATTATTTTACATTTCTATAAAATTACTTTTTGAAAATGAGTTTTCAAGTAGAAACGTTTTGTGTCTAAAATTTGTTTATCAAAAGTAAACATTTCAAAGCAATTAAACATTAAAAAAAGAAAAGAAGAAGCAGAGAAAGAACCCAGTGGAAAGCTCCCCAGGGAAAGAAAGAGCATTTGTGCCTAAGACCTAGAGCCACAGGCCTGCAATAAGGACTTCATTCCCCTTTCCCCTATACCAGTAATGTCTTAACGTAGGAGTTATAATAGGGAAACAGGGCCTGTTTTCAGTGGTAGGAGACCCCAGGCTTCTCTTACTGTGCCAGCCATATATATACAAAAAGGGGAATCCAAAGATTCTTAAACTCAGAAATTTTTACTGGTTCACTTATCACCTCCAAAGCACCAGAACAACTAGGGGGAGGGGGAGGGGGAGAGGTGTGTGTGTGTGTGTGTGTGTGTGTGTGTGTGTGTGTGTGTGTGTGTGTGTGTGTGGTGCTCCCTCTTGTGGTTGGAGCATGTTACCAATGAAACAGTTTTCAAATTTAACTCCAAGAGGATCAAGGACTTCATTACGGTATTCAGCTATCAAAACAAACAAACAAATAAGTGATTAGATATATAAAAGGCAGAGCATAAAATTTCTAGCAGTAAGGATAAGCCTGGTAAATTACTAGATTAAGAGAATGGATTTTCAGTTTCCCACCAGGATGAATTTATAATCAAATCCTTTTTACCTTTATTTGATTGTGTAGGGAAGCAAAACTTGCCACCCCAAAATGTGTCTCTTTGGCATAAGGATTATTTGAGGCTGATTATTTTTAAGAAACTGGAGGCTCAAGAAATCTTTCTTTTTACCTCCCCCTAAGCTGCCTAAAGAATTTAGATAAAGGGCCTGTTTCCAGAATAGAGCCATCACCAGAGATATCTGCCAAGAATATGAGAACATGGTGGGGAAAGCTCACAGGACCTAGAGATCAGAGTCCGCTCTGGGTGCCGTTGTCTCCCCGTGGTGCAGCAAACATTTGTTTATCAAACATTTGCTTTTCCCACTCCATGTGAATTACTTTCCTCCCCTTTGAAGCCCCAAACTACTGCCCCAACATCCTCTTTTGTCTTCAGCTGAAAATGGTTTTTAAGGTGAGGGCTTTGGCCATTTTGGCAAGTTACCTGGGTTTCTTCCTGGGTTTCTCCCATATATGTGTTATCAAACTTCTGTTTGACTTCCTCCTGTTAATCTATCTCAGGTCAATCTGTTCCTTAGACCAGCCAGAAGAACCTAGAAGGGCAGAGGAAAATCTCTTCCTCCCTGACAATTGATTTTATTGAAACATTAGAGATTAAATTTGTAAATATAATAGTGTCCAGAAAGTTCTTCTAATTCATGTTGGACCACTTTCAGACTTTGAAGGCATTCTTGAATATCTCCTTTCCACAAATTGTAATGTTGTCTTACTCTTCTTTGTCTCTGCTGTATCAGGTAGGACAGGCAAGTCCACACTGCTCAGATGTTTCCTTTCATGAATCTCCTCCCGGTTATGTATAACAATATCCTGCTTCTTTGTATGCCTCAAAATTTTTGTTTGCATGCTGGGTATCATTCATTTTTAATGAAATCATGGATTTACTTATATTCTTTTAAAGTGTGGTAGACTTTGCTCTCCTAGCCACTGAAGTCACTTGTAAACCAGGTGGATCCTTTCAAGTATTGCTTTGAAACTGTTTTAAGAAAAAGCTAGGTTTTCTTTTGGAATAGGGATAATTTATCCCCCTTACTCCAATGCCTCACTTATTAAAGGTCTTTCCAGTCTGGCTGATGGGAACAAACACTGTTTCCATCCCTATGCGCTCACTGAGAATTTTTTGGCTTACTGATTTCTCATGGATTGGTTTACACCTTTGATTCAGGAAAAAAATGTGGGGCAAGAGGAGTCCCTGAGATGAACCCCACCAAGTGTGGGTCCTTGGCTTCATGCAGGAAAGAATTCAAGAGTGAACCATAGTTGAGTAAAAGTAGATTTATTCAGAGAGATACATACTCTATAGACAGAGTTCAGCCTATTTCAGAGGCCAGAGAGAGGCCATGAGGTGTGGGGTTGTTAGTTTTTATGGGCTCGGTAACTTCACGTGCTAGTATGTAGGAGGGTTATTCGAACTACTTTGGGGAAGGGGTGGTGATTTCCAGGAACTGCGCCACTGCCCACTTTTTGACCTTTATGATCAGCCTCAGAACTGTCATGGCACCTGGGGGAGTGCCATTTACCATGCTAATAAATTAGAATGAGCATATAATGATGCTCAAGTTCTACTGGAAGTCGAATCTCCCACCATCAGCCAGAATCCCAAGGGGATCCCTTTGCATATGCCCAGAGTTCTCTTTCTATGAACCTCTCCCATCTCTGTTCCTCTTCCCTGGAAACGCACATCACCTGGCTTCCCTGAACTCTGATCTCTGTTCAGTTCAGAGACACTGCCAGCCCCTGTGTATCTCCGTTCCTGTGCTGCAGCCTGGAAACAGCATTCAGCCTGCAAGCTGGGGTGACTGTAGGGCTCACTTTGTTTCCCTCCTCTCAGTGATTACAATTCTGCACTGCGTGTAGTCCGATGTCTGAAAACTGTTACTTCGTGTACTTTTGTGTTTTCTACTTGCTTAAGTCAAAATGTTAAATAAAAGCTCTACTACTCCATCATGGCCAAAATCTAAAGTATTAATGCCTTTATTTTTAAGATATATCATTCACAATGTTTTCTTATATGTAATTTTTTAAAAATTAAAATATGAGTTACTTAGGGGTAGAGTTCATGTCCTGTTTATCCTTTTATCTTCAGAACCTCCCATAGAACTTTATACAGTGTCCTAAAGGGATAGCTAATATTTATTCAGTGATGAGCCGATATAAGTGCTTTTAAGTTTATCATACAATAACCGACAGCATAGAAATTACTATCAAGTTCACTTTACAGATAAGGAAACTGAGGTACAGAGAGACTAAGTCACTTTCCCACGATCATACTGACAGTAAACGTCAGAATGAAAATAAAAATTCATAGGCTCTGCTATATGGATTCAGTAAGTGTACTCAACATATTTTTTATGAATAAATACCAGACAGCATAGTGAGTTATGAGGAAAATGACCATCATGCATACAATCGTAATTAAGCCATGTAAAAAATCTTTTTAAATTTTCTTCCCCCCCGGGCCAGAAAAAGCCAGAAAGAAGATTTAGATCATAAACGATTTAGGTCAGTGAGAAAAGGACCAACCAATCTGGCCTTTAATACAAGTGCTGGGAACTCTGTTTTGAAAGTCTTCCTTATTTCATTCCCAGGTGCCCAAGGCTCAGAAAGAGCAAAGTACTTAAGCAGCTCTCTCTAGTACTCCAGCAAAGTACTTCTCCACAGACAGGAACAGACTTAGTTTTTGTAACGAACTCAATCATTCTGATACCAATAAGCTAACCGATATAATTCAGTACTTAACGATAGGAATAAAGATAATCATCAAAATAATGATCATATGAATAATACGGTGTGCTCTATGATTTAAAAAATCAGATAGTGAGTACACTATAAGGCCAGTTTCCCAGCGATGTCTAGTCAAGGCTTTTCTTGAGCAGGGATATACGTGTCTCGGTCACTGATTACCTGCCTGGCTCTCCGTAAGTCCATGGTTCTCAAACATTTGCTTGCTTCTGTATTATCTGGAAAGCTTGCTAAAACACAGATTGCTGGGCTTCATCTCTGGTGTTTTGGCTGCAGCCGGCCTGAGGGTGTGCCTCAAGCATTTGTGGTATGTTCCCAGGTGATGCGAATGCTGCTGGTTTGGGAACCAGATTTTGAGAAACTAGAAACTACAAAGAAATGAAATCATTTGGTCTGTCCCTATTTCAGAAGTTTCTTTCTTTTTTTTTTTTTAAGTATATAAAGTAGTCTTTAACTGCAAAACTTGTTAAGAAAGGAGTTCATTGAAAGAAATAAAAGTGATACTATGAGTAAATCATGTATAATTTTACTTAAGAATACATTTTCTTACAGAAAGTCGGTATTTACTGCTTGTATGTGGCTGTGCTTAATTATCCATTCCTTAGCAATGTGGGAGGGTGTGGTCCGATGTTCCGGTGGTTAGCTCTCGTGCAGTGTGCTGATGAACTTGACTCCCCATCTTGGTGCTCCCACCAGTCCTTGGAGTCCAGCAGCAAGGTTCTCCGGTGACCTCTGCTCTCAGCTGCTGGTTGCTACAGCACGAGGGCTTGCTTCCCTCCCTCTTGCCTAGGGCCTGTGTTCTACTTTGTTGTAATCGTCTTCTCGCAGATATTCTCCACGCGGCTCACACTCTCATCCTCAAATCCTGACTCAGAGAAGGCTTCCTTAACCGCTTATTTAAAATGGGAACTCCAGCCCCTAGACTCCCTCTTCCCTTTCCCTGCTTTATTTTTCTCCACAAATTTGTCACCGTGTAATTTTTATATACTTTCTGTCCATATTTTACTTACTGCATGGCTCTCCCAACTATAATTTAAGCTTATTGGGGGCAGAGATTTTTGTCTGCTCTGTTTGTTGGTACATGGTAGGCACTCAAGCAATATTTGGTAAATGAAGGAAGGAAGGAGTAATTTTCTTTGACTTGTGTGCATTGACGTATTAAATTACTCACCGATGGATTTAGCTCATTTACTCTAGTCTGCACACATTATTGAAGTTATCCTTTCCTTTGGTCATTTTCTACCTGGAGTTAGGTGCCAAGTCTCTTCTTAAGGTTTACTTTGGGCCATCCATCGAAAAGCACTTTTGACAGTTTTCTCCCTGTTGTTACCCGGCGTGGTTCCACTTCTGCATTCCTTCATTCCTATTTATCAGTATTTTTACAAACCTCTGCCAACAGCTAACCTTCCACTAGTGCTCTTGTTGTCATTTTTGACCATCTCAGGTCATTATACTGCTCATTCCCTGCTCCCCTCTCCACCACTGTACTCCTCCAATCAATATTTTAAAAAGACAAACCTGTCCCTGTTAGAAAATAACCTTTTCTAATCCAGGTTGCCTTCATATTACAATAGTGCTTATATTCTCAGTCCACATTCTGGAAAGTGTCGTCTGTATTTATTTTCTCCATTACTTTATATCTACGCACTCTGCTACCTTCATTTCTTTATATCTACACAGTAGTTTGGCTTTTACCCCCAAATTCTTTTGAACTTTTACCAAAGTCATTCATGATCTGCTGCGACTAAGTGCAACAGATGCTTTTAACTCTTTATCACGCTACTTGGATTATCTCCCCCTGGTCTTTCATCCTCTTTCATGATCTCATACTCTCCTGGCTTTTCTTCTCATTGGTCACCCATCCTTAATCTAATTTGTGGGTTGTCTCCTTTTGTTATCCTCCTGTGATCTCTGCCACTTCTATGGCTTTAATTATCACTAATATGTTGGATGATTTCCTAAACTATATTTCTAGGACATATGTCTTTCCTAAGCTTCAAATAATAACCTAGCTGACAACTTACAATTGGACATCCTCCAGGAACTCAACAGGTCCACCACTCACCTGCCCTTCCTGTGTTTCTTTTCTCATCAATTATCTCCACCTCTCACTGAGGTTTATAGCCAGAGGCTTGATACCATCCTGAATCTCACCTCTTTCCCCCTCACACCTCACATCATATTTACTTGATCTGGCTCACAGAGGGGAATACTGAGTCTCTTGAACTGTTCGAGTGCCTCTCAAGAAGTTAAAATTCTCTAACTTACGTGTCTCAATACAAGTAGTGATAACTTTATTTCATTCAGAGATGGGGACATGGAGGCTACGTTCTGAAATGGTCAAAGTCACCTGGAAAATAAACTGATTTAGCCAAAACTAGATTTGGAGACCTCTGAATTCCTGTCAGGTAACGTTTCATAATTCTAAGCTGTGAATATACCAGACGGTTCATGGGTTAGTTTTTTTTTTTCAGACGTAAGCAGAATTTCATTTCAGTTTGGTATGGGCATTTCTCATCCTGCTGACCTAGTCTCTGGTTTCTGACAAACCAGCGTGGCACAGTGTTTATGCAGAATGAATGTGCTGAAGGTAAGAAACGTTGCCTGATGTACTAAATGCTAACGTCAGGTTTTCCTTAGTATCAGGGACATGACTCTGTTCGTTGCCTCTCTCAACACTTCTTTCACCTTTTCATTCCTCAAGCTATAAATAAAAGGGTTCAGCAGGGGGGTCACTACGGTAATGAGGACAGCAGCTACCTTGTCAAAGTCCAGTGACTGGTTCTGATTGGGTCTCACATACACAAAGATGTTGCTCCCGTAGGCAATGGAGACGACGGTGATGTGAGAGGCGCAGGTGGAAAAAGCTTTCTGACGTCCTTGGGCCGAGGGGATGCGCAGGATGGTAGAAATGATGTAGGTGTAGGACCAGGTGGTGAATGCCAGCGAGCTCAGGATGACAAGGGCAGACAGGAGAAAGTTTATCCTCTCAATGAGGCGAGTATCTCTACAGGCCACTTGTAGAAGTGGGGCAATATCACAGAAAAAATGATTAATTTCTTTGCTACAGTAGGGTAGCCTTGTCACTACTACAGTTGGTACCAACACAGAGAGGAAGGCCCCCACCCAGCAGCCCAGAACCAGCTGGAGACAGACCTTGCTGTTCATGATGACGATGTAGCGCAGGGGGTTACAGATGGCCACGTAGCGGTCAAAGGACATCACCGCTAGGAGGATAAATTCCACTGTCCCCAGAAAGAAGTAGAAATACGTTTGCGTGATGCAGCCAGCAAAGGATATGTTTTTCTTCTCTCCTAGGAGGCAGGCTAGCAACTTCGGGGTAACAACAGTTGTGTACAAAATGTCCAGAAAGGACAGATTACTGAGGAAGAAGTACATTGGGGTTTGGAAGCGATTATCAGTCCATATGAGGGAGATGATGATAATGTTTCCCACTGCTGTTTGTGTGTAAGTCAGCAAGAGAACCACGAAGAGGGCTATTCGGAGCTCCAGGAGGGCTGGGAGGGCAGTGAGGGTGAATTCAGTCACCATGCTCCAGTTTCCCATGGCCACTCTTAGGTGCGGACAGCGGGCCTCCCTGAAGAAACAAGAAGGAAATCAGCCTAGAAGGTGATTTTATAAACATCTGTAGAACATGTATTATGGAGAGCACCTAATATTGGGAAATAACTCCTAGGATATATTCCTTGATCTGAAGGTCATTACGGTGCAAACTTAGGAAAGTCAAAATATCATTTAGACAAAAATGTTTCTGTAAAATGAAGAGATAAGACTGAATTAAAAAAATACGAAACCTCTAAGCTTTCTTCTCAATCAATGAAACTTCTGTTCTTTTCAACTTGTCCAGCTTCATTTTCCCAGCTGAAAGTGTGCTAAAGCACTGACACGCTTTAATTAGAACTCCTTACTCTTACTCGGAAGTTTAGAGTCACTGAAAGGGAAATCCTTTCAAATCCTTTCTATCCTTTTCTATAACAAATTTTCTGTCACTTTGGCGATTGACATTAGTGACCTGCCATTAGTAAGAGGTAAAGGTTGATTTCTTTTTTCCAGTATTTGGTGATCTCCAGAGTCTCCCAGTTTCTAGAATCTTTTCCTAGCAGATATAGATCTGAGGAAACAGACCAGGAATGGCTAAAAGGAACAATGGCTTGTGGCCCTACTGATCAATTTAGCTGAAACATCAAAAGGGAATCATGGGTGTCTTGTTATTAGGTGATGCTCTGTGTCCAAAACCTACTCCTTGCATGTTCTGTGCAGTGTGTAATACATGTACCATATATCTGACTGATTATTTAAGAGGACATTATACCATGTGATAAAATCAGAGGTACAAATTATACACGCAAGGTAAAGCAGAGGCAATTCAACTTACCCCATTTACTTGATCAGCTGAAATCATAAAACTGCACATCAAGATCATCCAGTTTGTACTTTCTCCTATTATCTGAGAAGTGGTTCTTCTGCACAGATTTCCCCATTTCAGGTTAAGAACAGTCCACTCTTGAGCTCTGACCTGAGCCCCTCCTTAGAGAATAAGCTACAGCTGGTCCGCTTACTTCCCTTTTCCCATCTCCCCTCCGGCCCCTTCTCCAAGACAAAAAAAATTGCCTTCTTATCTCATTTTTTATTTGAAGCTTTTCCTATTACAAAAACACATTTTTCAAATATATTAGAAGATGCAAATGCAAAAAATTAATTATCTGTAGTTAAACCTGTTAGAGATACAGTGACAACATTTTGATGTATGTATTTCCAGGCTCTTTCAAAGTTCTGATTACATATATATGTATCTAAAATAAATTACTAACAATATTTATTAATTAGTTTTTCCTTATTTTTCTTTTCTCTTGTAATAATCATCATCTTTCCATTGTGTAGAAATCTACACTATCATTTTATTAAAAACAGCTTTTTCGGAGTATAATTGATATCCAAAGAAATGCACGTATTTAATGTGTACAATTTGATGAATTTGGGCATATGCAAACAGCCAGGGTATCATTGTCACAGTCAGGGTAACAGACACATCTAACACCTCCCAGATTTTCCTTTACAGAATCATTAAAGGTCGGGTGAGAAGGGACAGACTGGGAGTTCAAAATTTGTAGATACTGACAGGCATATGTAGAATAGATAAACAAGATTATACTGGATAGCACAGGGAAATATATACAAGATCTTGTGGTAGCTCACAGCGAAAAAAAATGTGACAATGCATATATGTATGTTCATGTATAACTGAAAAATTGTGCTCTACACTGGAATTTGACACAACACTGTAAAATGACTATAACTCAATAAAAAATGTTTTAAAAAAAAGAATCATTAAAGGTCATACAGCTTGACTCTATGGATTGGACTATGATATATTTAGCCAGCTGCTTAGTGGATCAACATTTCTTGCTTATATAAATAATAATCAAATAAATATTATTGTGCATAAGTCTTCGTGCAGTTAATCTTATTATTTCTCAGAATACTCTTATTTATAATACGATATTTGTTCTCACTGTTTCTATCATAATAGAAAAATCCAAGAAACACTTGATCTTACTCAATTTTACCTTGCTAGAGCAGCTGATAATCTAAAAATCACTCCAGATTGCTTTTGTGGGCTCTTTTTCTGAGCTAATAAATAGCTCCGTATCATACCTCAGGACTGGATAGCTGATGCTTCCAAAGATTAAGCAGCTGTGCTTTTTAGAAAAAGTCTTTTTTTATGTTCTGAGCTTCCATTTTCTTGTCTGAAAAATTAGAATGTGGATTACACCTTTATAAGGTCCATTCAGTGTCTCAGAGTCCTGCTCCCAGTTGCTTTTCAATATGCTTCCCCACCTCAGAGATTCTAGCTTCTTTTATTCCCTAGTAATCAATCTCCCAAATGACTGTAAGTTACTGTGCAGAAGTGGCCAATCATAGCTACGTACACGAGTACAATTGCGCCTGAACTCTCGTATGAACTGTCTGCATGAGGCATTCTGCTGTCGTTTTTGAGTGTATTGTGTATTACTATTTCCAAGAGGTGGTTCAACAGGCAAATGACACCCCACGTTTTAAGATTCAAGTATTAATTAGATTAATGTGAGAAATTAGAAAAACTGGGTTCCAGTCCCAGTTTTTTCTCACTTTTATCTTTGTTATTTTAGATTCAGTTTTTCAGCTGAGTCATAGCGTCTTCATCTGAGAAACGAAGATAATCGTAACTTTCGAAATGAGCTGCTGTGAGGTTTAAATTAAAACATATGTGTGACAGTATTTAATAGATTCTTGCTGAAAAGTATGGCTCCATTCAAAAAGGACTGTGATGAACTTCTAGGAGATGAACAACTAGAGCTAATTGCTTCTTATCTAAATAAATAACAATAAATTATGAAAAGTTTAATTTGTAACTGAGGAATATTTTTAATGCATATTTATCTGAATTCCCCAGATTGGCATCTGACTCCACTAAGAATATTGAGAAATCAGAGAGACTATACACAGAGAAATTAATTTAACAAAATGATATATTAATAAATAAAACATACGTGAAAAGGTATACTTACATCTCAGCAGTTGTATAGATGATGGAAAATCTCCCAAAATGTTTTTAACATGCAGACACAGGAAAAGGCTCAAACTTCGATTATTATGTGTGCGTGAATTAATTCTAAACACTTCACTTCGAATTTTTTTTTTTTTTGCCAGTTCTATTTTTATTTCTAGCTCATAGAAATCTCCCCTAACGATAAAGTAAACCTTATGAGGTCACTGAACCATTTGACCCCAATGTCACCATGTGGCCACCCAGCCATCGCTTGGCTAACTTCAGTGCTTGGGAAATGACTATCTTGCTTTCGCACTGGCTAAATGAAAAGCTCTTACCTGGAATGGAAAACTCTGTCTTTGTAATTTCCAAATACACGTTCATGTACTGACCTTATGGACAAAATACTAACCTTTTCCACCATAACATCCCTTAAAAACACCTCCATGATCTAGAAATCCTCTCTGACATCCCAATGAGTTCAGCACCACACAGATTCTAGAGTCTGGTTTTTGCAGATAGAGTGCGTGGTAGTTGTGTTAAGTGGCCTGACAAAGTTGCAGGAATAAGTCAGTCATAGCAGTATTACAGTAGATCTCGGATGTTGCTTAAGAAATTTATGCCAGATTATCACTGATTCTTGATTCTCAGGTATTTTCCCCCATGCAGGAAGGCTATATAGTTTCTCTCTGGTTAATTCTCAACCATTTAAATTATTTAGTAACTGAGATGTTTTAGATGTAGAATCCCATACAGCTATGGCTACTCATCCAGCCGTGGCTGTTGCAGAGTCCTTTCATCATCCTCACAAGTGATGGTCAGCGAAGGGAACTCAGTTCAGTTTTTGGTATCTCATTCCACCTTCATGGTTACTAGAATATTAATCTTTCCATTGGAGCTTTTACTCAGTGGTCTTGAATCCTCTAAATCACCAGATTAAAGGTGACTTGAAATAAAAAAGAAAAAAGTTAATCCTTTCCATTTCTTTATAAAATAAAGCTTCCTTTCTCATATTCATTTTTTTCCCCTAAGTGGATGAACTATACTTTTCATGGACTAATTTGCCTTAGAGATTTAGAGGAGAACAGCTCTTGGGGATATGGGTCAAAAGAAGTTAATTAAAAATATTGTTATAAAAGAATGTTGGTTCTGAACTTCCTAATCACAATTACAAAGTTTTAGAAGGTGCCAAATAGACCTGTTAGGGGCTCCTTGGGGATTTCCTCAGGTATTTTGCTTTATCCATTTAAAGGAAAAATAATACTTTTTAAAAATCTACGAAGAAGCTAAAAACAAAAAATTTTTCATCCTTCTTAAGTTATTGATACAGTAGGAAATATTCTCCATGAATATTCTAGAGTTTCAGATACCATGTAGTGCCTCTGTCTATATTGGCATAGATTTTCTTAAAAATTCAGATAAAAATATAGTCATAGCAAAACCCACTTTTCTCATCCCTGTCCTGTTCTTGTTCAAAAAGACAAGCCTTCATACTGAACTCAGCCCTGTTCAACTGTTATTCCATCCTCTTCTCTCTCACAGTCACAAAGGTTGCCATACACTTTCACTGTATTCTCTGATATGTAGATTTTTTTCAATAAGAATTTAAAAAAATTATTTATTTTAATGGAGGTACTGGGGATTGAACCCAGGACCTCATGCATGCTGAGCATGCACTCTACCACTGAGCTATACCCTCCCCTTGTTGGTAAGAATTTAAAAAAAAACCTTCTTCTCTGAACTAAAAATGCTGTACTTTTTATCTTAACATCAATCTGACTTTTATTTGAGGATGCTGAGTCTCTTTCGAGTGAGCTTGTGCATCCTCCTTTCCCTGTACCCGAGGGTGAGGGCTGCAGGGCTGGAGGGACAGGCTCTTTCGTATTTGCCGTTGGGAGCAGTGTTATTTTGCTCCCAATGTCCACTTTCTTCTGGCTTTGGATAAAATTTCTCCAAAGCTCATATTACACAATCTTGTAGTTTTCTTTGTTTCTGTCATTTATTGCCTAATGAGTTTCAAGAAAGAAGTAAGCAACTGGCATAGGGCCTTCAAATAAGACAAGGATGGGGGAGCTTTTTAAATTGAATTTGAAAACATGAAGTCATTGGGGACACAGTTAGTAAAGACTTTTTCTGTGGTTCGTGGTCTGTTTCATCCTAAGAATGTCTGTTATTCTGAGAAACCGTCATATCTATGTAAATAGCTCATAAAAGATGCTAGAATTTGAATTTCTTAACCTTACGATCAATGAATATCACCTGCAGTCCTCTTACATCATTAACTCCTTTTTTATAACTAGATTTTGCTATTACATAGAATTACTCAATCTCTGAAATCCCAAACCCCCAGGTATCAATGCTGGACCCTACTGTCCCCATTCACTGTTCTTGGTTCCTGTACATTCTCTCCATGGCCTCATTCAGCCCTCCAGTCTATAGATGACCCCATTTTCTCCTTATCAACCTTTCTGTCTGAAAATATAAGTAATATTTAAAAATATATTTTTCTGTGTGAAAATATAAAATATATGTATTTCTACAAAGAGAGAAAGAAAGCCAAAAGAAGAGGGAGAAGAAGGGGAGAGAGAGGTTGATTGAGAATATACAGGTCCTTGCAGTGGAATGAACACCTCTAAAATGAAAATATGTAAGAAATAATAAATGGAAATACAGATACATTGTATAGAATGACATTTCCTGATTGCCTTTAAATAATAATTGCCATGTAAACTTTTTTTCTCCCCCATGCTCATGACTTAAGTGCCCTAGCCCCCAAAACCTAAAACAAATCCCCTGTTCTTAACCATTTACAATATGATACTTAATTTTTAAAGAGCCTCATCTAATGGGGAAAAATATGAGAGGGTGGTCTGGGCTTCAGAGCGAATGTTGTCATCTGCAAGCCAAGGGTGCTATTTTATAACAAGTGCATGGACTTCGACAAAAATTTATATTAGTGTTTTCCTGAATTTTCCCTCTCCCAGCTCCACAAACAATCTTATGACTCATTGTATGGGATTTGTTATAATCAGTTATATTCTGTGTTATATTTATAGAACGGTCTCCAAACATTTAATAAGTGTTTGGTAAGTGTGGACTGAACTGGGAGGCTAGATGCCATGCGGCAAATAATATTAAATTGGCAAACAGGATGGCTGGTTCCGGTTTTGACTCTCTTACTCCCTAGATTTGTTTCCCTTAACTGATCTCTTTATTTTTTCTTTTTTTCCTTTTTTAAATTTAATTAATTCTTGTCTGTATAAGTATATTTTTTAAATTGAAGTATAGTCATTTTACAATGTGTTAACTTCTGGTACAGCATAATACTTCATTTGAACATACATATATTCATTTTCATATTCTTTTTTCACCATAATCTCCCTAGATTTTTTTTTTTTAATCTCCCTAGATTTTGAAAATCCTACCTCATCTGGGCCTCAGTTGCCTCATGTACAAAGAGAAATGTTTGAGTGGGATGCTCTCTACAGCCCTCCTCCTCCACTCATTTGACTTGATAATCTTTTTCTGTGGGAGACACTCACCACAAATATTTTTACTGCAGGTTTTACAACAAAGGGAAGCAGTATTGTGTAGGAATTAAGAGCATGGGTTTTGAAGTCAGATAGTTCTTGGTTTGACTCCACTTACTAGCTGAGTGACTTTGCGACAGTGATTTATTCTCTCAACTCCTCAGTTAACTTATCCATAAAATGGGGATGTTATTCTCACTGTAGGATTATCTAAAACTGACATAAAATGAACCATGGAAGCTTTCAAAGCAGGTTATCTGGCACATGGTAAGTGCTCAGCATTTTAGTTAGCTGTGCCTGGGGTTAAAGGTCATCGACTTCCCGAGGATTAGTGCTTGAAAGAAGAAGTAGCAATGCTTAGCATGTTTCCTAAAATATGATAGCTTTGTTCCTGAAACACCTGTTTGGGATGGACTGTTGATGGATTTGCAATTGGAGTTCCTTAACTTTCTTTTCATTTGGTAAGACTATGTAACTAATTGGAGCAATCAGATCCTCCTTCCAGGAATTTGGATTTAGAACTCAGATAATTTAAAATATATACCCATGTAAATTATATATGTATCTCAATATATTTAAGTATATTCAATATATATACTTGCACATATATTGACTATACCTGTGATTGAAATATACAAATATTTGTGAAGGACTGAAGCAGCCATTATCTTCCATGTGCACACAGAAGTGGAAAAAATAGTGTGCAGAGAGAGAGAAACATTACTCAGGTATGTATTTGTTCACTGTGACTGCTATAGCAAATTACCACAAACTTGTTAGCTCCAAACAACACCAACGTATTCTGTTACAGTTCTGGAGGAGAGAAATCCAAAGTCAGTTTCACTGGGTCTAAATCTGTGTGTCATCTGGGCCATGCCGTTGGCTCTAGGGGAGAAAGAACCCATTTCTATGCTTTTTCCAGCTTTTGGATGTGCATTCCTTGGCTTTTGGCTCCTTCTTCCATCTTCAAAGCCAGCAGCATAGCATCGTCAAATCTCTGCTTCCATCAAATCACGTTACCTTCTTCTGTGTGGTAAAATCTCCCTCTACCTCTCTGATATGACACTTGGGATACAATTAGATCCAGCCTGGGTAATCTAGGAAAATCTCTCTCCCTCCCTCTCTAAATCTTTAATCACATCTGCAAAATCTCCCTATCATATATACTTTATATGTTACTTAGATTCACAGGTATCGGGGATTAGGTCCTGGATATCTTTGGGGGTGTTCATTCAGCCGACCACAAGATATTTGGGAAAAAAACAATACAAACATCAAATGACTTACAGATTTAGAGATCCAGATATAGAGGGAAGAGAGTGCCAGCCCATGGATTTTTAAGGATTTCTAGTTCCTGATTCTAGTCCCTTAGCAGGTCTTACTGTTTATTATCTCATGGGGTTTCGTGTGGTATTCTTGATTATTGTTATAATAAATACCCATTTTACTTAAGCTAACTTGATTCCTTTTCTGCTTTTATTTACCCTCAGCTGGTGAATCCTAGGATACTAATTCTTCTGTAGACGATGGTCACATTGTCCAGTTGCTACAGACAATTAGTCTAGACTCATTGTCAATTACTGTCTCTGAATAATTGGTTTTCCTTTCAAACCAGTTGCTTCTTAGAATCTACTCTCATTCTTCCTGATAGTCCCTGATCTGCAGGTTTTCCATATAATTAGAACTGGCAGGGATGCTCTTGTCTCAGAAAAAGTAGGTAAGTTCCATGTTAATTTTATGTCTCCATGTTTCCCCTGCTTAACTTGCTTCCCATTTCATGATACAGTGAACTGCTAACATAGACTGGAGTTCACATATATCTGTATACATATATTCAAAACTAGTTGTGTAGTTTGGGGCAAGATGCTTAACCTCTGTGAACTTCAGTTTTCTCATTTATAAAAAGGAGATCATAATATCAGCTCATAATTATTAAGAGTTAATAATTAATAATTATTAAATGACATATGTACATATTTAAGTACATGTACAAACTAGGGTTATATTACTCCTCTTCCTGTTTTTGTTACTTATCCATTATTATTATCTACAGTATTTAGCTGTCAGAGATGATTTGAATCATCTTGCAAATCCTGAAAACACCAGTAAACAGTGTTCACTTTGAATTAGATGTGTTTGCATGACTTAGACTATTTTTGATAATCCGACTTTAACTAAAAAAGGGAAAAAGAAAAGGATGAACTATATTCCCCACTTTACAGATCAGAAGCTAAGCTTCAGATAGGCTGCCACCTGATAAAAAAAAGTGATAGCCAGGCTTAAAATTTAGGTTTTCTGACTTCAGTTCAGGACTTTAATCCATCCTACTCTGTATGTGAGATGGTCCAGTAGTATAATCCAGAGCATGTTATTTTCTTTATGGCTGAATTGCCTCCTCTGGACCTTGCCTATAATTCTTTGCATCTGATGTGGCTCAAAGCCTTTTCATCTCTTCCCACACACCTTTGATTTTATGGTCTTCAAGCATGCCTTTCTCCACATGGTGTGCAAGAGCTGAAGATGCCATTCTTAGCAAACAGATTTTCAAGGTTTCCTGGGAAATAAACCTTCAAGGTTTCCTGTGAAATAAAGACATAATTTTGTTGACTGTTTCTCTCAGAACTTCCTTTACTTTTTCATTCCTTAGACTATAAATGAATGGGTTCAGAAGAGGGGTCCCCATTATGGTGAGGACTGCTGTCACTTTGTCAAATTCCAGGGAGTGAGTCTGGCTGGGCCTCACATACATGAAGATGTTGCTCCCGTAGGCAATGGAGACGACGGTGATGTGAGAGGCGCAGGTGGAAAAGGCTTTCTGACGTCCTTGGGCAGAGGGGATGCGCAGGATGGCAGAAATGATGTAGGTGTAGGACACGGTGGTGAACACCAGCGAGGTCAGGAGGATGAGGGAAGATAAGAGGAAGCTTATCATCTCGAGGAGGTGAGTGTCTATGCAGGCCGCCTGTAGCAGAGGGGCAATGTCACAGAAGAAGTGATGAATCTCCTTAGAGCAGAAGGGCAACCTGGACAGCACAATAACTGGGCAGAGCACTGAAAAAAAGGCTCCCACCCAGCAGCCCAGAAGCAGCAGGAGACAGACCCTGCTGTTCATGATGATGGTGTAGCGCAGGGGGTTACAGATGGCCACGTAGCGGTCAAAGGACATCACCACCAGGAGGATAAACTCCACTGTCCCCAGGAAGAAAAAGAAGTATGTTTGGGTGATGCAGCCTGGGAGAGAGATGGTCTTCCTGTCAGCTAGGAGACAGCCTAATAGCTTTGGGGTAACTGAGCTAGTGAATAAAATATCCAAAAATGATAAGTTACTGAGGAAGAAGTACATTGGAGTTTGGAGGCGATTATCAGCCCATATGAGGGAAATGATGACGCCATTTCCTGTGAGAGTAAGCATGTAAGTGAAGAAGAGGAGCACGAAGAGGAAAATCTGAAGCTTGTGGCGAGCAGGGAAGGCAGTCAGGATAAACTCAGTCACTGTGGTCTGATTTTGCACATCCATTGAGTGCAATCCAAGGTGGACAGCGTGTCTCTGAAAAAATAAGAAAATATGAAGATGAGAATCAGCTTTAATAAGTTTTTAACTGTCAATGTCATTGATAAGATGCAGTACAAGAAAGTTTCAGTGAAGAGTGGTTTGTTTGCATCCTGCCTCTGACCCTAATAAAGGTAGAACCTTGGATAAATGACATGACTTCTCTAAGCTCAGGATGCTCATATTTGAAACTCTTCATTGAATGAAGGTATGTCCCTATTCCCAAATTCTAGTCTTTATGACTTTATTCTCTTTCATACAGTGCTTCTTCCCTTTTCTGTTTCACTCTTCCTGAGCCTGTTTTCCCAGCCAAGTTTTGTATCTAAGAAGAGAGACCTAGCTGAGAATCCAGTCAATTTTTAAAATGGAGAAAGGGAATAGTAATACAAGTTGTTACTTTTCTCAAAGTTATTCAGACTTTTCAGGCATTGTCTAAATCAAAGAGCAGAGACAATGAAAACTGGACAGTCAAATGAAAAAGAACCTGAATTTATTTCTGCTGTCTACTTTTGTTACTGGTATTATGTGTTGAGCTTTAAAGTAATGTCTAGTTGGATAGAAGTTATTTTGATGTAATAGTAATTGAATTCTCCATGAGATTCCATAGTTTTTATTTTTTAAAAAATATTTATTTACTTATTTGTTTATTTTTAAGTCACAGGCACATTTATTATCCTCCAGAACACCAAGGTCCTCCCTTCCCAGGCAGTGTCACGGGAGGCCAACTCAGGAGGTGGCCATGCTGCCACCCAAAACAGCTGCCCGTGGGGCAGCAGGGGCAGGGGCAGGATGAACAGTGCCTTCAGCTTGTCCGACAGGCTGGCAGTCTTGGAATCCTTTGCTTTGTAAGACTTGACCAAGCGGGTAAGCTTAAGGACACCTTCCCTGTCACAGCTGAAACCATAGACTTTGATTACCTTCTGCTGAATCCTCGCGGACACGAGTTGCAGCATCTTGCCCAAGTCGGTGCAAGCATTGTCCTGAGCCTGGTCTGAGAACACCTGGCTCACCTCGGCCAGGACCGGTGCGCCAGATGCATCCTAGGGAGGGGTCCTGGGTAGGCACTGGAGCACGGTCTGCCGGCATGCCCAGCCGAGAGCGCAGGGCAGAGGGCAGGGAATTAGTGGACTGAATCCGCAGTAACCCGATGAACTCGGCCCCCGATTCCCTCACTCTGGGGGCAAGGAACCCTCTTAGGAGAGGGAGGCTGGTACCGCGCGCCCCCATTTGCCGGCGAATGCAGCCACATCTCTCGCCTCGGCCCTTCCGCCCGCACCCTCCTCCGGCAGGAAGCCCACCTGGTCACTAGGAGGCTTCTCACCCTTGGCCTGTTTGGCGCCCAGGGCAGCGGCATGGGCCGAGGCGGACGCCATAGGACAAGAGATGCCCGTGCAGGGCCGCCAGGGAGACGCTCCGGAGAAGCGAGCTACCTCCTAGAAAGGCTCTCCAGGCGGGTGGGGGCGGAGGGGACGCGGCATCCGCGAAGCCCGAAGCCTCCCGGTGGCGTCCCAGCCTCCGCACTCTAACCTCCCCGGAGCACCTAAGCAGCCTGGTAGGCGGGGGCCATCCCGCCCCAACCAAACTGATTCTCGTTGAGAACGACGGGGTAGGGGCTCTCCGGTGCGGGCCGGAACACCTGCTACGCAAATTCTAAAACTGCTTTAACACTCATAGGTTTTCTTTAAAAAAATTTTTATATTGGTACAATTTAAAAAATATCTACACTGTTATAGAAGTAAGTCAATGATAATTTGCGAAACCGATTTTTTATATTTTGAAAAATATTTTAGATTTGAAGAATATTTTAATATGTTTTATATCTTTTCATGTATTTTGAAAAATGCTTTTGGGAAAATGATGCATTTGTTTCTTTTTTCTTTTTTGCAATGTTTTATCTATGGCAGCATCCAGAAGAAACTTTCTTTTCTTTTAGGTTCTGTCATATAAGACGTTTATACCTTATATTCTTTTCAGCCGTTTGAAGATCATGTTTTTAATAGTTGAAGAAAGGATGCAGATAGATCGTGGCTGAAGCACACTGCTTAGTCTTTGGGTACCGCTCAATTTTGCTGAAGGTCTATTGCATATGTACAGAATACAGTCGACCTACTGTTATGTGGTGTATTATTTTGTAACCAATCCTTTAGCTTCAATTTAAAACAAAAAACTTATGAACCCTGAGCTGGGTTCTTTCTAGGCTTGGAGTCCGACCTGGTTTGTCTTACAGGAGGTCATTTTCCCCAGGCTCTGTCTGGGATAACTCCTAGCTGCTGTTTTTGCCTTAAAGAAAATTTTCCTGAACAAATATCCATCTGAAAAGTTGGCTGTGACTTTTTGTGGTCCTGTATTTGCCTCTTTATTTCCTGTCAATACTCATTTATCCTACAAATCAAATTATCCTTATTATTTTAATAGTAACTTTTGTCTTTACCTTCTCTGTTTTAGGTAAAGAAATATTGGTTTCTTAGAATTATTTGACATTTCTAGGTAGGTAAACTCCTTTACAAATTTATAATTATTTCTGTCCCTCAAAGAGTAATTTTTGAAAGGAATTGGATTTGAATAACTTGACTTGCTGTTGACTTTAGTAGTAGAGTTCTTTTTAGTTTCTTTTAAATCCTTAGCCCCAGTTTCTACATCTACAAAAAAGTATTGTTCATCTACACGTTCCTTTCCAGTCTAAATATGTCTCTTGTTTTCCATGATGGCAGGTACCCTCTCTGTGCCCCCATTCATAAACAGTACTCACATTTTACTAAATAAATAAATCAGAATTGGTGGGCTCCCCCTTAACCATGGGGGTGCAGCTGCCCAAGATTAAGCAGTGGTAAGCTTAGTAGTCTGCATTTTCTTGTACCAAGTACAGAGTTATCATAATCTGTACCTTCCTGGTGTCTGTCACCTTTTCTCTGGTTGTTAGTGGGAGATCTGTGTAGTTCTAGATAACTGATTACTGCAGTATTAATGCTGGGCATGGAAGAGACCCAAACACCAATATACATAACAGATCTGATCTTTCAGGATTTAGAGAAAGGGAGGATTACAAGAAGGCAAAAATCTAGGCTGAAAGAGTGCAGTTTACAATTGCAAGGTGCGTTATTCCATTTCTTCTCATAATCTTCCAAGTTGTTACAAGGCAGTTTGTTTCATTTTCTTTAAAATAATCAAAGGTCCCCAAAGGGTCTCGCCTATTCAAATAGGGTCTTTGCACCAGTAAGAAATGTTTCCACCACAAATCTTCTAATATCCCCTCCTCACCCAGTGCTCCCGCACCCAGATAATGAGCTTCCCAACTGTTTACCACTGCAAGTACAGCATCATTGTGTCTGGGTGAACAAGTAAGACTGTTGTTGAGGACAAGTATAATGATCGAATAGAGCACACTTTGTAGAGAAGCAGAAATGCTTTCACCTCCCCTTTTCTTTACCCTTCCCCACCTTCGTTGTTGACAACACTGGGGATTGATAGGTATCTTAACAGAGCAATGTGGGTTCCCTGGAGCTGCCTCTCATCTGCTCTGTTGTTTCTTCCGTTTATCCAGTTAATTGTTCCACCACCTCCGTAAAGTCTTCCACTTTCCTTCTTGCCTGCATAGTCTTTGATGGCCCTGATGAGAGCTTGAATCCACTCTGGTACTGTAAAACTTGAACAGTTTGATAACTTTAAAAAGCACTGTGCCATTTTTTAAGAACGAAAGTCTGGGATGGTTGAACATGAATAGAGTTGCAGTTGGCCATGGTTGTCTCAGGATTATATAACTACGGGAAACATGGCATTGAGAACTTTTTATTGTATTTTGGTCAAAGAAACATCTCTGAAAGAACTGAAGACGTAGTATCACTCGCCTCTGTGGAGTCTCTCAAGTTCATGATAGTGAAAAAAAACCAAAACGTGGCTTTGTGTCAGCCTTTTCTAGATGATCTGTGGGCCCTCAGGGTCCCCTCAGGTCTAGGAGGAAAGGTTCTGGGGTGTGACGGTCTGTGTATAACAATTTCATGGTAACCTTGCCAAATGAAGGCTTGCTTTCTTTTTTAGTGTATTTTCCTCGTTACCATTTCTGTGGATCCTTAAGATTTGCATAAAATTGCACATTTGCACATTTGAAGAATCCAGACTTAGGAAAAAGTGGATAATGGAAAAAATATAATATATCTTAGAATTGGAGAACCTTTGCTGTATTTCTGGTTTGGCCCCTTAGAGCTTTTTGATCTTTAGTAAGAATCTGAAGCAACCCGAGTTTTATCTCTCTCATTTCTAAAATGAGAGTAGTCGTAATGCCAGATTCGAAGTCCTAAGACAGGAGCTACCACAGTGATTTATACATACTTAATATTCAACATATTTTTAAGAAAATAGAGTTGGGGAAGGATAAACCGAAAAGGGCTACAATATGGTGGGGATGGGGAGATCTGTGCTGCTATCAGTAAAATGTGAACAGGTTTAATTGTAAATGAGGTATGTTAAAAACATGATTTTACATAGTTATGCTAAAGATATTACTTTTGACATTTGCTGTCCCTAATTTTCTGGTAGAGCAGTAATTGAACTTTAATTATAAAATATACATGCAAACAAAATTAGTAAAACTCAGACTGTTTAAAATATCATTATGGATTACTAGATAATAAAATATACTTACATCATACTGATTGTAGAATGGTTGGCATTTTCTTCATTCAGTTTTAAGAATCTTGGGTTTGGCATATTTTCTTCTTATGCCTTCCATTCGTTATTCTTTAAATTCTTGTATTGCTTCAATTTTGAATTCCATATACATCTCTCTCAGTGCTACTCTGAGACTCATATCCCCCTTTTCAAAACCACACCAAATGGTTATTCAGCTTTTGCTGAAGTACTCCATCCTATTCCTTTGAATGAAAACCTGTCCTTTCCTACCCTCTGATTACTTTCCTAGCTCTTTCTTAGTCCCATAGAAAACGTCTTAGTTTTGACTTACACTAAGTCCATGTGTTACATTATCATTTAATATTTTATTTCACACGTTCAGTAAATCTTAACCTTAGAGTATTTCTCTTGAGTTCCAGTGTATTCTGGATCACATTTTTTGCCAAGAAAGCAGAATGGTTAGTTTGATAAAGAAGTCAGACCCAGTGAATTAAGAGCAGGCCCTTTGTCTCCTAGTTTAGAATCTCTGGCAAAAGACTAAAAGACTTTCTGACTGAAATCATCCCAAGTCTCAGATCTTTTTTTTTTTTTTTTTCTCCTCACTTGTAGAGTCGTAATCTCCTGTCTGTTCAGTTAATTTCTTTATTTTCTGTGGATCCATCCAGAAACTTGGAACTATTCAAAACCACAGACTGTCAGATTAGAAGAGAACTAAAGGGCATACTACATATTCTGGTGCTAAAATATTCTGCACTGTTTCTGTTGCTCAAGATGTGACACTATTTTTGAAGAATCACATTCTACTTTAATGGTTCCGATTGTTAGAAAAATTCATGTATTTATTCACTGAACTGTCTCTCTAAACTTTCTTCATTTTGTTTATTCATCAGTGCATATTGTGATTTGATTTTAGAGATAGCCACTTTATTTAGTTTCTCCTGGAAATATTACCTTGTGATATTAAAGTGATTCCAATTGGATAAACTGTGATATTTGAAGATTTTTTAATTTACATTTAGAGGTTTGGTTTAGAGTGGCTCTTGGGACTAAGACATTAAAAAAGATTCATTATTATTATTGCAGTCACGGGATGTTGAAACTGAAGTAACTAATCACAGAAAGTTAAGATCTCCTGGGAGACTCCCTTGCGTGTTTATTTTATTTATTAGAAGAAAACTTAGAGATCTGCTTAAAGCCTCAATGAACTAGAAACTTGGAAAAAACTTAAATTTAAAAATGTTCATAATGTATTGAAATGAGCTTTTAGATGCTTTTCAAACTGAGATTATTTATATGACATATATCTATGTACATATTTTTGAAAAGTATTTTATTGAGATGTGATTTATAGCAGTAGACATTTTTAAATGTATAATTTGTTGGGCTTTGACAAATGTATACACTCATGTAGTCACCACTATTACATGAATGTTTTGAAATATTTACATTACCTTAAACACTTCTTGTGATGTTTTGCAAGTAAATGTGATCATCTCCCTACCTCAGCACCTGATAACCACGGATGTGTTTTCTGTCAGTGTATTTTTTGAATTTTCTAAATTTTTTGAATATGAATGCAACCCCTAGGATGTAGTTTTAATTTTTTTTTCACTTAACCTGATGCTTTGTGATTAATCAGAGTGTTTTAGGCCACAGTAGTGTCTTCCTTTGTATTACTGAGGATCACCTATTAGCTAGATTGTGTAGGTATATGGCAGTTTGTTCACCAAATGATGGGCACCTGAGTTGTTTTCAGTTCTTGACTGTTATGAATAAAGCTTTCTTGAACGTTTGAGTTGATGTTTTTATGTGAATATTTGTTTTCATTTCTGCTCAGGTGCAAAATCTTTCTCTGACAAATAAGTGAATTGGGAGAAGACATCTCTCTTCAGCTGTACCACTCAGAACCTCTTTCCAGGAATTTGGATTTAGAACTCAGATAATTTAAAATATATATCCATGTAAATTATATATGTATCTCAATATATTTAAGTGCATTCGGTATATACACTTGCATATATGTTGAATATATCTATGGTTGAAACATACATATATTTGTGAAAGATCGAAGCAGCCATTATCTTCCATGTGCACAGAGAAGTGGAAAAAATTGTGTGCAGAGAGAGAAACATGAATTAAGTATGTGACTGCTATAGCAAATTACCACAAACTTGTTGATTTAAAACAACACTAATGTTTTGTATTACAGTTTTGAAGGAGACAAATCCAAAGTCAGTGTCACTGGCCCTAATCTAGGTGTCAGCTGGGCCATGCCAAGTGGTCTAGGGGAAAAATAATTCATTTTTTCCCTTTTTCCAGCTTCTAGATATGCATTCCTTGGCTTATGGCTGTCTTGGTTAAACCTGCTTTAATAACAAGAGAAAGGAAAAGCACAAACTATATTCTCTAGTTTAGAGATGTTGTATTAGATTCAGATAGACTAAGTGTCACCTGATAAAACAGTGATAGAGCCATGCTTACAATTTAGGTTTTCTGACTTCAGTTCAGGACTTTAATCCATCCTGTTCTGTGTGTGAGATGGTCCAGTAATATAGTCCAGAGCGTATTATTTTTTCTATGGATGAATTGCCTCCCCTGGACCTTGATTACAAACAATACTTTGCATTTGATGTGGCTGGAGCTTTTAAAATCTTCCCACATATCTTTGATTTTATGGTCTTCAAGCATGCCTTTCTCCACATGGTGTGCAAGAGCTGAAGATGCCATTCTTAGCAAACAGATTTTCAAGGTTTCCTGGGAAATAAACCTTCAAGGTTTCCTGTGAAATAAAGACATAATTTTGTTGACTGTTTCTCTCAGAACTTCCTTTACTTTTTCATTCCTTAGACTATAAATGAATGGGTTCAGAAGAGGGGTCCCCATTATGGTGAGGACTGCTGTCACTTTGTCAAATTCCAGGGAGTGAGTCTGGCTGGGCCTCACATACATGAAGATGTTGCTCCCGTAGGCAATGGAGACGACGGTGATGTGAGAGGCGCAGGTGGAAAAGGCTTTCTGACGTCCTTGGGCAGAGGGGATGCGCAGGATGGCAGAAATGATGTAGGTGTAGGACACGGTGGTGAACACCAGCGAGGTCAGGAGGATGAGGGAAGATAAGAGGAAGCTTATCATCTCGAGGAGGTGAGTGTCTATGCAGGCCGCCTGTAGCAGAGGGGCAATGTCACAGAAGAAGTGATGAATCTCCTTAGAGCAGAAGGGCAACCTGGACAGCACAATAACTGGGCAGAGCACTGAAAAAAAGGCTCCCACCCAGCAGCCCAGAAGCAGCAGGAGACAGACCCTGCTGTTCATGATGATGGTGTAGCGCAGGGGGTTACAGATGGCCACGTAGCGGTCAAAGGACATCACCACCAGGAGGATAAACTCCACTGTCCCCAGGAAGAAAAAGAAGTATGTTTGGGTGATGCAGCCTGGGAGAGAGATGGTCTTCCTGTCAGCTAGGAGACAGCCTAATAATAGCTTTGGGGTAACTGAGCTAGTGAATAAAATATCCAAAAATGATAAGTTACTGAGGAAGAAGTACATTGGAGTTTGGAGGCGATTATCAGCCCATATGAGGGAAATGATGACGCCATTTCCTGTGAGAGTAAGCATGTAAGTGAAGAAGAGGAGCACGAAGAGGAAAATCTGAAGCTTGTGGCGAGCAGGGAAGGCAGTCAGGATAAACTCAGTCACTGTGGTCTGATTTTGCACATCCATTGAATGTAACCAAGGTGGGTGGCATGTCTCTGAAAAAAACTAAGAAAATATGAAGATGAAAAATAGCTTCAATAAGTTTTTAACTGTCAATGTCATTGATAAGATGCAGTAGAAAAATGTCTCAATGAAGAGTGAAGAGTGGTTTGTTTGCATCCTGCCTCTGACCCTATAAAGGTAGAACCTTGGATAAATGACATGACTTCTCTAAACTCTTCTCATATTTAAACAAAGTTTGATTTCATGAAATTGTCTTCATGGTTCCATGAAACTCTAGTCTTAATTATTTTATTCTGTTTTGCCCGATGCTTCTTCCCTTTTCTAGTTCACTCTTCCTGATGTGCTATTTTCCCCTCTCGTTCTGTGCCAAGAAAAGAGATCTGCCTAACTGAGAATCCTGTCAATCAATTTGGAAAACAGAGAACAGGAATGTTAATAAAACTAGAGTTCCTTTTCTGAAAGTTATTTGAACTTCTAGGCATTGTCTAAATCAAAGAGCAGAGATAATGAAAGCTGGACAGTCAAATGAAAGGGAGCCTGTGTGTGTCTCGCCTCTCTTTGGTTGTTGATAGTTTGTTTCATATCCAGCAGTACCCCGTTATTCTGATGTCATAGGACTTGACCTCTCCCTAAAGTTGCATAGTCTTTCTTTGTTTTTATTTTCTATAATGATATAAATTTTAGTGTCCACACTCTTATAGAACAAGTAGGTCAATGACATATATTTCATAATTTGCAAAACCAATTTTATGTATTTTGAAGACATTTTTGCGAAAATGATCAATGTGTTTCTTTGTTATTTGCAATATTACCTCTATGGCAGCAACCAGAAGAAACTTTACCCTCCCATTCCCCAGCGGATTCTTATAGGTTCTCTCAAATAAGACTTTTATACCTTATTTTCTTTCAGCCATTTGAAGATCATGTTTTTAATAGTTGAAGAATGGATGCAGATAGTGTTTGAAGCACTCAGCTTAATCTTTGGATACCGCTCAATTTTGCTGAACGTCTGTTGCATGTGCATAGAATACAGTTGACCCACTGTCATTTGGTGTATTATTTTGTGACTAATCCTTTAGTTTCAAGTTAAAACAAGAAACTTATGAACCCTGGACTGGGTTTTTCCTAGGCTTGGAGCACGACCTGGTTATTTTTAAAGGAGGTCCTTTTCCTCAGGCTCTGTCTGGAATAAGAAACTCCTAGCAGCTGTTTTTTATCATAAAGACTTTTTTTTTTTCTGAATAAATTTTCATCTGAAAAGTTGGCTGTGACTTTCTGTGGTCCTGTATTTGCTTGTCTTCCTACTCAACACTCATTTATCCTACACATCAGCCTATCCTTATTATTTCAGTAACATGAGTTTTGACTTCATCTTCTCTGTCCCAGATCATAGGAAATACCGGTTTGTTAGAATTATTTGACATTCATAGGGTGTTGGTAAGTAAAGTCCTTTACAAATGCATAATGGTTTCCATCCACCTGAGTAATTGTCAAATGTGATCAGATCTGAATAACTTGACTTGCTGTTGAGTTTAGCTGTAGAGCTCTTTTCACTTTCTTTTCTTTTTCTTTAATGGAGGTGCTGGAGATTGAATGCACTACCTTGTGCGCATTAAGCAAGTGCTCTACCACTGAGCTATATCCACCCCTCTTGTTTTACTTTCTTCTAAATCTTTGACCACAGTTTCTACATCTATAGACAAAAAAGTATTGATCAGTTACACATTCCTTTCCAGTCTAAATATAACTCGTTTTCCATGAAGACAGGCACCCAACTATTTAAGCCCCCACTCTTAAAGCACAAATGACACTCATTTGTTAAGTAAATAAGTCAGAATTGATGGAGCTTCCCCCTTAAACATGGGGGTGCAGCTGTCCAAGATTAAGCAGTGGTAAGCTCAGCAGTCTGCATTTTCTTGTACCAAGTAAAGGGTTTATTATAACCTGTACCTTCCTGGTGTCTGTCACCTTTTCTCTGGTTGTTAGTGGGAGATCTGTGTAGTTCTAGATAACTGATTACTGCAGTATTAATGCTGGGCATGGAAGAGACCCAAACACCAATATACATAATAGATCTGATCTTTCAGGATTTAGAGAAAGGGAGGATTACAAGAAGGCAAAAATCTAGGCTGAAAGAGTGCAGTTTACAATTGCAAGGTGCGTTATTCCATTTCTTCTCATAATCTTCCAAGTTGTTACAAGGCAGTTTGTTTCATTTTCTTTAAAATAATCAAAGGTCCCCAAAGGGTCTCGCCTATTCAAATAGGGTCTTTGCACCAGTAAGAAATGTTTCCACCACAAATCTTCTAATATCCCCTCCTCACCCAGTGCTCCCGCACCCAGATAATGAGCTTCCCAACTGTTTACCACTGCAAGTACAGCATCATTGTGTCTGGGTGATCAAGCAGGAATGTTGTTGAGGACAAGTATAATGATCGAATAGAGCACACTTTGTAGAGAAGCAGAAATGCTTTCACCTCCCCTTTTCTTTACCCTTCCCCACCTTCGTTGTTGACAACACTGGGGATTGATAGGTATCTTAACAGAGCAATGTGGGTTCCCTGGAGCTGCCTCTCATCTGCTCTGTTGTTTCTTCCATTTATCCAGTTAATTGTTCCACCACCTCCATAATGTCTTCTACTTTCCTTCTTGCCTGCGTAGTCTTTGATGGCCCTGATGGGAGCTTGAATCCACTCTGGTACTGTAAAACTTGAACAGTTTGATAACTTTAAAAGCACTGTGCCATTTTTTAAGAACGAAAGTCTGGGATGGTTGAACATGAATAGAGTTGCAGTTGGCCGTGGTTGTCTTAGGATAATATAACTACGGGAAAGATGGTCTTGAGAGCTTTCTGTTCTGCTGTATTTTGGTCAATCTAGTTCTCTGAGAAGAACTAAGGATGTAGCACTTCTCTCCTTTGTGGAGTCTCTCAAGTTCATGATAGTGAAAAAATGTGACTTTGTGTCAGCCTTTTCTAGATGATCTGTGGGCCCTCAGGATCCCCTCATGTCCAGGAGGAAAGGTTCTGGACTGTGACGGTCTGTGTATAACAATTTAATTGTAACCTTGCCAATACAAGGCTTTCTTGTTTGATCATTTTCCTCATTACCAATTCTGTGGATCCTTACAATCTGCATAAAATTTACACATTTCAAGAATCTAGATTTAGACAGGAAAATGTGGGTAATGGAAAGAGCATGGGAGGTCTTGGAATTGAAGAACCTATGTTTTATTTCTTGTTTGGCCACCAAGAGCTTTGTGATGTTCAGTAAGATCCTTGAGTGACCTGTGTCTTTTTCTCCTCATCTCTAAAATGAGGGTAGTCATAGTGCCTGATACAAGGTCCTAAGACAGGAGCTACCACAGCAATTTATATGTACTTTGTGTTCAATAAATGTTTAGGAATATAGGGTTGGGGGAAAGGATGAACAGAATAGGATTAATATATGGTGTAGATGGGGAGATCTGTGCTGCTGTCAATAAAATGTCAAAAAGTTCCGTTGCAACTGAGGTTCGTTAAAAACGTGAATTTATATAGTTATGATAAAGCTATCACATTTAAGATCTCCCATGAGTAGTTTCTTGGCAAAGTAGTAATTGGACTTTGATTGACCAAATATACATGTAAACAAATGTAGTAAGCCTCAGACTGTTTAAAATATAGATATGGATAACTATATAATAAAACATACTTACATCATGCATCATACTGACTGTAGAAAAGTTGGTATTTTCTTCATTCAAATATGTTAAGAACCTCGAATGTTGGCTATTTTCTTCCTACTGGCTTCCATCCATTATTCTTTAAATTCTTCTATTGCTTCAATTTTGAATTCCATTTAAATCTCTCTCAGTCTGAGACTCTTCCCCGTAAGACACATATTCCCTTTCTCGAAACCACATCAACTGGTTTTTCAGTTTTTGCTGAAATATTTCATCTACTTCATTTAAATGAAAACTTGTCCTTTTATAACCTCTTCCTTTCTGTCCTTTTCCTAGTTCTTTTTCTTATTCCTACAGAATAAGTCTAAATCTTGACTTAACGCTAAGATTAAGTCCAAGTGTTATGTTTTCAATTAATCTTTGATTTTATACATATTCAGGGTCACATTTTTGCCAAAAAAAGCAGAATCGTGAGCGTGGTGATGACTCAGGAAATCAGACACAATGAATTAAGAACAGGTCCTCTTACTTCTAGTTTAGAATCTCTGGCGCCAAGACTGAAAGACTTTCTGACCGAAATCTTTCCAAATCTCAGATCATTTTTTTTTTCTTACTTATAGGGATGTAACTTCCAGTCTATTCACTTAATTTCTCTATCTTCTGTGAGTCCATCCGGAAGCTTGGATATATTCAAAACCATAGACCGTCAGACTGGGAGAGAAGTAAAGGGATATTAGACAGTCTGGTGCTAAAATATTCTGCACTGTCTCTGCTGTTGGGTGATGCGAAAACCACTATTTCTTGACGTGTCTTATTCTACTTTAATGGTCCTGATTGTTAGAAAAATTCGTATTTGCATTCACTGAACTGTCTCTCTAAACTTTCTTCATTTTGTTTAGTCACTTCTGTTCATTCATCAGTTCATATTGTGATTTGATTTTAGATATATCCACCTATTTACTTTCTACAGGATATAATATTACCTTATGATTATTAAAGTGATTACAACTGGATGAATTGTGATATTTAATGATTTTTTTTAATTCACCTTTAGAGGTTTGGTTTAGAGTGGCTCTTGGGATTCTGGCATTAAAAAAAGTTTCATTATTATTATTGCCGTCACAGGATGTTGGAACTGAAAAAACTAATCACAGAAAGTTAAGGTCTCCTGGGAGACTCTCTTGGGTGCTTATTTTATTTATTTAAAGAAAAACTTAGAGATCAGATGAAGCCTCAATGAACTAGAAACTTGGAAAACAAGTTTTAAAGTGTTCCTAATGTTATGAATAAGCTTTAAGATGCTTTTGCAAATGAGACTATTTACATAGATATATATCTGTGTACATATTAAAAACATTTTATTGAGGTATGATTTTATGATTTGCACACATTTTAAAGTGTATGATTTATTGAGTTTTGACAGATGCATACAGTCATGTAGCCATCATTACTATTACAAGAATGGTTTAAAATGTTTACATTACCTTAAACAATTGCGTGTTCTTTTGCAAGTACATACACCCCCTCCCTATCTCAGCCCCTGACAGCCACTGATATGTTTCCTGTCATAGTAATTTGTCTTTTCTATAATATTATAGAATGCAGTCTTACAGCATACAGTTTGATTTTTTTCACTTAATCTGATGCTTTAAAATTAATCCAGTGTTTTAGGCATCAGTAGTTTCTTCTTTTGTACTACTGAGGATCACCTGTTAGATAGATTGCATAGATATATGACTGTTTATTTATTCACCAAATAATGGGCACCTGAGAGGTAATTAAAGGCTTCTAGTTTACAGCCTAGACAAAAATACCAACTCAAAAGAAATAAACAGAAAGTTGTAAAATACTGTGCATATACTAGTTACCAGGAAAAAGCAAGATATTAGGTAAGACTGTAAAAGTATCATCTCCTAATCTAGGAATTCCAAGTCTTAGCCTTTGCTCGCTCACCTGAGACGAAACACTGGGACGGTACTAGCTTAGCCTTTCACTGGATTTTTTTCATCGAATTGAAATTTGATGTAACATTGGCCTTTAATACGCCAATTATTAAGATTAAAATTCTTTAATAGTAATAATTTATATTATTATTTAATAAATCTAAAAACATTTATTATAAAGTTGTTGCAATGATTTCTACAACACTGTTCAATATTTCCCATGCAAATTTCTATTAGAGAAATCTCTTTTGAGTGAGAAATAAGAGGAAAGACTATGTCATACCAAAAGAATTTCGTGTGTTTTTATTTCTGGTATGACTCTACAGGATATCATGACTTTGTTTTCTTTTTGCTTAGATTCTGGAACCTTAGATTCAGGAAAGTTAAAAATTGATGTTCGATCCCAGGAATGATGTTAAACTTTAAGTTTAAAGTATTTGTTATTTATGTAATATGTGTAATATCAAATAAATATATATATTCAGAATTATACATAAATAATTTTACCTCACTTCTAATTATTTTTAAAGACTCAGGGCATACAAACATACACACATATGATTATGAATACATAAAATAAATCTTAAAAATAACATATTCATTTTGAAGATATTTTTCTTCTTAAGAGTTTCATCAGTGCATTTTTCACTTCCTTGTTCCTCAGACTGTAAATCAGGGGATTCAACATGGGAATCACGTTGGTGTAAAACAGTGAGGACACCTTCTCCTGGGCGAGTGAACTGCTGGAAGCAGGTTTGAGATACATGGACATGAGAGACCCATAAAATATGAGGACAGCTGTCAAGTGGGAGCTGCAGGTGCTGAAGGCTTTGGACCGGCCCTCTTTAGAGTGGATGCGGAGGATGCTGGCGAGGATAAAAGCGTATGAAATGATGATTATCAAGCTGGTGGCCACCATGTTAAATCCTCCAATGACAAAAATCAAAAGCTCATCGATGTAAGTGCTGGAACAGGAGAGTTTAATAAGAGGAACGATGTCACAGAAATAATGCTGAATGATGTTTGATTCACAGAAAGTCAACCTTAATATACAACCTCCATGAATCAGAGCATCAGTAAAACCTACCGAGAAGACAGCAGCCACCAGCAGGGAACACACCTTGGGGGACATGATGACATTGTAGAGCAGGGGGCTGCAGATGGCGACATAGCGATCATAGGCCATTGCTGCCAGCATGTAGCACTCAGAAATGACACAAATACAGAAAAAGAACAGCTGAGTCATGCATCCAGTGTAGGAGATAACTTGATCTCTGCATAAAAACCCTGCCAGCATTTTGGGGGTAATGACAGAGGAGTAGCAGAAATCTAAAAAAGACAAACTACTGAGGAAATAGTACATAGGCGTCTGGAGTTGAGAACTCAGCCCAATTATTGAGATCATACCCAGGTTTCCCACCACAGTGACTACATAAATCCCCAAGAAGAGGCAGAAGAGAGGCAGCTGAAGCTCTGGTTGGTCAGTTAATCCTGAAAGAAGAAACTCTGTCTCTGTGGATTGATTTCTTAAACCCATTTTCCTCTGAGAAATCTGTGGAGATGAAAAGACAGAGTCAAATTAGACAGGCAGGATCCCAGCTTATCCCCAGTTCCTCTACCCATGAAAACAGGAAGCCCAGGTTATTTTACCCGGTGGCACTGGATCTGTGTTTCCATTGATATGCAGACTTTGACTCACCAAAAAGTCAGGTCTCAGATGAAACAGAGAAAGTAATCATCTGTCTATCTATAGATTTTAGGAACCCTAAATTAATGTTCACACCCTCCCTAGTGTCTCAAATTCTTTTAGCAAAGTATAAAACATTTGACTCTAGAATTAAAAATAAGTCTAATGGTAAAGAACATTGGAGAGTTTTTCTAAAGCAAATTAGTTGAAGAGGAGCAGGAGGAAGAGGCTGTGGGCTAAGGAAGCACTTTTGCTAATGACACAGTTGCCTAGGGCTGACCCTGCCCACGGGATTTCCTACAGAGAAGGTATCTATTGTTAAAATCAATTACGATTTCCACATTAAGGTTTACCAGGGTGTTCATCAGAATATTAATTCCAGCAATGTGTTAATATGTGTACGTGAAATAAGTATCTTAGGGTGATACTGATTTCAGACATGCAGCGTTACACAAAGTTAAACAGGTTTCTTAACTGAAGGCTGTTTCAGATTCTTCTGGACTGTATATAACAAACAATATTTTCCAAACTAATTTGGTGATAGACTCTCTCTCCCACTTTAAAACAGACAAACATATTGTAGCTCTAGTGTGACTCAGAACATTTCAGGAAATTGTATTTTCTTTCTTTTTTTTCAGTTTTTTTAAAAAATTGAAGTACAGCCAGTTACAATGTATCCGTTTCTGGTGTACAGCACAATGTCCCAGTCAAGCATATACGTACATATATTTGTTTCCATAATTTTTTTTTCAGGAAATTGAACTTTCATTTGCGTTGTTCTGTTATAATCGAATCATGAACTGACTTCCATGTGGGAAGCTTATTCTTCTAACACTTCAGTAAAACTGGACGATGATAGAATGGCAGTGATCTCAAAACTCTATCTCTGGTCATCCTCTGAGCCAAGACTGCTTCTCTCACCAAGGCCACTGAGCACGACTTAATACACTACTGCCAGTGCTGCCGCTTGGGCTGTGCAAACCACCGGGTTCTGTGTGTTTCCACCGGAGGCTCCCATGCAGTGCTTCCTGTCTCCACCCACGCTTCTCCCAGGGAGGGGCAAAGGGGACACATGCCTTGGAATTGCCTGTTCTGGGGTCCACCAAGGCTTTATCTCTGAAAAATCATACCATTTTTCTGTTGCTGTTGGGCTGCACCCAGAGCCATCCCTACACTCTTATGTTTACCCAGAGATTATGCAGGGCGCTGCTCAGACATCTGGTTTAGCGTTTTCTCAACCTGCCAGCAAAGGATCTACTTTTCTCTCTGGCTCTTCAATAAACTCTTCGTATCTTCTTACTTGCAATCTATTAAAGCTGTATTAGAACAGGGCACAATTCCTTTGGCCACTTGCATTCCCAAGGTTGCAGGAGCCTTTTCCGGATTTCCCAAATCAGTTTAAAACAAAGAAGCTTCCTAACACTGAACAGCTGTTCTCTGAACAGGTTTCCAAATTCTACAGAATGCGTGACATTTGCATCTGCGCTCCTTCTCCTGTCCTGAGGGATGGAGATAGTGCAAATGAGGGATTGTCCGTTTACCCTTAGCCTGTTGCTAAAATACCCTTGAGTCCTCCTTTGCCTTCATCTCTTGCACAGGTCTAGTCTAGTCACAGAGACTACACAGAGAAACGTGAAAGGAAGGTTCAGGAAGATGCATGTACTATTTTTTGCCTTCAATGTCTTTTCATGCATGCCTTCAAACTGTCCTGAGTATCACAAACTCACTAACCACTCCTCACGTGTCTAACTCTCCCACATTTCTCCTGATTCCTGCTGGGTTCTCTGTCGCAGTAAAATGCCTTCCATCCTGCCCACGTCCTTGTTCTGTTCCAGTGCCCTCCCTGCCCTGTCTTCCCTCTGCTCAAGCCAGCTAGGTTTCTCTGTGCTGTCTTTCCCACTTCCCAAATATCCCTGTGTCCTTGTGACTCAATGTGCAGCGTCACTAACATCATTTGGGGATTTGTTAAAATCCATGATCTCAGGTCCTAAGCTACAGGAATTGAATCAGGATCCCCATCTTCGCAAAATCCCCACATGATGTGTATGCACATTGAAGTCTGAGAGGCCCTATTTTAGGTTATTCTCTCCTAAAGCTGAAACCATCTTTCTTTGTTCTTGTTTTCTCCTCTGAACCTCTCTCTGCTTCTCTGTGCCAGAAAGCATTTCACGATCATGTAAAGCGCATCCTTAAAACCATCTTCTCAGGAAGAACCGCCTTGGATGAAGGATAGAACCGTACCAGACTTGCCCATGAAATCCCGGCCCAGGGAGACAGAGGCACAGAAGATTTTCTTGTTCTTGAAATTACTGTTTGGATCACAGAGGTACCTAATCAAGCTGATAAGTGACATAGACACTGATTTAGGTGAATAATTATTCCGTTTTCCTTTTTGGTCTCCAGAGTTCCTGGTGTTTAGGAAAAGTTTTAATTGCCCCAGATGGGACTATGTTCAGTTATTTACCAGTGAATGTTAACGATTGTGAATGCTACAATATTATAGTTCCTACTTTCCAAGATACATTCAGGTGGGAAATGTTTGTAGAGGTGTACACAGTCCCAAATGAATTCTAGTTTTTAAAATTATCTCTGGACCTTTAGTGGTTAGTTATCTACCCTAAGACTGACATGATTCCTGATTTATGTTGTAATCTGTTTCGTGGACCCTGCTGGTATTTTTCTTTCTCTTTCTGGCTTACTTAGAATGACGATCTCCAGGTCCATCCATGTTGCTGCAAATAGCATTATTTTATTCTTTTTTATGGCTGAGTAGTATTCCATTGTATAAATATACCACAGCTTCATTATCCAGTCCTCTGTCAACGGACATTTAGGTTGTTTCCATGTCTTCGCTATTGTATATAGTTTTAGCCTCTTTTAAATTCCTCAGCAACATTTTTATTTCTCTACCTTACGCTGACCTCTCACTCCTTCTTTGCTCTTTCTCATAAGCGGTGATGTTCTCTAGAATTTCCTTCTCTACCTCTTGTCGCATTCCGTGTGATGTCCCCACATGGTGATATGTACCTCTGTGCTTCAACTGCCATCCCTAGGCTGATAACCTCCAATCTGTTATCAAGATCCAGAACTACATTCTGTCTATTGTATGCCCTGTAGGCACCTTAAACTTAACCAAAACCATGTTGCTCCCATGTTCTACATCTTACTTAATGGCATCATTGATTACTGTTCTCCCTAGCTGTTCGTAAGATTTCTTTGACCTGGATCTCACTAATCTCACCCTATCAGTTTCTCTAATCTGGCAATATCTTTATATCTTTAATGCCATTGTCTATTAAAATTTTAAAGGAGACATAAATCTTTCAGCCCAGGAATCCCTCTCTTAAGAATATATTGCATAGAAATAAAATCATCACTATATAAGGGCATAATCATATCAGTTATCATGGTGTGCTGCTTGTCACCCTCCCGGTCCTTCCACTATACTAGGCCCCAGGGGTCAAGAGTCAACCTGAAAGATGATTCCTCAGCAGATGGCAGCCCCAACAGCAAGCTGGCTCTGATATAGGAGTGGTGAAGTGTGGGAGCTCATTCCCACAGCGACCAGAAGTATTGACTACTGAGGCTTGCAGGTCCTGACAGATAGTGTACAGGTGCCCTCGAGACAGAAGGGAAGCCAGCATTTCACGGCAGACTGAGGTCTCCTGCTCCATTCAGGATGACTCTGGCCCCCAGATCCGGGTTCCTGGTAGGGCTGGCTATTGTTTCTTCTGTTGCAACCACAACTCAGTTCGATTTCTGCTCAAACCTGTTTCCTTCAAACACTTGCAGCTGTGATTCTTGGATGCACTCTCCGATCTACTCCCCACATACAGATCTCTGCCTCAGAATCTCTTTCCCAGGGAATCCAAGTTAATACTATGGTAATTGCTTATGTATTATTTATGTGCCAGGAGCTCTTTTAAGTGCCTTACATCTCTAAACTCATTTAACCTTTACAAAATCGTTAACTAGTAGGATGCGTTTTTACCTCTACGACCACAAACATGGTAGAGCCAGAATTTAAAGCCAGGCTTCTGGGTCCATTTTCTTAATTACAAAATCTCCCTGACATAGTATAGATATAAATTTAAATGTATTGAGCATCATTTTAAATAATTAAATAGATAAATAAAATATAACAAGATGTGTAAAGATGTCTGGAAGACAGACAGCATAGTGTGTTTGAGGCCATGAAAGAAATCCAGTCTGACCCATGGAAAGTGGCCTGCAGTGAGGTCAAGGAAATAGGCAGAGAGAGGCTTTTGGAGGTGACTGTCATCTTAGGCCAGTAAAAGTGTTTTTTTTTGTTTTTTTTTAATTTTAGTACAAATCCTCTGACTCTGAGCTTAGTGCACACCATAAGGAAACTGAAAATGTTTTCTCTGCTGTTACAAAGGCAATTCTGACAAGAAATAATTGTCTGTGCCTTATAAATGATATTGGGCTGCAATGGTTCAGTGTATCAGGCCAGTTCTTTTGGTTTCAAAGCACTGGTCTATTTCCTAGACGCCTGCCTAGTTAGTTAAACTGTAAGTTTAAATAGTTAAACTTACTTAGTTTCTCCAAAACATCCCAGATTTTAAGCGGTCATTTTCTTTTGTGATGCTAGCTAGCTGAGTTCTCATGTCAGTGATCTTGAATTCCTTCTGCATTTCACTGATCCTTATCTAACGTCCATTAATCCTGGAACATAAAATTCTAACTTCTTTAGTCATGCGTGTCTAACTTCTTTTAAGGCCCCTGGTTTTTCCTGTATCTGATAGCTCTCTCTGTATGTGGTGTCATATCTCCCTGTATATCTGATAGCTCTCACAGATCTCTGGGCCCCTTGGTGCTTCCACTGCACTAAGTCTCAGGGTCAAGGGTCAAACAGTAGATGATTCCATGGCAGTTGGCAGCCTCGACAGCAGCCAGCCCAGGTAGAGGGGTGGAAAGTGGGACTGATCTTCCCTGTGCGCTACTTTAGCTTCTCACTGCCAACCCCTCCGCAATCACTGAAAGTCGAGATTTTGCCCTACTTCCTGTGACTAATCACATCAGAAGAGAAGAGCCATGTGAGAGATTGGTGGTGGTCAGCTTGAAATCCCCAGTCACAATGGCGCAAATCAGAAATGTCCAGGCCACCAACATGTTTTTCTCCTCGTGGGCCTTGGTCTTCTTGGTGATGGGAATCATCTTAGAACAGTGGGTTGAACTGAAGTTGGGGCCAGAAAAGCCTAGCCTACCCCACAGCCCATGGATATGTTGCACTACTGATTGGCCAGAAGGTCAGAGCTATACTATGGAAAAGAGGTGGGCGGAGGGGAAGAGTTCGTCCTTCCTTGACTTCCATTCATCTCACCGTTATTTGCTAGTGCAAATAACTTCTGGTCGCAGGGAGCCCTCTTGCATAATCACCACGGTCAAGGTCGATGCCAAAGCTCACCATTTGCATCTTTTGGAGAAAAGTTTAGCGTCTCACATTCTTAGTTGCTGAACCTCTGAGAATCCTTGGCAGTAGCAGCAGGGTGGCCCAGCACGTCTAGCACATGAGGGTATGAATGAAAAGTGACTGGCGATGGGGAAAACAGGTTATATTGCCACTGAGCTGGAGTACCTAGCAAGAAATCAATTCTGAGAAAAGAGAAGAGAAAGACGCTTACAGAGACATCAGGAGAGAGAACAGTTTCATTTTGGTTCTCTCTCCCATTTAGCTTCAAATCTCTAAGCCTTAATTATTTAATCAAATCTCCCACCTCATTCCCATTTTTACCTAGGGATTTGTGGGCCCCAGGGGGGCAATGAACCCAGAAGAAATATCTGTCCTTCTCTCAATATAACTTCTGCTTTCCAACAGATGGCCTGAAGGTGGTCAGAGACATGATGCTTTTGGTCTTCAGCCTTTCCTTGCTTCATAACCTGCTCCTGGGTTTGGAATTCACCTATATGATTCCTCAAACTAAACATATCCTCTTCATGACTGCCTCCCTCAGTTTCTTCACAGGTAACTTCCCTGTCTTCCCTAACACAGACTTGGAGGCATGCTTGGTTTGTGGGTCCAGGCTGTTGTCTCTGACTAACTCAGCCTTCCTAGTTCTTTGGCTTCGATATGCAGCTTCTGAGTTGGATCTACCACTGAAGTGGGATTGGCCTTTGGGTAAGGTGCAGTTGTGCAGGGTCGGGGTTTGGAAGTCAGGCATACCTTGGGCTAAGACTTGAGCAGAAGAGCCAGAGTTCCTTAGAAGAGACTTTTCTTACATTTTGTCTGGACATCAGGTGCCCTTCTGCTCTCTGCACTGGTGCTGTATCAACACCACCTAAGGCAAGCTGAATCTGTGTATCACTGTAGTTACAGAGTCACCTGGAACTTCTTCATTGCTTACTCAACTATTTTCTTCTTTATTGCCTCTGGTGAGTGTCTTCAGGGCCCCTGATGGGTGATGAAAACCAATCCATGCCTGATAGAGGGGAGAGTGAAAGGATGGGAAAGGGAACAGGGGGAAAGGTGCCAACCCTTGCATTTTAAAGGGCTAATGTTTGGTGGAGTCACATTCCGAAAACACTTCCTACAAGGATAGCATTGGATATGAGGGCTGAGTGAGATGTTCAACATGCTTGCCTCAGAGGGAGCTCCTCATTTCCTCCTTTTCTACTTTCTTTCACACCCTCCCCACTTCGGGGCAGGGATGACCGTTAACATCCTGATGAAGGAGAGTGGCTGAAAGGAAATGTTCACTTGGAGAGGGCAGTGACCCAGAGGGTGCAGTGTTCTCGTCAGTGCCGCCCGAGGTCAGAGAGTAGCAATACCTAGAGCTCAGTGGCTGCCTGCCGACACTGGAGGCGCTCCTTTTCTAAGAAGTCTTTAAAATTTCATTTGGAATTGTAGTTCCTAGCTCAGAAGCATGTCCTCTTTCAAAAAAAAAAAAACCTCAATTTTGTTGAGTTGAGCAGCATTTGAGCTATTCTGCATACAGTCCAGTCTCTTCTGCCAAAGCCTCCCCCTTCTGAATGGCTTGGGGGCAGTTCTGAGGGAACCACTGGGCTTTGGATCAGGGTCTCTCTGCCGATACAAAAGGGAAATGTTTCTGTGACTTTTCATTGTTCCTTTATGACCCTCCCTTGGCTTCTCTTTCCTACAGCACAAGCAGTCCATGAATAGCTCTGCCAGCCTCACCATCATCCCTGAATCTGCCCAGGAAGGTCAGGTTATGGAGCAGTCTGGGGCTTCCGTCAAAGATCTTGTGTTACCAGCGGACGCTGCAGTGCCTCGCAGTATTGTCCATGTGTATGCCACACAGGCCAAAGACTCTCCAAGCAGAACGCAAGTCCAAGGCCGTCGTGTAACCTGGACTCTGTGATCTGACGACTTATCTTTCAGGTGTACATTCGTCTTAATGGAAGCAGCATGTGGGTATGTGCTGTGTGTATATCCAACCATATTGTCTATGTTTGGCATTATGCAAATGACTGTGACTGATCAGGGTCTATAAGAAGATCCAGAAGCTTAAAAAAAATTTTTTTTTTATCCTGGTGAGCTTCTAATTTATTCTCATCATTTAAAGACATTTGTTATTAATATAATAAATATTACCATACACCTAATACTTGCTGTATTGTTAACTCTATACATCACAAAGATTTAGAATACTATATACTTTTTTTTTTGACAACTCTCAAAGTACTTTTTATGGGGACCAAATCAAAATAACTCTCTATGAAAGGCTCCAGGGAACTCTGTGCAGGCAGAATTATATACAAACATAATCGTGTCACTCAAAAGATTAAATTAATACTTTGGAACAATCTACAGTGTATAGACCTAGACCATGATTCCCCAGTGCCTCTTTTTTTAGGAACATACATATATTCATTTTCATATTCTTTTTCACCATAAGTTACTATAATATATTAAATATAGTTCCCTGTGCTATACAGTATGAACTTGTTGTTTATATATTTTATATATGTATCAGTTAGTATCTGAAAATCTCGAACTCCCAATTTATTCCTTCCTAGCCCGTTCCCCACCATGATAACCATAAGTTTGTTTTCTATGTCTGTGAGTCTGTTTCTGTTTTGTAAATAAGTTCATTTGCTTCTTTTTCATAAAATTCCACATGTAAGTGATATATGGTATTCTTTCTCTTTCTGGTTTACTTCACTTAGAATGATGATCTCCAGGTCCATCCATGTTGCTGCAAATGACATTATTTTATTCTTTTTTATGGCAGAGTAGTATTCCGTTGTATAAATACACTGTCTTAGAGCTGGCATTGAAACAAAATATTTTGACTCATGATTCAGTGCTCTTTCTGCCACTTCTGTGTTAATAGCTTCCTTCTTTAAAAAGGGGCAATTGAGATTTGACACTTACATCAGATTAAAAAAATTATATTCTAGACCTGTGCTGCCCAGTACTGTAACCACTAGCTACGTTGTAGCCACTGAGCATTTTGAAATGTGACTAGTTTGATTTGAGATGCACTGTAAGTATAATATGCCTTGTGAACTTCAAAGATTTGAATGACAAAAAAAAATCATGTAAAGTAACTCAATAGCTTTTATGCTATTACATGTTTGAAAGATAATATTTTTTGGGTATACTGAGTCCATCCCCAATAAGGGTCCTCCTGCCTGGTGTCACTCACACCAACAGAACGAGACTGAGTTCAATTCAGAAGCAAAGGAAAGCTTTATCCTTTGATGACAGAGTAGAGAGGTGTGAGCTCACGCGCTAGAGCCCAAGGTCTCGCGAGAAGGCTGTGGGTGGGGCGGCTTTATAGGGATCTCCCAGCGGGGAGGGGTGGGGCTCTCGCGAGGCTGCGCAGGCTTGTTGCTGCGGGCTCCCTGGGCAGCGTCTCCGCACACGGCCCGCAGCCGCGGCCGCCATCTTGGGTTGAGTTTGGCAGGCTGTGCTTCTAGAAGCAGTCTCTGAGCTGAGCTGTTGGGACACCTATTTCCGAGAAACGCAGGTCTGAAGTACTGAGGACGAGGCCTCCCCGTGCGACCTCCTCTGAGCAAGCGGAAAAGGTAAGACTTGGTTTTTATTATGCAGATTCTGTTTTTATTTCCCAGAAATTGTGAATGGGCTTTGTTGGTGACAGATGCCTCCTGTGCCTCTTGTCCTGCTCCTCATTCTTGCGGGGCACTGAGGGGTGCCGGTCTGTTTTCTGGAACTACTTCCTGCTGATGCCGGGCGTCTTCGTAACCCCCAGCTGGGGAGCAGAACTTCTCCCAGCTGCCTTTAGTTGTGTTTGGTTGTCAGCAGGCCTCAGCCCTAGCTGTTTGTATCCCTCAGTAACCATCGTCTAATCTTTTGGGGACAAAGGACATGAGACAATTTAGGATTCCTGGCCCAAATATTGGCAAGAGAATAATGATCACCTGTCAGATTTTTCCTAAAAATGAAGGTGTCTTGGTCTTTGGCCTGTGGGCAAAATTGTGCCCTGATGTCTAGGCTCACTGCTGGCCCTGCTTTGGGTGTTTTTTGGAGAGCGGCTTCAGGTCAGAGAGGGGGTCATACAAGTAGTCAAAAGGGGCCGTCGCTCAGGTTGTCTCTCTGGAGTTTGAGGCTGGGGGCTTCTTCCCTCCAATGTGACGCCCCCATGGATAGAACAATGCCCTGCAGTTTCAGGGCAGATGAGTGTTTGGGATTACAGAGTGGGGTCCATCCCACGTAGGAGTGAACTAGTCTTGTGGGCGGCTGGTTTTCCAGGGCTTTAGATGTACCCAGTTTCCCAGCCAGAAGTGGGGGAGGGCCAGATGAGTGTGGGCGGGCAGCACCTGGTCACCTATTCTGTGAAAGCGTTCATGATTTATTCCACCTGGAGGGCAGACTTGAGTTGTTCCATTTCAAGGGAGTTAAGGTATCTCTTCTCTTTGATTTGGGGAATGGGTCTACGTACATACAAATACCCTTCACTTTAACCTATCCATTGGGGCTAACGCCATGCTGAGCAGGGCAATTGGAAGCAGCTTAATCCAATTTTCTTGAGTTTCCTGACACAGCTTGACTGTTTCAAGGTCTGATTGGGTCTCTCTACTTTCCTTGCTGATTGGAGTCTCCAGGCTGAGTGCGAGCAAGGTCCATTCTATGCCTAGGGCACTCCTTTTCCCCTTCCTAACTTGAGACACAAATGCCAGACCATTATCACTTTATTGGGATCCTGGGAGCCCAAACCTGGGGATTATCTCTTAGTAATGCCCTAGCCACTTCAGCTTCCATTTCAATTCTAGCAGGGAGTGCTTCTGTCTACCCAGAAAATGTGTCTACTAGCACCAAGAGATACCTGAAATTGCCCTGTACTCGTCATGACTGTGAAATGAATCTGCCAGTCTTCTATAGGATATGTCCTTCTGGTCTCAATGGGCCTTACCGGGGGGCCTCCGGAGGGTACGGTGTTGGGGTTGTTCATTGTGCACAGGGGGCATGTCTCAACTATCTAACTCATACTTTTCATGCCAGGAGTTACCATGACCTCAGGTAACCGATTACATAGGGCTTTCCTCCCATAGTGAGTTCCTTGATGAGCCTCCCTAATGGCTGCACAAGCTGCATCTGGGGAAAGAAGTATTTTCTTTGTTCATTAACTACCCACCCATGGCCTCCTGGCTCTTTCATTGAAGCTCCGTTTTTTGGCTTTATCTAATTCTTCCTTTGTGTAGATGGGGGAATCATGGGATGGATCTGGCTTTCGAGGTATGAGGACTCATTGCCAAGTTACTGGTTCTAGGGTCATCCTTTTGCCAGCTGTGTCTGCCTTGTTACTTTCCTTTTTTAACTCTTTATCCCCCTTTGGTGACCCTTGCAATGAATTACTGCCACCTTTTTTGAAAGTGTACTGCTTCTAAGAGCTTCAGATGCTTAAGCCATGCTTCACCTGTTCTGTGCAGTAATAGCTTTTTAAATTGCTTTTGAATTTCAAAAATTACATGACCTGAATTAGGTGAGTCCGTGTAGTAGATTATTTTGGAGGGTGGTCAGATATATAAGATAAAAATTTTAGCTCTGGCCTAGTGGAACTTATAGTTTAGTAGATGGCTACATAGATACTGGTTAGCATCATTCATTTTTACGTGGAGTAAGATGTAATTTATATAAAAATTCTTCCTATAAACTAAACATCCTAATACAATGTGTTGTAACCAGCTATTGGAATGCATATTACACTGCCGTGGGATCTCTTAGTCTATGTATAGGTGAAAAAACACTGAAATGTAAAATGGTACAGTTCTATCTTTCATGCAAGGAGGTTCTTCAGAGAGGATGCAGAAGTTTTTTAAGGATGGGCTTTACATGATCATGCAATGCATTCTGGTGGCACAGAGAAGCAGCAGAGAGGTTCAGAGGAGAAAGCAAGAGCAAAGAAAGCTGGTTTCAGCTCTTGGAGAGAATAACCTAAAATAGGGCCTCTCAAACTTTAATGTGCACGCACATCTTGGGGGGATCTTGCTAAGGTGCGGATCCTGGTTCAATTCCTGTGGCTTAGGACCTGAGACTGTGCATTTTAACAGATTCCCTAATGATGTTAGTGGTGCACGTTGAGTCGCAAGGACCTTGAGCAGAGGAATGTAGAACAACAGGAAGTACAAACTGCCCAGGGTGGAGCAAACCTGGCCGTATTGAAGAATCAGAGAAGGCAGTATGGCTGAAGAGTAGTGAGATGGGTGAAGGTGGTACAAAGGAGGTTAGATATGTAGGCGAATGCTAGATCATGCAAGGAGTTGTAACCTTATTCTAAGTACAAAGAGAAGCCACTGGTATATTTCAAAAGCAGAGTGATGTAATCCGTTTTACACTTGAAAAATATTTACTAGTTGTGGATTAGCATATCTATAGAGGTGTGCACGTGTGTGTGGGCGTGTATATGTTGTGGGGGGGGGCGTTTTGATAGGGAAAGGTGGAGCTGTTGGTCAGAGTAAACACTCAGAACACTTTGCGTCTCCTGAAATTATATTGGAAATAGAAGATGTAATTTTAATGGCAATAGACATGAAAATGGATGGATTCAAGACACAGTTTTGATATTGAATCAATATGGCTTGCTGTTGAATTCAAAGAGTGATGCCAGAGAATGATACATGTTGATAAAGTAAAATAAAAATTTAGAAATTAGGACAATAAAAATAAAATGAGTCGAGGCCTCAAAGAAAATAACAAAAATAGAGCAAAAAAGCCTAAATTGTTGCAAAGTTTGAGCTTAGTGTCTGAGTTTCTAAGTAGCCAAAACAAAGGTATTTGTGATAGTAGAGTTAGCTACACAACTCACGTTAATAGAAAAAGGAAGCATTTCAGTTATTCACAGTAAGCAATTTTCTTACAAAGTTGTAAAAAAAAAACTCACCTCCAATTTCTTCCCCCTCCCCCAAAGAAACAAAAAATTTACATAGATTTTATATGAGTTACTAAAAGATGCTAGGAGGTAGAGCTTTTGAAAGGAGAAAAGTTATGTTTTTATATAAAGTATACCTCCTTGGGTTCTGTCTGCCTCATGGAATACCTTTCCCTTGATACTGCTAAGTTAAGTTGGGCTTAAAATCTTTTACTACTTTAAAGAAGATACTCCTCACCCATGTTTAAAAGATTAATTGAGAAAATTGAGAGAGAGGAGGCTAGAAATAGATTAAACCAGGGATATAGATCCCCCACATAAATAGGTTAAATAGAAAAATTGTATCATAATCTCAATTGATGCAGAAAAAGCATTTGTTAAAATCCAGTCATTCGTGTTTATCAGCAAACTTGAAATAGAGGGCAACTTCTTAGTAAATACTTAGGTATGAAGTTGTGTATGGTTGCTTTATGCTGATAATTACAAAATATTGAGGAAAGAAGTCAAAGAAGATCTAAATAAATGAAGTCATACCATGCTCATGGATTAGATGACTCAAGAGTAAAGATATTAGTTTTCCCAAAATAGTTAATGAAATTCCCATAAGGCCCCAGCAAAGTTTTTTTTTTGTAGACACAGAAAAAGTTTTTCTAATAAATGGAAAAGCACAAATGTTAGAATAGCTAAAACAATCCTGTGAAAGGGAAATAAAGTGAGAGGAGTCACTCTGCACACTGCTGAGTTCTACTGTATAGCTATAATGTAATCAAGATGGTTTATTATTGATAAAGGGAAGATGCATAGATACAAAAAACAAAGTAAAGCATCAGAAATAGATCCACACAAATATGTGTAACTTTTTTTTTTGACAAAGATGCAAAATCATTTGAATGCAGAAAGGATAGCATTTTTAACAAATGGCACAGAAGCAATTGGATATCCATGGTCCGAGAAAAGAACCTTGACCCTTAATTCTCACACCTGGAAAGTTGAAAGAAAATACAAGCTACAGAGCAGGAGAAAATATTTTCAAATCACAAAGAACTAGTGTCTAGATTAGACAAATTGCTTTCAAAATTAAACAGTAAGTAAATAAATAATCCAATTAGTAAATGGCAAAACATATGAATAGACAATTCAGAGAAGGTATTCAAATAGTAAATAAATACATGAAATAATGTTAAAAATCATTAGCCATTAAAGATATGAAAATTAAAGCTAAGAGGAGATATAACTACAAACCCATCAGAAAAACTGAAAAAAAATAGCGACAACACCAAATACTGGGCAGGGATGCAAAAAAAAAAAAAAAAAAAAAAAGACTAGATAAATAAGTTTTTAGAAATTAGCCAGTTTCCTATAAAACTAACCATGTGATCACCATAAGGCTCAGCAGTTGCATTTGTGGGCATTTATCCCAGATAAATAAACTTACACTCACACAAGGAGCTATATACAAATGTTAATAGCAGCTTTTTTTTGATAATAGCCCCAAACTGGAAACAACCTAGATCTCCAACGGGTGAATGATTAAGCAGCCTGTAAAACATTCATACCATGGCATAGTACTACTCAGCAATAAAAATGAACCAACTACTGATACAGACAAAAACTTGGATGAATTTCCAGGAAATTGCACTGAGAGAAAGAGCGATTCTCCAAAGTTTATGCCCTGTGTTATTCCATTTATATAACATTCTTGAAAAGGCAAAATTATAATAATGGAAAACAGGTTAGTGGTTGCTTAGAGTCAGGGATGAGGGGAAGAAAGATGTGGCTATGAAGGGACAACATGAGGGATCTTTGTGGAGATGGAACTGTTTTGCATCTTGAACGTATCAATACCAATATCCTAGTAGTGATAGTTTATTATAGTTTTGTAAGATGTTAGCATGCTGGGAAACTTGATACAGACATGATTTCTCTCTGTATGTTAAGAATATTAAAAAAACCTGTAGGCAGACTCTGGAAATTTTCCATTGAGGATATGGGAAGACACAGAGAAATAATTTATACAATAGATTTAAGAGATGAAGATGATTGAAAAATATGGGTTTATTTTTAACTCTGTCTTGGGGGATGTACAATCCCTGGAGTGAAGTGTAAACTAGATTAAAATACTGAGTCTCTAAGGAATTAAAGAACATGATCCAGAGTGTAAATACAGTCCCCTTATTTCTTTTACACACAGACTCTGTTCCCTGGGGGAGAGGCTGAGCAAGCTCCTACCCTGTTTATAATCAAGTGAGCTTTACCATTAAGCTCACGTTCAATCTTCCGTTCTTATCAATAAACAATGCTGTTATTTATTTATTTATGCATGCTGCTTGAGAAGACATTCATGATCTGAAATTAATACTTGTAGTTCAGAAATGTTTCCAGGGCATATCTGAAATTAAGTTTGGGTAGCATCCTTCTAGAATCAAAGGAACCAAAAACCTTAGAATCTGAAACTGCCTTTCCAGGACCACAAGGGTAAATACCACAGATGAATTCTAAGGTTTCTGGACTAAGGAAGGTGAGTTTCTGAATTCTGTTGATATGAATGTCCTTGTTTTGAGATGGAAGCCCAGGGGTGTAAGATCGGCTACTTTCCTTCCCATTTCGGGCAGTCCTGAGATGTAAGTGAAACTGTTGAGAGGACGTGTTCAGTGGGGAGCAGAGGGTGTTTAGAGGTTAGGAGGCCCAGGAAGTGCAGTATCTCAGGCAGTAAATTCCCTCTTCCTGCACAGACTCCTGCTTTTCTACATTTATGGCTCTTACTCTGTGACATGGGGTAGGAAGTTAACCTCTCCTAGCCTTTGGTCCCTTTCGGGTTAGAGACAATCTTCTTGGTTCCCATGCCACCAGGTCTAGTCTGCATTAGAGGCCAGCCTAGAGACTAGGGTCTCTGCCTACAGTTTTACTGGTAAGGGGAGGGCTTAAGTGAATGAAGAAATGATGAGATGAGAGAAGGAAGATTCTGTTCTAGTCCATCCCTCTCATCCCTCGGTTTTTCCAGGCAGCACTGCCTCCCTTCGTATGCTAAGTGTCTGATGCTCTTTGCTTAGCTTATCAAGACTCATCCAGGCAAAGTCCATGTCACTTACTATCATGGTAATGGTAAAGGCAGATTCTGTGAGTCCAGGCGGGGCTAGTCTCAGACATGCCCAGTACATACATTCTCCTGTAGGATGAGACATCGTGAGAAGATCTGTTTTTCTCTAACGTAACCCTTTTCTCCCATGTCCACAGATTCTCTTAGAGAAGAATGGCTCCTGGAAACGATTCTTTCGTGACTGAATTTATTCTAGTGGAGTTAACAGACCATCGAGATCTCCAAGTTCCCTTGTTTATCCTGTTTCTAGTAATGTATATGGTCACTGTGTTGGGAAATTTGGGCTTGATAACTCTAATTGGGCTGAATTCACACCTACACACCCCCATGTACTTTTTCCTCTTTAACTTGTCCTTTATAGATCTTTGCTTTTCTTCAGTATTTACACCAAAAATGCTGATGAATTTCGTGTCAAAGAAGAATATTATTTCTTACATGGGGTGCATGACTCAGCTCTACTTTTTCTCTTTTTTGTCATTTCTGAATGCTACGTGTTGACATCAATGACCTATGATCGCTATGTGGCCATCTGTAAGCCACTGTTGTATAACATTACCATGTCCCGTGCAGTGTGTTCTAGGCTTGTTTTTGGTTCATACTCGATGGCGTTTTCTGGCAGTATGGCTCACACTGGATGCATGTTGAGACTGTCCTTCTGTGATGCAAATACCATCAACCACTACTTCTGTGACATCCTCCCTCTGCTCCAGCTCTCCTGCACCAGCACCTACATCAATGAGATGGTGGTTTTCATCGTGGTGGGCATCAACATCATTGTGCCCAGTCTCACCATCTTTGTCTCATATGGTCTCATCCTCTCCAGCATCTTTCGCATCAGCTCCACAGAAGGCAGGTCCAAAGCCTTCAGCACCTGCATTTCCCACATCATTGCTGTTTCTCTGTTCTTTGGATCAGGTTTATTTATGTATCTCAAACCATCTTCCGCTGAGTCAATGGATGAGGGAAAAATATCTTCTGTCTTTTATACTAATGTGGTTCCCATGATGAACCCCTTAATCTACAGTTTGAGGAACAAAGATGTTAAAATTGCTCTGAGAAAAACTCTGAGGAGAAGAAAGTTTTGACAAATCAGTCTCGGTGCAGGTAGTCATAGGAGATGAGATTCCCTTTGTTGCAGCCTTCTTGTCCTGTTTCTTTCTCACCATCGCGAAGGAAATTTGAGTCTCCTCTCAAGTTGTTTCTGATTTGTAGGTCTTCTTTCTTTCATCACCATTTTTACAATTTCCTTTCCCTCATGTTTCCTATTTAAAAAAAAAATAAGAAATAAACTTGTCTCTTTTCTCAAGTTATCTTATGGATTTTGTTTTTTTTTTTTTTTCAACTTGGAAAAAGATAAATGGTTCTGCTAGTGATCAGTAAAGGAACACTAGTGTGACTTTAAAGTCTTTTAAAAGTATAAAATAAATATCCAGTAAATCCACACTGATATAAGTAAGCGTTTGAAATAAAATATGATAAAAGGTGTAATTAGGAAACATTCTGGTCTTTAACAAGAGGACCATTTTTGTTATGCCCCGAAAAATCAACGCTTTCGCACTGACTTCGGAACAGCTGTGTCTTAGTACACAGGCTCCCATGGTTTACCTGTTTGATTCTCAGCTGTGACAACTTCAGTAGAATTGTGCTTTCTCTCATAACTCCTTTTGTTACATTTCATGTAATAGATAGAACAAAAAACTAAAAAATGACAATTCTGTACTGTGCATGCAAAACAACTGACTTGTTTCCTCTGACATATCCCTCCTTTCAAAAGAAGTCCAAATAGCTATATGGTACTTACATGCACTAACTAAAAAATCAGATTTCCTCTGTTAAAGTTTTGCCATTCTTAACTTTCAAAATCTGTATGTAAGTCTGTTTTTCTGACTAATCTTTTGCAAAATAATCTGAAAGAATGAAACCTAGTTTTAAAGAACATTTTTTTTCTGAAATTAAAACAGATTTCACTGGTATTTTAGGTCTTATCAAATAAGAGAATAAGGACCAGTTTTTTGGGGATGGGGGAAGTAATTTTTTTCACTTCAAAAAAAACTGAAGTATAGTCATTTTACCATGTTGTGTCAGTTGCTGGTGTACAGCATAGTGTTTCAGTCATATATATATATATACACACACACACACACATACTCCTTTTGATATTCTTTGTCATCATAGGTTACTACAGAATATTGACTATAGTTCCTCCTGCTATAGGAGAAGAGAAGAAACTTGCTGTTTATTTTATATATAATAGTTAGTATCTGCAAATCTCTAACTACTATTTTATCCCTTCCCACCCCTTGCCCCTGGTAACCTTAAGTTTATTTTCTATGTCTGTGAGTCTGTTTCTGTTTTGTAAGTAAGTTCACATATAAGTGATATCATATGGTATTCTTTTTCTTTCTGGTTTACTTCACTTAGAATGATGATCTCCAGGTCCATCCATGTTGCTGCAAATGGCATTATTTCACTCTTTTTTTATGGTTGAGTAGTGTTCCATTGTATAAATGTACCACAACTTCTTTATCCAGTCACCTGTCAATGATGGACATTTAGGTTGTTTCCGTATTTTTGCTATTGTAAATAGTGCCGCTATGAACACTGAAATTTCAAAATACCTTTTCGAATTGAAGTTCCCTTTGGATACATGCCCAGGAGTGGGATTGCTGTCTCATATGGTATGTCTGTTTTTAGTTTTTTGAGGATTCTCCAAACTGTTTTCCATAATGGCTGCACCAAACTGCATTCCCACGGACAGTGTCGGAGGATTCCCTTTTCTCCACACCCTCTCCAGCATTTATTGTTTGTTGACCTTTTAACAATGGCTGTGCTGACTAGTGTGAGATGATACCTCTTTTTAGTTTTGCTTTGCATTTCTTTGATAATTCTTTGATGTAGAGCATTTTTTTCATGTGCTTATTGGCCATTTGCATGTCTTCATTAGAGAATTGCTTATTTAGGTCTTCTGCCCATTTTTGGATTGGGTTGTTTGGTTTTTTCTCATTAAGTTGTATGAGCTGTTTGTATATTCTGGAAATTAAGCCCTTGTCAGCCGCATTGTTTGCAAATATTTTCTCCCATTCCATAGATTGTCTTTTCATTTTGTTTATGGTTTCCTTTGCTGTGCAACAGCTTATAAGTTTAATTAGGTCACATTTGTTTATTTTTGCTTTTATTTCTATTGCCTGGGTAGATTGCCTTAGGAACACATTGCTAAGATTTTTGTCGGATAATGTTTTGCCTGTGTTTTCTTCTAAGAGGTTTATAGTGTCTTGTCTTATGTTTAAGTTTTTAAGCCATTTTGAGTTTATTTTTGTATATGGTGTGAGGGAGTGTTCTAATTTCATTGATTTACATGTGGCTATCCAGTTTTCCCAGCACCACTTGTTGAAGAGACTGTTCTTTTTCTATTGTATATTCTTGCCTCCTTTGTTGAAGATTAATTGACTCTAAGTATGTGGGTTTATTTCTGGGCTCTCTGTTCTGTTCCATTGATCCATATGTCTGTTTTTGTGCCAATACTACGCTGTTTTGATTACTGTAGCTCTTTAGTATTGTCTGAAGTCTGGGAGGGTTATTCCTCAGCTTCGTTCTTTTTCTTCAGTATTGCTTTGGCAATTCTGAGTCTTGTGATTCCATGTAAATTTTAGGATGATGTGTTTTAGTTCTGTTAACAATGTCATGGGTAATTTCATACAGATAGCATTAAATCTGTAGATTGCTTTGAGTAGTATGGCCATTTTAACAATATTGATTCTTCCACCCAAGAGCATAGGATATCTTTCCATTTATTTAAATCATCTTTAATTTCTTTAATCATTGTTTTGTAGTTCTCCATGTATAAATCTTTCATCTCCTGGGTCAGGTTTGTTCCTAGGTTGATTGGTTTGTTTGTTTGTTATTTGATGTGATTTTAAAAGGGATTTTTTTTTTTTTTTACTTTCCTTTTCTCACATTTCATTGTTAGTGTAAAGAAATGCAACTGACTTCTGTATGTTAATCTTGTATCCTGCTACCTTGCCGAATTCTTTTATTAGCTCTAGTATTTTTTGTGTGGATTTTCTATATATAGTATCATGTTTTCTATATATAGTATCATGTCACTTGCATATAGCGATAATTTTACAGAATCTTTTGCATTTATGTTCATCAGTGATATTAGCCTGTAATTTTCTTTTTTGGTAGTGCCTTTGTCTAGTTTTGGTATCAGAGTGATGGTGGCTTCATATAATGAGTTTGGGAGTGTTCCCTCCTCTTCAGTCTTTTGAAAGAGTTTGGGAAGGATTGGTATGAGTTCTTCTTTGTATGTTTGGTAGAATTCTTCAGTGAAGCCATCTGTTCCTGGACTCTTGTTTGCAGGGAGATGTTTTATTGCTGATTCTATTTCATTTCTAGTGATCAGTCTGTTCAAATATTTCTTGATTAAGTTTTGATGGACTGTATATTTCTAGAAACTTGTCCATTTCTTCTAGGTTGTGCAATTTGTTGCCATATAGTTGTTCATAGTATTCTCTTATTATTGTTATTATTATTTTTGTATTTCTCTGGTGCTGATTGTAATTTCTCCACTTCCTGTTCTTATTTAATTTTTGTCCTCTCTTTTTTCTTCTTGGTGAGTAACCTCACCAAGAAGGACCAGTTTTAACCCACTCTTTGGGCCACCTCAAATACTAATAAAAATGCAACAGTATGAACGCACTCTGCATTGTCTACAGACATTCCCAAATAACAGATATTGTTTGTCTACTGAGATATTCTTTTCTTTTGACATGGAAAACTTTTATAAAAACAGACAATCATTAAAAGAAAAGCAAAATGAAAAATCCAACCAAAATCAACACTTTCATATAAATAGAACTAGCTGAGTGAAAATCAAGAATATTGAGTCAGTGGATGCATGGGATATGAGTTGTCATTTAAAAGCCTTAAGTCAAGGATTTAGCAATGCTGAACATTTAAAAAGCAAACAAGCAAGCTGACAACCCAGCTATGCTAATTTCAAAATACTTAAATATTGAGTGGAGATTAGAAAAACAGTAAAGTAGTAAATGTTATTATAGTTATCTGAGAATATGTTTAAATTGTCTCTTGATACATCATATTAAGGATTTCTGAGTGGTTGTATTTTTCCTGTTATCTCAAAAGAAAAGTAACCTAACATCCTACTCTAAAAAAGACACTGTCAAAATTTAGTTTATTCATCAAATATTTCTCTCAAAATTATCATTGCTCTTTGGGCTGCAGTTTGAGGTCTTTGTACTTTTGAAATACATTTTGGAATACTGTATGGAAGTCAACAGAACAGGAGTGCAGGTCTAAGTTTTAAAAATATCAAATAACTTTAGCTTTTATCCTATCCAGAGAAATCTTGTGAGCCCCATAATATTTCTAGAGACTCCCAGGAAGTCATAGAAAGTCTTTCTTTTCTCCTTATTTTGTTTTCTATTCCTTCTTTTTAACTTCAGTTTTAACAATTAGTAGTTTATCTCCTTGAGATGCTGTCCTCTCTCTCTTTCTACCTGGTTCCCGATGAATGTGGCCAGAGCCATTGGTCTTCATCCCCAAAACCACGGTTAATGTGTGGTCATTGTGTATTATAAGTTTTAATCAAAGATTTATGGACAGTGGAGGATAATTACAGTATTCTACAGATCAGGATACAAATTCAGAATAAAATGTGGTTTCTAAATCTCATTGACATTCCCTTGAGGGGCCTCATTTATTGACTGTGTCTCTTTGGATTGTGAACTAATGAGACATTCCTGGGAAATTTTTCCTCCCTTGCCCTGTTCTCTGAATTATAAGACCCTGAAAATATTTCATTTCATAGTCTTTTTCTTTGTAGAAAAATTTAGCTTTCAAAACAAATGTTTTCTCATATGTTTACTAAAATAAAAATAAAATGAAGTCGGCAGAAAGTATACTAGAAAGAATGGTAGACTTGAAATCAGGAGGCTAATAATCTATTCTAGATACTTCCGTAAAGAAGCTGTGTGACTAAATCATTAATCTCTCTGAGATCCACTATTCTATCCATATAATATATATTGACAATCTAATGTGCTACTTTGAATGTAGAAAGGTGAATATGAAATCTCTGAGGTAAATATGAAAGAATCCATGGTGTTTACAGCTGCAAAGTGGGGTATATTTCAGAGTGTTTATGGAATCTCCTATAATTGTGAAACACAGGCATTTGAAGGAGTCATTCCTGACCACTGTAGAGAGAGAGAAAAGAGTAGGGACAGATCATCTGAGTCATGCTTCTAATGGCACATTACCTGTAGCATTTAAGAAACTCCCCAGTGTGCAAGGTGTTACTTTATTCATTATTAAAAGTCAATGACTTTTAAAGTTTGATCATGCCGAGTGTTGGCAAAGATTTGAAGCAGTCAGAACTCTCATACAGTACTGTGGGGAATGTGCAATGGAAAATCACTGTGGAAGATATTTTGATAGTTTTTAAAATAAATATATGGCCAAGCTATTTCACTGTTAGGTATTTATGCAGGAAAAATGAAAGCATATGCCCCTACATATACTTGTACACAAATGTTCATAACAACTTCATTTTTAATAGTCAAATATTTGAAATTTCCAAAATGTTCATCAACTGATCAATGAATACATACATAATTGTGGTGTATCTGTACAATAATACTCAGCAGTAGAAAGGAATAGACTATTGATATACAAAACAACTTGAATGAATCTCAGAATTATTAAACTGAGTGAAAGAAGTCAGAGAGAAAAGAGTGCATGCTGTATGATTTCATGTATAAACAATTCTAGAAAATGCAAACTTACCTGTAGTGTCAGAAGATCAGTGGTTGCCTGAGTTACAGAGACATGCAGGGATGGGAGAGAGGTCTTATAAAGGGGCATCAAGAAACTTTTCGGGGACAGTAACTATGTCCATTCTCTTCATTGTGGTAATAGTTTCAAGAATGTATACCCTATGTGAAAGCATGTCTAATTGTGTGCTTCAAACATTAGGATTTCAAGAAAAGACCCTCTGGATGAATTAGGAGTTTGGGATTAACAAATCTGCACTACTATAAATAAAACAGATAAGCAGCAAGGACCTACTAAAAAGCACAGGGAACTATATTCAATATTTTGTAATAAAAGAATCTGAAAAAGAGAAAAAGAAGACCCTCTGGCTAAGGTCACTATAAGATGTAGTTAGCTAATGACTGAATGGAGATGTCCTTAAATTCCTTGAACCATGAAGTCTCCAAGTCTTTGTAAGGAGCCCTGTTTGTACTGGGTATGTTTTCAGTGTTCCAGCTTTCACTTCCCTATGTGCACAGAACTGCAAGATCAGCAGAGTGAGAAACTAGGACATCTCAGGTCTGTCTTGGGCTTGGAAACAGTTCTGCATATGTGTGTGGTCTTCCATATTCCCAGGAATATATCAGAGATTTTCAAAGGCCCCTATGTATCTCTCATTCCACAGTTTTTTTTTTTTTTTTTTTTTTTTAAGATTTTGCTCAACTTCTTGTTTGCCCCAACTCTTGCCACCATGTCAGGCAGCTGCAGTGTTGGCAAATTGCTGCTGATTTTGGCCACTGCCCTGGGAAATGCTGTTCCCAGTGAGAAAGCTCTGAGTCACGTCAACTAAACATGAACCCTGCAAGTAGGGGTTTCCAGTTAGCTGCCAGATGGGTCAAGTAATGACAGTTTTCTGCCAATGAGCTTTTTAGGGACTTCCAAACCCATTCTGCCCCTCTGGTAGTCGTGAGGCCGCTGATTTTCATGGCTACCATGATTACAAGGTTGTTGATTTTCAAAGCTCTACGTAAAGCTGGTGAGAGAGGGATAGGAATGGAGCAAGTTAGTGCCACAGAATTCTGTGTTCTTACTGAGATATAAATTTTTATAAATACACCTCAGATTGTTTCAAGACCTGGTTTCATTTCCAGAGTTCTGAAGAAAAATGATTTTTGACAATTTTTACCATTGTTCTCATTAGTTTTATGCAGGAGTAGATTTTTGGAGGTCCTTGCTCTGTCATTCTGGAAGTTCTTTAGTGATTATAAGATACATGAAGGATCAGAATATAAAGAACAGTAGGTAAATTATTTGGAAATACAACCAATGTTATCTTAGAGATACTATGTCTGTGTGTATATGTTAGTGGCAGTGACCACGCACAGCAGAGGATTGTGTGTTTTCTGTTAATTTTTTGCCTTATAACAAAACATCTCAGAATTTAGTGTTTTAAAACGATAACAATCATTTAGTTCATCACAAATCTGCATTTTGTGCCAGGTGTGGTGAGGAAGGCTCAGCCCTTCTTCACTTGGGGTAGGCTGAGTGAGATTAGATGGCTCAGTCACGTAGCTGGTAAGTCTGCACTCACTGTGGTCTGGGAACTTAGCTGCTGAGTTCCCAAGACTTCAGTACCTCTTCTTGTGGCTGTTTGCCCTTCCCCAGTGCATGGTGACTGCTTCCAAGAGCAAGTGGCTTAGAGAACCAGGAGGAGGCTGCATTGCCTTTAATGATCTCACATCAGATGTCACATAGCAGCTTCCACATTTAGCAGGGAATGTATGGACTGCCACCTCTTGATGGGACGGTGTCATAGTTTCTTTTTGGAAGTACATTTGAAATGGGAGATATTGTTGTGGTCATCTTTGGAAAATACAGTCTGCTCCAATATCGTAGAATTTAGTAAACTTTTTGAGAGAGTGTGTGTGTGTTTGTGTGTAATGGAGAGTAATCTGAGTTCAGGGTCCCTATTAAAAGTTTGGGGAATCCTTATATCAAAGAGAACCTCCTTGATTAAAAACTAGTAAAGCTGGTTCTTGAACACTGACTCCAAAGCTTATATATTTGTATAACATTCTGGGCAAATATCTCATAATAGCTTCTCTAAAATCTGTGTTCTCCTGGCTTTAATGTTTTAAGACGTTTATCCTAATTTATATAGCAGACATTATGTTAGTAATAATTAAAGTGGGAGGTGGAGAAACCTGACAATGAAAATTCTAAGTAATAGAATATTTTGAAAGAAATACTATTTCATTAAATTCTAGCATTGCCAGTGGGGACGGGGGACAAAACTATATGATTTACAGATTTTCACATTATTTAAACAATAGCCAGAAATCCTAAGAAACCTGCATATTCATTATTTGAATGCCATTGCTACTGTGGAAGTCCTTCATTCTGTGAGAATATTTAGTCTACCTGATTACACGCATCATGATTTCATTTTACACTGTACCTTCAGGGATACTGATGAACCTCTCCCTCAGAAGCTCCCTGCTATAGGATGACCAGTAGTAAGAATGCTAAGTTACTCACTCTTGTAGTGTGTCCTTCCCTGCAAACTATCATGTCCAAATAATGTTTTTGTTTCCTGTCCATTTGACATATTTGCCATCAAGAAAATATCAGTTTGTTACCTCTTTGCATTGGAGGGAAAATAATAGTCTTAGGTCGCCGTCTGCCTCTTGTCAAGTGTTGTTTTCATTTTAATCAGTACTAATTAATTCTCTAGTCCTTTTCCCTTTAAATTTCAGGTGAACTTGTAATAGTGTAAATACTCCAAATCTAAATTTAAAAATGACCCAAAGGTCAACATATCTGAAAGGAGAAAACCACTGAGATTAACACTTTTTTTTCTTCTTCCCCTACTGGATAAAAAACAAATTTTCTGACTTGATAACTTTACTGTGATCTGTCTTGTTCTATTTCCAGGTCTTGAATACTGGGCTGAACAGATATTTTACTGAGTTAACCTTTGTTTGGAACATATAAAAGGTAGAAAGCACCTGTGTTCTTAAAGTTCTTATCATCTAGTCGTGCACATGAAACATGCAAGAGCAAAGTAAGGCAGGATTTCTATTAGTGCCATTATGAAGGCCTATAATAAACCAATGAGATGGAAAACCCAGGCTGCCAGAGACAGACGTGAAGATACAAGAGCAGAGTTCAAGACGGTAAAAGATTCTTTCTAGATAGGCAGATATAAAAGTGTCAAGGCCAAAGTTGAGAAGGAAGGAATAATATAAGACTAGAATTGCATAGCTACATTCGTCTTCCATTATTTATCCTATAATTTCAAGGAAGCAGCCATTTGACAAGGTAGATAAGTGCTTTAGGACAGGACCAAAGCTTGTTTTAGCACTGTGTCCCATTTTGTATTTGGCTCTTCACATATTCTATCTGTGCTTAAAGTCTCCTCTCATGGGAATGACGGGTTTGCCTGGGCTACTTCTGGCCTTCTTATAGATGTATCAGTAACGCTGAGATACTGGAACAAGGGAGATAGCTCTGAATTTTAGATGAATGCTGCGTCTTCACTGCGTTTCTTTCTATTTCCAATCATTTTCCCCTTCCAAGAATGCCAGGTTCAGACCCTGTATTTATTACAGGACTAGGTACTATTCAAAGGTCAAGGAGTCCTTATCTCGAAGAGAACCGCCCTTGGTTAAAAGTCTAAAATAACCTTGAGACTTCTAATGTAATTGGGAGTTCATAAATGACAGGGACTAGATTTGATTCTCTCTAAAATATTATTGTGCAATTGAAGTATGTCATCTCTGGAGCCATACAGAGTTAATTGAGTCGGAATCCTGGCTTCAACTCTCACTGGTTGCATGGCTTTAGGAAAGTTATTTTACCTCACTTAGTTCCTTCATCTGTACAATTTAAGTGAATGGCATTCTCTTAAAATATAGTTCTAGGGAGGAATAATTAAGATAAAGCAACTGTCATAGTGCCTTGCACATACGTGCTTCAAAAATGATTACAGTTACTATTCCAGTTCTAACAGTCTTTCCATTTTTCCCCAATTTTCTCCTTAATTTTTCTCCCTTAAAACACTTCTAATATGATTCTGTAAAATGCCTCTCCATCGCCAATGTCATCATCAAAGTTAATGTTTTCTCTCGCGTCTAAGATGTTATAATAGTCTATTAACTGGTCATTCCAGAACCTGTCTCTTTTTTCCTCTCTCTTCTTATTTACCCCATGTTTTAGAAGTGAAAAATGTGGCTTCTCAGGATAAAGGTGTTCATACAGGAGAAGAAAAGGAGAAACAAAGAGGTAAAGTGTCTAGTATATAATCTAAACTCTTTAGCCTGGCATTCAAGGCCCTTCTCAGTCCATAGAGTAGTTTAGGGTCATTCATTCACTTTTTTGAATGCAGCATGACTACTTCCACTTCTATGGCAAGCTACTTTAACAAGAACCTTGAGTTATCTGTCACCTCAGAGTCTAGTTTTATATATATATATATATATATATATATATATATATATATATATATATATATATTTTTTTTTTTTTTTTTTTTGGTAGTTGCTTTCTCTGTGTTCAATGAAGATATCAAAATCTGGCTAGTTCTTCAGAGACAGTGTTAAGCTTAGCTTGTATATTAAGCACTCTGACTTTAACTTGTTTTGTAGGAAATGGAAACATTTGTAGCAAGCACTTAATATAGTATCTCATTTAGTTCTCATAAAATCCTACCAAGTAGTTAATTTTAATCTTACTGTATTAGAAGAGCACACTGAGACACCAAGTTATATAAAATAAGCACAAGTTTCTACATCTAATGACTGATGGAATCAGGATTAGAATACTGGTAGGTCCACCTGACTTCAAAATCCATGGTATTTCTACTACTTAGTTATATAGCATCTTGAGTGAGAAAATAAAGATAATGACACTGTCCTTGGGCAGGTTGCTTTTCTCCTTGTAGTTGTATTTTATTCTAAAAACTGTGGTTCCTTCTCTAGCCGGGAGACACAAAGATTCATTTATTGTCTATGTCTGTATTTTCATTATCAGTGTTTTAAAATTTGCATTATATTTAATACAGTTATTTCATAAAAAGTTTTAAAAAGTCATTAAAATGAATGAGGATACGAATAGCATTTCACATACCTCTGAGCCCTAGAACTTAGATGTTAGAAATAATCTGGGCTTCACCTAATCCAGTCCTGTCCTTTTACAGATGAAGAATTTGTGACTGAAACACTGAAACAGGTCACCTGGTGGAAGGGAGGGGAAAACAGTTCTTGGCTGAGCTGAAATTCAGTTTTTTTGATTTCCACTTGAATTATGTTCCCTTCTTCCCCTTTTGATAGGGGAATAGATGCTTTCCTGGCAGACAAATTAAGAGAATCGCAGTGCAGGTCACAGGGGTGGGCTGCCTGCTGGAGACTCTCTGGACCCTCGGCTCAGAAGTCTTCGCAGAGCCTGCTTCACCTCCTTGTTGCGCAGAGTGTAAATGAAAGGGTTGAGCATGGGCGTGACTATCGTGTAGGAGACAGCAGGGGCCCCAGCTCCTGCCCCTGCCCCGCTGGAGCGAGGCTGCAGGTAGATACAGACGGGCGGCACGTAGTACAGGAGCACCACTGTGAGGTGCGAGGTGCAAGTGGAGAAGGCGCGCTGCCGGCCCTCGGCTGTGCGGATGCGCAGCACCGCCGCCACGATGAAGATGTAGGATGTGACAATGAGGATCAGGCAACCTGTAGCCACAATGCCAATGTTGACTAGCATGACAAGCTCATTAACCGTGGTGTCTGCACAGGCCAGCTTCAGCACAGGGGGGATGTCACAGAAGAAGTAGGCGATGTGACGGGGCCCACAGTAGAGCAGGTGGAAGGTGAGGGAGGTATGGATGGCAGAGTGCACAGCACCTATGGCCCAGGTGATCCCAGCCAGCCCTGCACACATACGCCTGCTCATGGCCACTGGGTAGTGCAGGGGTTGACAGATAGCCAGGTAGCGGTCATAGGCCATGACTGTGTACAGGAAGCACTCGGTGCTGGCCAGAAAGTGGAAGCAGTAAAGCTGTACAGCGCAGCCTCCAAAGGAGATCATCTTCCCATGCAGAGTCAGGAGGCCTGCCATGACCTTGGGCACTGTCACTGTAGACAGACATGCATCCAGGAAGGAGAGGTGCCCCAGGAAGTGGTACATAGGGGAGCGGAGGCGAGGGTCAGAGCCCACAGTTAAGAGAATGAGGAGATTCCCAGTCATGGTGCTGCTATAGAGGAGGAGGAAGAGGAGGAAGAAGAGGCTAGGATGTTCAGCTGTGTACATCAGACCCTCCAGGAAGAAGGAGTCCACCACAGTCTGGTTGGAGTCTTCTGTCTCCATGGCCATCTTCTCACACACAGAAGAAACTGACATCAACAGACGTAAACAGCCATCCTCCTTTCCTGAAATGTCGTTAGTCATTGGTCTATGTCATCTTGGTCTTGCCTCATAAATGAGAGAAAGATGTGCAAGTTCAATTCACTCCCTTGACCTAGCCTAGTGTTATCTTGCTACCCTTTCAAAATAAGTCTTTCAGCATGAGATCCACAACCTGCAATTTGAGGCACATAAAGGACTATAAAAATTATTTGGAAAAATGTACTCTGCAAATAATAGCAATATAAATATGGATTATAAATCTTATTCTCATGGAGCACATATGTTTTGCAAATAATCCAGAATTGTGATGCCTCTGCTCTGCTAATTTATTCTGCCATACTTAAGATATGCATAGCCAGGTTCTTACTGCCTTGTGTCAGCAGGGAGTTGCATGTCATCTTCTGGGGAGACCTGCCCAGGGTTTGGGTGTATTACATCAGCCAGGAACATAGCAGTCCTATCCATTCTTCACCCAGAGGGAGTTCTTTAGAATTTCAGGTCCCCACAACCAACTCTCAAGTGTATGACTAATACAGCCTTAGAGACTTGACGGAATAATTATCAGGGCAAATTGTTCAGTACATTTCATGCTCTTCCTGTAAATCTTTATTTCAACCTTTTGGGAAATGTTTTCCTATTCCATTGTTGTTGAGCCTGAAATGAAATTTAAGAGTTTTCTTCAATTTTTTTCAATCCTTTTACTCTTAAACCTAATTATATGAAAATTTTGTTTAAACTGATCATTTCTGTTGTATCTTCAGTTCCCATAGATTTTACTTAACCCTGCCTCTGCATATTTATACCTAAATTTACACAATGGTGTTTTATGTCTCAACTCTCATCCCAATCTCACTCACTTCTCTAACATATCAAATGTTTCTATATTCCATTTCTTTGTCAGTCTTCTTAAAACAACATGTTTATCTCTCCCATTTATAGTTCCTCTCTGCCTAAGGCATAAATTGACTCTGTGATGTTCAAAATTATCTGCAAACTGTTTCCTTTATTATCAAGAAATCTTTATCTTCTGCAATCACCTGAAGAAACCCTTCTTATCTAGGGATGCTGTTTGCCTCGTCTCCTCAATTTGCCATAGTCTCCCCCACCCCACCTCCCCCAGTCTTATCACAGCATTCCACTAACCTCTGCCTTCACAAATCTACTCTGTATGGTTAAGTTCGAGCATTAATTCCTCTAGATGCCCTTTATAAATATTTCATCTCACACTGATTTATTCATTTCTGGCACATCTGATCTTTGTGACAATCATTAATAAATACCTCAGCATGTACTGCACCATTTTAGTGTTCCATGTGCATATGTCACGTCTTCCTAAGAGGGACATAGGGATGATATGCTTCTCCAGTTTCTAATGAACGTTTTTGTGATAGAGCAGTAGAAATAGCAAGGAGCCAGGTTTATTTGGATGCTTATAAACTTAAGTTTAAATCTCTGGTCAGCCACTGTTAGTTGAAAGAGAACGATCATGCTGCTTAATTTCTCGGTTCTTCCATTCATCAAATTTAAAATGAGGATGTAATTATTTGTGGCGGTTATTTTTTTCCTTAGAATAGAGTAGGACACATGGCATATGGCCTTAAATTTCTTCAGACTCATTAATTTATTCAATGCAATATTTCCTATGATGCTCTTGACAAAAAAACTATATAGTTCTGCTTAAACAAATTCAGTAATGGAGTAAGCCCTGTTTAACAGGAGACCCCATTCCAATGTTGGGTAGATCGATGTGTTACAGTGTCCAGTTGTTTATGTGTATATCTGATATTTCAGCCAATTAACATCAGATTTGCCCTCTTCATGCTCACTGGAATGGATGTGATTTTTTTTCAAAAAAGACAAAGAGTAACAGGAGTTATTGGTTGTGGAGAAACTGAAACCTCTGTACATTGCTAGTGAGAATGTAAAATGGTAGAACCCACTTTGAAAAACAGTTTGACAGTTTCTTTGAAAAATTAAACATGAATTTACCATATGATCTAGCATTTCCATTCAAAGGAATCCACACAAGAGAAATGAGAACTGTCTATATAAACATAAATGTTTATAGCAGAATTATTCATAATAGCTAACGCCTAGAAACAATCATGTTTGTTGTTCATCAACTGATAAGTGGGTTAAAAAAAAGTATGTCTGTAAATGGATCATTCGGTAATAAAAAGGAACAAAATTCTAATGCTGTTTATAAAATGGATAGAACTAAAAAACATGATGCTAAATGAAAGAAGCCAGACACAAAAGGTCACATTTTTATGCTTCCATTTTTATGAAATGTCCTGTTAAGACAAATATATAAAGAGAGAAAGTAGATTAATGAATGCCTGGGACTGGGGTAAGACCAGCGAATGACTACAAATGGTCATGAGGGATCTTTCCGAAGGGTTGGAAATACTCTAAAATTGGATTATGGTAATAGTTGCACAACTTTGTAAATTTAAAATCTTACAGTCATTGAATTTTACGCTTAAACAGTTGAATATTATGGTATACAAAGCATACCTCAGTGAGCTATTAAAAAAGGAAGAAGGAAGTCAAAAGAAGGAAGGTCTGCCAAGTGATGCAAAACATGATTTAAATAAATGGAAACATTGTTTGATTAAGGATGAGTATAAAAAAATTTAAATTCCTTCTAATTTAAAAAACTTTTTATTTTGAAATGTTAAATTTATAGAAAATTTAAAAAGAATAGCATTCACAAATATTTTGAGCCAACTTCTCCTAAAGTTGGCAAGTTGTAAGCTATAGTAAAATTATAAAAGTCAGGAAATTAGCATTAGTACCATACTATAAACTCACCTACAGACCACATTCAAATTTTACCAGTTTTTCCCCCAGTATCCTTTTTCTTTCCCAGGAACTGACACAAGATCTTAATCTTGACCAATCTGTGACAGTCCCTCATTCTTTCCTTGTAGTTAATAACTTTTACTCTTTTGATGAATACTGGTCAATTATTTTATAGAACGTATCTCAATTTGGGTATGTATGATGCTTTCTCATGAGAAGACTGACATTATGCATTTTTGGCAATAATACTACAAAAGTGATGTTGTGTCCCTTTCTGTATATGTATCATTTCAGGGTATATATGATGTCAATATGTCTTCTTATTTATGTTAAATGTCCTGGGGGAGATACTTTGCGACTATGCTTATCTTCTGTATCTCCTCAAACTTTCAAGCACTAAATTTTAGAATCATCCATGTGTTTTGCCTGGAAACATTACTTTGTTGTTTGTCTAATGGTGATTTAAAAAAAATCCCTCAGTCCTCTATATTATTGATTGGTATTCTTCTGTAAGGAAGAATGGTTTATTTTTCTCACTTATTTATTTATTCAGTTATCTTTATTAGCAGGGATTCATGGATATGCATTTTATTTTCTGATTAAATATAATGCAGTATAATAATTATTTTGTTATTCAAGTTGTACAATTTTGGCCATTTGGAACTCCCTTCAGTTTGTCCTCTGTATTTTATTGACACGCTTCATCTTTTTCATACACGTTCTCATTTCTTGGCACAACAGAGTGTTCCAGGCTCCTGTTGTCTTTTTCCTTTCCCAGCCCTGGGCTCCAGGACTTCTCTCAGGAGCCCTTTGATTGGAGAATTGTAGTTAGAAACCAAGATCTCATTTCTAAGTACATTGCTCATCGCTACTAAAGTGTCTCTACTTCTAGAACCTCTCAACAAATAGGAAATATATGTATGAATACTAACCCATCTGTGTTTATTTCTGTGTCTATCAGCACAAATTGTAAAGGCCGTTCATTTATAATGATACTTCTAAAATTCCAATCCAATTTCCAACACACTTCTGCACTCTTTATTTGTAATTTCTTTCTCTGACAATGAGAAACCCACTTCTCATTACCTAAATTTAGCCACTTACATACTCAATTATTTTCTTTGGTTGCTTTGATTGTGAGTCAGAATTCAAAAGTATTCCCCTATACGATGGTTAAGAAGTAATTCACTCGTGTTTTCTTTTACTACTTTATGGTTTCATATTTTACATTTAGATTCCAGATATTTGCAGTTTATTCCTTGCTAAGGTGGGTGAGAGATGGACCTAATTTTATATATATATATATTTTCCCCAAATGGCTACCTAGTTATCCCAGCACCATTTGCTAGGAAGTCCATCTTTATCACAGAGATTAAGATGCCAGAATTATTATATAATAGATTTCCATTAGTACTTGGATCTATTTCTTGACTTCTATTCTAGTCTGTGTATCTATTGGTCCATTCAAGTGTCAGTACCATATTGTTTTAAGTATAGAGGTTTTATCATATGTTTTAGTGCCTGGCAGTTTTAGCCCCTGTGCTCACTTTCTTTTCTAGTGTCTTATTGTACATTCTTACATGTTTGTGTTTCCGTATGAACTTGTCAGACTCCATAAGTGACTTATTTTTATTGAGATTGTGTCATACTTATAAATTAATTTAGGGAGAACTGTCATCTCTATAATTCCAAGTCATGTTATCCAACGACAGAGAATGTTTACAGTTGTTCATGTATACTTTTTCAGGAAGGTATTAAAATTTTCCTCATAAAGGTTTTGTTCGTATTACGTTTATTTTTACATATTGAATCTTCTTTATTTCTTTTGTGAGTGGAATTTTCTCTGCTAACGTATTTTCTAACACTTTATTGTTTTTGTATATGGAGACTTTGATTTCTAAATATTAAATCTTGTTTTATTACTGGATTTTTAAATTGTTCGAGTTGGTTTTACTATTGATTGGGATTTTCCAGGTATACTATCATATTGGTTGCATATGGAGACGGTTCTAGTTTTTCTGTACCCATTCTTATTCCTCTAATATTCCCTATTTATATCTCTTGCCTAAGTGTATTAGCTAACACTTCTAATATAATGTTAAATATTAGCAGAGCGAGTGTGCAACCTTGCTTTGTTCCTGTTTTTATTGGAAATGCCTCTAGTGTTTTCCAATTAAATAAGGAACTGCCTGCGTTTCTTATTTTATATATATAATATTATTATACATTATCAGGTTAAGTATTTTTCATGTTTCTCATGTCCTATTTTCTTGAATACTTTGATCTTTAAAGATTGTAGGATTTTATTATTGCCTGCTTTTTTTCCTTTACAAAATCCTCAGTAGAGAAATTGGTCAGATGGTGTAAGTACTACTATCCTATCCAAACAAACATGTTGTCTCTAAGAGAGCTTGGGAAATCCAACTCTTATTGAAGGTCTTGCAAAACTTGATTTGTTGTAGACTTTTACTATTGCTCCTTTTTTTTTTTTTTTTAAGATTTCTTAGCTATGCAGATGGAGATGGACAATACCCTATATCTGGGAGGCATAGAAAATTTTGCCAAACTCTCCTATTAACTCTTGTCTGTTGTTTGCATTTCATTATATTGGTGAGAACACAGTAGTCTTATCACACATCCAGAGTGAGCTTTTTGGAGTCTGAGTTCCACAAATTCTTCCAAAGCTTGGGATTGTGTGTTCACTGAATAATCAGAAAGACAATTTCAATGGTTTATAGTGTGCTCTTCTTTGGATTTTGTCTCTTTAAATTTCTAGGAATAGTCTACCCACACACCCTTTTTAGTCTCTTCAGTGGGTCAAGTTAAATACCAGAGTACTATTTGAGTTTTTTCTTTTTCTTTTAAATCTAATTTGCCTTTAGTCCTAAAATGTATCTCCTATCTGTATCTTCATTTTAATTTTTCTTATGTTTTTAATTACTATTTTAATTAATTTTTAATTACTATTACTAATATTTTTAGTTACTGTTTTCAGTGTTGGAGAAATGTTCAGGCTAACTACTTTTCCTCTTCTGCTTTAGTTTTTCTCATTCTCAAGGCTGGGTAACCTAAAAACAAACTTGAAAACAAAATATCCTCTTAAGAGGTAAAGTTGCATTAAAAATATTACTCCATGCAGTTCTTTTTAGTGAAGGGTTCAAGTTCTGGACTCAGTCAGCTCTGCTGCTGCTTTAACTGTGGATAGAGGATAAAGTAAAATTTGTTGCTTGCTATTTTTAGGGGTAGGCTTCTTAATTTAAAATGATGAGATATATTTTAATTTCTCTATTTAAAGTTAAACAACAAGTTAAGTTTTTTTTATGTAACCCTTCATTTTTGTGCATGATATGTCATTGGCCTTGATGAGAAAAGAGGTCCCCATATTTGCTTTAATCTGACTTCCAGGTCTCTGTTCTGACCCAGGAGGCTTATTAACTGAGTTCTGCTTCCTTTTGTGCCATGGGATGTTTAGGTGTCCATGGGGAACTGCAGTTTTTTATGTTTGCCAAATAGGGCTTGTAACTGCCTCTCCCTAGACCCAGGGCTGCTCTGACTGAGATAGCTAATTAGACGTCTCTAGAGCATTCTCCTAGGATTATCCTCAGGGTTTATATTGTTTCTATCACATGAAAAATTCTGTCTACTCCTTTCTTCTCACTGACTAGGTTTTACAAGATCTTCAAACCATAGATCATTCTGTACTTTCCAGAATCCAGGTCTAATGATCTTTATGTTTTCTTCCTGAAAGACTGCAATACTTATTGTACACTGAATTACACCAGTTGCTTCTTACTCATTTTCTAGTCATATATTTTATCTATATGTCATATATAAATGCATTTTCTTCTCACAAGATTATAAACTCATTTAGCACAGACAACAATGTTACAGTTTTGAAGTTAATACCGAGTACATTTTTGTTGATTTGAATTGGGTTGCCTTTTCACACATATTTTGATGCTCAACCTTGCATCTCTGCCGTTACAGCAGACGGCAAGAAAAGTTACTGGCCACACGCATTTTGGCTCAGAAAGTTTCTGGTCCACAGATACCAGTTCTTCGTTATGCCCATTTTTTAACAATTGGAATTGATTTTGGAGAATATAACCATACTTCTTGGGCTATATTCACCCATGTACATTTGAAACAACAAAATTACTTGTAGCCCCCTGTATCCCATAACGTGGGAGTGAAGGGCCCCCACTTGGACCCTGGCGACATTATCACAAAAAAGTCCAATAGAACAGGCTTCAGGTCATCTTCTTGCAACCAGGTACATGTCCCATCCCATTCTTCTCATTCATGCTCAACAGTTGTGGGGAAACGCCAGAATGTTGTAGCACAGATATTATTCTATAATTTCATATGATCTGTTTAATTAATATCCATAAAAGTAGCAGAGAGACCTGGTCTGTGTGGAGCAAGGAAACTTCTCCTTGACACACGCACTTCGGTTTTACCAAAGTGGAGTCCTGTGCAAACTCAGAAGGCCAGCACCACTCCAGTCATGATGCAGTGCACGTAGAATGAATAGCTGCCTGATCTTATGAAATTACCCTATCAAGTTCAAGTTCATCTACCACTTTTTTACCAAAGTGAAAAGCAGATGGTAAGGAGTGTGGGAAAGCCTCTTACTCCTTTGAACTTAAGTTTTCCCACAATTGCATGGGAATAATAAAATCTACCTCACCTAATTGTTGTCAAGGTCAAATCACATGGTTTGCATGAAGGTTGTTGGTAAACTGTAAAAAGCTATATGGGTGTTAACTCAGGGATTAGAAGCAATGATATACATGTAGATGGGTGCCACAGAGAGCATTTTTATGTGGACATTTTACTTATCTTAGATTTTTTGTGCAAGGTGCCATCCTTGTTGAGTTGTTTTGATTGATTTCCATTGGTATGGAAGGAAGAAACATGGAAAATCATGTTTGAAAGTAGGTTACAATGTGGAACTTAACGAGGTTTCCACCTCTGTACCTAGGAGTCTTCTACTTTCTGCATGAATCCTTTTTCTGTCTTAAATCTCCCCAATTCTCTAGTGTCCCAGCTTCTGCCCTGCATTTTAGTATCTCTTGCATGTCTGCCATGCATGAATCAGAGAGGCTACACATCCTTGTGACCCCCCATCCTCCATAATGCTGCCTTCATCTCTTTGTTGCAAAGTGTGTAAATGATGGGGTTAAGCAGGGGAGTGATGACGGTGTAGAAGACAGCTACCACTCCATCCAGGGGTTCCTGTGAGCCAGGACGCAGGTAAATGAAGGTGCAGGGCACGTAGTAAACAATGACAACAGTGAGGTGGGCGGCACAGGTGGAGAAGGCATTGCGGCGCCCATCGGCGGACCGGATTCGCAGGATGGCAGCCACTATGTAACCGTAGGAAGTGAGGATAAGCACAAAGCAGGTGAGGGCCAAGAATCCAGTGTCCACAAAGGTGACCAACTCGTTGATGGTGGTGTCAGCACTGGCTAGACGCAGCATGGCAGGAATGTCACAGAAGAAGTAGTCTACCCGGTTTGGACCACAGAAGGGCAGCCGGAATATGAAGCTTGTTTGGAAAAGTGAGTGAATGGTGCCTCCCAGCCAGGTACCCATAGCTAGGTAGTTACAGACACTGTGGGTCATGATGGTGGCATAATGTAAAGGCTTACAAATGGCCAGGAAACGATCACAGGCCATGAGTGTGTAAAGGAAGCATTCAGTGCAGCCCAGGAAATGGAAAGAAAAAAGCTGGATAACACAGCCCCCAAAGGAGATAATCCGACTATCCAAGAGGAAGCCAGCTAGCATCTTGGGGACAATGGCAGAGGAAATGGTCACGTCCAAGCAGGAGAGGTGACACAGGAACCAGTACATGGGGCGGTGGAGCTGGGTGTCCGCCAAGACCGTGAGGGTGATGAGCCCATTCCCAGAGACAGTGAGGGCGTAGATGACGAGGAAGGCTAGGAAGAGGGGCGCCCCCAGCTGTGGCGGGTGGTGCAGGCCCACTAAAAAGAAGTGAGACACAGAAGTCTGGTTTCCACTTTGCATTTCCTTGCTGTTCAAATCTGCCCCAAAAAGTTGCAGAAGGGAAAATATCAATGCCCTTTAAATTCTGTAGGCATGGATTATATGTTCTATGTCATTCCCAAACACGGACAGAAAAGGATATCAGAAAGGGAGATCTTGTTCTTGCTCTAACTGTTGTTCTTAATCATTCTTTCCCCCTCTGCTTCCCCCGACTCCTGATTCTGCGATTCTGCTTGGCTCCAGAGACCAACCATTCTCTCTAAGGTTAAAACCGATGTAACAGATTATGTGTATATAATTCAGGAGAGTGAAGGAAAGACCATACACAGAGATTTTCATGTCAGAAAGAAGAACAATCACATAAAACCTAAACCAGTCTATGAAGAACAGGTTGTTCTGTTGTTTTCATTCAGTTTGATCTTTGGTCTATGTAGCAGAGAGGTAGGCTGCAGTGTATTTACTAGAATTTGAGAGTTGGTATTATATTTCTTAGTGTAAATATACTAAATAAAAATCTGTGTAGATTTTAAAAAATGCACTATATGGGCTACACACCAAACAAAATATTCAGAATCTTTGAAATTATACTAGAAATGTCTGCTTTCATAAATTCTATTTCAAAAATGCACATTAATTTTAAATCCTTCAGATTAATGAAGCAGTACAAAATCTCAGCCCCAGGGAACCTGTTGTCATCTTTTCTCTTGCTCCTGGATAAGGGCAGTCCATTTGTCCGTCCATCCATCCATCCATCCAACTGTCCATATTTCCATTCAGTAAGGTAGCATATATTATATCTTAAGAGCATAGCCTGTGAAATCAGACCTGGTTTTAAAATCCTAGCCTTTTCACTTTCACTCATTGGTAATCTTGGAAAAGCCATTTCACCCTTCTTTACCTATTTCTCTAAGTTGGGACAATCATATGGTCTACTTTATGGAGTTGTTGTAAGGATTATATAAATGCACGTAATTCACGGTAGCACTCAATAATATTAGCTATTATTTTCGATAAACCGTATGTTGCGGTCCTGTATTAGGCAAATTCAGTCACTGCATTTGTGAAGTGACCCTGTAGCTTCCAGTGAGTTGTCCTATAGTGGATCTGAAGCCTCCAGGTTTGAAGCAGTGTCACAAAAAGCCTCTATCCCAGGACTATGGGTGACTGGCATCAGCCACAGTGAAAGGAAGAAACCAGGAAAGGTTGCCTAAGGGGGTGCCAGAGCTCTTCCAGACACTGAAGGGTCATGGAAGGTGTATCTTTCCTAGTGTCACCTGTCCACCAATCTTAGCTCAAATCGTTGGTTTACCAACTGGAGCCAAATATCCAAAATGGTGTGTCATCTTCCCAAGGACTCAGGGGCCACCCAGATGGCTCAGAAGGGTTCAGAAAATGTGGACTAAAATTTGACTTCCAGCTAGACTCCTAAAAGTCAAAAGAACCAAGGCTGCCGGGGTGGCTGCCATCTAGTTCTTCTCCTCCTACACCGTGAATCACTGTGTATCAATAATCTCATTCCTCTCAGTCTTCTTCAGTACCACAGAGGCTACTCATCAGGGAAAACACGTGTTTTGGGGACTGAGCAGTTTCCTAGGTCATGAGACTTTCCTTCTTAAGCCCAGGAGAGTCCAGGGCAAACTAAGATAGGTGGGCACCCTAAATAAGGGTTTAAACCACATAGAGACTAGATAATCTCTCAACACGTAGCTACAGAATCTATTGTGAAGCAATTTCAGAGGAAATACTTAGAGATTTCCTACACAATTCCTGGATTACCAACCTTTATTGGCATCCCAGTGCTCAGGGCAAAGTCCAAACCTACTGGCACAACCTGTGCAAACAGAGAGACTCATAATCTGATGTCCACTTACTTTAGCCTCATGTCTTTGTTCTCCAACCAACAAATTTGTTCTGTAGCCATTTTTCCTAGTTTCTTATACATTTGTCCCTTTAATATGGAATGGCTTTGTTCCACTGATGCCTGAAAATTTTCTGCTCATCTTTCAAGATCTCATTCATGTGTGATTTACTAAGTAGAGCCTAGCCACCCTTTCCCCCAAATGCCCACTCATTCTTTGTATCCCCTGCAGTACCACATTTGCATTTCTATAATAGGCTTACCAAGCACATTGACATTTACCCCTTGGTATGCCTGATTTCCCCCGTTGGACTGTGAGTTCCTGCAGGGAATATGCCTCATTTTTCTTTTCATCTCAAGTTCACAGCATACTTTGCACAGAAGGAGTCTTATAACTTATTGAATAAATACATTCCAAGACGCTTAATCTAAGATAATATCAGTTAAGTCTTACACCCCAGCTCCCCAAATCATAAGAATTCCAGTACTGAGACCGTCACCACTTATGAGTTATATTATTTTGAACAGATTTCTTAATATACCTAGTCTCAGTATTTCCTTTGTTAAAAAAAAAAAAAGATACAAAGAGGGAGTCAGGGAGGTGGAGGAGAGAGAGAGGGAGAGAGGGAGAGAGAAAGAGACAGAGAGAGAGAGAGGAGTTGGTGTAGATTCTCACCAAAAAAAGAAATAGCAATTTCTTCTCCATCAATAAGAATTCGCGCTTTAAATTGAGTTCTTACATAAGGAAAATCAGTTTTTCTCCTAGCCTCAATTCTCTCCTGTTCTATAAATTTTTTCTTGTCTGTCTGTTGCCTTGACATCTCAGTCCTTATTCATTTTTATATTATTTTTCTCTCTGCACAGAAATAATCATCTTTTCTCCTCGGGAAGACAGAATACCCCTGGTTTACCCATGAACAACTAAAACTGCTCCAGTTACGTGGTCCTTACAGTTTAGTCAGCACCACATTATATTAGCAGCATGTAATATATTCATCTGTGTAATGGGAAGAGAAGCAGTTTCCACAAAAAGTCTTGGGGAAAAGGATATTAGTACCCATATACTAGCTTTATCTGGCCATTTAAATCCTGTGTGAACTAACTAGGCTTCAGGTAGACCCTAAACTCACCTGAGAAGTAAATTGGTCTTTGATGAGCAGAGTATAAAGGTCCTCTCCTCCCCAAACACTTATTTGTAAATCATAACACTTTACAAATGACAGGAAGGAGATCTCAGCTGTCTTCCCTGTTCCCAATGCCTCTAACATATTTTTAATAAATATATGTCTCAAAAGAAGTTCCAGTACTACACCTCTGTCTCCCTCCTGGAGTCTTCTCTGCTGATGAAGACATCGCTACCTGGATGTGAATCGGCCATGAGGCCACGAACTGCTCCTTGACTCGGTTTCTTTCTCTTTGCTCTTTCTTGGGGAAGGTCTTTTTCGAGCTCAGCAGGTTCCCTGATCTCGTCCCCCGACATGCCCCTCTTCTTGATTTTGTCACTGTGTTCTGTCTTACACCTCTCTGGGCTCACTCCTCCTCCTCTTAGCCTTTTTGAAAGTAGTTTTGGCAGCAAGTCCCCTAGGCTTTGACCTGTGGAGACTGGCTTTCTGGCAAGCAGTTTCTTCCTGCCTATAGTCCCCACAGGGTAGGGGCTAAGGGCTGACATCACTTCTCCTTTCCCCTCCAGGGGCAATTAACTTGCAAAGAAATAAGTTTCAGTGGGCTTTGTTAATAGCCAAACGTGAACCAAGGCTGTTCAGGAAGTTTACGTAGTCCTTGTAATGGCCCTGTGGCGTAGAATCCTGCTGGGAGCATGCACTTGAGCTGGAGTCAGGATCACTCCTTCCATTTCTTTGAGTTTTAGTTTTCTCATCTATAAATTGAAGGTAGCATTGCCATACCTACTTACACCATAAATTATGGGCATGGAGTTTGAATGAACTTTAAAGCCAAAGATGCTACATAAATGCCATGTTAATTACTGTAACAGTGCCCTTTGAATTTAACTCGGGTTGAAAGAGGGTAACTACTACAGCATTGCACTAGGACAGGCAGCACTGTTTAGATCATCCAATATGCAAACAGGAGATGGAGTATGTAAGTAAGCTAGATGGATTATGAAGAACTTGGCAATCCCTTAAAAATTGAACACACATAGATTAGAGCAGATTAGAGCTGAACAGCCCTTTAGAGAAATGATTTAGAGCATCCCCCCATTCTGCACTTGGAGAAACTGAGTTCTGTTGAGAACATGGACTTTTCCAAAAATTAAAGGTCATACTGCTTAGTGAATAAAATCTCACATATGTGCTATGTAGGTATGTTATATAGAATCACTTAACTATATAGAGATAATAGAGGAACTGGTAGTTCAAAAATAGTGTTGGACAAATGATAGACCAATAAGTACTTGTTAAATTGTTTTTTGTCTTTTAATATGCTTTAATTATTTACTTTAAATCATTGTTGGTGTACTTTTTTTAGACTACAAGTCATTTTATTTTATTACTATTCTTCCTTCCAGTTTTATTGAGATGTAAGTGACATATAGCACTGTGTAAGTTTAAGGTGTATGGCATAGTTATGTAACTTACATACATCATGAAATGATTACCACAGTAAGTTTAGTGAACAGCCATCATCTCATATAGATATAAAATTAAAGAAACAGAAGAAAAACGTGTTTTTTTACATGTGAGATTTTGTATGTGCCCTTTAAGAGTGGGGTATCTCTTTCCTACAGCCCTCCAGCTCTCTAGAAAGCAAGAACCTGAGCCTTTAAAGCCAGATGTTCTGGGGGCTCATCTTCCTGGTGCAATACCCCTGGGCTGTGGAGCCTGATGGGGGCTTGAACCTGTTGCTCCTTGGGGAGAACCTTGGAGTTGTGATTTTGCTCCCATTTGTGGGTTGCCTATTTGGGATATGGGTCTACACCCTTCTTACCTATCTCACTGTAGTTCCTTCTTTATAGCTTTAGTTGTAGAAAATCTTCCCTGCTAGTCTTCAGGTCACTCTGATCAATAGTAGCTCTGTAGGTAGATGTAATTTTGGTGTGCCCAGGGGAGGATGTGAGCTCAGGGTCTTCTTACTGTACTGTCTTGGCAACTCCCCTCTCTTCACTCTTTTTATGTCTTTTAAAGAAAGGCTCGTCACTACCTCTTGCATTTAACTTTTCAAAGCTAACTTTTTATCACCTATATGACAGGTCCTCTTTTGGATCATAGTTTTTGTGTAACAGTTGAATCTGGGGTGATTTGTCCACTCACAAACTCACAGGGTATTATGCTGGTTGATATTACATTTGTTGACTATATTAGTAACATCATGCTGATAGGACCTGGTGAGTGGGAAATAGACTATATCCCAGATGCCTTGCAAATTCATATGTGTAGCATATTATGGGAGAAAACCTATGGAAACAAATAAGATGTCACTTCAGTGACATTTCTGGTAATCTAGTTGCCTTGGGATGAGTTTGGCTAGTTCAAAAAATCTGTTCCAGCTTTAATAATGTTCAAGAATGTCATCTTACACTGTGTTGAAGGTTCTTTTATTTCATTTTACTTCTGAAGCACCAAATAAATAGTACAAAGAATCTGTAAGAGGTACTGGTAGAAGGAAATAAGTGTAGCAATAAAAATCCATGGCAGTCCACCACATGGACTGCACACCAATTGTAGACATCCTTCCTCTCGTATTTACACACATACAACGTCAGCACTTAATACAATGCAAGCTTATTCCCATGCTAATCGTTTCAGAGGAGTTATTCCAATATATCACCACTTAAATTTCATCCAGACTCAAATCTGGAGTCTCTAAGTGTTGTCAATTCCATTTCTGGTTTTGAAGTAATCTAACTCTCACCATCATGTGATGTATGGACAAAATAATAAATTTATCATGAACTCATAATAATGGTGTGAATGTAGGGGAAAAAATTAAAACATGTAAATAAATATATCCCGAAACAATGCAGAAAATACATGTAGGAGGTACAATACTTATTTTGCAAATGGCTAGGAGGTAACAGCTAATATTAATGACTATCTTCTTCAACATTTTTTCTTATCAAGAAACTCATTATGCTGGTTGCCAATAGGATGAATCAAGCCATTATCACTGCAAAACACAAACATGTGTTGATCTTGCCAAATTAGGTTGCACTCGTTTACTATTAATTTTTTATCTCTGGATCTAGTTATGGAATTACCCAGGTTCACTGGATAAGGAAGAGGGCAGAGTAGAAAATTATTGCCTTATGTGTTAATACAAGTGTTTAGTTGGGAGATAAAAGCCAGGAATTCTACAATGCTGTGTTTTTATGACAAGCCAGACATTTCTCATTGTGCAGTGTGCCTAGAAACTCACACCTTAGAGAGCCCCTCCATATGAAAAGAGGAAAGTCATGGCTTTCCTTCTACCAGTACCTCTTATAGATCCTTTGAACTATTGATCTGGATATAAATGTAAGTAAAGATGTGTAAGACCTCAACAATAGAAGTTGCAGAACATGTTTGAGAAATATATAAAAGTTGCTAAAGAAATGGAGGCTTATAAATTGCTCATGGCTTGGAAGACAATATTTTAAAGATTCCAATTCTCAATTTTTAAAATAGATTCAATGCAATTCTAAATACAATCCCAGCATTTTATTCTGTAGACACATGCCCCTTAGAGTGTATAATCTAATGGGGACTGGGGCCCCCAAATGGCCAAGATAATCTAGAGAGGTAAAAACTAGAAGATTCACAGTACCAGTACCCTTCATTATGAAGGGTTTCCCTAGTTTCTCAGGTTTTATTTCTATATTTATTAACTTTCTGCTTTGAGATTTCCCACCTTTATTTAGATTTTTAACTCATCTGAAATTAATTTTATTTTAGATAATACATAAGGATGTTGTTTTCTACATAATTAGGGATGATAGTTGCAACTATCTCACTAACTGAAGTGGTGTTTAAGAAATTGGTTTAAATTCCCAACTATTTTGTTTTCTCATAGTATGGTTATTAAGCTCTAGCTTTATTACATGTGATTAAAGAAAATTAACTGCAAAATTTGTATTTTAAAATGCAATCCATTAGATTCAATGTATCATTTTTTGGGGGGTTAGCCTTTGTTTTCTTTAGAATATCTTTTTTTTTAACATTTTTACTGAGTTATAATTATTTTACAATGTTGTGTCAAATTCCAGTGTAGAGCACAATTTTTCAGTTACACGTGAACATATATATATTCATTGTCACATTGATTTCTCTGTGAGCTACCACAAGATCTTGTATATATTTCCCTGTGCTATACAGTATAATCTTGATTATCTATTCTACATTTTGAAATCCCAGTCTGTCCCTTCCCACCCCCTTGGCAACCACAAGTTTGTTTCTTTAAAATATCTTTACCTAAATAAATGTAATAAAGACTACCACAGTTATTTCTAAATTCAATGGTAAAAAATTTGGAAATTCAGCTGTTTTAAATCACCTTAAAAGATGATGGAGGAGAGAGTGAGATGTTAGATGGAGGTACAAACAGGGGGTGACCATTTATGGATTCTGGGCAATTTTAAGTTGAGAATAAACAGTTGTGAGTTTATCTTCATCAGTGATGAGAGGTCCTGAGGGTTCTGAGTCCTTCTTTTCTTTTAGGTGTAACTGCTAGCTCCAGAAAGACATGACCTCTTCTCAGGAGGGTTCGAATAATGAATGCATAGGGAAATAAATGCATGATTATTAAAAATCTTTCATTAGCCCCTTTCTGTGGCTTTTTTGCTTATCCAGGGAACCTGAAGCCCTGAGAGTATTCCTATTCCCTGAGAAACTAAATCAAATTAAGTTCCTGCCTGTCTAGCTATGTTAGTTTCCATTCTCTGTCCTTCAACTGGTTGGGTCCTTGAACAGAAATGAATCACTCTTTCTCACCAATCACAGGTATATCTGTTCTTATAGTAGTAACTTGCAAACAGGTGCCTCAGCGTAGCATGTAGAAAGTTAAATATTTAGGCAAGGTGCAGGGGGAAACACAGATGAGTTTTATATTGAAAGGAATCACATACTGAAAGGTAGATTTCTCTTCTCCTTGCTTTTCCTCATCAAACTTCCTCAGAAATAAGATACTTGGGGATTGTTAGACTTCCTTCTAAATGTGGTTGTCAAGTCTCTGTCTCACTCTCTGTTTCTCTGTCTCTAATTTCTCTCTCTCCATATATATATATATTTGTATACACTACATATATACATATATATAATATAAAACATATACATATCTGTATATATACAATTAGTAACAGGGACCTACAAGTAGGAGCTAAGTTGCTATAGCATGGACAAGCAAGTCAAATATTGATACCTGTGATTGATACTCAGGCTACCTTGCAATTCACCTGCTAAACATTTTCATACTTCATCTAATTTATATGTAATTTATCCTGGTGATAGTATCCCACTGGTATAGTAGAAATTTTAGAAATATAGTTGTTCCACTTTTTTGAGTTCTAATATCCATATAAGTGATTAGGGTAATTATGTCTCACACACACATTTTTTAAAACAAGGCAACAGTTTTCTATGATTTGCTATCATTTATTGAGTACTTATCAAGTGCTAGGTAGGCACTTTTCTAAGTTAGGTGCTCCTGAGTCTCAGATGAGATTAGAGACCAAGCTGACAACTTAATTTCAGCTTTGTGAGACCTGGAGCAGAGAGTCCAGCTAACCTGGCCCACAGAAAATGTTAAGGTAGTAAATTTGCTTTGTTTTATGCTACTAAGTTAGTAGTATTTATGAGACATCAATAGAAATTAACAGTGGATTTCTCCTAACTTCTTTTGCATATATCTATGTGTGCCTCTGTGTGTGTGAGAGAGAGAGAGAGAAGATGAAATAATTCTATCACTTTTGTCAAAGAAGGTTTGTAATAAGCAAAGTTGAGTATAACTCTAGAATTATCTGCCATGTATGATGCAGTTGTCACATGGACAGTGGGTTCTCAGTTCTCAATTAAATGCTGAGTGCTCTTGATATTCCCATAGAGAGAGGGACCAGAGGCATGGAGAAATGACAAACGTGAGTCTAGTGACAACGTTTATCCTCACCGGCCTTCCCCATGCAGCAGAGCTGGACCTGCTCCTCTTTGGAATCTTCTTGGTGATTTATGTCCTCACTGTGGTGGGGAACCTCCTCATCCTGTTGGTGATTATGGTGGATTCCCACCTCCACACCCCCATGTACTACTTCCTGACCAACCTGTCCTTCATTGACATATGGTTCTCCACGGTCACTGTGCCCAAAATGCTGATGACCTTGGTGTCCCCGGGAGGCAGGGCTATCTCCTTGCACAGCTGCGTGGCCCAGCTCTACTCCTTCCACTTCCTGGGGAGCACCGAATGTTTCCTCTACACAGTCATGTCCTTCGACCGCTACCTGGCCATCAGTTACCCGCTCAGGTACGCCAGCATGATGAGTGGGCAAGCGTGCGCCCTCCTGGCCACAGCCACGTGGCTCAGCGGCTCTCTGCACTCTGCTGTCCAGACCACACTGACATTCCGCTTGCCCTACTGTGGACCCAGCCAGATCCAGCATTACTTCTGCGATGCACCGCCCATCCTCAAACTAGCCTGCGCAGACACCTCCACCAACGAGATGGTGATCTTTGTCAACATCGGAGTAGTGGCCTCAGGCTGCTTTCTCCTGATAGCGCTGTCCTACGTGTCCATCGTCTGCTCCATCCTGAAGATCCGCACCTCACAGGGGAGACACAGAGCCTTTCAGACCTGTGCCTCCCACTGCATTGTGGTCCTTTGTTTCTTTGTTCCCTGTGTTTTCATTTACCTGAGGCCAGGTTCCAAGGATGCTGTGGATGGGATTGTGGCAGTTTTCTACACTGTCCTGACCCCGCTTCTGAACCCTGTGGTGTACACCCTGAGGAACAAGGAAGTGAGGAAAGCTCTGTTGAAGCTTAAAGACAGAGTAGTGTATTCTCATAGCAAATAAACCCTGTGATGTAGTTATGCTCATTTAAAATATATAGTAAGATAATTTAGTCAGCAACATGAAATGCATTGTATTTATAGTTCTCAATGTTAAACTTTATCCAAACCACCTCACAGGAATATCTGTTTGACTAGTATTTCTGAGGAATTTGAAAAATCATAATTTGATATTTTTAACATGAGATTCCAGTTTATTAATTTAGTAAAACCAAAAGTTATATATCAGATTATCTTATATTGGCATAGTTCCTTGCAATAGAATTCAGTTTGATCTTTTTTTTAATTGAAGTATTATTGACATATAACACTCTATTAGTTTTAGCTGTACAACACAATGGTTCAGTATTTGTGTATATTGTAAAATGATCACCACAGTAAGTCTACTTAACATCTGTCACTGTACATAGTGACAACATTTTTTTTTCTTTTGTGGGAACTTTTAAGATATATTCTTTAACAACTTTGAAATATATGAGTATTATTAAATATGGTCACCATGCTGTACATGACATCCCCATGACTTATTTATTTAATAACTAGAAGTTGTTACATTTTGATCTCCTTCACTCTTGTTGCTCCCTCTTTAGAACTCTGGCCACTAGCACAGTAGCAATTACTACTCTGTTTTCTGTATCTACGAACTTGGTTTTTGTTGTTATAGTTGTTTAGATTCCACACATATAAGAGTTCATAAGGTATTTGTCTTTTTCTGTCTGACTTATTTCACTTAGCATGATGCCTTCAGGGTCCATCCATGTTGTCACAAATGGCAGGATTTCCTTTCTTCTCATGGCTTAATACCCCATTATTAATATTTTTTGCTTTCTTTAAAAAATTTTTTTTATTTATTTATTTTTTTGGAAGAGAAGGTAATTAGGTTTACTTATTTATATTTACTTTTAGAGGAGGTACTGGGGATTGAACCCAGGACCTTGTGCATGCTAAGCATGCATTTTACCACTTGAGCTATAATTTTTTGAGGAATCTCTATTCTATACTGTTTTCCATAATGGCTGCACCAATTACTTTCTGACCAATAGTGCCCAAGGGTTCCCTTTTCTCCACATTTTTGCCAACACTTGTTACGTGTTGTCTCTTTGATAAAAGCCAGCCTAATAGATGTGAAATGATATCTCATTGTTGTTTTGATTACACTTAAGGGGTATGAGCTCTATCTGCTATGTTAAAACGTGCACAGAAAATGAAAAATGCACCAAATGTCAGTAGTGGTTATCTCTGGTGAGAGAGATTGGGATTTTTTTTTTTAATTGAAGTACCGTCAGTTATGATGTGTCAGTTTCTGGTGTACAGCACAATGTCCCAGTAATGCAGATATGTGCATATATTTGTATCCTGAAATTTCTGTTAACCCTCCCTTAGATTTTCTTTTGTAAGTTTTCTATCTGTGTTCATTCCTGTTTTGAACTAATATAAATGGAATCCCACAGCAGCATTTTAGCCTAAAAATTGTGTTTAAAACATTGATTTTAATGGCTGTAGTTTACTCAGTGTTTTGAGAAGTTCTGTAATATCTAGTTTATAAATAAAACACATTTCTTTCTCTCTCCATTTTTCTCAGTTTCTTCTCTCTTCTTTCACACTAAACAACGATGTGAAAAAGCAGGTAACATTTTCCAAGCAATACCAGAGGAGTTAACAGTTTTTTTTTTCCGTATGTAAGCAGAACAGCTAAGTATATTTTTATACATGGTATGAACTACATATGTGCAGAATTTATGTAGATTCCTGGAAAAGAACTGCTATACCACTGAGTATATTACGTATCTGTAACTATATTGAAGGTCTAGTGTTTGTACCAATTTTCACTTTAAATAGAACAAAGCTTTTTTGGTATTCATTCTGGCTAGTACTTGGTATATTTAGATTTCATATTTTTTTCTTAATCTTGAAAGTATGAAACTATATCTTATTACAATTTTAATATGCATTTACATGATAACTAGTGGAGCTGAATGTTCTTTCTTTGATTTCAATCTTGTTTTCCATTCTCTGAAAAGTCTGTATGTGACTTTTGCCGATTATTTTTTGTTTTGATTTTACTTCTTGATTTATATATTTTTCTATATTACAACTGCCAATATTTTTATTTTCTCTTTAGTTTATGTGTAGTAAATATCTTCTCTCAGTATGTAACTTACCTTTTTCTCTCTCATGATGTCTTTTGATAATTCAACCATATTAAAAATAAGAATTTCAGTTTCCTCTTGTACGTTTTAAAGAGAAATTCTTCACTATATCTTGCACTTACTTATTCAAAGCTAATTTTTTATCACCTATGTGACAGGTCCTCTTTTGGTTCATGGTTTTTGTGGAACAGTTTAATCTTTAGTGATCTGTCTACTCACAAACTTACAGGATATTATGTTGATACTCTGTCGACTATATTAGTAACATCATCCTGATAGGGACTGGTGAATGGGAAATAGAAGACAGCTCAGATGATTTGCAGATTCATATGTGTAGCATATTGTGGGAGAAAGATCTATGGAAACAAATACGATGTCACCTCAGTAACATTTCTGGTGATCTAGTTGCTATGCCTTGGAGTGATTTTGGCTGGTCCACAAAATCTAGTCCAGTTTTGATGATGTTCAAGAATGACAGGTGACAAATGAATTTTCACAACAGATACTTGTTGATTGAATTAATGATATATTAAGTCTAGAGATAACACTTAATATAAAGAATAATACAGTTTTGGGCTATTATGTTACTTGTCTTAGTGACACTTGTGATTTTGCCAGGGACATCAGTTCTGGGAATTTGAAGTGAGGTGGTATATACAGAGGCTCATTATGGCTTGTGTCTTTTCATAATGTGTGTGTTAATGAGTCATAGGGCTAGTAATACGAGATATATAAACCCCTTAAAGAATTCATTCTTGGAATTTCTTAGATGCAAAGTAAATACTCAATTTGTAGTAAAAGCAATTGAAAAAGGGAAGATTGGGGCACATTACTAATTATAATTTATTTCAGTGCTGGGCTGATTTTTACTAATTCACCACTGCTTTCCACAGAAAAGAAATTGAGATGAGAAGCTGAAACTAAATAATCAAAGCTATGGTTTTATATATATATATATAGATATATCTATATATATATTCAAAATTCACACACTAAACTATTTAATATGTGACACAATCCAAAATTACTCATTTTTGACTGGATAGTGATGATTTCAAAATATTCAAAATGTTTCTAATTATGCCAATAACTTTTAGGGGGTCTGTAGATACTAGGAGTAAAGTTAGAATCTTACCCTGTGGTTCAGGAAGCATAAATATCCATGTGATACAGTCTATTCATCAGTAGTGGAAACAAAATACTGATACATGCAACAACAGAGATGAATCTCAGAAACATTACGTTCAATGAAGGAAGCCAGGAAAAAAGGAAAACATATTTTATGATTCCACTTGTAAGAAATATCCAAAAGGGCAAATTCATAAAGACAGAATGTAGATTAATGGTTGCCCAGAGCTTGGCAACCAATTACATCTCAAAAAAGTTGTTTAGAATAGTATAGGAATCATTGCTAGTCAAAAAATTTTAAGCTTTAATCATCTGATTTAATGACCTTCATTTTGAAAAGAAAGCTAATTGAACAAAAAAAATGAGCAGTATATGACTAAACAAGTTTACTTTTTAAATTGAGACAAATTATTTATTCCATTTTGGTAGAAGTGAACATAAATTTTAAATGCAAAAAGACTGAAATTCAAATCCAGGTTCTGTGATTGACTTTTGGAGTAAACTTCGGTAACTATTTAAACTTTCTAAGCCCGATCTTTATCTTTAAAAAGAAAAAAAACATATACTCATAGGGCTGGTGCCAGGATGAAATAAAGGGGCCTTGAAGAGTTTGGTTAAAAAAAGAAATAGAATATTCTCAGTAAGAAGTAATTATTATTTCAAAACCATGGAGATAGAAGACTCTTTGGAATTCCTTAGCATGAAAAAAGACAATGATTATTAGCATGTTGTAAGATTACTTAAGCCATTGTCATTTTGTGCATTTTGTGTTATCTCAGAGTGATTTTAGTGATAACGTTTTTAATAGATCCATGTGCTTGTTCCATTGGGCAGCCAGTAAAAATAATGTGCTCACAGCCCTACCTAAGTCTGCCTTTGTCTGCTCTGATCCTTTCTCTACACAGCATCAGCAGACTGGTCCTTGAAACATAAACTGAAGCAAGTTACAGTAGTTAAAGTAGGCTAAGATAAACATTAGTAGTGATCTTAAATGCAAATAGGGTTTTTAGAAGAGGCTAAATTAATTCAGGCAGTTGAAAAGTGGTAATGGGGGATTATAAAGCTAATTGTAGGAAAAACAGTTTTGTTAACACCGAATGGGATGTTGGCCTCTTAAAGTGGTTACTTTCTGCATCCCTAGCTCTATTTTAAGTCCAGTTCTTCCAAGCAGTGGGCAGTGGGCAGTTTCAAATATCTCAACCCGATGGATGGCTCCCCACTAGAGGAAAAAACACACCCCAGAGTTCTTGTTAATCAAAGAGATTTAAAAACAAAATAACTAAATGCTTTTACATAATTACACTTTAAGAATGAATGAGGCAGAGGCAGTGGGGAGGAAGGAGGGGAAAGTCTCCAGTCTAATTGCTCCCTCTGTTCTCCTTACTGCCCACTTGGGGGGACTTTCCCAAAGGAACACCCAAAGCATCTCCTCTCTTGAGGGAACAGATGTCACTCCTTTGCTTAGGGACCAGAGGCATTATCGGGTCTAGATTTTCAGGCCTGGGTGACTGAGTCTGGCAAAGAGGCATGTTCACCTTTTCTGGTTTCAGAGCCTGGTCCTCATGTTCCACAGCATCTTAAAGGGAAGAGGAGGGTGGATGTGCAGCCTGGTTTTCAGCCCAAGTTCACTGTTTCCATCCATCTGTAGCTGTCTTCTCTCTAGAGCACTTTCTTCTCATCTGATGGGTTGTGTGCACTAGAGGCAGGTGAGAAGACCAGGGGAATTGGCTCTATTTGAGTTTGGGCTGCACTGACTTAGCTGATCCATGGATTTTTCTTAAGATATTCCCTGTTTGGCCTTTAAAACCTGAATGGTAATTGCATACATTTAGTCATATTGCAGATGTAAGTTCTATTGAGAGACTAAATTTTACATTGAAAGTGGATAGTTGTTTTAATATTGGCAATTGTGTGCTCCTTTTTTCTACCTTAAATATTATTGTTTCCATCCTCTTTTGCTGTATTCCCACTAGACAATGATCAGTTTTCAGTTTTTCCAGCTGATTATGGAGAAAGCATTTATATGAATCATTCACATCAATCGTTCAAATCAATTCCAAACTTCTGCAGGTCAGCCTAAGAAATACTTTATAAAATCAGAATATTTGTATCTTGAGTGAATTTTTGAACAAGGGTGGATAGGAGCAGGTGTTACATTAGGGACTTTGTATACATTAAAAAGCGTTAATCCTCACAAGAACTGTAAGATAATTGCCATAGTATGTCTACAGATGCAGAGGGAGTTTGGAGATGGTTTAAGTTGTCCAAGGTCACAGTGGGAAGCAGACTCAGCTTTTAAACTCAGGTGTATCCAAGTGTAGGTTTCATTCTCTGCCCTCTGTCCTGTCCTGCCTCTCATGTTCTCTCTTGTCCTTCTGGGGAATCAGATGACAAATAAATGACTTAATGTTGCACATTAATCCGTGACAACTGGACTGACTTCCATTTAGAACTTATTTGCAGTGTACAGATATTATCACTCTCCAGTGGGTGCTATGAAGTCATTAGTGTTTTGGGAAAAGCTCCTCTCAGCGAGGCTGTTATTTGATCTTCCAGGTGGGACTAGACGTGAAGATGAGGAATCACACTCCAGTAACTGAGTTCGTCCTTACAGGAATCCCTCACACAAACGGGCTGGAAAATGTGCTCTTTGTCTTGTTTCTTGCCTTCTACTTGCTCAGTCTCCTGGGGAACCTGCTCATTCTTCTGGCCGTCCTCACTTCCGCCACCCTCCACACCCCCATGTACTTCTTCCTGGGAAACCTGTCAGTGTTTGACATATTTTTCCCTTCAGTGAGTTCCCCCAAGATGATGCTCTACCTAATGGGGCAAAGCAGGACCATCTCCTTCCAGGGCTGTGCCTCCCAGCTCTTCTTTTACCACTTCCTGGGTTGCACTGAGTGTTTCCTCTACACCGCGATGGCCTACGACCGCTTTGCTGCCATCTGTCACCCCCTGCGGTACACAGTCATCATGAACTACAGGGTGTGCGCCGTCCTGACTCTAGGCACCTGGATGGGGAGCTGTGTGCATGCATCTGCCCTCACTTTCCTCATCTTTAAGTTGCCCTACTGCGGCCCCAACGAGGTGGACAGTTTCTTCTGTGATATCCCGGTGGTGCTGCCCCTGGCCTGTGCAGACACCTCTCTAGCGCAGACGGTGAGCTTCACCAACTTAGGTGTCGTGGCCCTCGTGTGTTTCCTCCTTATCCTCACTTCCTACGCTCGCATTGTGGTTGCTGTACTGAAAATCAGCTCCTCACAGGGCAGGCGCAAAGCCTTCTCAGTCTGCAGCGCCCACCTGGCTTCTGTCCTGCTCTTCTACGGGCCGGTGGTCCTCATTTATCTCTGGCCCGCCTCCAGCCCGAGGCTGGGCTCTGTGGTTCCAGTGTTGAACAGTATTGTCACCCCTTCCCTGAATCCTTTGATCTACAGCTTGAGAAACAAGGACGTGAAGGTGGCTCTGAGAAAAGCCCTAATCCAAGGGGTACATGCCTGTGGGGTGTAAGCTTTTTCATCATTATTTGTCCTTACAACTTTGTCTTGTACTTACCCGGGGCAGCCAGTCTCTTAGAGTCGGTGTGACCGCTAAGTGGGATTTGGAACAAGTAGGTGAGGTTGAATAGATTCTGGTGTGGTTAATCTGTGTACATATATAAAAATTTGTATTCAACAAAATCTTTTATGGTGCTCACCATGTACTAGTCACTATTCTATGCACTTTACGAATACTGGCATATGTTATTTTAATTATCCTATGCAGTAGATATTATTATCCCAATGTACTGAGATAGATATTAAGGCACTGAGAGATTAAGACACTTGGACAGCATCGCAGAGAGAGAAAGTTGCGGAGCTAGGGCATGAATAAAAGGGTCTTCACTTTGTACTAATGCTGCCTCTGTATTGTAAGGATTACAGCATAAATGCTTACTTCTTCCAGGAACTTCTCTTCAGTTTACAGAGTGTTCTCCAATTTGCCAAAAAAATCTGTCGTCTGTTAAATTTGTTCCATTAATTTCTATCATTTTTTAGTCTATGTTTTGATGAATGTCATGTATTTGGATCTGATATAAAGAAATCCAGTTACATTTCAGATGCCAGGTGATATCCATGTATCTACCTACATATATTTTCATAGACCCTCCACTCTCTTGTGAATATATTTGCTCTCTATGACAGTGGTTTCAATTCTGTAATAATGATTGCAGATTTCCTTTCATTAAGTCAAAGACTGAGTTTGAATTCCAGAATTCCTGGACCTTCAAAAATAATCTTTTTTCTCATGTTAATAAATAGGTTTGAAGAAAATAGGAGAACTGTCAAAAAGTACAGTGAATAGAAATTAATTACATTAATCCTAGTACCCAAAGATAACCACCATTAACATTTTGGCATTTCTCCTTTCTTATTAGTGACTAAATTGGAACTAAAGTTTCTAATTTCCTGTCCATGACTATTTCATCTGTATCTGTTCTCACCTTTATGTCTACGTTTATATCATCTGTATATCTATCTATATGTGTATATTTGTACAGTTGTCATATATAATCTTATTTTAACTGTGTATTAAGTATTTTTAATTGCCACAATTTTTAAAACACTTTTATTGAGATATAATTCATATAACAAATTATTCACCCATTTAAAGCATACAATTTTTTTTTTTTTTAGTTTTTTCACAGATATGTGCAACAACCATCAGCAAGATCAATTTTAGAACATTTTTATCACAAAAAGATATACTGTACCTACCTTCAGCTCCAAGTAACCATTCATCTACTGTCTGTATCTATAGATTTGCCTCTTCTGGACGTTTTATATAAATAGAATCACATAATATGTGTTTTTTGTAACTGCTTTAACGTAGCATAACATTTTCAAGGTTCATTGACGCATGTTATTATTTTTTCCCACTTATCTCACGTGCCTGAATGTCCCTAGTTCCTTTGGTTTTTGAGGTCACTCTTTATTATGTTTTTAAAAGACTTGATGTTTTTAGAGCAGTTTTAGGTTTGTAACAAAATTGACAAAAATGTACAGAGATTTCCCATACACCTCCTGCATCCACACATGCATGGCCACCCCCGTTATCAACATCACACAGCAGAATAGTACATTTCTAACAAGGATGAGCCTACATTGACACATCGTAGCCATCCAGAGTCCATAGTTTACCTTAGGGTGTTAACTCTTGGTGGTGTCCATTCTGTGGGTTAGCATGTTCCTTTTTGTGGCTAAATGATTTTCACCTGTTATGAATGCACCACAATTTGTTTATCCATTCATCAGTTGATAGATATTTGGGTTGTTTCCAACTTTTGGGTGTGGTTAATAGTGCTGCCATGAACATTTATGTATATGTTTTTGTTTGAACACCTGTTTTCAATTTTGGGGTCTATACTTGTTAGTATAATTGCTAGATCACATCGTAATTCTGTGATTAACCATTTGATAAATCATCAGACTTTCAGTGCCTGCACCATTTTAAATTCCCATTAGCAATGTATGAGGATTCTAATTTCACCATGCCCTTACTAACACTTATTATTTTTCATTTTTTGGCTGTAGTCCTCTTACCGGTTGTGAAGCAGTATCTCATTGAGGTTTTGATTTGCATTTACTTGATGGCTAAGGATGTTGGCCATCACTTTATGCACTTGGTGACCATTTGTATCTCTTCTTTGGAAAAAAAAGTCCATTCAAGCCTTTTGTCCATTTTAAAAACAGGCTGTTTTTTTGTTGTTGAATTGTGGCAGTTTATATATTCTTGGATGATAAACCTTTATCAAACATACAGTTTGCAAAGATTTACTCCCAATCTGTGAGTAGTCTTCTTTACCTTCTCAGTAGTGTCTTTTATGCACAAAAGTTTTAAATTTTGATGGTGTCCAATTTATCTATGACTTCTTTTGCTACTTTGCTTTTGATGACATACCCAAGAAACCATTTCCAAATCCAAAGTTATGAAGACTTACCTCTGTTTTCTTCTAAGAATTTTATAGTTTTAGTTCTTACATTTAGGTTTTTCTACATCTATTGTGATTTTTGTGAGCTTTTTTTTTTTAATATACTATATTACATTAATTGATTTTCAGATGTCAATTCAAACTTAACTGGGATAAATTCCCATTTGGTCATGGTGTATGATTCTTTTAATATGTTGACAGCTTTAGTTGTCAGGATTTTATTGAATATTTTAATATCCGTATTCATCAAAATCTAAAACTTTTTAATCTAAATTATCTAATTTATTGACATAAAATTGTTCATATTATTTTTATAATCCTTTTGATTTCTGTAAAGTTGGTAATAATGTCCTGTCTTTCAGTTCTGATTCTAGTAATATGAGTCTTCTTTAAAAAAAAAAATTGGTCAGTCTAACTAAAGGTTTGTCAATTTTGTTGATCCTTTCCAAAAGAAAAAAACAACCAGCTATTGGTTTTATTATTTCTATTGTTTTTCTGTTCTCTATTTCATTAATTTTCATCATTATTATTTTCTTCCTTCGGCTTACTTTAGATTTAGCATATTTTTTCAGGGATTTAAGGTGGAAAGTTAGGTTATTGTTTTCAAAAATTTCTTCTTACTGGTATTCAAAGTACAAATTTTCCTCTAAGCACCGTTTTAGCAGCATCACTAAGTTTTGGTATGTTGTATCTTTATCTCTATCTCAAAGTATTTTCTAACTTCCAATTTTATTTCTTTTTTTTTTTTTTTGACTCATTAGTTACTTTTAGTGTGTTGTTTGTTTAAATAGTTACAAATTTCCCAAGTTTCCTTCTGTTACTGGTTTCTAATTTTATTTTATTGTGGTTAGAGAACATAGTTTGGATATTTTGATTCTTTCAAACTTTTGAGGTTTGTTTGGTGGTCTAGCATGTGTTCTGTCTTGGAGAAGGTTCCATGTAAACTTCACTGGGTTTGCTGTTGTTGGAAGGAGTGTTTTATAGATGTCTGATTAACAGTGTTGTTCAAGTCATTTATTTCCTTGTTGATTTTCTTCCTAGTTATTTTATCCATTATTGAAATTGGTGTGTTGTTGAATGGTCTATTTCTCTTTTCATTTCTGCCATGTTTTGCTTCATGTGTTTTAGCTGTTCCTAAATGCATGTTTATAATTGTTCTATCTTCTTAATAGACTGACCCTTTTATAATTACAAAAATGTTACTCTTTAGTAACATTTTTTTTTTTTTGCTTGAAAGTCTATTTTGTCTGTTAGTCTAGCCACTTCAGTTTCTCTGTGGTTGTTGATTGCATGACATCTCTTTTTCCATGCTTTTACTTTTATTTTATTTGTACCTTTGAATCTAAAATTGTGTCTCCTGTAGACAGTATGTATTTGGATCCTTTTTTTGGTCCAGTTTGATGATCTCTGTCTTTGGATTGAATTTTTAATCTAGTCACACTTTCTTGTTAATATAGATATAACTGGATTTACATGGCTGTTCTGCTTTTTGCTTTCTGTATGTCTCATTCCATGTCTTTTTTCATTCCTCTATTTTTCATTTCCTTTAAAAAATTAATTTCTAATGTAGCATTTTAATTTCTTTAATGAATTTTTTCACTGTATTTTTGAGTTATTATCTTAGTGGTTGCTCTAAGGCTTACCATCTTACATCTTAACTTATCGCAATCAGCTTCAGATTTATACTCATTTAATGCCACAGGGATATAGAAACACTACTCCTGTATAGCTCTGTTCCTTCCCCCACCTTTTTGTGTTGTTATTGCTACACACATTACATCTATGAATGTTACAATTCCAACAACACATTGTTACAATTATTATTTAATGTAATTCTATGTATTTTAAAGGAGCTGGGAGAAGTAAGTAAAGCAACTATATATTTATAGCTTTTGTTATAATAACCTTCTTATTTATTTTTGGTTCTTGCCATTTTTTTTTCCTGTGGATTTGAATTATCATTTCATATTCTTAACCCAGAACAAGTGCTACCTTCTATGTAGAATCCAGCCCTTGAGATTGGCCTCTGAAGCGAGGTGAAATTCCCCATATTGGCCGGCAGATGGCACTATTAGGGCACCGAAAAGCTGCATTCATCTTTGCACTGACTTAGGCTGCAATAAAGGTTCTGGAACTGAATTGATAAGATAAAGAATGGTTGAAATGATGATTAGAACTGCATGAGAGATCTGTGAGGCTCACCATTTTCTGATGACACTACCATGTGTGAATCTCTTTCTAGAGAAATGGCTTCAAATTAGTCATTTTTACATTTTGTGGCCACTATTTGCACTGTTATGTTGATGCCAGAGAATGGATACAAGAGGTAATTTAGGTAAAGAGAGAGAAAGCCTCGATGAAAATGTGGCTGGCAAAGGCTGCAGGACCCCTGCATTGTGTTTACAGAATGCAAAAAGAACTCCTAAAATGCCAATGCATGTATCCCTGCCCCCTACCTCAGCTACCAGAGGAGGGAAATGGACATTTTATTTATCGTCGAATAAAGATCTCCTTTATTAAGAAGCCCCAGGGGTTAATTTTGCCTAGAGTTTGTGTGATGATACTACATTTTAGTTTCAACAAAAGGGAACAATGGAGGGAATTTGCCAGCTGCAGGATATTATTACTGTTCCTTGACATAAAATAAATGTTGATAAAATTTATACTAATTCTGAAAGTTTTGTGTTGTGAAAAAGAGAGAAGCTTCTGTTCTTTTGTCTTATTTAGTTCCAGAGGTAGAAATTGAACTGCTTCTACCTTTGCCATGCTCTATATTTTCTTTATTGCTTTCCTATACTCATCTTTTTTTTTTTCTTTTCCTAAAACATCTGTGATATGTGTCTTTCCCTCTCCTCTCCAAACCCAAAATGCTGAGTAGCCTTGGAATTGATAGATGCAAGAAACAACCTATTACTTTGCCCCCATTTTAATCCTTGGTTGCAAGTATAAGCAAACTTCTATTTCTTGTATTCATTTCTCATTCAGAACTTTAAGATTTTCTTTGTACTAACTTGTTAAGTTCTTGAGTGTAGCCTTGAAAATCCTGCCTTCTATTAGCAATCACTAGCAAAAGGAATCTCAGAAAAATAAAAGGGAGAAAAAGACTCTGTCTTTCCCTATAACTGTACATACTCTTCTCCTTGTATTCATAAAGATGTAATATAAGCCTATTCCAATGTATTTCTATTTAAGCAAAGTGTTTGAAAGTCTTTGTTATTTTTTATTTAACACAAGTCATGACAGGTGGCTACTGGGCTCTGCATGCTTCTCCTTTTGATCTTGGAAGAATATGAGTAACAGTGGAAGCAAAGAAGCAAAGTGGACCCTCTGCTTTCCTCCCCACATCTTCTCACCTAGGATTAATACCCCTGCCTACCGCAGTGGGAAAGGATGTCTATAATTTTATTTTCTTCAGGCTGTCCTTCCAAACATCTCTATTTTAACTGCCTGGTTTTCAAATTTGAGGTTTTTTCCTTTGCATTTTAGTAAGTTCACTCCCAAACTTTAAAACCCAAAGAAAATGTTTAGAAAGTAATAAAATTTGAGGTCTTTGTTTTAAAGATAATGCAAAAATATTCTAGGAAAATATGTGAGGGTATAGCTATGTTACATTGCCTTTTTACGGCAGGGAAGAAACTGAGATTGTATACATATGGATGAAATACCTTTATGAAGTAAGTGTTTCAATTGAGAGGATAGTTAAACATGATAGTTCATGACAACGAAGAGTTAAGAGAAAATCATTTGTATTAGTGGGTTAAATACATTCTGAGGCCATAAAATGGATTTTTGGCAGCTATATTAAGATGGCTATATTTATTGATATAAGAATAGGGAATAGGAAAATGAGAGTATAGGATAATTACTATGATATCATTTCACTTGTGTAAATTTGTGTAAGTGTGGGCGTATTATCAGTGGCTATTTCTGGGTAGTGGGATTTTGAGTGGATTAAAAATAATTTTTAAAATATTTTTCTTTACTTATTTCATCAATAGCACCTCATAAAACCATTATGTAGCTTTGAAAAGAAAAAAAAACCAATAATCCTCTTGAATGAATCTTCCAATAATTGTTCTCACTTGATGAGGTTGAAATCTGAGCCCATAAGATAAAGGTAGATTAAAGGGACGGAAGCTCAGTGAGCTCTCGATATACTCTCAGCAGTAAAAATGGTAAAATAAAAAGAACGACTTCTAAGGGATGATAGAAGATCAGAGTCAGAGGGTAGGGGAACAGCAGCAGACCTAGCTCTAGAATTTCAGAAAACCAGGAAATAACTTTGGAGATAATGCTTAAAAATGATTGATTTTTATGTTTTCTGTTTTTCAGTTTTTTGTGTATGCTACATTCTGGATGATTTTCAGAGTTAAATCTGGTCTGCTATTCAATCATATTTTTGAATTTTTAAATTCAATATTATGTGTATAAGATTTACATAACTTTTTGTAACTTTCCTTGTCCTTGTTTTGAATTTCATGTTCTTGTTTCATAGTAATATTCTCTCTTTAATTGTCTCTTTTATGTTTATATTTTAAATTCTTGTGGGTACCCTGTTATTTTTATTTCCTAATCTATAAGGTCTCCTGATTTTTGAGTTTTTTTGGGTGTCTTTTCAGAATATTGTTTTCCTTGAATCGTTGATGAGGATGCCTGTGAAAGTAGTCTCAGTTGTGGGTCCCTCCAGAACAAAGATTACTTTGTAGCATTAATGCTGGCCCTTTGTGAGGTGTGGCTCTGGCTCCCAGCTTCAGATGGGTGCTCTTGGTGTCCTGGCTGAGTGTTTTCAGCTTTTTGTTCCTATAGAATGCTTTGTCCTTGTTGTCACCTGAAGTTGGATATTTATTGTTTTTTCCTATGATTTCTCTGTGTTTAGAGAAAGAGATCAGCATTTCAGTACTTACTTACTCTTTCTTCTAGAATCAGAAGCCCAAGATTTATTTATTTAGTTTTTTACATTATAACTGGACAAGCTTTGATACTTTGCTTTTTTTTTTTTTTTTCTTTTGATACTTTGCTTTTCAAACACCCAGTAATGACCAATGGTAAAACCTTTGGAATGAAAAAGGAAGTGATGGGGATGACTTACTGGAGCATAAGTACACTGGGAAATGTGTGCCTTTTCAGATCTTCTGCCTAAATGGAATAAAACCTAAGTGGGAAGAGATGGGAATAAAAGTTGACAGCCGGCTGACTCTAACAGGGCTTTTAAATCATTCGAGAAGAGTGTGTAGCAATCAGTGTCTGAATCAGGAAGCGATCACAAGACAGTACCAATGAGCAGAGGCCGGTGCGGGCTCCCCAGAGCAGACCATCCAAAAACACGACTGTACTGTGAGCACATGACTGTGAGATAATCTGTGAGTTCTGTCCTCCTCTTCTCTCTTTTGAGATAAACCGACCCCCATTTCAACGTTCACTATTTGACAAGATAATCTCACCTCCCATCATGTTACCTTTTATCTCTGAGGACTTTTAGTGCCTGGCGTCACTTAGGATTGGGTGAATTTTCCTGTCTGACCATCTCTCTGGTTATTTGCTCCTATATAGATTTTCTGCAATAATTAAGAGTTCCCTGGTGATTGGCTGCTGTTGACCCAATAACTGTCAGGAACAATATCTGAGTCTTCACCCTTCCTTCAGTGGAGGCAACCTAGTTTCCACTGAGAAAGGCAGCTGACAATCTGTGGACTGGGTGATAAGATGAGAAAAAAGGAGAATTAAGGGCATAGAAAGTCTGATCTCAAAGTTGTTTCACTGTGTTGCAGCTGTGTGTTTCTTAGACCCGCCTCCCCTCTCCCTTGTTGGGTCCTCTTCCTCAGTGTGTACCAGGAAGGGGTACTGGATATCTCTTCTCAGTTACTCCCTGGAAGTTGTCGTCCCCCACCCCCCAGTACTGTGTCCTTCCTGCTTCCTCTGAGCTCTGTCACAGCCCTCTGATCATTTCAACACCTGGCACTCCTGGGCAGAGTCCCCCAGAGAGGCTGTTTCTCCGTGGGGATCTGTGGAGGAGAGTATGAATGAGCTGCAGCAGCTCTAAGGAGACTCACAGGATGCCATGAATTCAACACCAAACAGACTCTAGCTTTAAAGTATGATGCAGCAGAGGAAGCACAGCATACATATCCTATGTTGTTACTTAAAAAAAATGTTTATTCGTATTTACATTTGTTGTTATTAGTGGAGGTACTGGGAATTGAACCCAGGACTTTGTGCATGCTACGCACAGTGCCCTACCACTGAGCTATGCCCCACCCCAGCATGCAAATATATACATTCCTAGTGAGAATTCCTAAAATAGCCCCAGCACAGCTTCCAGGCCCCACCACTGCAGGAGCCATGCTTGTTGGTAAGACGAGGCAAACTGTATGAGCGCCCCTAGTGCAAGGAAGCTGGGATCCCTTGTCAGTTACGTGTGTTCCTGGGTGTGTTGCGTTCTGTGTTTTGCAGCTGGATCACATTCATTATGTTATGCAATAGAGAATCCCAGTAGCCAGGTTCTGGTTTCTCTGAGAAACACTGCACAGAACCAGGCAACCTTAGAAACATGGCTCTCTGATGATCAGTGTGCATGTGGTATGTTTCTTATGTAACTAGTGTGATCCATTTTCACTTCTGGGCTTGGAGGGGAGTTTGACAGTCCAGTGTTAAGTCCCCGCCTTCTAGTGGGACCACTCACATGTCTCCTTGTTCTTTTCCTTTGTTCTTTACAATATCCCCCACAAAGTTGTGAGAAGTTTGCCAGAAAAGCATACAGGCTAAGGAACCGTGGAAGAGAAATCAACTTCCCTGGGCTGGCCTCATGGTGAGGCACTGTTTGGGGAACATCAGTAGTGGTTTAGCAGACATTCCTGGGCCCATGGCACAATGTGTTTGAGAAAACCAAACCCAGTTTCATACGTGGAACCGTGAATAGAAATGTCTGCAAGAGTCAGGCTGGGAAGGGCCTTATATGATATGCCCTGTGGGCTGTGGAGATTAGACAGCGTTCTAAGAGGGAATATGAATCAGTGTGGGCAGGAGTGGTGGCCAGGGTTCCACTTAGAAGGCCATCTATGTGATTGGGGTGTGAAAAGAAGTGTTGGCAATTAGGAAGGAGAGCAGATGATATTTATGGGGAAAATAGTTAAGAAATGGAGTAGTGGGGCTTCACAGATGATCTTTTGAGTGAAATTTTGAAATAGTAAAGGTATGCTCTTGGTTTCTGATGTGGGCATTTGAGTGTGTTCTGAAGTCATTACTCAAATGATGGAAGTGGGGAGATACTAATTTCTCTGTGTAATATCTTAATCGCTTAAAAGGCTCTGGTAACTGATAAAGAATTATCTTTGTCTTGTGCTGAGTATAAAGCTTAGCTTGATATACATACACTTGGGAAGCATTTGTGATGATTCTTTATACATGTTGGAAGAATCTTAAAGTTACTGAACTATTTCATAAATCCATCAATTCACCCAAAAGCAACTTGGGAAGTGTGAAATATCATAACAACCTGAGGATAAAACAATGGAATAATTAAGGAATATTAAGGAAGTATAGTCAATCACCTTTGTGCCCAGTTGCTCATCTCTGAGTATTAAAAACTGGTGAATAAACATAGGGATCCAATTGAGGGTCAACATAATATATTGGTTTTATCACTAGTAGAGCTGGATTAAGAATGCAGGAGAATATTCTATTTTTTTTCTTCCTTTAAAACCTTGGAACCAGCAGCATCTTGATTTGCCCTCCCCCCATCCATTGAGGACTGCCAGGTGGGGGAGGGGGGAAGCTGGACACTGACTTCAGCCAGCTGGTTGCCAGGCAACCCAGGGGGATCTGCACGGATCTTCCAGCAGACTACCTTGCCAGTCTCTTCGGAACAGAACATAAATTGATTTAATATCCAGGACACTCTGTACCCTCCGCCAAAAATGCATTCTCTAAGCTATTTCTCATCATGAATTATGTCTAGCTACATTTTTCAATATATCTCAACAGAAGATTTCAATATATCTCGACTCACGACAGTATGAAAACATGCCAAATAATAATGTCAACAAAATTAAAATTGCTTATAAATATCAATTCAGAATATGAATTTTCTTATTAAAATTTCATAAATAATGTAAATATGAAACACCCTTTTGTTGTATATTAAAGTCCAAAGAGTTGAGAGTCCAAAACTTCATCCTCCACTATTTCATATTCATCTTATTCTGAGGTGGAAGGGCTTTATTTGGGGGTCATGTTTCTTCTTCTGTGCCTAATTTCTGGGCTTTCTCTTGATGGACTGGGGCAAGATTCCTTTAGTACTTCCCAATTTTAATTGCCCTAACATGGAGGCTTTTAGTTAATTTTGACTTACCCAAGTGGAAATATATCATTTTCCCCAAACCAGTCCAGTACATAAGATATTAAAAACAAATGCAAATTCCTAGCCATATGGCAGTATCTCAAGCAAAATAATATTCCCAGGACACTGTATATAACTTCAACCCAACTGCTATTTTAACCAAAGTCTCTGTGAGAAACCAGTGGTTCTGGCGGGTAGGAAGGTAGACCAAGAAATGTGAGAGAAAGGAGGAAGTCTAGATGCCAGCTTTGTCAGAATGCCAGCCAGTCTGGGGAGGTTGTCTGGAGCCTAAAAATGGAATTTGGGTTTAAAATTCAATTGTGGGAAATCATCTGGTCGAAAAATAGGAGTATGGGTAGAGGAAGAAATGCAAATGGGAGATGTTTCCGCAGGTAGACTTACTCATTCCCATATTATCGTGAACAACCCTGTGCTCAGTGGTGTAATTTAGGTCCAAGAACCTTGTTCTTTCTGTCTTGAAAAATGTCACTGTTGCCTCTGTAATACATCTATCCTGATGGTGGCACTTGTCTTCTGTATCCTCACAACGGGTAAATCCTGTTATTTGGTGGGCTGGTGTCCTTGTCTGGTGTTTCCTGTTTAATATTTGCAACTAGCTGGCATCAAGCAAGTGAAAGAGAAGTGTTTTTTTTATTTGTTGGGTAATTCAGCAGGGGTTTTATGTCAAGAAAAAATGCTTCGTCTGTTCCATTATCATCTCCCATTTGCATTTCTCCCTCTATCCATACTCCTATTTTTCAACCAGATGATTTGGCCCATGGTATGAAACAGTCATGTGAAGTCACAGAATTAGTATTTCAGAGTTGCAAGGGAACGTAGAAGTGATCTAGTTCAGTGGAAGAACCTTCTTCTGCCATCTTTTATATCTTCTCTCCTACAAAGCAGTGTTCCTCCCCAATGAGATAAGATCGTGGTATGATCATATTACCCCATGATTCCAGCTTACAGCCTTTGTCATATCCTCAACAGGAGAGGATCGTATATTTTATTCAGTTTGTTAGAATGTCATTCTTATATATAAGTAAACAGGGGAGAAAGGAAAGCTCTCTCTTACAGTAGAAAGCCAACTGCTAAGTATACAGGAATGATTAAACTGGGAAAATATTATTTGGCAACTATCATAATAATTAACTCAGGCAAGAATCATCCATGGATGTTAAAACTAGCAAGTTCAAATTTGAGGGGTAACAGGATATTTATAATCACAAAGTGTCCCTCCTCCCCCCACCAAAGATATTTACATAATCACAAAGTACCCCTTCCCTCCAACCCTCAATTAGTTAGGAAAGTTTAACTTTGCACTTGGAGTAATCTAACAGGCACCACTTTTAATCAAATGATCAAAATTGAGTTTACTACTAATGAGACAAATGCACAGCAAGTGCCTCACGATATGATCTGTTGGGAAGAACAAAACATCTCTGAGTTAGTCCTGCCCCAAATTCATAACCTGAATCTCCTGGGAAGGAAACAAACTCAATGATGGATGTTCTGCAAAATACCAGGCCTAAAATCTTTAAAAACATTACTGTCGTGGAATACAAAGCATGACTCAGGAAACATTCTACGTGAATGGAAACCAAACCAAACAGAAATAACTTTATGCAGTGTATAATCCTGGAGTTTTTTTTTTTTTTTTCCATTTTGCTGTAAAGGACATTACTGGAATAATTACTAAAACGTAGAGTATGTCTGCAGATTAGATAATAGTATTGTATCAATGTTAATTTCTTAGTTTTGATAGCTATATTGTAATTGTGTAAGGGGTGCCCTTATTTTTAGGAAACGCACTCTAACTAAGGAAAAGGGGCGTTATGTCTGAACTCATCATGTCTGCTACTTATTCTGGTTTTGAAAAAATGTGTATGTTTGTGTGTGTCTGTGTGTATGGAGAGAGAGAGGATGGAAATAAGGTAAATATAATGATAACCTTTTTTGGAATCTGAGTACATATGTGGATTCCTTATACTAGTTTTTAAATTTTTTTTTAAGTTTCAAATTATGTCTAAATTTAGAAAGTCAGTTTGATGAAGATTTCATCAGAACATGAAAACTAGACATTATTTCCCTGTATTAATTTTTTTATTTTTAAAAGCATTGATATGTTTTGTGTTAGAAGCAATACAATTTCAGATTCCGTAGAGATGACCTCTTACAATAAATGATGAATTATTTTTTATTTGGTGTTTTTATTGTTGTGATGACTTGTCTGGAAAGTAACCAAAGTTCCGTAGCATCAAGAACACCTGTAAGTTTCTCAGTTGGCATTTATAAGTCTGTGAAACAGAGAAAGAACTCTTCTGTAAATCAGAAGACCAGGATTCTACTTTTGGTTCTGGCGTTAAATAAAGAAATTTTTGAATCTAGGCTCTTAGCCTATAAACCTGGCCCTTCAATGGAAGGTGAAGAAATTGGAAGTGGAAAGAAAGCTAGGACCCGCTGAAATTACATTTAATACACATTAGAGGAAAACTGTTAGGGTGAAATTCAAAGACATTTTCTAAACCATTGTAACTTTTCAAGTGTTCATTATTATAAGTATTGTCAAGTGTTTCTTCGTAGTGACAAGTAGTGAAATGCTTAAAACAGAAAGCGTGTGTGTGCGTGTGTGTCCGTATGTGTTTCAAGAACAGAAGAATGGAGGTTGCAAACCATAAGCCTGTTTCAGCATTCGCCTGACAAAGGGGGAGGTCAGGGACGAAAACATGGGTGTTTGTGTTTAGGAAGAGGAAAAGCAATTAGTATAAATCCTTGGAATCTAGAGGAAAAAAGAGGTGAATGGGATGGTATGAATGCAGCCCACAGCATCATGACAGGGCTTAAAGAATAGGAGTGACTACAGTAGACCCCCCCTTACCCTAGGGGATATGCTCCAAGACCCCTGTAGATGCTTGGAACTACAAATGGTACCAAACCCTATATATATACTATGTTTTTTCTTATACATGCAAACCTAGAGTAAAGTTTAAATTAGGCACAGTAAGAGATTAACAACCATAACTAATACTACAGTAGGACAGTTACAACAATATTCTGTAATAAAAGTTACATGAATGTGGTCTCTCAAAATATTTTATTGTACAAATTTAATGCCTTTTCCATCCTAATTAAACACCTGTCACACATTGTGGTTGTAACTTTTGTAGTTGGAGGTGCGACAACAAAACTAGTACAGATTTCTTTTTCTTTCTTCGCAATTTCTTGGATAGAAGATTCATTCTTACCATAGATGATAGCAACCTCAACATACGATTTCTTTTTCTTTTTCTTTTTCTTTTTTTTTTCCTTTACAAAACTAAAGCTGATTCTTTTAGGGGCTAATGAGGAATGATTCAGATATACAACCTTCCAGGCATCTAATAATGCAAGAATATCTAGATCCCAGAGGAATGTGTACACGAGAAAAATACTAAAATCAAACCAAACTACACACTACAGAGATCTTGCCTTAAGTATTACTCGAGTTAGTTTGAATTTGGTGTTGACTGGAAGTAAATTGGAGGTTATATTCGACAAAAAGAAAGGATATTGAGCTCTGATAATCCGTATTAAGCTGGGCTTGCTTCAATTTTTTTCCTCTCTCCCTTTCCTCTAGATATGTATGCATGTACTTTTAACTGCGATTATGAGAAAGGAGATAAGTTCTTTTAACACTTCCAAAGATGTAAAGAGCTAAGAAATGTTCTGGGGAGAATGGCAGTCCTGGAAGGGAATCCACGCAGCACAAGAATCAGTTCCATGTCGGCAAAGTGACTCTATTAATTATATTTCCCTATAAAACATAGAAAAATATGAAAACAGACATTTAAAAAAATTTAGTGAGGTTAAGTGATAGATCGACTCAGAGTACCTTTAATTTCAACACACCTTCGAAGCTGCAGATGAGAATTAGTCCTAAGAAATAGAGACTCAGACTCTGTCCAGCCAAGCTGTAGATTTTCTCATTTATTCTCCAGAGTGAAGCCTCTTTTGGGAAACACATTCCTCAGAGCTGATTTTACATCCTTGTTTCTCAGGCTATAGATCAGTGGGTTCAGCATGGGAGTTACAAGATTATTCAATATCTGAATTATAGCACCAAGCAAAGCACTGGGACTGGGCTGCAGATAGATGATGATGACTGGCCCATAAGCACAAAGAATTGCAGTGATGTGTGCGCTGCAGGTGGAGAATGCTCGTTGCCTGCCCTCTGCTGAGCGAATTTTTGATATGGCAATCCCAATGCGAGTGTAGGAAAGAAGGATGAGAGAAAAGCAAATGAGAGACAAAAGACCAACATTTGTAAAACCTACCCTCTGGGCCAGAGAAGTGTCCCCACAGGCCAGAGGTAAGATTGCAGGTATGTCACAGAAGTAATAGCCCACCTTGTTGGAGCCACAGTAGGACAACTGGAAGGTGAGGGAGGTTAGGACAGTGGCATGGACACAGCCACCCATCCAGGTGCCTGTGGCCAAGATGCAGCAGACCCTGTGGTTCATTATGGCCATGTATCTCAAAGGATAACGTATGGCAACAGAGCGGTCCAAGGCCATGACCGTGTACAGGAAACACTCAGTACAGCCCAGGAAATGGTAGAAGAAGAGCTGGACAGCACAGCCCTGAAAAGAGATACCTTGACTCTGTCCTGAAAGGTAGGACAGCATCTTGGGAGCAGTTGTTGAAGAGAAACCCAGGTCAAACGTGGAGAGGTTTCCCAGGAAAAAATACATTGGAGTGTGAAGGTGAGGGGAGGAGATGACAGCTGTAAGGATGAGCACGTTTCCCAGGAGGGTGCATGCGTACAGCCATGAGAACAGGAAGACAAGGACAGGCTCGAGGCCTTCTGTCTCGGGGATTCCCAGAAGGATGAATTCGGTCACCACTGTGTGATTTCTCATTTTTATGCAGGAATCAACTCTTGGGTGTCTGTGAAAAGAAATTTGTGGTTAAATTTCATATGTATGTCAATTAGCCACGTTTAAATCAGTGAAACAGAAAAGGAGCAAGTGACCGGATATTTGCAGAGTGGTGCTTCCTGACAGCTCTGCCTCGGCAGGCCTGCTTCCCTCCGTAGTGGGGCTCTATCTGCAGTGCAGTTTCTACTTACAGATGCTCCTCATTACAGCCGCACCAAGAAGCCTTCCCTGGCCACTCTCCTATCTTCCATTCTTCATATACACCATTAAATTGCTTTAATTTTGAATGCTACTTTGTGATTCTAAAGAGACAAGTATAAAGACTCAATAAGGTCCCATCCAAGTTTCTTTTTTTTTTTTTAAACATTTTTTATTGATTTATAATCATTTTACGATGTTGTATCAAATTCCAGTGTAGAGCACAATTTTTCAGTTATACATGAACATATATATGTTCATTGTCACATTTTTTTCTCTGTTTGCTACCCTAAGGTCTTGTGTATATTTCCCTGTGCTATACAGTATAATCTTGTTTCTGACATTCATCTGAGAATATGTGGTAACATGAATGCCCCCAAAATCATTTATGATCACATAAGCCATACTTACAAAAGATACAGACTCTTTACCACATTGTCTCCCTAGGTATGAAGATCAAAATGAGAAACTAGCCAAAAGAAGGGTCTTGGATAGCTCTTAATAAACAAAATTACTTTAACAGGACCTATATGCTCCAGATTTCAGGACACATGAGTAACTGGTAGTCTCTATTTCAGTTTCCAAAATCTGTTAATAGTTTAACCAGATCTAAGTTAAGCAATAACCCAATTTTGTGGCAGTTCCAGGCACAGGGGTACCTTTCAAATTTGCATACTTTGAAAAATTCGGATACTTTTTTCAACCTGTTTTAACTTTTCTAATGCAGTGAGGTCTTTAAATTTTAGATCAACCCATGAATCCTACTGCCTAGGACCCTCTCTCTTTTCTCTCTTTCTTTTTTCCCTTTGGTGATTTTGACAGGAGGGAGAGAGTCAGAGCCAAATCTTTTTTTTTTTAAGTGAAGGACAAAATTTGGGCACTTACAAGGCAAAGAGGGCACATAACTGGCTGGTGCTGTTGAATGTTGTTTTTATTTCCTTCTCCACAGAAGGAAGGAGCCCTTTCCTGCTAAACTCCCATCAGCTTGCAGCCTGCTGGTCCATATCCTGAATTCTTCTCTTTTTCAATCACTTTCAAATAGAATGTCACACATCTAAGTGTACTTTCACTTCCACACAGTAACTTCCCCTCTGATTCTAGGAACTACAGTAATTCCCAGACACCAAAGATTTTAAATAACCTTGGCCTTCCTTTGGGTATTAATCTCCCAAGTCAGGGATCTTACTGCGTAAGGGAGCAATTAACTGCTTGGTATAACTGAACCTTAGAAATGAGACAAAGAGAAAGGAACTGATTAAAGATTAAATCTTCTGATTTCCTTTGTGAAATACTTAGGTGGAATAGTAATTTTAAAAATTTCTTTGGCACACATATCACATATTTATATGTACATTTATATATTTACTACTTTTTCACGTGTATATGTTGTTTTAATGAATATGTTATTTTACTTCTTGTATCAATGGGATTGACTTACTGCAAGCAGTAGTACCTGGCATAGCTCAGAGAATTAAATAAATTGAGGAAAACTAGGCTCCTTGAGGGTGGGAATTAGGGCGGCTGCAGGGGTCTCAGAGTAAGAATTCACAGAGCAGCCCCAGGCCCCGCCAGCAGATGATTCAGCCTCAGCTGCCTTTTGCTTCTGTGCGCCTCAGCTCCAGATTCAGATCTGATTTCCTGGGCTGCGTCACATGCCTACCTCTGTGGCCAGGGCATAGGGTACGGTGGAATGGAGACGTGCAGTTCACAGGGTAGGGGAAAGGCCCATCACGAGGAGAAGGGGGAAGAAACATGCTGAGAGGCCAAAGAGAATTTCAAGCTATAACTTGAGGTGTGTTTCACTTGGCATCTGTTCAAGCCTCTAACTTAAATGCCTTGAATACTCAATAAATATTTGGGGGTGGTGGATTTTCAAATCCCTCATTGAATGCATTCATTCATTTGCTTATTTATGCATACATGGATCGATTTATCCCCCCAAATACTGATTACTAATTATGTCAGGCGGGGCATTAATTATTTTCCAGGAGAGCCTGCAAGATCGAGGAGGGGGTGGTTACACATAGTCCGTCTGCTCAAAACACTTGAGTCAATCTGAAAGGGAAAGAGTGTTTGACAGTCTGATTTAAACCTCATAAAACTCTGATGAAGTCTACAGATGAGGCAAGTTAGGATCAAAGAACTTAACTTGCCCCAAATCATGGAGCTTACTCTGCAAAGAACTGAGCTTTGGCCTCTTCTTTATGAATTTTGGCCCTGAGGTTCCTGATGATCAGGATTCAGTGTTTAAGGAGTGTTTGGGTAATTATACTATTCCACATATGTCTGCAATTTTGATTTAACAAGTAAACCTACTGTGCTTCCTGCACATTTAACTAGTGATAAAAGGATGTCAAAGTTAATAATTCTACCTTCCTATTTATCCTGGATTGTCTTAAGCGTTTTGAAGCATGATGACTGAAACACAGGCTGTACAAGTAAAAAAGATGATAAACAGGCCTTTTTTCCCCCCTGGTTTACAGCAGAGTGAGTCACTTATATATATATGTATGTATATCCTTTAAAAATTCTTTTTCATTACAGGTTAACACAAGCCATTGAATAGAATTCTCTGTGCTATACGGGAGGAGATTGTTATTTGTCTATTCTGTGCATAGTAGTTTGTATGTTCCAATCCCAAACTTCCAATTTATCCCTCTCTCCTACCTTTCCCCCCAAGTAATCATAAGTTTGTTTTCTATGTCTGTGAGTCTATTTCTGTTTTGAAATAAGTTCATTTGTGTCATTTTTAAAGATTCTACATATAAGTGATATAATATGATATTTGTCTTTCTCTGTCTGACTTACTTCACTTAGTATGATAATCTCCAGGTCCATCCATGTTGCTTCAAGTAACACCATCTCATTACTTTTTATGGCTGAGTGTTATTCCATTGTATAAACATACCACATCTTCTTTATCCATTCATCTGTCAGTGGACATTTAGGTTGATCCATGTCTTGGCTATTGTAAATAATGCTGCTATGAACATTGGGATGCATATATCATTTTGATTTAGACTTTTCTCTGGATATATACCCAAGAGCAGGATTGCTGGATCATGTGATAAGTCTGTTTTTAGTTTTTTATGGAACCTCCAAACTGTTCTCCATAGTGGCTACACCAATTTAAATTCCTAGCAACAGTGTAGGAGGATTCCTTTTTCCTCACACCCTCTCCAGAATTTATTAGTTGTAGACTTTACTATGATGGACATTCTGACTGATGTGAGGTGATACCTCATTGTAGTTTTAATTTGCATTTCTTGAATAATTTGTGATGTTGGGCATCTTTTCATGTGCCTCTGCCATCTGTATGTCTTCTTTGAAGAAATGTCTATTTAGATACTATGCTTTTGATCAGAAATACCATTCAATTTAGCTTGGTCAGCAAAAATGTATTTGGGGAGGCATGTGACACGAACTATCTTAGAAGTCCAACCCAGATGTTTTAGAATCAAGGTGGCATGTGCTAAATTAATATCATAGTCACAGTGAAAACACAAACGTTCTACACTCAGTAATGATGCCTATTGTACACCCCAAATAGGGATCAGATCTCATTTGGGCAGACTTTAACAAGAGCCTTGCAAGCATACAGTGTTTGATAATAAAGGTCACACAGAAAACTAAATGGTAGAAGGATATACTTGACCCACGTTGTACAGTGGGTGTACCATTTTACATTCCCATCAACCATGCACAATGGTTCCAATGTCCTCACATCTCTTTTTTTTTTTTTTGCCTCTTATTTTTCCTTTGTATTTTTGGTTTCCGGTAAGAGCCATTCTAATGGGTGTGAGGTGATGTCCCATTGTAAATCAGATTTGCATTTCCCTAATGATTAGTGATATTGAGCATCTTTTCATATGTCTGTTGGCCATTTGTATTTCTTCTTTTTGAGAGATGTCTATTTAAGCCCCTTTTCCCCTCTTTAATTAAGTTGTTTTTGTTGTTGTTGAAGTTAAGAGTTTAAGAAGTGGTATGTGCATATGTGTTTTAAGTAAAATTTTATGTTGTGTGCTATATTAAAGGTTTAGATACAGGAACAATTTAAACTGCTTTATTTTTTTTTTCAATGCCAGTCCTTATAACGCTGATTTAGAAGGAGCCAAAAAAGCAGTCAGAATTCATTCAGATTTAGCTTTGATATATCTTCAACTTTAATGAGAATATATATTTTAATTAGTACATGTGGTTGTTCTGTGTCTTTATTTCACTCATGTTTCTGTCTTTATGTAAAGAAATATACAATCACATCATAATTTGAAAGGGTGAGTAGTATCCATTCATTCATTCAACAAACACACACAGTGCTTACCATGTCACTGGGCTGTGTCCTGTGAATATTAGAGTGAATAAGAGAAATGATCTCTATTCTTACAGAATTTTCCGTTGAATAGAAAATAAATCTATTGAACAACTTTAAATTTAGTGTTATGGGTATCTGCTCATAATCACTATCCAGGCTTTACCGAATATCATAGCATACAGGTTTTTCAATGAATTTCCAGCATTAATAGGAAAGCAGACTAATACTAGAGTTCCCTGAACCTAGCATATCACCTAGGATACATTCCCAAAGGATGCCACTAAGATTCTGTATGCCCTTACATTTTGCTGCTCAGGTTAGGAGGGGCCATCGAACGCGGATATTTATCTATGCTTAAATAAGCTCATGTTGTCCCTTTTGTTTCATGCCTTTTGTAAAGACTGCAATGTATTTTATTTGGGATTTCCACTTTTATGTTTTGTTTTTAATATTTTCAAATAGTTTTGAAACTTTTGAGAGTAAAAATGGAATACAAAACCCACAAATCACTAAAATGTCGTAAAAAATAACAGCTGATGTGTCTGTGGGTTCTCCAGTGAATACTACCCCTCCTTTTTCCCTGGATTCTGGAGGAAATTGAAATAATTATCAAATTCCATATTGTTGGAGGCCCAGTTGGAAAATATAACTTGGTAGGAGAACCAGATATGCATGGTAATTGCACTTGGTCTTCGGGGTATCTTCTCTTCAAACAACACTGGATAGGAAGGCTTTCCCAGTCCTTTCACGCTGGAGAGTAATTTGGGATGTTGTCAGTATGGTACAGGAGGAAGCAGTGACAGTACGAGTTGAGAGGGCTAGACCTGGCTTTACCAAAACTAAATGTGTTGTGAAGGGCAAGACACTTATTTCTATATCTCAGTGCCACCATGTAGAGAGGGGTACAATGGAGAGGGGGTATAATAGTAAAGTCAACATATAAACATGACCTGTGTCAGTGCATATTTAACAGTTATTTACTGAACGCTTTCTGTGTATCATGAGCTCTGGAGAGAGGAAATGAGGATGAGTAAGTTGCCAGGCAGGTCCTTTAGGGTGGTCATGTGGTAGAGGGATAAACAGTAGGTGCTTTGGAGTTAACTGGATCTGCATCTGTGGTCTCGTTTGCCAATGAACGGGCAAACTTGGGTTCATTTGAAGTCTCTAATCGTCAAAGCTCTATTTTACAAAGTGGAAACTACTTATGGCTGGGAGGGTGAGATGAAGATTACCTAAGATGGTATCTGTGAAATGTTCATCATAGTGCCTGAAAAATAGACCATGTTCTGTCAGTGGTAATTAACTCTGTTCTTAGCATTGTTAAGACAGTGAAATGTTTATAGGCAGAAAACAGGAATATTTACATTCCAAGTGGAGTTAAAAAGTGGAATGAAGGATGAATGGCACAGAGATATGCCAGAGATCCTCACTATTCCCAGCCAGGAAAAACTGGCTGCCCATTGTAAGGATAAGAAGTCTGTCTCCAGCTGCTTGCTCTGTCCCTTAGATTCCTTTCCTGGGATTAAGGTACTGAGGATAATATTAGTGATAGAGTTATTTATGGGGTCCCAGGGTTTACACTCAAAGATAGAAAATCTTACTAAGTAGACAAACTATAATGCTTAAGAGGAAGTATTTTCTATTATTCACCTATTTATTTAAAAAGAAGAAATAGGAGAATGATGTTAAAAGACAACGCATTTCTAAAAGACATTACAAAACCCAGAATTTATTCCAGAGCAGTCAATACTACATTGTGGAAAACCCTTTTTAAGGAGCTTTTCACTTCCGTGTTCCTTAAGGAATAGATTAACGAGTTCAGCATGGGTGAGACAATATTATTTAATATTTGCACCGTGGCACCAAGCAAGGGGTTGGGTGTGGGCTGCAGGTAGACAATGACTACAGGTCCATAGGCACAGAGGATTGCAGTGAGGTGGGCACTGCAGGTAGAGAAAGCTTTCTGCCTGCCCTCTGTGGAGCGGATTCTCAAAATGGCAATCCCAGTGTGTGTGTAGGAGACACAAACACTGAACCAAAACATCAAAACCAGAAAGCTGACATTAGTGGAACCCACTCTTTGGGCCAGGGAGCTGTCAGCACAAGCCAGGGGTAAGACAGCGGGAATGTCACAGAAGAAGTAGTCCACCCGATTGGGGCCACAATAGGGTAACTGAAAGGTAAAGGAAGTCAGGATGGTGGCATGAAGACAACCCACTGTCCAAGCTGCCATGACCAAACCAACACAGGGTCCAGGTCTCATGATGAGCAGATACCTCAGCGGGTGACAGATGGCAACAAAGCGATCGTAAGCCATCACGGAGTAGAGGCAGCCTTCAGCAGAACCCAGGAAATGATAGAAGAAGAGCTGTAAAGCACATCCCTTACAAGAAATGGCTTGGCTCTGGCCAGAGGGATAGAGTAGCATCTTGGGACAGGTCACAGATGGGAACAACATGTCAAAAATAGACAGGAGTCCCAAGAAGAAGTACATGGGGGTGTGAAGGGTAGAGGAGGGAACAATTGCTGTAAGGATGAGTAAGTTGCCAAGCAGGGTGAAGAGGTAAATGAATGAGAAGATGACAGAGAGCATAGTCTTCAGTCCCTCTGTCTGAGGTATTCCCAGTAGGATGAACTCATTCAGCTGTGTGTGGCTGCTCATGTTCCTGGAGGGACGGTCTGGGAGAGACAAAAGACAGAAAAACACGAATGTGGAGGCTGATTTGTGACAGACGCAGTACCAATATTCATCATCACTAATCTTTGTTTAAACATACAGATGATGTCGAAATTAAGAGTTAGAAATTCTGCCAAGGACATTCAGGGGCCAGTAAAGCAAATCTATGCCTTCATATCTTGAGGGATCATATTTCTCCACTCATATGGCCATAAAGAAAAATGAAGCTTTAACATAGTGAAATACTGGATGGGATAAGAGAACAAATATCTCAATACTGAGTAAATGAACATAGTTTGACTAATGTCTGCAACCACTGCACAACAGTAAGTGCCCCGGAAGCCTGATCTTCCTGATTCGTTTTCAGATCACCTGTAAGTCATTCAAACACGTGATCGAATACCTTCTATATCTATCAAGCATCAATTTGAGAGCAAAGCATAGTGATACAACACATTGATCATTAAGATTTGGGTTTTATTGGTATCATTATAATTGGATATATTCTTTTTTTTTTTTTTTTTAGCATTTTATTTGACAATATTCATTTAGCTGAGGAGAAACTGCTGGTAGCAAGTCTGGTTATTATCATGAGGTTTTAGGTTGTTTGGAGTCTACCAGCTAAGTCACATTATGTAGATGGTAGGTTTTAGGAAAGTCAATATATAATGATGTAGATACGGATATTTGGTATTTGCTAACAATGGAAAATTTTGAATCCAATGAATATCTTTAAATTTTGCGAATGTTTTGTGTATTTTTCTGATTAAAAATTATTTTGATAAAAATATAACATGAGATCTACCCTCTTACCAGATTTTTAATCGTACCAAATGATATTAACTACAGACACAATGTTGTACAGCAGATCTCTAGAGTTCATTCATCTTGAGTTAGTGAAACCTTATACCTGTTAATTGGCAATTTCCCATTTTCCCCCATCCCTGCCCCTGTCAGCCACCATTCTGCGTTCTGCTTCTAAGATTTTGACTATCAGTTTTATTTTAAAGGAAAAGCAATGTACAGTGTGAAACAGCTGGTAGGGTGTGCTGTGGTCAGCTGTCTGCTACAGTGCTTGATTTTGTGAATCAGCCAAGAAGAGATGCTGCTTTCACTGAAGTTTTTACTGGTATGATTTGATTTTGAGAGAGCAAAAGTGTAAAAAAAAATTGTCTAATTATAATTGTCTGGACTTCTAATTACAATCCCTGGTCATTTTCTATGATTTTCTTTTATAATTAACAGTTACTGATTGATAATTTTGTCTTGTAAAAAAATGAAAGTAGTAAGATAGGTTAATACTATCCATGTATATAAAAGAAATTCTGATGACCTTGAGTTCAGGTTCTACTAGACTACAGGTCTCTGAGGGTAAAGACTGTAATTTGTCATTATCTGAAATATTTATCACAGTGCCTGTGAATAGCTGGCATTTAACTATTTGTTAGACAAATGAAATAAAAAGTTGGAGATTAATTTATGGATATGCCTTGACTGCAAATTCTATGAAGATACCTTGTTTATTCTTGTTCCCCACTGTACCTCTATGACTTAGGAAACACTAGAACCCAATAAATGTGTTTTTTCAATAGAACTTTAGAATGCTCTGAAACGATTCCTTTTGTCTTTAGACTACTATCAGCCTTTTTTTTTTTTTTTTAAATTAATGATTGTAGTGAGTCTGCTTTTACCTTGAGAATCCATGCCTAATAAAAGGAAGTTAGAGATTCTTCTAAATGTATGGTATCTAATTCCTGAATTGGGAAAGATAGGATGAATGAGCCTTGAATATCTTCATAACTGCTGGAAACCGGTAATTTCCTCTTGCTGGAGGAAAAATATATATAAATGATAGGTGGAGGTACAGAGTTAAGGATGGATAATGGAGCTCCCTCAAGAGAAGGAAAAGGAAACAGTCATGATTACTGGAAAATTCTGCAACAAAAAGAAAAACATGAAAAATGAATTAGTCTAAGAATACCTGAAATAGTACAAAAATTATTCACACAGCCATAGGTTCTAGATTTAGATCATGCGTTTAGTTTATATGATACGTAGAACTAGGATAGCATTATCACAAGATATATTAATGCAATTTATTTACTTCATCATTATTGTTTTATGATATCAGATCTATAGAGATGCTGTTTATTGTATTGGATTCTTTGAGCCTTTGGGTCCTTCTGGGTTTCTTGTTGGAGGAAAGCTGGTATTCTTCACTTTTCCATACTACTTTTGTCTGTTTCCAATGAGGGGTCATCTGGACCTGAAGTCAGTTTGCACTTGGGCTGAAGTTATGGAAGAAAGAATGCATGGCCACCGGGTGGCTGCCATGGTCTGGATTAGCCATCTTTTTACATAGCCATCCTCGCAGGCTTATGAACAATTTCTGGTAGGTTCAATGAACAGAGAGGGCTAATAGAATAACTGAGAGGAGGCAATGGTGGTAAAGAGAGATAAGATTTTTGATCTAGGCAGATTGGTTTTTGAATCTAGGCTCTTGCTTAATAATTTTGTGATTTTGCTAGGTTTCAGTTTACTTACCTCTAAAATAGGGAACGGTATTATGTTCTAAGAGTAGATTAAATGGATAGATTAAATAGGATAATCTAATGTGAGGCATCTAATACAGTGGCTGGCATATTGCAGGTTTCCAGAACCTGTTAATTACCCCTTTGGGCAAGAATGAAAACACTCCTGTAATGTACTGATTTAATATATGCATGCACATAGTTAATGCTAAATAAGTCACAGTTTGAAAGAAATGTTTAAAAAATACCCCTGGGTGCCCATTGGAGGTCTACTCTGAATAATGTTGAGGTGCAAAAATAAAACATGAGATGGAGAAGAATGGGAACCATGGCTTAAGTATGTACCTTGCCCCCATACCCTACATGTAAGCACCCACCCCTCTAAACCATTCAAAACACAGCAGAATGTGAATCGTGCTAATACATTACATCAGTGACATGCAAGGTGAAAGAGTCATATTTCTGTTGGTTCTCAATCAGTATAAACATTATTTTCTCTAAGATAAAAACTGAAAGCAAAGAAAAACTGAGAAATATCTCATGAAAATAACACCATTTGTTTACCATGTTTTTTAAAACTGTCTTTATAACTACAAATATTATTTTTAAAAATCTTAAACATTCAAGCTCCTCACCATTTCTCGACTCACAATCAGACAGATTCATAGGCATCAAAAGCACACATGGAACCCGAGAATGATAATTCAAATAGTAATTTAGGGTTGATTCCACAGTTAGAAGTGGACACAACTTTCCTAGAAGATTGAATTCAAATGAAAACATTTGTCTCAGAAAGACACAACATGGCATATTAAAAAAGAGCTTGGATTAGAGTTCTAAAAACACAAGGTCGAGTTCTGATCTTTGGTGGTGTGACTCTGGGCAAGTGGTTTATAATCCCTGAGCCTCAGTTTCTCATCTTTAAAGAAGCAGAAAGCACTCCCTGCACCAGTGGCCTCAATTTTTACTAATCTTTTAAAGTTTATCATTCTAAGTAGGACACTTTTGAGAGCTATAGGGGATATATTTAACAATTAAGGCAGGACAACAGGGGTAAGGAAAGTTCCTGCTAAACTAATGAATAGCCTCCTTCATATTATGTCCCTCACTTGTATCCTACAATCTTTACTTTGACATGTACCACTATAATTGTGCCCCTTGAAAATGTGAGATATTCTTATAATCATGCTTGGTAGACAGTCGGTACCCAATAAATGTTTGTTTTTGATTAACTGGGATAATACATCACAGAACTGCTGTTAAGATTAAACACGATGTTCATGAAAGATTTTGATACATGGTGAGATGCTATGTAATAGTTCATTATTATTATACTTGCTATAGAGGGACCCATGGGAAGTAGTAACCTGTATGAATATGAGTCAATGTCCTAAGCCTGAATGAAGTCATTAGGAGAGACAGGGTAAAGTGACAACAAAATAGGGCTATTTTGAGAAATACTACATTTTAGGAAAAAGAGAAGAAAAGGGAGCAGTTTAAGAAGACATATATACACTCCTCAGATCATTTGGAAGGGACCAGGAGAATGTCTTTTACCTGTCTTTGTTTCATAAAGATTATTGTTTTCTCCATGCCATAGAAATATATTTTTCCATGTCAGGGAACATAACCAGTTAATTGTTTAATCCTAAGCAACGATATACTGCTTGGAAGGTGTCAGATGCTAAATTAATGATTAAGGAACAACAACAGAACGAATAAATGAATGCATTTCTGCACGCTGTTTGACAGTGAATGGAGGAAAGGACTCTACTCATGGCATAAAATGAGAGGGAAGCCCTTCATTGTGATTTCTTCCAACAATCCTTGCTACCCAGGACTCCAGAGTCGAGGTAAAAAGTAAAAATTAAAGAAGATGGGAAGATGCTCTGAGCATTTACATAGTCAAAAGGGTCATGCCTGGCTCAATTAAGGAAAACAAATGTTTTTTCCCCCACCTTTTATCTTCAGTTTCTTCTATAAAGTTGTGACTCTTCACCCCGAAGGTCTCACTTCCCTAGGTGCTGTGGAATTGGACTTGGGTTCTCTGACTGTAGACCCCAGTGGTCTTTTTCATTCAGAATCATACAGAGAGAGGATGCTACGCATCTTATCATGGCTGCCCTATCATCTAGGGTGATTTCCTCAAGAGTTAGCAGAAGTAAATAGATCTCCTACCTTTGTAGGATTTTAAATGATCTCCTAGTCCCTTTGGAGCCCCATCCATGATATATCCTGAGACTTAGGGAGCAGGAACCCTGACTATAGGGAGCAATTAAATGCTGGATGTTGAGAGTATTTATGAATGAGAAAATATTACACAGTAATCAAGATAATCTTTAAAGGAATTCAGAATCAAAGAGCTTGTGGGTCCTCCATGACCACCCTGTTTTTCTCTTCTCACAGGCTTAATTCTAGGGTAAAGCCAAGTTGATTCTAATACATCAAAAGCTGATTCCTAGTTTTCTCACCAATTTTTGACCCTCTGGATGAGCAAGGTATGCCCTTCCCTGATCCTCAGAGAGTTAGACCCTTGAGCTTCATCCTGCCTATCTCCTTTCACACTTCTTTATGCTTCTGGCTTGTCAAAGAATATTTGTTTGTCGCTGATGACAATTGTTACTCTTAAGCAATAATTAGCATCTCTAAGGAATTTCTGACAACTAAGCGGCTTTGTGACGACAGCCATTATTCCTGTCTGTAACGAGAGCTGTCTTACCATGTAGAACACTTAACACTGGTTTATAACAAGAACTAAATGTATAGTAGCCAGATGTGTATTTTATTTTTTTCAGTCCATCCTATCTTCTATGCATCCACCTATGATACATTTCTGCTGGGCCCAGTGTTCAGGTCATCTCTCCAAAGTTTGCAAGTTACTAGTATTTACAAAAAATGATGCCTATTAATGCTACTTGTGATCACAAGTAGGTCAGGTAATTATAAAACCTATAAGACTTGTGTTCCTTATTTTTTTTATTTTTTTATTTTTTTGGTTTTGAGCAGCTGTTCATTTCATCTTTCTGAAAGCTGTTTCAAAATAGCTACAGAGGTTCACAGTCCTCTGGCCTAACAGTATATACAACCGTGGGCATGTGTATGTATTTATTCTTAATTAACAATGTTATACAGTTTGGGCATTTATTTACTTAAAAGTATACAAGTTTTAAGACCACATAAAGTATGATCAGAATGATAGGAGGTCTTAAATGATTTGCTATGGAAACATCAAAGGAGATAGAACAAATAGGAGACTTAAATGAAACTCCATGATGATAAAGATGATAGATAAAGAATATAAAGACAGAAGAGCAGGAAATGAGAGGATGAACAAAACAGCTTATTGAAAGCCTGTTCTGAACCAGTGCTAAGCATTCTATGTGGTATCACAAATAGCTCTCGTTTCGGGAAAGGAAAAGACTCAGAACTGGATGAAAATAAGCAACATGCTATGATCAACATCCACTGGCATAATCTAAGGCACATGTGTTACACTGGTGGGTGCTGAAATGAGTTGGATAATGCTCTCACAATGCATGGATCTCTCTTTCCATTTTATGCACATATGCTTTTCATATTCAAAAGAAGACAGTGTGCTTAAAAGCTTATTCCTTTAACTGATCACAATCAGGTTTATTAGGTAGGATATGGGGGGCACAGAAGCTAAATAACTGATAAATCATAAAAGTCTCAGGGACTTAGGATCCTTCAGTCTTACTGCTTCACCATTCTTAGGGGTTATCGCCCTCATCCTCAGAGTCCAAAGTGGCTCGGAACGTATCTACATCCTCTTCTCCCCGGTGAGCAGGAAGAAGGGAAAGGGTGTGATGTGGTTATTGCATGCACGCATCACTTCTTGTGTCTTGTGTCCATGGTTAGAACTTAGTCATAAGGTCACATTTAGCTCTAAGGGAGGCTGGGAATGTCTTTACTCTGAATGGCCATGGACTTGGCTAGCCTTGGGCTAAAGATGAGAATTGATATTAGAGAATACTTAGTGACATTAAGACACAAGGACAGATTTTTGGGTGGAGACACCTAATCTAAAGTAGCTTCTATTCATTCTCTCTTACACGACATATTTTGTTCTCTGTAAGTACTTTTACCAGCAGATATTATCTTATTTATGCATTTGCTTGTTTCTTTATTTAATATTTCCTCCCTTGCAATGTAAGCTCCAGGTGGGTGAGGATTTTTGTGTCTTCTTAATTGCCATAATGCCAGTATCTAGAATAATGCCACACACTGAGTCAAAGCCCAACAAATACTGGTTGACTAACAGAATGAATCACGTGTTTCTTTTTCAGAAGTTTGATCATTGGATTCCTTAGTTTCCGTGGAAAGAGTGAAATCATTTATTGTGTTTAAAAATGAAGAACAGATAAATGCATTCATATTTTAATAACTATAAAGATCTGTTTAATTATGTAGATTGTGCCAGGTTCAGAGACTTTTCATATAATTATCCTTCCAACAGCCGGCATCATATGTATGTTTCCTGATTCAGTTCCTTCCAGCCAAGCGGCCATGGCTGGTCTGTGGCCGACTTCTAGTTCTAACCACTGTATCCCAGTTGGATTGGTGACGAACTCTGTCCACTTTTCCAGCTTCTCCCCACTGTGGCCGAGATGCTTCAGCCAAAAGGAAGAAGTTACACCGAAGAGAGAAACAATACCAGGTAATTTTTCCGGGAGAAGAGCATCAGTCCCTGTCACAGTTAGCTGGGTACAGGTAAGGAACGTGGTCCTAGCACCTAGCACTGCTGAAACAGAATGTGTGCTTATATGGTGCTTTACAGTACATGGATATCACATCCGTTAAGATTTACTGCATCTTTTAATTACCGGGAAGGTAACTTTGTTCTCCCTGCTTTAGAGAGAAGAGAACAAACTCAGAGAGAGGAAGTGTGCCACAACAAATCCGCTGCAGAGACCAAAATCAAGCATATCATATACTCTTTACCAAACACACATTCTCTTTCTTTAAGCCTCAAGTTTAGTAGGTCATTTTGAAAGAGAGAAGACGTAGAAAACTGATCACTTCTAGTGTCCTTTAGCCAAGACAACGAGCACAAATCCTCTCAGTTACTTACAGTGTTCACCCCCAAAACTTGATTTTACAATTACAGTGAACAACCCCTAAGTGACCTATGGCTGGAGGGCTTGGTCCCTGTGTGCACAGCCCTGGCTCCACATGCTGTAGGGAGAATGTAATCTTGGGACAAACGACTCAAATCAAAGCTGAGGAGTCAATGATGTGAAGCCGATAAAGTTCAGGGCCTGGCACACAGTAAGCCTCGGTAATTAAGTCTATTACAGAAATATGGTTGTTGTTGTTTTTTTAATATTGTTGATGTTTGTACTGTGACAGTGTTTTTACTTAAACAAACAGAACAAACCCTTCCCTTTGCCTGTCCTCTGATTCTTAGTGGAGACCAGGCAAAGGAAAAAAGCAAACATTCCAGGGTTGAAAAATTTTCTCTTCCTCCAGAGAAAAGTGAATGTTAGAATATTTGATTAAGAATTTCCTGTCGATCCCTTAGTCACGGAGTCACCACATTATCACCCGGTCCCTAGGAGGGGGCGGGTCTTCCTGGAAGTTTTGTCTGCAGCTGTTTCCCCCTTGCCAGACTCTGAGCGCTGACTCTGAGCAAGCGGACCGGAGAAGGTAAGGGAGCCGGCTGCCTGCGCTGGGCCTGCACCACACCTCTGGCCCCGGAGGACCAAGACCTGCCTATTCTCACTCCCTTTCCCCATCTTTAAATCTTTTGGGTCTTGTTTTAACTGCAAGCCCAAGAGTGGGGAATTTAGTCCCTGGAGCGTGATCCCCCTCGGGTTTCTGCAGATTTGGCAGTTTAGGGGGAGCTGAGGGGGAGTTAGCCACTTCAGAATAATCTCAAGACTTCTCTTCCTACTCTGCTTCTCTTTTACTTTCCTTTTTTCTCTTCTGTTCTTTTGTTCTTTTTCTTTTTTTCTTTCTTTCATCTGAACAATTGATATTTTCTCAATTTTATATAATTTCGTGCTGTGCAAACGGAGCGTCAAGCCTTCTCCCCCAACTGCCCCTTCTCACCCCAATCGGGCTGCAGCCCCTAAACCCTTCTACATAGAAATTCAAGACCAACTCTGGTCCCTTCTGTTAATATTTAGACGCTGAAAATCTTAGGACTGAACATTGAAAGATTAATTCACTCTCTGTTTCTATCTAAGCCCCACTTTTAACTCACTTCCGGATTCCGGGTTCTCCACTTCACCCCTGCAACAGGCTGCAGGGTGTGGCCTGCTGCACCACCCTGGGCCAGCTGTCCCCTGCTGCACCACCCTGGGCCAGCTGTCCCCTGCTGCACCACCCTGGGCCAGCTGTCCCCCTGCTGCACCACCCTGGGCCAGCTGTCCCCTGCTGCACCACCCTGGGCCAGCTGTCCCCCTGCTGCACCACCCTGGGCCAGCTGTCCCCCTGCTGCACCACCCTGGGCCAGCTGTCCCCCTGCTGCACCACCCTGGGCCAGCTGTCCCCTGCTGCACCACCCTGGGCCAGCTGTCCCCTGCTGCCCGCCCTGGGGCTGAGCATGGGGGCCAGGCTCCCGGATTCCTGAGGGTTCCTGAGGGCCGCCTAACCGCAGCCCCGGCTCAGTGTGCCACTCTTCCCTCCCAGCTGCCTGCGACTCAAGGCTTTGACCTGTGACCAGCCTTTGCCTACCTGTTGCTGGGTGCATTTCTGCAGTTCCATCCTGAAGGGCAGAGAACTAACTCCCATCCAGCATCATTTGTCCTGGGAGGAGTGGGGGAGAGGGTGGAGAAAAGCCAGTTTCCCTCAGTGAGGAATTTGTTCTGGGGTTAGCATCAGGAGATAAGGCTGTTTCTTTGCAGGAGGTGCCCCTCTGCTGTTCTCTTCCCACTTGAACACCACCCTTGGGGAACACTGCCTAACCTGGGGGCTTCGGGTGCCTGACACAATTTCTTCAGCTATTGTACCCCATGGCACTCCCCTGCTTTGCTCCCTCCTGGGGTTGGAGATTCCTTCTTCTCCCAGCCCTAGCCTGTTCTACCAGGGAACCTACCCCAGCCAAGGGTCTGCATGGAAAGCTCTCCCCCATAGCTGACTGCCCTCTCTGTCTGTCAAATTGCGAGCCATTCTGGCACATTCAGTTTTTACCCAATTGCTCAAAATAAAAACAGATGCAGAAGGAAGAACCTATTTTATTGGTGCCAATTTGTGGCAGAGGCAGAGGGGCACAGGATATAAGAAACGTGATTGTCATTAGTTAGACTAGCAGCATGGACTGTGCTCTGGGCTGGGGTACAGTGTGATGCTTTCAGTGTGATTGGGGTGAGTGTAGAAGGCCGAGAAATAGCCTTGCCAGGAGCTTCAGAATCCTTGACCGGAGGATTGATCTACGAAGGAAAGCTGCCTTGCACAAAAGCTCTTGTTTTTCTGGCTTGTGGGTTCCTGAGTGAAAGCTGGGGTTCCCAGTGACTCATCTGTCTCTCAGATTTTTGGAGAAACACATTAGTTTCACTTTCCTTCAGCATTCTCTGCATTCCTGGAAATTCTGTTTTAGCTCCTTTAAGGTTTATTTTCAGTGAAAATTCCCCTTGATGCTGAAGACTGCAGCTCTGGTCACCTTTTGCCAGAGTAGGGAGAGGCAGGCTCAAAGTGCTTCGGTTCAGAAGTTCCAGAGGGCAGCTCCCGGTGGTGTGAAAGCCAACGACCAGGACCAGCTCCACCTGTTGATTTTGTGGATAAAGGAATCACACTGTGAATCACGGTTTATGTACATGAACTCACGTCCTTGTTAACATGTCACATGAAATGGTTGTCTACGTTGTAATACAATTTTGAAGATATGTTTAGAGTGGCCTGATTTAAAATAGAGGACATGCTGTGTGTATTTTTAAGATATATATATATATATATATATATATATATATATATATGTATTAGAATGTCTTGGACAGGGAAAACCAACAGTGTCATCAATTATGAGCCCCAAAGAAAAGTCACAAGGTCAGTGATCCACGTTGCAGGGTTAGGCAGCCTCCTCTGGCAGCTGTCTGAACAGCATGATCCAAAGGAATGGCAGAGGTGTATCTGACAACAGTGACAACAGTGACAGTAACAACACTAATGTCCATCAGCATTGATGACGTGTTTCTGATAGGCCAGGCGCTCTTCTGAGGACTTCACATGTATTCACATATGCATATATGATGTTTAGGTATTACGGTTTTCATTTTAGAAAGAGGGGCTAAGCTAATTATATTTATTCAGTATTCCTAAGGAGTGGTGTAGTAAATAAATGAGAAAGTGGAGGCAGAATTTGAACCAGCCTCAGGGCATTTCAGAGATTTCCTGTTTCGTGGGTACTTAGGGAATCTACAGCTTTCCCGCCTGGGTGTGACGTGTAGAAGGAGCCTTACTAGTAACATCTTTTTCTCCTCCTTTCCAGCGTTTTCTAGCTTCCTAGCTCCATCACTAAGCCTCGGAATATAGTCTTATGCCAGAGAGCAGCACGTAAGGTCCTGGTACTTGAGTGGATAATTCCCAACCTGTCTCTCTGTTCACCGTGTCTTTTCCACATTAACCCTGCGTCACCATGGTGTGCCCCTGTGGCCTGCTAACCCGCCAGGAGGAGCCAGGTAAGCCTGATTCGTGACTCCTACCTGCCACTGCGTCTTTGGCACTGAGCACAATGCCCAGCCTGCAGGAGGTGTTCTATTAACGTTTGTTGAACTCCTGAACTCTGGTCTATCCCCAGTACCACTGAAGAGCATCTCTGTGACCTTGTCCATTTGTGAGTTTGTGGCTGGCGTGTCTGCAACCTTAAACTATGAGAATGAGGAGAAAGTTCCTCTGGAGGCCTTCTTTGTGTTTCCCATGGATGAAGACTCAGCTGTCTATAGCTTCGAGGCCATGGTGGATGGGAGTATAATTAAAGCGGAATTACAGGACAAGACGGAGGTACTAGGGATAAGTACTTCATCTCCTTCCTTCTCTCCCTGACGCATACTCATCAGGGTCTCCAGCAAATGCAGTGTCACAAAAGTGCTAATACCGAATGCTTTCATTCACTCCCCCTCTAACTGCCATTTTCCTAAAATCATTTGGAGGGAAAGTCAGTCAGAGGCGCTCAAAGTAGAGCTGTGAACTTGGCAAGACCAATCATGGTCCCTCCCCACCAGTCTTTGTTTTCTGTACCATTTGCATCTTCGTCAGCCACGCCGCCATGCCCTCCCTTGTTCTCCTTAGGCACACGCCAACTATGAGAACGCCATCAGCCAGGGCCACCAGGCCTTCCTACTAGAGGAGGACGACTGCTCCAGGGATGTCTTCTTTTGCAACGTGGGGAACCTCCGCCCTGGGTCGAAGGTGGCGCTCACCCTCAAGTACGTGCAGGAGCTGCCCCTGGAAGCAGATGGGGCTCTGCGCTACGTGCTCCCAGCGATCCTGAATCCTCGCTACCAACTCTCCGGTGAATATCCTCTTCTTTCGAATACTATTGGTGGGAGATAGAATTGCGGAAACCCTTGCAAGGTTGTAGGGTGCTAAAACATGTGGGAAGGGTAAACAGAACTAAGGGAACGTTTTGTAGGATGCCCTGAGGACAGCTGCCTTACAATGAAGACTCCTGTGGTCCCTCTGGAGGACCTGCCCTACACAATCAGCATGGTTGCCACTGTCAGTTCCCAGCACGGCATCGAGAGGATTCAGTCCAATTGCTCCTTGAGTCCTATTGAGTACCTGGGGGATAATAAGACTTCTGCTCAGGTAATTCAGGAGAGCATTATCGTTGCTGGTACCCCTTTTCTTTAGATCCTGACCTTGGTCTTCACTGAATTCTTCCTAAATGTTCCTTCTTCTTCTTAACCCAGAGGGAATCACACTGTGCTCCTTCCTTATCCCTCTTTAATCTCCAGAGCCTTCTCTCCTTTCTTGCCCCTGCTCCTGGTCATGCTCCCTTGTGGCAGCAGCCTGGAGCCCTCAGCTATGACCTCAGCCTCATAAGCAGTGACAGTTCTAGCATGGCTCCTCTGTCTGCTCCCAACTCAGGTTTCCTTGGCTGATGGACACAAATTTGATCGAGACGTGGAACTCCTGATTTATTATAGTGAGGTGCATGCCCCCAGCGTAGCCGTGGAGATGGGGGAACCCGAAACAAAGCCAGGTATTTTCTTTCTCCTTTGTGGTTACCTCCTAAGGGGTAACTTTTTTGGAATTATCTTCAAATTACCCTCAGTTTTCTTTCCTTCTATCCAGCAGTGGGTAGGACATTGACATGGCTTACACTGCGATGTGCAAAAATGGTTAAGTTCAGTGAGTATCATCTGGTTATGTTTTGTAGGCAATTTAAGTGGATCAGCAGGTAGCTGAACAAAGGACATGAACAAATAATTCACAAGAGGAAACAGCTAATTTACAAACAACTGTGACAATGATCAGTCTCTAAATACAAATACAAATAAAAATAAAATTAAAATAATGATGTGACATTTTCACTTTTCAAGTTATGAAAGATTTCCAAATCTGATGATGTCTCATGCTTTAAAAGGTGTGATGAATTTGAAACTCAGAGATTGCTTGAAGCAAAATAATTTGGCATCAGTCTTTTGAGAGGAAATGTGGCCATATGTATCAAAATACATGTTTATTTTGGTAATTCTAATTTTAGGAATCTTACATAGGAAAATAAATCTAAATATAAGTTAAAAATGCACTAGTAAACAATCAAAATGTCTTACTGCGGCTAAATTCACTGTGCTAGATGTATTTGACAGGTCATTATGTGGCTACTAAAATAATGTACATTGATAGGTTGAAATATGGAAAAAAGGCTTCCAAAGAATATTAAAAGTGAGTTATGTAAATAGATTATTACTAGGAAATAACCTATGCATTGGGAAAAACATTAAAAACAAAAAAACCAGGAAGTATGCAAGTAGTAAACGTGATTAGATGACAACTAAATTTACTTTTTTAACTTTTTAAATCTAATGAATAACTTCTGATTGATTCATGTGTCTTCATGTAATCTCACCTGGAGTTCTGTTTTATTGCAGTAAAATTTATATAACTTCAACTTTACCATTATAACTAATTTTATGTATGTAATTTCACTACTTTAAGTACATTTCACCTTGTTGGGCAACCACCATCACCATCCACCTCCAGAGCTTTTTCATCTTGTGTTTGTTTCTTAATTTCTAAGGCTGTGTTTAGTTTCTTAACGTTTAGTTTATTAATTTCTTTAGTTTCTTGTTTCTAAATTTTCCTTAATATATGCGTACTGTTCCTTGTAATTATAACGGGTGTAACCCGTCAGTCTGCTGTTCTCTTGGGGTCTTCCTGGGCTGCCAGGCCTCTGCATTGCAGGGACCGTGACGCATGGCTGGAGGAATACTGCTGCTTCCAGTTTTCCACGTTGGTGGAATGGAAGCATTCTTGGAGACCGTCATGAGCAAAGTCCTATGGCTTGGGTTAGGCTCTTGTATATCTACAACTGCTGTGACAGTTCCCTGTAGTTGGTCTTCTAGGCCATCCTTCTCTCTCACTGACAAGGTAGCTGCACGCTCGAGCTCATGAATTGGGACTCCTTAGTTTGCCCTCACTTGTTCAACCATTTTTCCTCAGGAGAAGCTGCTGGTGCCAAAGCTATTCGAGGAGCTCCCAGCTTTAACCAGGTTTGCAACAGCTTCTCTTCCAGGAAGCCCTCTGCTCTGTTTGTACATTGGTTACCTGATTTTGTCCTTTCCTTTTGGGGAGTTCTCCCTTGAGTGTCCTTGACCTTCTCCCACGACAGTGACCTGGTCTTTAGTTAGGATTATTTTAATCCACCAGAGAAAGTTTTATAATGCTGGACCTCAAACAGTAAGGACTGAGATGTCAAGCCCTTTCTTTCCAAGATGTTCCCCTGGCCCCTGGGCAGAATTCCTCATCTGCTCCCAGCTCTGCAGGCCATAGGGGGAGATCAGGGGCAGCCTTTATGAGTCTTGTGAATCCCTTCCAGCAGGGCCGCTCAAATCTTGCTTTCTAGATCATGTATTTGGTCAAGATGACTTGCTTTGTCCATCTATCCAAAGTAGCAAAGGACAACCGCCTGCCCGGCTCACTGAAGTCATTTAGAGTTCTGCTGAATGGAGCATAACACTAAGTGACAGAAATACACAGGATATTTTTAAAAAATTAGAATGTACTTTCCTTATTAAGAACATGTTTAATAAAAATAAGTACATAAAGAATTTATTAATTTATGAGATTATTATTAAGAGCTTAAGCTGAGTTGAGCCTTAGACCGAGCTCCTTAAGGGTATTATATCATTTAATCCTTAAAATACCCTTAAGGTAGATATTACTACCTTGATTCCACAGATGAGGAAACAGGCTAGCAAGCAGAGGAGTTAGGGTTCAAAATGCCTTGTTTAAAAAAGGGGAAGCTGAGACTCGTGGAGGTGGAAATAATTTGAGCCATGCCAAAAGAATTACAGTAGACAATACATATATAGTGTTTTCTGTTTACTGGCGTTGTTTGAACGGTTTATAAATATTAACTCATTTTATTGTCACGGCAGCCTTTCTCACTTCCCAGTACAGTGTCAGCCCTACTACAACCACCTGTCTCTCAGAATGGAAAGGAACTGACCTTGCCCATTTAAAAAAAAAAAAGAAAAGCTTCTCTTCCATTATATATCCAGAGGTCTGGATTATGTAAGGGTTATTTTTTAACCCATGTTCTATCAAATATTTGCTGAGCCACACCCATTTTATTTGGAAACCAGTTTGGTTATTGAGGTATTCCACAGTTAAGAGATTGAACTAAGCCAGGTCCTAGAATCCTTCTGAATTCTAGAGCTGCTAACAGTTTAGACCTATAATCCTGGAATTGCTTTATAAAAATAGGACATTGGAATTTAATTCTCTGTCCTCTTATATCCTCTAAGCTGTAAACTAGAGTTGATATAACCCAGTCAGTCTCATTTCTTCTCTTGCATCTGTTTTCAGTCACTCCTCAAAACAGAATCACAGCCGTGGCTTTAGCAAGTTGGTGGCATCGGCTAGTCTCCACGGTCTCCTCCATATTATTATTTGGATAATGCTAGTATTAGAGTCCGGCACGCATTTTAGTGCTTCTCTTTCTTTTTTCTGGAGAACATCAGTGAGCGCTTCATACCCAAAGCAGAGGGACTTTCGGTGCCATGTATGACACTTACACTCTCAGCTCTTGTAAACTGTCAATGTGAGAATCGTCCACATAAGCCTCAGTTTTTCAAAGCTGAAATGAAGACTTAAGGACCCATGCAATACATTTCCCATTTATTTGATTTGCAGAGAAGGTGTCTGTGCAAATAAAATAGCTTCATTCTTCTGGCAAATGCTGAGACATTGTAACTTAATGTATTTCACTCCTAGCTGCTAGGAGATTAGGTACAGTATTTTAATTACTGCTTGTGTGTTGTAACCTCTGCCCTCTTTCTTCTCTTTCAAATCTGTTCTGCTTCTATACCTTTTATGTGTGTGTAACTCACCTCAAACCCTTTGCCAGCAGATACAGAATAAAGATCAGACTGTTGCAGATTTGTTTTCTCAGCTCCTTCTGTAACTCATCACATTTGATTCTTCAGGTCTTTAGGATTCTTGAGTTCCCTTTTGTCTTACAGCATCCTTATCCTTTCTGAATAGATAGTTTGTTGGGAGACCCAGTTGCAATGGTGAGTTTCTACCCAAATATCCCAGAAGCTCAGCCATCAGCTGCCTGTGGAGAATTTGTCTTCCTCATGGACCGTTCAGGAAGTATGCAAAGCCCCATGAGTAACCAAAATAAATCTCAGCCACGCATCGAGGCAGCCAAGGTAAAACTAGTGTCTTTCTTTTTCTGGTCACTTGCTCAAGTGGGAGTGAATCTCAGGGATGAAATTAGGGTCCATCCCTCATCTGAGCTACCGCTAACGTGGCCACTGTGAGGCTAGCCTTGGAATATAAGGGCCCAGAGGCATCAAAGGGGGTAAAAGCCACTTCTCAAGAGTTAGGTTGGCCGGGTCTGTGTGTCTGAAAGGATCCTTTCTCAACTGTCTCAATTTTCTTCCTGCAGGAAACACTCATTTTGATTCTGAAGAGTTTGCCTATTGGCTGTTATTTCAACATCTATGGATTTGGATCTTCTTATGAGGCATTCTTTCCGTAAGTTTCTAGAAAAGCCATAGAGAATCCAAAAAGACACCTTAAAGAGAGGACTAGATTGTTAAAGGGGTTACTGGGGAATTGACCTTGGCATTGGACGTGTCGGGTAAGGTGGTTTACCTGACCTCACGATTCAGGGACTTAGTCCTGGGCAGTGTCGAGCTATCATGTCACTAGGCGTGTTTATTTTTCTCAGGAAGAGCGTGAAGTACGATCAGTGTACCATGGAGGAGGCACTGAGGAGAGTTAAGCTTATGCGGGCTGACCTAGGGGGTACGGAAATGCTGGCGCCACTCCAGGCCATTTATGGAGGACCGTCCATCCCAGGCCACCCCCTACAGGTGAGAATTGGAACAGAGCCAACAGAGGGGACAGAGAGGGTGGAGTCTCTGTTCAAGAATCGCTAGCTCTGGGCTTCATGGCAGGATTGTTGAAATATGGTATGTAATTTAGTCTTACATGATAAAGAGACTAAGACAAGGGGCATTTAATAGAATTCCTTTTCCTTAGCTCCATGTTATGGACTGTGAACCATGGAATTGCTTTTGTGGAGTGCCACAGATGCCTTGGATGAAACTAGTAGGGGATGCTGACTATTTCCAGGGCTGTGAACAGACCATGTGAGAACATGGTGCAGGTGACTATGGAATATTAGAAATTTCCTGTGTGAAGAGGCATCAGAGTCTCTGGAATGAAAAAACTGGGTTTTTCAAGGCCAAATTCTGGTATCTTTAAATAACCTTCACAGAGACTTAATGAACGTCTTCTTTCCTTCTCCAGCTATTTGTGTTCACAGACGGAGAAGTTTCCGACACGTTTAGGGTAATTAAAGAAGTTGAGAGCAATGGTCAAAAGCACAGGTATGAAGAGGATGTGATCTTAGTTTTATTACCAACTGACAATATTTTTCTATTTATTTTTCTCTACTAAAAGAAAAAAGTAATTTTCTAAGTAACATCAACCATACAACAAAATCATTGTCCTCTTTTCTCTCTAAACCACAATGGAAACAAAAATTGAACAGTAAGACTTTTTTTTTCTCTGCTTATAAACATTTTCATCAAAGTAAGACATACAGAAAACCATACAACTATAAGTATACAGCTGGATACATTATCAAAGTGAACACACGTGTATAATCATCACACAATTGAAGACCTAGAATGTTTCTAGTACCTCTATCACTACTCTTTTCCATCACATCCCATTTTTAATCACTAACCACTTTTTCCCCTCTAAAGGAAATAGCCTTCCTGACTTACAAAGGGTTATTTTTGCTTATTTTTGAATGAAAGTAAATGAGTGATACAGCACGTTTCTGTTTCTGTGTATCTTGCTTCTCTCCCTCGGCTGTATGTTGAGATTCATACATATTTTACTTGAAACCATAATTTTCATTGGTGTATAGTATTCCATGGGATGATTATACCATTTCACTTACTGATTCTACTGCTGATGGACTTCGGTTTAGTTGTTAAAAATATGCTTCTATGAACATTCTTGTACATGCATTTTCTGTACATACTTTTTTTGTATGTACATATATATTCATGTATACATATTTATATTCATATAAATGAGTGTATATGCATAATATACATACACACAAATATTGACATAATTGTGGAATTGCTTGGGAATGGCAAGCACTTTTCCAGTTTACTAATTTAAATTCACATCAGCATTGCTTGAGAGTTCCAATCGCCTCATTTCCTATCCAAAATTTGGCATTGTCATTTCAAATTTTAACTAATTTTGTGGGCATGTAGCAGTAGCTCATTTCACTTTTAATTTACATTTTTTCAATACTAATGAAGTTGAGCACCTTTTCATATTTACTGACCACTTAGATGCTGTATTTTTTGTGATGTATCTTCAAGGCTTTCCTATTTTTTTCTATTAGATTTTCCTTTTTTATGGATTTGTAGTCCATGCTACAGTTTAGATACAAGCACTTTGTTGATATGTTCTAGAAATATATTTTCCCATTCTACAGCTTTCCTTTTCACCCTCAGCATAGTATCCTTTGATTAACAGTTGTTCTTAATTTTAATATAGTTTGCTTTTTCAGTCTTTTCCTTTATAGTTAGTGTTTTTGTGTGTCCTGTTAAAAAAGTTTTCCCTGCTCAAGGTCATGAAGCTATTTTCCTTTGTTATTTTCCAGAAGTTTTGTTATATTTTCTTTTATAGTTAGATCTACATTTCACCTGGAATTTATTTTTGTCATTATGTATGGTAGGGGCCAGGTTTCATTTTTTTTTTTTTTTAATGTGAGTATCACACTGACCTTGTATTTTTTATTGAAAAGTCTGTCTTTTCCTCACTGATGTGCAGAGCCATTTTTGTCACAAATAAGCTTCTATGTATGTATGGATTATTTCTGCATCCCCTGTTCCATTCCATTGGTCTATTTATCTAGACGTGTACCAGGATTCCACCATATAAATTAATGCAACATTCTGAAATCTTGATTTTCAATAGAGTAAGTCCTCAACTTTGCTATTTTTCAAGGTTGTCTTAGTTATTCTTGACTCTTTGTATTTTAAAATTAACTTGACAGTTTTTACCAAAAAAAGGAGCTGGTTGATATACTGATCATCAACTTTATAGGTCAGTTTTGGGAGAACTTAGTATTTACTATATTAAGTATTCCAATGTATTTACATGGTACTTCATTCCATTTATTTAGGTCTTTCTTGATTTTTCTAAATATATGTTTCTAATATTTTATTAAAAAAAAGTTGAACCTATAGAGAAGTTGCAAGAACAGAACAATAGATCCTCATATACCTTTCACCCAGGTCCACCAGTTATTAACCTTTTACCACATTTGCTTCACTAATTTTTACTTTTCTTCCTTTTTGTATTGCCCTTGAAAGGACCGCTAGTACAAACCTGAATAGAAGCGGTCGTAGCTGGCATCATTATCTTGGATTTCAGAGGGAACATGTTAAACATTACATCAATAAGTGTGATTGTTTGCTATAAATTTTTTTGTAGATATCCTTTATCATATTAAGAAAATTTCCCAATGACAAGAGACTGATATGGAAGCCAAAATTACAGTGAATTAATTTACAATGAAAACTATGTTTTTCATGCTTTCACAAATGCTTGTATTTGAATTATCAACACATTCGCTGTTCACAGACAGTTCTGTTTGGGAATCCAAATTGTGATTAAAAAGCTATTTGGTGCACATGGACTAGGGCAGGGAGAGGACCCTCCAGTTAGAAGAGCAGGGTGCACCTTTTCCTCAACTAAACTAGCCTTGCCAGGGCAGATGTGGCTCTAGGAGAATGTTAGTCAAATACTGATGGCAGTGTCTGTTTTTCCCTAACTCGTACCCTTTCTGATAAACTCATTCTTTGGATTGGTTATTAAAATAATCGATGAGGATGTAGTCCTGTTATTTTGTTTTTTTCTGCTTCTAGAATCAGTATGATATACAATGGTTTGCTAGGGGCACTTTGTAGTCAGACAGGTGCTCAAATGCCACTGCTGCCATTCAGTAGGTGTGTGATGTTGGACATGTTTTTAAAAATTCTTTGGGCCTCAGTTCTTTATCTGCAAAATGAAGCAGAAGTCTATCTCTTAGGAACCTTGTGATGATTAAATCACAGGATTAATTTAAAGCATTTGACCTCCTGAAATACAGAATATGCTTAATAAAAGGTAGCTGTTACACTTTTGGTCAAGCAGGAAGACTATCTTTTGATTTTTGACCATTATGTATTAATTTTATAATTTCACTTTTTTAGTGTCTGTTTCTAACCTCTTCTTTTACAATTGCAGATGTTTTTCATTTGGTATTGGAGAAGGAGCCTCCACCAGCCTAATAAAAGGCATTGCCCGGGTATCACAGGGTGCTTCGGAATTTATCACAGGCAGGGAGAGGATGCAGTCCAAGGTGAGGGACAGACCTTGTGTCGAGAGCTGGCAATCCATGGACACTGCAGAGCAGAGTGGGATACTCTGCAAGGGCAGGGGCAACAACTTGCTGCCAAGTTCATTTTCTTATATCCCTAAGGCCTTGGGCTATGTATCTTTAGTGGGGCTCCTTCTGGCCTTACGCAAAAGGGGCCCAGTGGAGTTTCTTGAGAAATGGCATCTGGTGCTAACAGTTGGAAGCCCGGAGACTGGAAGAGGTTAGGGCTCTGTGTTTAAGACCAGAATCAGAGAAACTAAGAATTGTGACTGCCATGATTGAGATTCCAGGTATGTGCTTTAGGATCTCTTTTGGTACTGTATCCTATCCTCCACGCATATCGTTCAAAGAAAAGCTGTAACAATTGTAGTATGTCTGGTAGATTGGGAGAGGTGGTAGGTAAGTAGATACTCCATTTGATTAGGATGCACGGGAAGTCACCTTGCACCTCTGGTTATATATCTAGACTCTTCTTCCCCAGTTGGTGCCATCTCTTGTCTAATCCCTACTTCTCCAGGGTCTCCGTTCCCAGATGGTCATTATTCCATAATTATGTTATTAAATCTCTCGGCTTTAGCTTCCTCATGTGTAAAGCGAGAGTGACAATGCCCATCTCCGCGTGGAGAGTTAAGGAACAGGCAGAGCGTGTGCTGTGCTGCACAGCACACACGTGGCACGGTACTCGACATTCAGTTAATCATTCAGTGTTGCCGTTACTTCTGTGCTTATTCTGTTCTCTTTCCTCCACCAGGCTCTTAGAGCCCTGAAACACTCTCTGCAGCCTGTGGTAGAGGATGTTTCTCTGAGCTGGGATTTGCCTCAAGGTCTATCTGCTAAAATGCTTTCCCCAGAACAGACTGTCATCTTTAAGGGTCAGAGATTAATCGTCTATGCCCAGTTGACTGGGATGATGCTGGTGAGTTTCCATTCTTGTTTGTTCCTCTAGTCAGAGTAGCGATTGCCCCAAACTCTGCTCTGGACAATGTCATTAAAGCTGGAAGGGTGTCAGCAAGAGATTGCACTTACCAGGTGGAGCCAGCCTGCTCCCTTCTCCATCATTTCCAGCCTCTGGTTTCCTGAGCTACCAGGTTCCTAGACAGAAATTTTAATGTGTTGGGTTGGGGAGCTGCCCCAGTTCTGACCCTTCTTTTGGTGATCTCTTCCTTCTGTCATTTCTTCCCTTCTCTAATTTGTAGCCAGCAGAGTCAACAGGAGGTGTTTGTCTCAAGTACGCACTCCAGGGCAAGAGTTTTGAGAATAAGGTGGCATTTTCTCTACAACCCAAGCACGATGCCAAGTGAGAATTCAGTTTTCCTTTGCTCTTTTCTTTTCTTTTCTTTCTATCTTCTTTGCCATCCTTTGGGGTTGGTTTCCTCCTTTTACTTTGCAGCTCAATTGTGTCCCTACAATGGCTTCTCCTTTCTTACCCATTTACATCTTGTACCTTGCCTCACCTGGCTGTTTCTTCCTTTTGCCGTCCCTAACTTTTGAGGGCCCTGAATAACTGGCCCATGTGTGCTTTCCCCTAAATCATAGGATTTTTTTTCTTTCAGCCTCACCATTCACCGACTTGCAGCCAAGTCCTTTCTCCAGACCAAGGACATGGGCTTCAGGGAGACTCCAGCAAGTGATAAAAAAGATGTGTTGAAAGTCAGTATTGAGTGTGGAGTCATAAGCTCCTACACAGCTTTCATTGCCATCAACAAGGACCTCAACAAACCAGTTCAGGGGCCACTGGTTCGCAGGGACATTCCAAGGCCATTTATATTCTGTGCGGCATCGATGCCACGGCTCCGTGGAGGTGGTGGTGAGTTTTACCCCATTCGAAGTCGAATAAAGTAAAATAAGGGGCCTTGGATATCTGAACACCATATTTAAAGGAAAAGTTTGTGAAAGATCCTAAATCCCTCCGTATCTAGAATTTCTGTGTGGTGTTTAACATTTATTTCCTGGGGAGCTAGATATATTCCACTGGAAAGGAGATTTAAAATAATCCAAAGGCTAAGAGAAGGAAAATGACAACAGAAAATACACATAAACATTGAGAATCACACTGTCTAAATTTGAAGCTGATTTATCCTATTGATAATTAGACGGTTAGTGACTACCTGGATGGCTGATAACCTACTTGGCAGTGTGGGAATGCGTGCTGATTGCTAGGACTGTCTCAGGCATAAGCCAAGCAAGCTTGATTATAGATATTAGGAGCTTAAGGGTTAGAATCGGGTGGAGAAATTTCCTGGGCAGGACTGTGCAGCTGGAGGGGAATGTGTGATGTCAGCTCTAGAGGCAGGCTTCAAGGTGAACCCAGAATTTTTGTTTGGACCACTGGGTACTATTTATTTAAATTGAGAAACAAAATAAGTTTAGGGGGTAAAATGTTGAATTATTTTTGAGCATTCTGCACTTAAGATCTCTATGGAATATCTACAAGAAGCTGCCCAGTAGAAAGGGAATAAGATGGATTTGGTGTTCAGAAAAGTGGTCAAGGGGTGAAGATACACATTTGGTAATATTTAGCTCTAGGTAATAAGTAAATTCATGAGAATGTATCAGACTATTCAGAGGGCAGGTATTAAATGAGATGAGAAGGGGGATGAAACGGGGGGAGGGTACAGCTCAGCAGTAGAGCATCTCCCTAGCATGCACAAGGTCCTGGGTTCAATCCCCAGTACCTCCATTAAAATTTTTTTTAAAATAAAATAAAAATAAAGCTGATTTTAAAAAGGGGGGAGGGGAATGAAATAGAAACACTGAAGAATATCCAGTGTCTAGGAATGGATGGCAGAGGACTTTCCAAATGAGAATGAAAAGAGATGAAGTAGGAAGAAAAGAAATGAGCACATTGTCAAAACAAAAGGAAACCATGATGTAACACACAGAGTTATCAAAGTATTAGATGCCGCAGAAAAATCACAGTAAAAACTGAAAAGAGACTATTGGGTTAATGTCAAAGAAGCCCTCTCTTATCTAACTACAAGCAATTTTACTGGCTTAGGTCAGGAAAGAACCATATTATAGAATATTAAAGAGTAAATGAGAGGAGAGGGTTCCAGATGGCAGCGTAGGAAGATCCTGAGTCACCTCCTCCCAAGAACACAGCACATCCACAACTGCACATGGAATAGTCCCCTCAGAGAGGGGCCTGAGAGCTGGACGAATAGTCTCCCCAGCCAAGGGCAACAGGGCAGCATCTAGGCAGGCTGGAAAGGCAGAGATTCAGGCTTAGGAAGGAAGAACCCACACCCAGCCACGGCCACCCCCCTGAGAAGGGATCACACAGGTAAAGATCTTTTCCCTGAAGAGTGAGGACCGCGAGCTAAGCCTCAGGCACCACAAACACTAGATCCTCCACAAGAGATTAACTCCAAAACACCAGGCTTTGACAGCTGATGAGGACGATGCCCGGGAAACAGAACTGAAGGGCATGGAAAACCTGCTCTGAAAGGGCTCGTGTGCAGACTTACCTGACCCAAAAAACAGCACAGGAACACCCGACTGAAAAGCTCATGTACCACAGGTGAAGGGGACCAACTTACGAACCTTCAGGTGTCTGCCAGAGAGGCAGGAGCCAGTAGGGGTGCTCCCCCAGGCCTGGGACACCGGCAGGGGCCAGTTTCGTGGTCTCAGGCTACCTTGCTGATGCTGGTGCTGACTGGTACCATTCTGGAATTCTCCCTTGTACCTGTCAGCACCCATGGGCAGGCCCCACTGAGATCCCTGACCACCTGTGCCCTGGTCCGGCCTCACAGCTGGCCAAGTGGTATCCCTGCCCAGCAGCCCCCTTTAGCAGCTGCAGCCAGGCTTTGAAGCTGATCTGGGAGCAGCCTCCCCCCGCTCCACCAGCACCCTGCAGCGGCTGTCACAGCAGGCCGGCACACAGCCCACATCGTGGACACCCTTTGAGCACCTGGCTCTGTTGGCCAGGTGGGAATGCACTTCTGAACCCCACAGAACATCTCCTAAAGAAGGCCACTTCTTCAAGACTGGGAGGAGGAGCTAACTGACCTAATACATAGGAAAAAAACCCACAAATAGGCAAAATGAGGAGACAGAGGAATATGTTCCAACCTACAGAAGAAGACAAAACCTCAGGAAAAGAACTAAATGGAGATAAGTAATCTGCCTGGTAAAGAGCTCAGAGTAATGGTCAAAAAGATGCTCACTGAACTTGGGAGAAGAATGGAGGGACACAGTGAGAACTTCAACAAAGACTTTATAAATGTTAAGCTGTAAAAGGGAGGGAACAGAGAGTGATATCTACAGAGGACGTCGTAGAGTTGGGGTGGGATTTTTTGTGTCTCCTTAAAATTTCAGAATGGGAGAGACTTGAGGATGTTGTAATATTAATAGAAAAGTGCCAGTAGAGAGGGTGGACAGTCCTGCGGCAGAAAAGAGTAGCTTATTGGGGAGCGTGTTTGAGGAAGAGAGAGGCTGAGATCTGGAGCAGCAGTGGAGGGATCAGCCTTTAACTTGCCAAGTATCAGGACATTCTCCCACGACTGCCAGGATGTCGAGGAAGGGTGATGGGAGCAGATGTCAGGTCACAGGCTGGAAGACAGGTTTTTCGAGCTTCTGTATGCTAGTTTTTTCTATAGTTTTAATGAAAGCAAGAGTATCTAATGAGCACGAGATGAGAAGCGGTAGAGAATTTGAGGGAAGAGTTTGGAATATCCCTGTGGAAGACTGAAGGGTAAAACACCCACGGAGAAAGAGGGCATTTGTCAAGGAGCACTGAGGGTCCAGTTTAGTTTGATACCTTGACTTTAGTGGCACCAAACTACTGAAAGGAATCACAGCTTATATGATTCATTTCAGCAGTACTCAGCAGCTTTGGAGTAAGAAGGGAGTGCAGTGCTGGCTTAATTTTGAGGCTGGGGTTTTGTCAGGTGGGTGTGATGAAAAGGAAGTCAGGGACAGTGGAAATGAAGATATTGTTAATGAGAGTGGGAAAGTGTTGGACCTGAGAGTCAAGCTGAACAGAGAAGAAAGTAAAGATAGAAGGAAGTTGATTCATAGGGGGAAAAAAAAAACAGCGGAAAAAAAATTTAGAAAATGTTTAAAAAAAAATTTAGAGATCCAGATGAAGTCAAAGACTATGTGAAACAGGAATCTCTGTTAGAAACCTGGGGGAAAAGTGGATACTGTATCTTAAAAGTAGAAAATTTTTTTCATTTTTTTTTTAAGGTGGAACAATTCTACTTGATAACAAGGTCCTAGCTTGGGAGGGAGTGGTGAAGTAGATGGGAGGCTGAAACCATTTGATTTGAGGAAGTCAAGAAATTTTGAATTAGGGTGTTGGATAGGTTATCTGTAGGGGTATTGAAACCTCTCAAGAGGGTGGCAGGTCTTGCAATGAAGTGGAAGTCTGTGACCTATTTTCAGACCCTTCAGTGAGTGATGGGGAGTGACAAAGAGGCTAGAGGTTGACAGCAGGGGAGGATATGAGGAAGGTAATCCAGGTTAGGGTGGAGGAATAATGATCTAGTTGCAGCAATTGGGATTGAAGAGGTTTCCAACCACACCTCCCAAACCCGGGCACTTGGGGTATTGGTATCCTGAGCAACTGCCATTGGAGCAGGTAGAGGGAGAACAGGTTTTTGGAACTAAGTAAAAAAGAGTTTTAAGTTAAGATAAATAGTTGGAAGAAGCCTCCTGTGATGAAACTAAAGATGCAGGAAAGATTGTTGACATGTATCAAGGGCTCCAGAAAGCACAGTTATAAGGGGCTCAGGGGATGAGGGTATGTGCAGGAGGTGGGTTCATGGAAGAAGAAGAAATGCACAGTAAAGACAGTGGCTGAGGCTGACGTGGGTAGGAGGGTTTGTGTCTCAAATACAGAGAGCAAAGGTGCCTCATTCCCAATGTCTGTCCTGGTGTCTTTCAGCTCCTTTAGAGGCCTCCTCCTGTCCTGATGTCCTTCAGCCCAGGATGAGCACTCATTACTTGGGTATGTCACACCAGCAGGATGGCCACGATCCTTGTATGTCCATCAGTAACAAGGGCCTGCACTCCCTAAGTGGGCATCTTTCCAGGGATTTTTTTCTTACCAGTATTTGTCTGTCACATATATAGGACCAGACAAACCCCATGCTCTTGGTCATAAAAAAAAGAAGGAAGGCGTGTTTCTCCAAAAGACCTGTCTTATGATGGACAGGCCTCATCCTCCCACCAACAGGACCAACCTGGAAATTCACCAACCAGGTGAGATGGGCCTCAGTTCTATCCTCTGGCCTATGGGGACTGAAGAACTCATCTTCAATGCTCTGCTGTCTTCTGGCTTTCTCTGCCCAGGAGGTGATCTGTTTGAAAAGCATCAAGCAGAGGGTGAGATATGTCCAGTCCTTGTATTTGCTAGCCATCAGCCTAGCTTAATTGGTCTACAGTGTGTGACCCTGAAACCTACCCAGTGGAGGATTCAGGGCCACAACCCCCCTTTGCCATCTCAGCTCCCACACCTTGCCTGCTGAACTCACTGTGTTTGGGCCCCTGCTGTGCTGGTCATCCTTCTGCAGGTTGGGTTTACGCTAGATCTTCCTGGTGCTGTCGGATGACTCTCTGTCACCAAAGAGTGTTCCTTGGTCACTGCCTTGTGTTCCAAACAGCTGGGCTTCTCATTTCCGTGACAAACGGAGTTTTTTGTCATGAAGGAGTGACTTTTCTACTAAAACAGGCTTAAAGGCAACTTCTTTCTAGTCGCTCCAGTTTTTGTAGCAAGAGTTTGTGCTGTGCACTTACTTGTTTAAGCATCTTATTTGCCACTTTCCTTATTCTCTCTTATAAGGCTGTTACAGAGAGGGCTTCAGGGTCCAAGGTGATCAGATCTCTGATCTCATTGCTGTGGGGTTTTAGGCAAATTAATCACCTTCTCAGAGCCTCAGCTGCCCAACTGCTCACCTCGCAGGGTTGTCACGAGAACCTCCTTAATATCATCCGCAGAGCAGGTGCTCAGCTTTTGTTGATTTTCTATGCTGTCCTAACAGCTCAGTAATTTAGAATATCTCTGTTCTGGTCCTTCTCTCTTTTGAAACTTCTTATCAAAGTAGAAAGAAAAATTACCCAGCAGTGTAATGATGCTGGGTGTTACGAATTAATTAGCAACTACTATTTGTAGGGGGCTGGTGAGCGGCCGTCTCATGTGTTGGGCACTATGCTGCAATTTGCAGAGAAGGCCGGGATGCCGTTAGTGAAATAACTGCTCCATTTTTGAGTGTTAACAGAGCTGAGATTCAAATTAAGACTGTGGCAATTCAGAGCCTGAGATTTTTTTTTTTCCCATTAGAGTAGAACTATTTTTCTAGTTACAGTTTTTCTTGCTGACTGATTTCTAAGTTGCTTTAAACGCATCATCACATACGATAGACAGCCAGATGCGAGGTCTTCTATGAAAACTGCGTGGTCTTCAAGCAATTTTCATACCACCAGGATTAGATACTAGATGGCTCTTTGAGGTACACTGTCGGCAGCTTCCTTTACATCTGCTTTCTTTAGAAATTTTTGATAATTAAAATCCAAGCTATATTTGCCCAGAATTTTTTTAGTATAACTAAAGTTTTAAGGCCCATTTAAACAGGACTGGAAGACTTTAAACAGCAGCGTCACCATCTCTTTCCCTGGTTGCTGAATTTTTAAGTGAAGCTCCCCTAGAGTCAGCACATCACTTGGTGGCCTGCATTTTCACAGAGAAAGTGCATGTGTCCCAGTATGGGGCTCCTGGTTGGATCTGCTTAATGCTGAGCTCTCGCTACACCCTGTCTCTGAATTCAGACCTGTCTGTCTCAGGTATGCTAAGGGGCCAGTAGCTCCATGTTTTCTGTCCTCTCTCTCTTTTTTTCCTCCCCTAAAGTCTTTGAAGATAATCACCTTGTGCAGCTGATTTCCCTCCAAAAGGCAGATGGTTCCTGGGATCTGAATGAAGGTCTGGCCTTGGTCCTGGGTATGAAGCTGGAAGATATACAGGCTGCACTCCCCCTCAAGGTGAGATTCTAAGAAGAAAAAGGAGTATGTGTATTTTTGAGGGGTTGGGGTCAGTAATGAGAACTGGGGTGAATCATGACTCACCTGAGGAAGGAAAATATACAAGGCCATAGACTAATTTCTAATAAAAAGAGGTTGAAGGTTTTCCTGGCTATGCTGGAGCAGAGAATTAATGGTTGGTAGGAGTCGATGGTTTAGAGCTGATGGATGACAAAGGGAAAGCAAAGATCCTCTCTGACGTCTATTCCATTCCCTGCCAGTCATCTTAGTTGTAATTACCAATACTGACTGAGCAGTTACTCTGTGCCAGGCCCTGTGCTGTGCACTTAACATTTGTGATCTTATTTATTCACCACAGCAATTAAATATGGTAAATCCTGCTCATGCTGTTGTTAGAAATGTGATGCTGTCTCTGAGTTGACTCAGTCAGTGGCAGAGCTGGACTCAATTCTAGGACTTTGTTTTCAGAACCCACGTTTTTGCTCCTCTTTATACTAAAGGGAGTGGTCCGGGAATGAACAAAATTTCACCGCAGGCAGGACAGGTGACGTATCAGTAGGAATGACCTAGTTATTTCAAATGTGTTCAAGTATGCTGATGAGGACAGGTTACATCCAGGAATTTCAAGGTAACTTACTGAATCTTCTAATTGAGAAACTGTTAAATATGAGACACGTGACAGTAGCCTGAAGGACCAGTGTCCTTCTGAATTTTCAATGAACTTAAGATAGCCTATAACTGGGCCACCTCGTCCAGCATCCATCAGTCACACGTGGCTTGTGAGCACTTAAAATGTGACCAATTCAAATGAGGAATTACATTTTTCATTGAACTGAGGTGTGCTGTAGTTGTGAAATGCAAACTGATTTCAAAGACAACATAAAAATGTAAACTATTTATCAGTAATTATTTTTATATTGATTATATGTTCAAATAATATTTTGAGTATACCAGAGTAAACACATTAGTAAAATCATTTTATATTTTTGTGTGTGGCTGCTAGGGCCTTTAAAATCATGTATGTGTCTAGCATTATATTTCTATTGAAAACTATTACTGTGGAATACATAATGAAAAGGCTAATTTATAAATCAGTAGAAGAAGCTATGAGGATCATGAAGTTCTAAGTCGGTTTCACCGAGAACAAGACCTGTCAGACTAACACGTCCCTCTCTGACGTGGTAACTGAGCCGATAAATCAAGGGGATGAGGAGTCCTGGGGTATCTGAATGTCAACAAGGAACTTAAGTTTTTTAATGATGACTTTATGGACTGAGTACAAACCAGTTGAAAACCTTTAACACTGAATAATGAATTTACTCATACTTGAAACATTTTAAACTCACCAGTCTCTGAATTCTCTGAAAGTCCATATTTTCAACGAAGATGGAGACCAGTGGTTTCCTATTTGTATACAACAAAACAAGGAGAACAGAGTATTAAGACAAGACGATCAGGATCCCAAGATACTCTGCTGATTCTAAATTCTCAACTGCATAACTTAAGAGCTGTTGTACGTGAAAATCAGAGATTTTAGGTGACCACAAACAAGGTGAATCAGCACATCTGAAATGTGATTAGGGGAAGGCAACCTGATTGGCAGAAAAGCTATCTGTATTAGGTATTGGGGGGGTAGTCATAGGATTTTGTAAGCACGTGTACCCCCAGATGTGTCCATTTAAGGAAATACATTTTAAAAATCACTGTGATGTTTGTTTCTAGTCTAGGAGAACAAGCATGGTTGAATCTTAACTCTTTTGACATAAGCAGTCCTCTTAAGAATTAAGGGAGCTGAGAATTTTGGTCTGAAATGAGGCAACTCAGAATGGACATAATAGCTGTTTCCAAGTATGAAGAATCATGATATAAAAGAGGAATTTCTCTTGATCTGCTGGCTCTAAAAACTGCAGTTGGGAGCCACGGGTGAAACCTCCTGAGACTTTTCTGTTCTGTAGCTGAGACTTTCTGTTGAACAATATGACTCAAGTCAGAATATGACATTTGCTAGAAGGCTGACTTTGGGCAGATCACTTCACTTTTGTGTAAATGTTTTCTCTCTTACAAATGTGGTTATTGGTAATTCTTCATTTTTTTGTTTGTTTTGCTGAGGGTTCAAATGAAAAAAACAGGAAGATACTTTATAAAAGATAAAGCAACCATGCACACGTTTCTTACATCACTGCTGAGTAATCTTTGCTGTGGGGTTTCAAGCACTGTCTTGGTGGTCTCACTGGATTTAACACTTAAGGTCGTTCTATCCTGAGAGTCAGTGGATGGCTGCCCTAAGGTCCAGGACCTGGCACCGCGCCTTGCAAGCAGTAGCTGAGGTAGAGAGACCAGGTGGTCCCGTTCGGTAGCTCTCTGGGGCATGTACATGAGAGGGGAGTGGAGCTTTGTGCAGCTCCTGGAGGGCCTTCCTGCCAACCTGGGGGCCTCAGGGAGGTCTCTGTCTGTTGTACAGAATGCAGATTCCTCCAGCTGGGCTACAGTCCTGGCCGTGCTCTGGCTGCACGCCAATGGTAAGCCCATGAAGTGTGAGTGGGAGCTTCTGGAGAGGAAAGCTGTAGCCTGGATCCACCTCCATGCAGGTAGGAACACAGTCCTAAGACTCCATCTCCTTCCCTTCTTAGGAGGCTAGTCATCACCCCAGGCCCTGAGCCTCCAGACCTGACAGAGGGTCCTTATTGCCCCCTCCCCGAGCCATCCTGGTTCAGACCCTTTCTAGTCTCCCAGCTAGTTCTCTGCTTGGATGAGGGTACAGTCTGAAATGGGGGGTGTAGAGGAGGTGAGTGAAGAGGGAAAGGGACATGGTGGGGAGTGTGGACTGGGAGGAGGACACAAAGCGGCATGTACTCTCCGCGTCGTCTCAGTCCTGCACGGAGTGTAAGACTGGACCTGGAGCACCTGCTCCTCTGGGGCTTACTGTCTCACTGCTGCTGGGTATTTCTGGGGCCAGAATAGAAAAGGGGACTGGGCAGTAGAAAAAAGAAAAGGCAGGGGTATTGAAGAAAGATAAGCAGGGCTAAGGGGAGGTTTCGGGGAGACCGGGAGAAGAGCGGTCTCTCAGCCCAAATTCTTGTTTTCACCTCATACCAGGCTCTGCCAGGCAGGTGCTCGTGCAGGCTGCCATCACTTTCCTGAAGTCTCCTGTGGATCCTGCTGTCTTTGCCCTCTGAGGACACCGTCCAGAAAAACAAGTGCCTCTCCTCTGCTACTGTCCTCCCATTACCCTCTCTTCTGCTGCGGTTTTTGTATTTTGCACCTGTCCTGTTGGTTTCTTGTCATAAAAGCAGTGGGTGCCCAGCGCACCTTACCTCTCTGTTCCAGGTTCCACTGGGATGAGAGCTTCCTTTTTGCAGCATGTGTGCTCAGCCAAGTGTCAGTGGTCCCAGAACCTGTTCCTTTTCTTGGAGGAGCTCAAAGCATTCGCAGGCAGTAATGTTCCTCCTTGGTTTTCTAGAATGACAACATGAAAAGCAGGTGACGTGGACTCCAGACTCAAGGTTGCAGCCTTGATGTTCAGGGAATGCCTGGATGAGAGAATTCTCTGCATTTTATTTGTCTGTTTATTTTTGTTCTTATATACTTATCAGGACCAGACTGGTGAGCTACACAGTTTTCTATTTTTAGATAGGAGGGGAGGTAGAAAGCCAACTTCAGGGTCAGTATCACCTTACGATCACAAGGGGTCCACTGTGAGGGTCAGCACCGTTGGGGGCCTTCCTGACTGATTCTTCGTGGGCTTTGCTGGCCTGGGCTACACGCCTTTCCTCCCACGGCCTAAGGGACTTGGGTTGAATTAAACCTGATGGAGACAGTTTTTCCTTAATCATTAAACGTCTTAGTAAGAAGGCAATAATGGACTCCTGAGTCCGAGCCTGAGCCCATGAGGCTTCTACGTCAGGATTGACCTTGCATAAAAAAGGAAAAAGCAGACTGAATGGCAGTTTTGCCTGAGGCCTAAACTGAGACTACTCAGCCCAGGAGGAAGGAGCTCCCCGTGTTCCTGACGCTTAAGTCCCACATACTCTGAGTGGAAATGGCCCTGTTTGCTCATTGTCCCCTAAAATACTGCTGTATCGGTGTTAACATGGCCCTCTCTGCACTGCACCTGGTTGTATCTGGTCTCTTACGGATTTACCGATTGAACCTGTGCTGGTTTTATCACCCCTTGTTTTCCCTCCCAACTTGTCTGACGCCTCCACTGTTCACACGGTGTCCTCTCCCCGTACCTTCTGTGGGAGCCTGATTCCATCTTATGTGAGGCAAGTAAAGGGCTCGGGTCAGAAAAACACAGTTGGAATCCTGACCACTTATTTAAATAGGTGATAAAGGGCGGACGATGTAACCCTCATGACCTTAGTATCCCCACCTGTAAAAAGGGGTTAAATTAGAATTCTGTTCTCTTTCCTCTTGAATAATCTAGAATCTGGAGCAGGACCTCCGTGTCTGTTCACTAAGGTAGAGGAGGTCCTGGAGCTGCGTTCTGTTAAGCTGGGGAGTGAAGTGGCATTAGGAAGAGTTGCCTGACTTGCACAGTGGAGCCTGATCTCCCAAAACTTTCTTCCAGGTTTACTTAGGACTGATCGCGACCTACGGAACAGGGCTGTGGCCATCCCCTGGAAGCTTGTTGGAAATGCAGACTTTTAGGCAACCCCAAGAACTACAGCATCAAAGTCTGCATTTGACAAGTCTCCAGGTGACTTGAGTGCACATTAAACTTCGAGAAATGAGGGCTTAGTCTTTTCATACCCAGCCCCGTGTCCAAGTCTGCCATCTAGATCGTCCCTAACGATGCAATGACAGAAGAGACACTTCCTAAGGACCATGAAACTTGGCACAAAATGATGGCTCTTTACATTCATCATGCAGAGCAACTGTTAATACATTTATCGCTCACCTCCCCTTTCCCCCAGCGTCCAGACTAGGCTAGGGCTTAGGGACTTCTAAAGCAAAAGACATAACAAAGAACGGTCTTACTTCTGTCTTCTTTAAAATGCAGGATCAACTAGTTTTAAAGTAGCATGGTTTTATTTTCCCATTTGAGCTCTCGTGCTGTAAAATGTTGTACCAACTATAAAATCCTCAGATCTAAACAAGTGTCGGTCTTCATAATCAACAAATATGTTTTGGCTCATTCACTGAAGGCCACGTTAAAGGCTGGCACTTCATGTTTTAGGAAAATGTAAAGCACCATCTGTACTTTTTGGAACTGGTGCTCTGGGCATGAAGCCCAGGAGAGAAGCTGCTCTCGGCTCCCATTGGTTGTCCTCACCCTGTCTCCTGGCTGCTGCAGACTTGGCCACAAGAAGGATGGCAGATAACACACATTGCCTCAAGGCCCTCCCACGCAGACTGAGCCCACTGCCTTCAGCGCAGGGTACCCTGTTCTACACAGACTTGTTAATGAAACTCATTGCCTACTTCCCCCAGTTCCAACACCGTCATGCTGGGGGTCATGTGCTGTTTCCTTCCCATCTCAGCCACTGCTTCCTTAAAAACAGTCCATCTGCTTGAAGCATCTGATTGACAGGAAAAACAAAAACTCCGCGCAACGCCCTATCTATTGGTTTTCCTTTCAGTTCTACCAGTTTTTGCCTCACATATTTTGATGTTCTCTTGTTAGGTGCATATACATTTAGGACTGTATCTTCTTGGAGAATTGATGACACTTACCATTATGTAATGGTCACCTTCATCCTTGATGATTTTGTGATCTTAAATCTGCTTTGTCTAGAATGAATACAGTTACTCCAGCTTTCCTTTGATTAGTGTTAGCATGATATTTAGCTTTCTGCATTCCTTTACTTTTAACCTATTCAAGTCTTTATAATTAAATTGGGTTTCTTGTAGATTACATATACTTGGGTCTTTCTGTAAAATCTATTTTGATCATCTTTAAAGTTTAGTTGGTGTTTTTATAACCATTCATATCTGATTATTGATATCACTGGATTAATAACTACCATGTTTGTTTCCTATTTGTTACCTTTGTTTTAAAAAATTTTCCCTGATTTTGCTTTTGTTTTAATTAAATATTTTATGTGATTTCATTTTATCTCTGCTCTTAACATATCAATTATATTTCTTTATGTGTATATATATATATATATATATTTTAGTTGTTGCCCTAGAATTTGTGATATATATTTAAAACTAATCATTAAGTCCACCTTCAAATAACACTATCCCACGTTACATGTAGTTCAGGTAACTTATAACAGTTTTCCTAATCCTTCCATCCTGTTCATTTTGGCATTCCACTTGTTGAAGGAAACAAACAAAAGCAAGTTAAAAAGATACTATGAAAGGTGGCGGTAAGAGCTCTAACGAAAGTCAAGTTAGGAAAAGTGAGATGTCATATGGCATTGGTGGAGGGCTTTAAATCTCAAAACGGTATTTATGAAAGGCCTTATGTAATTTGAATTGACTAAATGTAAAGAAATTAACCACACTGATACCTGGGAAAAGGCAGAAGAAATAGCAAGTGCAGAATCCGGGGCAGTGAAGTGTTCAGGGTACTAAATAACCAGGCAGGAGGCCAGTGCTACTTAACCAGTGACAGACATTGATGAAAGATTTTATCAGAAAGGAGCAAGGGGCCAGATCATGTAGTGTCTTACAGGTCAGCATAAGAACTTTTGGTTTTGATAACCCTAAAATATTACGAGCAGAGAGGCACCATGACATGATTCACTTACATTTTAAAAGAATTTTTCTCACCTCACTGAAGATGATAAACTGTCAAGTTACAGCAAGAAAGATGCATGAATATTGTTGCCATAAGTGCAAACAGTGGGATAGTGCAAAGTGATTTCATTCTGGATGTATTCTGAAGGTAGAGCTCGTAGGATTGGCAGGCAGATGGACTGCATTTAGAGTGGAGGAAAAGGAGAGGATAGAAAGATGACTTCAAGATATTTCATCTGAGCAGCTGGAAGATTTGAGTTTTCACTTACTAAGATAAAGATGGCTGTGGGAGGAGAAGCTTGGAAGGGAAAATCAGGAGTTCCTCTCTGGTTGCTGTCAGTTTGAGATGCTCACTAGACATCTAGGTGGAGATGAAAGACGCTGGATACATGAGTCTAGAATTCAGGGGAAAAGTCTGGGCTAGAAGTATAAATGCGTGCGTGTAGATGGGAGTTAGCACTGTGAGAACGGGTGAGAGCAGGGCGGGAATGGATACATACATAAAAAGCTTAGAAGCTGAACCCTAGGGCAGTCCAGCATTTAGAGGTCGGAGCAATGATGAAGTGAGATGGAAAGATAGATCCAAGAAAAAGTATGTATCTGGGAGCCAAATATAATAAGTAGTGAAAAAAAAAAGAACAGAGTAAACTACTTCAATATATGGTTTGGCTATATGAGAATAGAAGATGAATGAGAATTGACCACTGGATGTGCCAACATGGGATTTGTTGGTGACCTGAGAGAGTTGTTTTGGTGGAGAAGTTTGCTGTGGGTTACGTGGAGACGTTAATTAAAAAGCAGATTGGTAAAGAGTGTTAGTATGTAACAACTATTTTGCTCTTGGACTCTTCCAGAAAACACATCGGTGCTCCCTCTGAGATACTGGAAGGCTGATTCATTATTCACACATCTAACAAATTGTTATTGCACACTTTTCTGTACAGTGAATCATGCTGGGTGTTCAAAATACAGTGGTTAACTGCAAAGATGTGATCCCAGCTTTCAGGGAAATTATTTGTTGGACTTCTGAGCAGGATTGTAATGTAATGCTAGAAATGGGTATTTACCCTACCCACTCCAATTGTGAAGAGAAAGCTTCAAAGAGAAAATTATATATGAATTAGAACATAAGTTATTAAAGGAATAGGAGGCAAACATTCCAAGCAAATGTGGAAAGATGAGCAATGTCATGAAGGTGTGAAACACTGTGAAGACTTTTGGGAACCACAAGTAGTTTGAAATGCCATGAATTCATAGTAAAAATGACAGTGATAAAAAGTCAGAAAACTAAAGGACAGAGCTCTATTCTTTTTCCAATTTTAGTTACTGCAAAAATATTTTAAAATAAATTTTGAACTCAGGTTCATTATAATCATCTATTAATAAGTAGATATTATAGATTATTTTAATTACTATTTGTCAAATCCCATGTCAGTATAATATATCTTATTTTTATATATTTCCAATAAAAACCAATTGATACAGTAACAAATATAGTCATTATTAATTGTATAGCTTTCCAGAAGTACATTCTTTCAAAGGTGAATTTACCACTTAGTCAAGTGGAGTAAAACAGAGCAAGCCAGACCTGGTGATGGTTCTATCATATTTTTGGTACTGACTCTGGCAGATTTCCAAACTCTCCTGCCCTCTCCTACTGCTGGATCTCTTGGAGCTATCTTTGTAGACCCAGCCCTGTCTCAGCTTTGAGGACCGCCGCTGCCCTTTGGAAGAAAGCATTTAAGCAGCTGAGCCTCAAAACAGCTTTTCCTAGACCTTAATTTCAGTTCCTTTCCTTTTATGTTGCTCTCTCCTTGTGTCTGACATTAGGACCTTATTACCCTTGTTGTCTGAGCTCAAATCCCAAACAGGGTCACCTGGTCTTCCTGGACTGGGGTTCTACTTACTCTTTTCAATCCTCCTTTCTGGGGTCTTACATCCTGTCCTGGATCCAAGTCCAAGTCCAGAGGATGTATAGATATATCTCTGTTTTATACACACACACACACACACACAGTTACATGTCTCTACATATATGTGTTTTTGTTTTTGTTTTTTGGTACGTATGCTCTACTGCATCTTCTTGAATATCTGTTACTTACTAAAAGTTTTACTCTTCCTGAACCTTGACCTACTTGTCTGCTTGTGCCATGGAAATTGGATACCACAGTTTGCTTGACAGACTGAGCTACATCTCAAACCCTCTAGACTGGTGATCTCCCTGCCAGTGCCTGGTCTGCTCCCTCAGATACAGTGGCTGTTCCAGTACTACAGCCTGCTGTGGTTACCTGAACCAGATCCCAGCAGTTTAGAGTCTTTGACACTGGGGACCACATAGAAGAGTGAGGAGTCCCTTAAGAATTGGTGACACTCCTGGGCATATATCCAGAGGGAATCCTAATTCAAAAAGACACCTGCACACCAATGTTCATAGCAGCACTATTTACAATAGCCAAGACATGGAAACAACCTAAATGTCAATTGACAGATGACTGGATGAAGAAATTGTGGTATATTTATACAATGGAATACTACTTAGCCATGAAAATGATAAAATAATGCCATTTGCAGCAACATGGATGGCCCCGGAGAATGTCATTCTAAGTGAAGTAAGCCAGAAAGAGAAAGAAAAATACCATATGATATCACTCATATGTGGAATCTAAAAAAAAAAAAAATGAACTTATATATAAAACAGAAACAGACTCACAGACATAGAATACAGACGTGTGGTTGCCAGGGGGGAGGGGGGTGGGAAGGGATAAAACTGGGAGTTCAAGATTTGCAGATACTGACTGGTATATATAAAATAGATAAACAAGTTTATACTGTACAGCACAGGGAAATATATTCAATATCTTGTAGTAGCTTATGGTGAAAATATGAAAATGAATATATGTATATTCATGTATGACTGAAGAATTGTGCTGTACACCAGAAATTGACACATTATAAAATGACTAGTTCAATAAAAAAAAAAAGAATTGTTGGTGACACCAAGTCACTAAAGTTTCTAGGGATTCAAGTGCCTGATATTTGTCATTCCCATCTCTCCCCAATAAAAATGCAGAAAATGTAAGTTTCATTCCTATACTACTTTTAACTTCTCCACTAAGTGGGTCAAACCTCTTTCACAGAAACCATTAAATTCTTAGGAGGCACAGGAAAGCAACTGAGCACTTTCCCACCAGGAAGAAAAAAGAAAGAAAAAGAAAGGCAGGAGAATAATAGCTTAAGAAATTTATCACCTAGTAAGTAGCCATCATCCTACTCTTCCATTTTGATTCACAGTCCGGTTTTTCACTACTGAGTTTTTGCAGATGAAAGAAGAAACTTTCATTTAGTCATTCACCCTAGACCCCAGCCCTGCCAACAAACTGGAAAGCACCTGTCACTGGACCAAGAATGCCTAGATATAGCCCTGCTATTTATAATCAGAAAGTTCTGCTGAATGATTAGTTGAGAAACCAGCTGTTGCTAGTATATGCCAGTAACTTAGTTGAATTTCTGGAGTAGAGGAAAAAAGAGACAGACTGTTTCTCTGATTAAAACAAGAATGATCCAAATATAAGGCAAAATTTCCTACAAGTAGACCATAGCAAGAGAGCTCCTTTGAGAAATACCTGTGGAACTTCCTGGGACTCAATCCCTGTGAAACAAGACATAACACTGAACAAGTCTCTCTGTCTCTCATTATAGTTTAAGGCCATACTCTTGTCAGAGAATACACGATTAAAACGGTAAGGGCTACAAGGGTATACACAAGACTCCTTCAAAACTCTAAAATGAATCTATTAATAATCCTCCTCTTAACACAGGGACAGCCGCCTTCTGTACGGGGTCATTTTGGGAAGCAGTGAGGATGTGCGGGAAGAGAATTAAGCCTGGGGATGCCTGGGCTCTTCTGCTGTCTAACATTTAGAAAGTCACAATTGCCCTGAGTTCAGTATCTGTATTTGTATAATGGGATTAATAAAAGCCCCCTTACATAGTTCTTGAGAGAATTAATTTAAAAACCACAAAAGTGCACTGAAAAACTTGACTAGCCACAAATGTAAGGTGATATTAGTTATGAATGGGTATTTGAAAATCAGAATTAGTTACAAGCTTATTTTTCTTTGTAACTCAAAAGGAAGGATCCTATCATCCTGGGTCCACTAACCAACCCTATTACCTTGGTTAAGTCGCTTAAACTCTTTGAGGCTAAATTTTCTACTAGAAATGGGGGAAATAATGCTGCCTGCCTGATAGATTTCTAGGGAGAATTGAAAGAGCTAATACATGTGGAGCACTCAGTATGTAGCAAATGCACAATAAAAGATTGTTACTAAAACTGTGGTCTGCTCAGGAAGACATCCCAGCAGGCCACTCTCACCTTGTGAAACACTGTCTAAGTAGCACCTGGACTCCCTCCATGATCTGTGTTCCTCCTCTTTTAAAACGTTTCCCAACAGTCTTGCTATTGCAATAGTTACTGTCATAACTACTGTGGTTATATCCGTCACTTCTTTTGCACAGGGGTTAGCAGAATTAGCATCGTTAAAGTTACACTTTTATTGTGTTAGGTATCATTGAAAAGTTTTACAGTATAAATAAAGTCAAATAATTTCAAAGTTAGGAAGAACTTTAACTGAAGTTATTCATTCAAATTGAAAATATCCTTAATGGCACCCCTGAAAGATGGTTCTTTTTACACTTTCTTGGGTATTTCCAGACAAGGAGATAACTACCTCATAAGGTTGCTTATTTCATCCATGTACATTTTCTAATAATTAAACTTTCTTTCTATGTTGAAAATAAATCTCTTTCTACCAGATCTGCCCAGGATTCTTGAGTAACCACATGGAACAGTGCATATGAAGTCTGTTTAGCAGCCCTGCAAACGTTTGAAAAATCACATTATATCTCTGTTTCTCTTTGGATGCAAAACTCAGATTTCTAGAATCCATAGCATAGAGCTTAAAAGCACTGGCTTTAAAATTACAGTCTCAGTTCACTCATTTTCTATTTGCTTATTATTTTTTTTTTTTTTGGAGGCTGGAGTAATTAGGTTTATTTGCTTATTTACTTTTTAAAATAGAGGTACTGGGGATTGAACCCAGGACCTTATGCATGCTAGGCATGCACTCTACCCCTGAGCTATACCCTCCCCAGCTCACTCACTTTCTAATTGTGTATATAATCAAGTTTTTAATCTGCTTTTCAGGGTCTTTTTTTTTTTTTTTTGTCAAATAATATCACCTACTTTATAAGGTTTCATTTGGAGATTAAATATAATAAATTTTAAAAGTTAGCATACCACTAAAATACCTAAAAATGCCCTAAGGAGGCAAAAGACCTGTACTCTGAAAACTATAAGATGCTGATGAAAGAAACTGAAGATAACACAAACAGAAAGAAATACCATGTTCTTGGACTGAAAGATTGTTAAAATAATCATAGTACCCAAGGCAATCTACACATTCAGTACAAACTATATCAAATTACTAATGGCATTTTTCACAGAACTGGAATGAATAATTTTAAAATTTATATGGGAACACAAAAGACCCCAAATAGCCAAAACTATCTTGAGAAAGAAGAATGGAGCTGGAGGAATCATGCTCCCTGACTTCAGACTATACTACAAAGTCACACTAATCAAAACAGTATGGTACTGGCACAAAAACAAGCACATAGATCAACAGAACGGGATAGAGAGTCCAGAAATAAAGGAATGCACTTATGGTCAACTAATCTACAACAAAGGAGAGAAGAATATATGATGGAGAAAAGACAGTCTCTTCAATAAGTTTGCTGGGAAAACTGGACAGCTACATGTAAAAGAATGAAATTAGAACATTCTCTAACACCATATACAAAAATAAACTCGAACTGAAGAACTAAATGTAAGGCCAGATACTATAAAACTTCTAGAGGAAAACATAGGCAGAAAACTCTGACATAAATTGCAGCAATATTTTTTTGATCTGTCTCTTAGAGTAGTGGATAAAAGCAAAAATAAACAAATGAGATCTAATTAAACTTAAAAGTTTTTGCACAGCAAAGGAAACCATAAGAAAAACCAAAAGACAGTCTACTGAATGGGAGAAAATATTTGTATACAATAGGACTGTCAAGGGATTAATTTCCAAAGTATACAAACAGCTTATACAGGTCAATATCAAAGAAACAAACCAATCAAAAAATGGGCAGAAGACCTAAATAGACATTTCTCCAAAGAAAACATACAGAAGGAGGACAGGCACATGAAAAGACACACAGTATCACTAATTATTAAGGAAATGCAAATCAAAACTACAATGTGGTATCACCTGACGTTGGTCAAAATGGCCATTATAAAAAAAAAAATAATTAGAATATGAAATGAATATATGTATACATATGCATGACCTGTACATTGTGCTGTACACCAGATACTGACACACTATAACTGATGGTACTTCAATTTTAAAAATCTACAATTAATAAATGCTGGAGAGGGTGTGGAGAAAAGGGAACCCTACTACACTGTTGGTGGGAATGTAAACTGGTGCAGCCACTATGGAGAACAGTATGGAGGTTCCTTAAAAAACTTTAAAACAGAGTTAACATATGATCCAGCAATCCCACTCCTGGGCATATATCCAGAAAAAGGTGAAAATTTTAAACCAAAAAGACACATGCACCCCCATGTTCACAGCAGCACTACTTACAATAGCCAAGACATGAAAGCAACCTAAGTGTCCATCAATAGATGACTGGATAATGAAGCTATGATACACACACACACAAATATACACAATGGAATATTACTCAACTGTAAAAAAGAATGAAATAATTTGCAGCAACATGGATGGATCTAGAGACTATCATACTAAGTGATGTAAGTCAGGCAGAGAAAGACAAATATAATGTGTTATAATTTATATGTGGATTCTAAAAAAATATACAAATGAACTTATTTACAAAACAAAAATAGACTTACATACTTAAAACAAATTTATGATTACCAAAGGGGAAGGGGGGAGGGCTAAATTATGAGCTTGGGATTAACAGATACACACTACCATATATAAGACAGACAAACAACAAGGACCTGTTGTAGAGCACAGGGAACTATATTCAATATCTTGTAATAACCTATAATGGAAAAGAATATGAAAAAGAATCTATCCACATGTCTATATAGATGCAGATATGCATAATTGAATCACTTTGCTGTACGCTGGGAACTAACAGAACATTGTAAATCAACCACACTTAAATAAAAAAATTTTTTTAAATTTTAAGTTAGCGTGTGGTAAATGCTTACTATGAATTGTTAACCTCATATTAGCTACTTAGTCAATCATTTTTCTTATGAGAAGGTTGACAGCCAACCCCTTTCTTTATACCAGTCACCCTCCTATGGATGTATATTTTTCTTTAGGAGTATTGACCTGAAGGACACGTAACGATAGAGATTCATAATAAATAAAAACTAACTGATTAGGTTTCTATTTGGAATAGTGATAGGATATGGATAATTACAAAAGCAACAGACAAATGACATCACAAGCAAAAGACTGAGGGTGTGTAAGGCAACCAAAAAAATGGGAGAGCATTGCAGGCGATCTAAGGTTATAATTGGAGTGCGTTCTGCCACGCAGATAACGGAGGAACATAGACATTTCCCTCTTTAAGGCGTCCCTTTCTGTTGATCTCGCTGCTGTTGTTTCACAGCTGGATGTGAATATGACTAATTGCCCCCTCAGAGCTCTCACTGAGCCCCACGCAGGGCTTTCAGGGACCTGAATAAACTTCCAAGGACGTAATCCAGGAAGAGGGAGTGTGTACAGGTCTCTTGACTGCACAAGCCCTTTGAGACTCAATTCTTTATAAGTAGGGGAATTAGAGCTCCTGTGGCTGGAGCACTCCGTGCTCTGCTCAGAAACAGTAAGCCAGGCAAGGTCTTGTTCTAACACAGGAGAGCCTGAACGTGTTCTCAGGTGGACTGTGTGTGTTCAAACTGCTGCCCGGCTCTCCCTGTTAGCCTCTGCCGCCCACACACCGGGGGCCTCACACAGGGACCTTCCTGGTGCTTGGGGCTTCTTTTTCCTGAAATGGACTGAAAAATCAAACAGTATTATAGAATCAGAGATTATCACTGTGTCTGATCATAGGCAAGGACCAAAGACCTGTTACTTTGCTGACCAAGAAGAGGTGACGCAGAGCTCACAGGACTCTGCATTCTCAGACGCACTGTTCAGGTACGGCCGGAATCAGTAACAAGAAGCAGGCTGTCAGCAGCGTTTCTCCCCCAGAGCAGCGTGGTTTTCCCCTTTGCTGTCTTCACTTTTGCCCAAATCTGGGGTGTATGTGAGTGACCCGTTTTGACTCGGTCATCCTCTTTTGTCATGTTTTTTAGTGGCCCCTGCCACACTTCATGATTGGAAGCCTCACATTGAATGTGGCTCTAGGACATGAAAGCTCCTGTATTGGAGTTGATACTAAGGGATGGTGTCGAAGGGATGGGAAAAGCCTGTTGTCTCTTCTCTAAAACTAAATGATACACCAACTAGGTGTGCTCTAGAGTCAAGACTGGAAACAAGCAGGAAGAAGGAAGACAAGAAGACTTTTCCCACCTTAGTATAAAATGATGATGTGAGCCCACTGCCCAGCAGTGGGACAGGCTGCCTTGGGCAGCACAGTAAACAGAGGGCAGAATTTCCTAATGGTTAAGGGCACAGACGGTGGACTGAAACAGGTCTGAGTCTTGGCTCTGTCACATACTAGCTTTGTAACCTTGGGGAACTTGCTCCATTTTTCTAAGCTTCAGTTTTCTGACCAACAGGTGAGAATAATGGTAATAGTTTTTTCCTTATAGGTTTATTGAAAAAAAATCATATTTTGTAAGTACTGAGCCCAGTCCTTGGAACATAGTAAATTTTCATTAAATGGTGTATGTGTATTTCTTATTACTGAATGAATGATGAGAGGAAGAGCCCTGTGCTTCCCAGACACTATACCCTGCTGTGAATTCTTTAACATCCCTCAGTGGAGCTGTTCTTCAACTTTCTGCCATGTGCGTTAGTGCATTTCTCTTTTTCTCGCAGTAACATGAATTTGATGCTTTGCTTGCTGTTACTATTTCTTTTGCTTAGTATTTCAGAGTCGCTGTAAGTCCACTTAGAAAAGGTTAAAAGGACCAGAAGAACCAGAGCAGCATCTCCTGAGAGAGCTGGGGGTATTACAGCTCCCCAGTCTGGAAGGATGTACCCTGAAGAGGATCTGACACAAGTTTCTTTAATAATGTTACTTCATAAAACATTTATTTGCACATAACTATAGAATAGTAACATTAAAGAAAGTTACTTGAGTACATTTAAGAAACATAAAGGAACACTTTTCATTAGGATTTATGATTTTTGCCAGATACTTTCACAGAAATTTCATGAACTTTACCGTGACACCAGGGTATCTCTGTTGTTGGTATAACAATTGTATTTTTCATTCCGTGCAGGATAAAATTATGTCTATGAAAGATACTGTATAAATTGTCTTTACTATAGCTATTAAGTGGCGAAGCAGGGCTTCAAATCAAGCGTTCTGATTCTAACACAAGTGTTCTGGTATCTTTCAGAGGGTACTGCAGAGTGGGAGTTTGCTTCTCAGGGATACCGTGAGAGTTCAAAATATAAGTATGCCTGAAGAGAGTAAATCCATGAATTAAACAACTGTAAGAAGGTTTCTAACTTAACATGAGAATGTTTTGAACAGATTCCAAAACTTCTGATCTTGTCACAGAGGGCAGCTCTTTCCGGGAGGTGGACAGACTGGCTCTAAAGCAGCCTTTCCTTATTACCCGGGATTTTTATGTAGAGCCTGCCATTCACAAGAAGGTGGTTGTTCCTTGTTAAAAACACAGCCGAAGCACTCAATACCGAGAAGCTTAATAATCTGATACTGGCGTTCAGACTTTGGTGTCTCAGGCCCCTCTTCGAGGTCTGACTTTCTCACAGCTATGAGGAATGCCTCGGTGGTGACCGCGTTTATTCTGCTGGGCATCCCGCACACACACGGCCTGGAGGCCACGCTCTTTGTCCTGTTTCTGTCCTTCTACGTCCTCACGCTTATAGGCAACCTGCTCATCCTACTGGCGATTGTCTCCTCCTCTCGGCTTCACACCCCCATGTACTTCTTCCTGTGTAAACTCTCTGTGTGTGACATATTTTTTCCTTCCGTGAGTTGGAAGATGCTCTTCTACCTCTCAGGGAACAGCCGAGCCGTCTCCTATGCAGGCTGCGTGTCCCAGCTCTTCTTCTACCATTTCCTGGGCTGCACAGAGTGCTTCCTGTACACGGTGATGGCTTACGACCGCTTTGTGGCCGTATGTCACCCTCTGCGCTACACGATAATCATGAGTCACAGAGCGTGTGCCATCCTGGCCATGGGGACCTCACTTTTTGGCTGCGTTCAGGCCACCTTTCTAACTACTCTCACCTTCCAGCTGCCCTACTGCGGCCCCAACGAGGTGGACTATTACTTCTGTGACATCCCAGTGATGCTGAAGCTGGCTTGTGCAGACACCTCGGCCCTGGAGATGGTGGGGCTCATCAGTGTGGGCCTCATGCCCCTCACCTGCTTCCTCCTCATCCTCACCTCCTACTGTCGCATCGTCTACTCCATCCTGCAGATCCGCTCTGCAGAGGGCCGGCGACGCGCCTTCTCCACCTGCAGTGCCCACCTGGCCGCCATCCTGCTGTTCTACATGCCGGTGGTCCTCATCTACCTCAGGCCCACCCCCAGCCCCTGGGTGGATGCAACTGTCCAGGTCCTGAATAACCTGGTCACCCCCATGCTGAACCCCCTGATCTACAGCCTCCGGAATAAGGAGGTGAAATCATCGCTGAGGAGAGTTCTGCGCCCGCTGGGCTTCCTTCCTGAGCAGCTGTGGAGGTCGGCAGGCGACACCTGACCTGCACTTCCCAGTTTATAGAACATCTGTGTACGGTTCTCACAAATATTTTTGAATCGGAGAGGACAGGTATCATTATGGGTGTCTCCATTTTGCCACGTGGGGACTAAGACGGGAAGAGTTAAAGCGACCTGTTGGAGGACACGCGCGGAGGGAAGGCTGCAGGGCCGGCTTTCTGACGCTGGGACCCGAGGACGTCCCACGGCTGATGCGGGAAGCGGGGCGCTCTCCCCAGCGGCAGTACAGGCGGGCCCTCGGCTTCTCAGCCCTGTGCTCTTCACCTTCCTGCATCCCCCCTCCCTTTCGTCTTCCCTTCGCCCTGGAGCGTCTTCATCTCAGCCGCAGTGACTGTCTCCTCCAGGGCCTGCATTGCACAAGCCGTCATTTTACGGGTCTAGGAGCGGTTGGGGAAAGTGGGAGAGGTGGACGCTCAAGGCAACAAGCAGGTCCCTAGAAAACATGAATACACTGTGCAAAGAGGACTTCAGGCAGGGACCCGAGGCATCTCTCACGAGGGAAGCAGAGGTGCTGGTTACCGTCTCCCCTACAGCCCCGTCTGTGGGGCTCAGACCTGAAGCAGGCTCCGGCTGTACAAGCGCAGCACGTGGACGGGCCTGGGGGAGGGCCAGTGGGGCAGCCACGGCCGTGACTGCGCCGTGACGCCGTGTTAGGAACCCGGACCTGGCTCCGCTGTGCGCGGTACAGCCAGGAGGCAATGCTGGGTCCAAGCTGTCATTGTTTCGTATCTTTGGCTTCTCTGTTCACTGAAAGGGTTTGACTCTGGTCCTCATTCCTACACTTCTTTACTTTTTGGCTGAAATACACTAAGGATGAAGTCTGCTCCTTCAACACAGGGCACTATTGTCTTCATGACTGAATTCACTGGGAATACAACCACACGTGGGGAATACAGTTGCTGTGAAGATTATTCTAACTATGATGTAGAGACGGAAGGACACTGGAAAGAGGATGATGGAAGAGAAGGGGGTAGAGGCAGAGACCAGTTTCTCCCCTGTCTCTGTACTCAGGATCAGAGAGCAGCCACGGAACCCGCCAGAGCAGATCAGCAGCACTGCGTGTGCGTCTCCAGGCATGGGGCGGGCTAGCGCTTGCTTCTGGAGCAGAGACAGACTCTTGCCTGGTCACTCCAGCTCCTAAAAACCCTCTGTGCTGATTCTCCTCTGTTTTTCAGTAAATAAGAATCTAAACAGGAAGGTGAAAATATATCTCAAATGATGTCAAATTTAGTGCATCCCAAACCCTTCCTTCTCTAGCCTCTCTGAGTCCATTTGAAGACCTCTTCCCGTTCCTCAATTTCCTGGTTGTAGCTGCTCAGATGGTCAGACTAGAACAATTTGTAATAAAAAAAGACGGGACCCAATTCCCTTTCATTTTCACTCATTCAGATGTCATTTGATGAGGAACTCTGTGCTGGGAGCAGGAAATGCAGAGATGAAGAAGATGCACTAGCCTACATGAGAGATGTCACAGTCTGCTGGAGAAAAGAAACAGATAAACAACTAGAACATTCCAGGATAAATATTGTGGTCAGGTGTGAAATAAAACATAACATGTGGAATATATTTTTATGGGACTGGGGAGGGACCTCACAGAAGGGGTGCTGAACTTCAGGTGTTATTGCTTGTTTTTGGTTTGAATGAAGTAAAGAATAGGTGAGAAATGCTTTACAGGGAGAAACAACGTGTGTGTGTGCGTGCGCGCGTGCGGTGGGGGGCTGAGCAGTGGTGAGAGATAATTCCTTGCATGAGTATCTCTTAACTATTTGTCATCTATGAGTGAATGTCCTTGTAGGAAAACTAAAATTCATCTGACCTGTTTTCAGGGTCCTTCCTCCAGCTTAGTGCTTTGTTCCCTGGTTGGAAGCCTGTCACAAAGGTGCTGTTTCTCCTTAAACAAACTGACCTCTCTGCCTATCCCGGGGGTTCTAGACAAGCTGGCAGCTCTCATGTCTTCAGTTAGTGTCTTGAGCTCTCTTTTCACCTAAGCAGGACCCCAGAACGCCAGGCCCAGCCCGGGGTGTGGGGGCCCAGGCTGATTTTGGTGGTGGAATAAGACTTTTCCGTGTTCTACAATTAAAGGGACACTGTAAGAAGAATTTGGATAGAAAAATGTCAGTGGGAGAAATCCCAAATCGGATGACCCATCTAGCAGAGAATTTCATCCACAGGGGCAGAGCAAAGGAAGAGAATCAAAGTCCAGGACCTGGGAGGCCAGAGAAGGACTGCGGGTCAGAGGACGTTTGGAGAGGAGTGGCTACAGCAGCAGCGGTTCCCGAGACGCTGCATTCAAGCGTGGGCTAGAAAGCGGGTTCCGAGACCCGACCAGGTGGATTCTCACTGCTGCTACTCTCTTTGTCACTTGCTCTTCTCTGTCTGATAATAATAAATAACACCTGTCCACACATCAGTCCAGTTGCCTGCATCCAGTCCTCACCCGAGGCCGCACCTCCGTCTAGGGTACTTGCCGCTCCCGCGGTCTGCGTCACCACGCACGTTACCCTTGCACGAACACGGTCTACCGCTGTCTTTCTTTTCATGAATCTGTAGGTAGCAGGCAGTGGATTTCGGTGCCTTGGGTCCTTAACTTATTGTCACTTTTCCCTCTTTCCAGGATAAAATCTAACTTATATGGAGGTAAAGAATCACACTTCGGTCAAAGAGTTCACCCTGTCGGGCATCCCACATGCAGAAGGCCAGCAAACTGTGCCCTCTGTTGTGTTCCTCACCTTCCACCTCTGCGCTCTGCTAGGAAACCCACTCATCCTGGTGGCTGTGATGTTTGATTCCTGCCTCCACACTCCTATGTGTTTCTTTCTTTGTAACCTCTCTGTGCTGGATATTGGTTTCTCTGCTGTGAGCACCCCAAAGATGTTCGCCAACCTGCTGGTGAAGAACCGCGTCATCTCCCTGGGGGGCTGCGTGTCCCAGGTCTTTTGCTGCCACTTCCTGGGCTGCAGTGAGTGCCTGCTCTACTCGGTGATGGCCTAGGACTGGTTTGTAGCCATTTGCCACCCACTGCGTTACACCATCATCGTGAACCGTCAGGTGTGTGCCGGGATGGCTGCTGGCATCTGGTGTGTGAGCTCTTTTCAAGCCACAATGCTCACTGCACTGACCTTCCACTTGCCATACTGTGGGTCTAATGAGATAGACTATTTCTTTTGTGACATCTTTCCTGTTGTCAAATTGGCCTGTGGTGACACCCTCATTATTGAGACAGTGAGCTTCACCAACACTAGCCTTCTGCCCACAATGTGTTTCCTCCTCATCCTGACCTCCTATGTCCACATTGTCATCGCCATCCTACAGATGCACACTGCTGAAGGGGGGCACAAGGTGGCATCCACCCGTGTTTCCCACCTCTCAGGGGTCACGGTGTTCTTTGGGCCCTGTGCACTCATCTATAGCCAGCCATCTTTGAGCGAGGTTCTGGTAACCCCAATGCAAATCTTTGGAAATGTCATCACTCCCACACTAAACCCCAACATCTACACTCTGACAAAGATGTCAAGGGAGCCCTGAAGAAGCCGGCTGGGGACCGGCTGTTTCAGAGGCGGTCTCTAGTCCACTTGGGAGTAGAGCTGATTTTTTTCCCTTCCCATTTATGTGTTAATTTGAAAAAAAAAGTATCTATGACAGTTGTAAGGTATTTTCTGCCATAGAGACAGGGAAGCAATCCTGATAGAAACCTCTGACCTTCAGCAGGCATTTTTCTCTACAGGTCCAGACAGTAAGTATTTTAGGCTTTGGGGACCATTGATCTCTGCCACAAACACAGAATTCCGGTATGATAGCACGAAGACAGTCACAGAAAATATGTAAACGAATGAAACAAGATGAGGCTTGTTCCAATGAAACGTCAGTTACACAGGCTGCAGGCGGGCTATGCCATGCAGGGTATAAATTGCTCTGTCACAGATAACGTATTCTAGATACTAATCTTTTATTGTTAAAATGCACGGCAAATAGTTTTTTACTTTGTGGTTCCTCTCTTTATTAGCTTTAAGGTATTTTTTAATACAATCAATGCCTTATTTTAACGTGAATGGTTTACCAAATTTTCCCAGTATAATCTCTTTCAGAGTTTTTTGTGTCTTGTTTAGAAGTCATCTATTATCCTTAATTTATGTATGTAATTTTTTTACTGTTTTGATTTTCACTTGTAAGCCTTTAATCCATCTGGAATTGACTTTTGTTTGCGATGAGGTAAAAATTCAATTCCTTTCTTTAAAAAGTATATGAATAGCCAGTTGTCCCAGCGCCATTGATTTAATAGTTCATCACTCTCCCACTGTCCTACAATGCCTCTAATATGCTCTCCTATGATGCCCACTCTCTAGGATTCATGTTCTTGTATAATCACTTCCCTTGGATTTAGTGACTTGCTTTTAGTGAATAGAATGTGGCAGAGGTGATGAGATTCCAAAATCAGGTTATAAAAGACTGGCTTCAATCTTGGGTGTACTGCCCTGTCTTGCTATGTCTTGACTGACTGCCTTGGGAGAAGCCAGCTGTCATGCTGTGAGGCAGACCTATGGACAGACCTATGGCTCATCTGCCAAGAGCCATGTGATTAACCTTGGAAGTAAATCTTCCCCAGTCAAGCCTTCAAGAAGATTATAACTCCAGCCAACAATTTAACTGCAGCCTCATGAGACTCTGAGCCAGAGCAAACCAGTTAAGCTGTGCCTGCATTACTGACCCACAGAAACTGGAATAATAAATAGTTATTTTAAACCACTAATGTTTGGAGTAATTTGCTATGCAACAATTGAAACTAGTACATATGATGATCTATATTTTCCATGTCTTTTTTGAGTCTGTTCTAAGTTGTATCTTTCTAAGATTTTATTCAGTTTATCAGTTTTCAAATTTATTTGAAAATACTTTAATATATCATATAATCTGCTTAGTCCATGTGCTTTTGTCCTATTTTCTATTCCTCATGTTGTTTCTATGTGTCATCGCTCTCTTTTTTTCCCACTAATCATCTTTGCAAAGGCATAACTATTTTCTTAGTATTTTCAGAAAGCCAAAATTTGGCATTGTTGATCCTTTCTCTTTTTATTTTCTCTAGCTCATTAACTTACGCTTTTATCTATTTATTTTTAGTTCTTTGAAAACTATGTGGCTTTCTGCTACATACAAGATCAACAATTCTTACATTTCAAACATTAGTTCTCAAGGGACAAAGTTCTTGACTCCTGTTACAGAAGAGAAATTCCAGATGCAGCAGACATGCTTTGTGCATAGTTGTATGAGTTATTAATAAGAATTTGTTGATTAATACATGGATACAATTCTGGAAAAATCATGTGGAGAACAATTCCTCGCTCAGGGAAGCCAGCTCTGCCAATTGACAAAATTCCTTGCTGAGGAGTCTGAGAATGGAAATTCTATTTCTAAACCAAAACATCATAGTTTGAAATGTAGAAGAGCTATGGACAAACTGAGGCAAAGTATGTGAAATCAGATGTTAAAAGCCTCAGACTTACGATTATTATTTCCTATTCTAAAAATAAACCCCAAAACCGAGGGAGTAGCTTCTCTATGTCCACGATGATTGAGCTGTACCTCTCACCTTTTCCTGTACTTCCCAAGGTCAGTCACAGAGATAAAAAGCGTAGATATGGCTCTGTCTTATTCACATCACAGTCGTGCTACAAGGGGGAAAACCACATTGTGTTTCAGCTAGATCATTTACCCACTTCTAATTACTCCCTTTGCTCAACAACCCCCTTGAATCAGGACTCATTCAGGAAGGGGATCCCAAGGGCCCCAACAGCATTTAAATTTCCACATATGAGAAAACAACGTAGCTATCAGTGTCTTGGAAGAAATCTTTGAGAAGACAAGAGGTACTTTCAGCTTTCTGTCATTTAATCTCAGTTTATTTCACTAAGAAGAGAGAACTTTCCAGATGATGGCAGGAGATCCCTGACCCTGGCTTAAAGGCAAATATGGATGGATGAGCCCAGAGAGGCAGATAATAAAAGAATCCACTCCCTCCTTGTGAGTTACAGAAGTGCCACCCTCATCTCTTTAATTTCTACTCCTCTTTTCTTCCTCAAGTTTCCAGTGGAGAGGGGAATCTGGAGTCCTTGGTTTACAAATGGTCTCAGAGTCCAGGATGAAAAGGACTTGGGGCTACTGGGCACAAGAATAGGACATCGTTTGCTTGGTTTGTTATTCAACTCACCATGTTGGCTTGTCAACTAAAAACTCCTTTCTTGCTATTGCCCTTTATAACCAGAGATTTGGTCTTAATTCAAAGAGATTAAAAGGTTGGACCCTCTAAGTGAGCCTATACCCTGACACCTTTTGTCCAATTCTTTGTCATGTGCGACTCCTCTTGATAAAACACCCGGGACAAACTCTGACTATTCAGAGGATGGTGCAAAGAATGAACAGGTATATGATTAAGCTTCTTTACAGGGTTGTTTAGGAGTATTAATAGCTGATGGTGTCATATAAGCCCTCGTACAAGACAAAACAACTGAATGATATCCTTTCTTGCCAGTTACTGAGCGAGTCGCTTCACTGTTTCATTCATCAAATATTTATTAAGGACCTACTCTGTGCCGGGCACCGCTTTCTGCACTGAGGATAGAGAAGTGCACGTGAAAAGGCATTTACTCTTCTAGACTTTGTATTTCAGTATATGTGTGTGGTGGTGGTGGTGGTGCAGGGGCAGGCAGGCTGGATTTCCATTGCTTACTAAGGAGGAGTGGGAACATTTTTAGAGATTTGTGACATCAAAAGGAAAAGCGTGAATAACACGGGGGTGGGACGGGCGCAAAATCTGACAAGATTAGTAACATCATAGCCCATCACAGATGCACATAATGGAAAGACTCATGTTAAAAAATAAAGAAAGAAAGAAAGAAGAATTCAGATCCCTAGTTCTGCCACATACAGTGACCTCAATGTAGAACTGTGTAGCCTGTCTAATGTCCAGATGTTTTCTTTTCTAAAGAGTTACTGTGTGGATTAAATGAACTGAAATCGTGTTGTGTAGACATTTCAAGTGGTAATGTGCTGATTATTTAACCCTATGGCTCACCAAAAAACAGAGATAAGAATAAAATATAATTTTGTCAGCTGTAGCGGTTCACAAATAGAGTGATTCTCAGGTCACAGTTCGTACCCCCAGAGATATAATGAGCCCCAGGGTGATTGTGAGGCTTCTGATACCCCTCCATTCTGAGGGTGCATATTTGTGGGGGTACCACCCTTCCTGTTAAAATCCTTGCTCCAACATATTTCTTTTAAAATATTGTTTTAATAAAGGATGTTTGCATTTGGAATCAGCACAGGAAAAATATGTTACAGAAATTATCAAGGTGGCTAAGGTAGCTACATTCCAGTTAAAATGCCCTGAAACTTGGTTCGTAAGTAGTGTTTCCGTAACTCCTAGCCCAAACACTGTCATTTAAATCACACATCTCATTTCCCAGTGTGTTCACTCCATTGACATCCAGCCAGGACCTCCTTCCCTGTCTCCTGCTCCCTCTTCCTACCCAAGGACTGGCTCTCCCGGAGGGAGATGGAGAACCGCTCTGCGGTGACTGAGTTCATCCTCCTGGGCATCCCGCACACAGAGGGGCTGGAGCCCGCACTCTTTGTCCTGTTCTTGCCCTTCTACGCCTGCACCCTGCTGGGAAATGCATCCATTCTCACGGCTGTTCTTTCTTCCACTCGCCTCCACACACCCATGTATTTCTTCCTGGGGAACCTGTCTGTGTTTGACATGAGTTTCTCTTCCGTGACCTGTCCTAAAATGCTGCTCTACCTCGTGGGACTGAGCCCGCTCATCTCCTACCAGGACTGTGTCTCCCAGCTCTTCTTCTTCCACTTTCTTGGCAGCATTGAGTGCTTCTTGTACACCGTGATGGCCTATGACCGCTTCACTGCTGTCTGTTACCCTCTGCGGTACACAGTCATCATGAACCCTAGAATCTGCGTGGCCCTGGCTGTGGGCACGTGGCTGTTAGGATGTGTCCATTCCAGTATCCTAACCTGGCTGACCTTCACCTTGCCGTATTGTGGTCCCAATGAAGTGGATCACTTCTTTTGTGATATCCCAGCACTCTTGCCCTTGGCCTGTGCTGATACATCCCTAGCCCAGAGGGTGAGCTTCACCAACGTGGGCCTAATATCTCTCGTCTGCTTTCTCCTCATCCTTGTATCCTACACGCGAATCTCCATCTCCATCTTGCGTATTCGATCAACAGAGGGCCGCCGCCGTGCCTTCTCCACATGCAGTGCCCACCTGATTGCCATCCTCTGTGCCTATGGGCCCATCATTACCGTCTACCTGCAGCCCACCCCCAACCCCATGCTGGGAACTGTGGTCCAAATTCTGATGAATCTGGTAGGACCAATGCTGAACCCTTTAATATACACCCTGAGGAATAAGGAAGTAAAATCAGCCCTGAAAAAAATATTGCACTGGACAAATCACATTCCTGAGATTTAATAAGAACGGATGGATGGGTTGATGACATGGAATTCTTTCTCCCTCAACATGGGAAATTTTATTCTGGAATCCTTACATGTGGCTTTGCAGTGCATGCTGAATGGTGTGGACCAGTATGTCATAATACTTCATCACTTTGTCTATTTTATTTTCTTGTGTTACCGAAGTCCCCTCCCCACAGCTTCAAAATAACATCATCTGGGTTGTTGTTATTTCGCTTTCCTTCTATGGAAAACCTCCTGCCACTAAAAGACCATTGCACCATTTCTCCCACCTTTCCCAACAATGCGTGAGACCAAGTTTATGAGGAAAGGGAATAAACAGAAGAAAGCAACTTTAAATAACTGATTGGGAGCATGACAGGACCTTCTCTTTTAATATTAACAGACTAATTGCCAGAGGCAAAATGAAGTGTTCTCTTTTTCCTTTTCAACTGTGTAAAAAAGGGAATAACTTAGGATTTGTCAATGGACATGTTCTCCTCTGCACCCCATGATTTTTCTCATCCTTGCTTTCTCTGCCTTAAGGTTCTTAGGCAAATAAGATGAGTTCCAACTGTGTAAGGAAAGTGAAAAGCTTTGTGGCTAGTATTCTAGGCTGGATGTTTCCATTTCACTGTCCACTAATAGAGTGGTTATTAATGTGATAAAATGCATTTTTATCAGGTCAGATAATTAGACTGAGCCAGTGGTTTTCCAAGTATGATTCAAGGAGCCCCAAGGCGCCAGTGAATTTATTCTAAGGCTTCATGTTAAGTATAGAGAAAATTTCCCTTTTACCTGCTATACCTGTTGTATTTCTTGGCAAAATTCCACTGGGAAAAGTTGGAAGGCCTCTGGAGTATGTAATCTCCATGGCATCCTCCAAGACTAAGGATTTCCTTCTACCCATGACTTTAAAGGTGTTGTTGCCTTTTCTTTAGCACCTGGATCTGAACCTTCAATATGCACTTGAGCTTGTTAACAGCTCAAGCTATGCTTGTTCATGCTTCAGGGTTCATTTAATTACTTACCAAACAATTCTCCTCTTCTAATAGAAACAATTATAAAGGTGATGTTTATTATACTTAGTCTCAGGTAACCTCTTCCCTATTCGATCTACATCAGAGACACCTACTTTGGTTCACAGATGGCTACAAAGCAGCTCTGTGGAAGGCACTGATTAGATCAGAAACATTACAGAAGGCAAAGGTGGGTTTCACTGGATCCACTGCATTCATTGCCTGGACTTCACATAATTTTACCTCAACCCTTTGTACCTCTGGCCTAATTAGCGCTGTATTATTACAATTCCAGCTCGAGTACCTCCTGATTCACTGTGATATAATGCAAGTTCACCTCCACAGTCCCCTCTTGAGAAACGCTAGATGTGAATCCTAACAGCAAACTATCCTTTGAGAATCTTCTGAAACCCTAGAAGCATCAGGTACAGATCTTCCTTGACTTACAGCGGTGTTACGTCCTGATAAGCTCATCATAAATTGAAAATACAGTAAGTAAAAAAAAAATGCATTTAGTACGCCTAACCTACTGAACATCATAGCTTAGCCTGGCCTGCCTAAATGTGCTATAAATGAAGGCACTGGAATCTTTGATTTTATCATCTGAGAAAATGTGCAAAGAGGAGGGAAGACCAAGGATACAAAAAGGAGCAGGAGCTGGAGAAAAAGCTGACTCCAGTCAAACATCTACCGTGTGCCTCCCTCTGTCATTATCCAAATATTCTGGTTTCAAGGTCAAGTCCACTCTCATGTAGAAAGGAGTGAAGGAAGCTGTAGCCAATTGATTCTAAGTATTACCAGCTCATTGGAAAATTACTTATATTGAGTGATGAATGCAACAGCTATTTAAAATGCCTAATTTGGTGATTTATCAACTCTGGTCTATGGAATAGTCTGAAAGTATGATAAAACTGAAATTTTAATGTTGGCATTGTCTTTCCTTGGAAAGGATGTATTTTTTTTTCCTCTGAAACTGTATGTCCTCCTTTCTTCCTTTTTTAATGGTAGCTATAGTTTAGTTATATTTTTAATGTCTTGTCAAAATAAGAAGTAGGTAACCTTATATGTAGCCTTAATTGAATATTACTGACTAATAAAATCCAAAGCCTGAGAAAAATGGATTCTGTTCAACTTGATGCAATTTACCAGTTTTCCTTTTAATTTGACTTCTTAGGAAGATCTTATTGGAGACAAACCACAGGTGCAGATTTTGCTAGTTAGTGAACTACGATTCACATTTTAAATTGAACTTTTGGCATTCAGATTTCCCATGTGCAGCAGAATATTTCTCTAAGCAATGGTAAGTATCCTGGATTCATGGAAAGTTAATAAAATAGAATTCTGGTTTTATGCCTCACAGCTTTATGTGCTTGGTTAATGTGAAACTGACCCCCTAAGAGATCAATTTCCTTTCTGTGTGAGGAGAAAATTAAGTTTCCAAGACTGCAAAACTGAAGATCAGAAGTCTAGATTGTGATAAATGTGCTAAGGTCACGAATATCAGTCTATGTTGTCCTTTGGAAGAGTTGCTAGGCTTTTCCTGGTGATGTATCAATATGTATTTCTGAATTCTGCACTCTTATCCTCATTGTACTGATAAAAAAGTAACTCAAAGACGTTAAAGCTAAGACATATAACTAAGAAAATGGAATAATTGGGGTGGAACTGGTTTCCAAACCCAAGTCTCATGATTCTTGGTCCTACTTATGTGCCATTGGCCAGTGTTTCTTAAAATATTCCATTGAAGCGACTCAAAAGGCTGTGAAGAGAAAATTGTGTAGGATGGGATGAAGTTGGGAGGGAACAGCAGATGATGGAGGCAAGATAGTTATCTTGAAATTATCTGCATCAACCTTAGAATTTTTCTAAGATTTCGTTTTATATTAAAGGTTATTTGAAAATGTGATTCATGAATATTTTATGTTCTATTCCATAATAAATCCATTTTTAATTTTTAAATAATTGTTTTCATCCTCAAAATTTCAAGTTATTTCAGACTTTATAAAGATCAATCTTGTTCATTCTCTTGCATCATGAATCTCAGGTCCCATGTGGATTAATCCTTGTCCAGACAATACAGTTGAAAACCAGTGCTCTACAACTGTGTCATTTCCTCTTAATTTGGTCATTTAAAAAGATAATTGCCTTTTCCCCTTTCCTTCTCTTGCTTTTCCAGTTTCTTTCTCCATGCAAACTTGTGTCAGAAAACTGCTTGAATGTGTGGGGAAACCCCTTCTCCCCAACACTGAAAACTGAGTTCAGAACAGCTACGACAATGCAAACAGCAGGCATTTAATGCTATCATGCCAAAAGTCCTAGATCCATTTCTACTGCTTATAACATTGCTCCTATTCCATTTGTGTCACGGCCTGGCTCCAGCCTTTTGGCCCCTGTTCTCTCTGTGTGGCATTTAGACTCAATCTAAGGACTTGACTCAGACCTGTCTCACTGGAGATTATTGCTTTGTGTTCTCCTGAGCAAAATGCTGTGTTCTCCACTAGGTTCCAAGTTGCAAAAGAGCTGTTTTTCTAAAATCAGCCTCTCCCTATGGCCTGGTACAGGGCCAGTCACAGGTGAGTAGTCAAGATAATTTATTGATTTTGATTAGTCAAATGCACATTTTTGTTGCTGTTGTCTGTCTGCTTTGTTTTGTTTCCTTGTTTTTACAAAATCCACTTTCTGGGAAGATGTCTGCTGTTCTGGCAACATGTACAGATGGCCATGGCAACATGTTTGGGCATCGGTTTCGCACACGTGTAAAACAGAAATGCTTGTCGGATTCAAAACAAGCGAGAGAGTCAGGCTTATGTTCTCAGGTTCTGTGCCCTCCTGCCCCTGCTGCACCTCTGACAACAACTCAGCTCTCAATTTTTGAAGCAAAAATGGAGTAATTTCAAAGACTTGTCTAATATTTTTGAGCAGTTAAAGAAATGTATTGCCTTTCAGATCCCTCAATTTGTGAATGAGCTGACATTTTCAGTGACCCACTCTCGGTGGATGTAAATAAAGAGCTATGCGGATTTGCTTATGAATTCTAGAAACCCTGCTTGGGTGGATTTCTTGCGTGTTCCTGATGATCTTTGGGTGTGATTTGACCTTCCTGTCCAGGAAGAACTGACTAGCGGTGGAATCTGGTAGCTCTACTATCAGTTGGTGGAGAAACTTGTCAGTTGGTGTTGTAGGCAGAATAAGGCTTCCCCAAGATGCCCGTGGCCGAATCTCCAAAACCTGTGAACGTGTCAGGTCGCTGACACAGGGGAACTAAGACTGCAAATGAATTAGGTTGTTCATCAGCTGACTCTGACATGAGGGAATAACTGAGATGATCTGGGTGAGCCCAGTGTAGTTACAAAGATTTCTCTAAGTGGAGGAGGGAGGCAGAGGAGAACCAGAGAAATGAGAGCTGAGAAGGAACTCAGCCCTACCAACACCCTGATTTTAGCGTAGTGACACTCATTATGGACTTCTAACCTCCAGAACTGTAAAACGATAAATTGCCAATGTTTGAAGCCATTAACTACGTTTGTGGTAATGTTTTTTACAGCAGCAATAGGAAACTCATACAGCGGATATGTCTCTGAGCTTCACCGCTGATTCAAAAGCTGTCCTGACTCTCCCCTGCTCGGCTAGGGGAGGCAGACGGCTGGGGCTCTGAGGGATGGATGCTCTGATAAACTCCTCTGAACCTGTTCGCCTCCAGGGAAGACTGGGATACCAAACTAGGAGTGCACAGGAGGACAAAGGCCCTAGATGCTCACTGAGAAAGGTCCTAGAGAGACACATGAGTAAACACTCAGCTCTCACCTATCGTAGGGGAGCAACTGTATATCAGTCTTGAGCAGACATCCCTTGGCCTCACAAAACAAGTATTCTTTTAGTGCCAGAGGTCCAGGGTCTGAGAAATTATGAAGATAACTTTTAACAAAGAATTATCACACCCTCAACATGCTCTGGAAGATCTCAAGTATTATCTGTTAAAACCAGGGATATTTACTGATTGAAAATCCTCACTTACACTTACAATCACTTACAAAGGATTCATATAATTAAAAAAAGAAAAACAACAATAATAACATTTGTTAGAACTTAGCATTTAAAGACATATCTATCTTAAACCAATTAAAAAGAGAGGCTTATTCTAAATTTAGGAAAACTCATTTTTTGAGGGAAATATCTAAACTCAAAATATATACCAAAATGAGTATCAGATGGATGAAGAGTTAAATAATAAAAACAAGGGCAAACAAAACCCAATAATCTAACTGAGAAAGTCCTGCTGTACACCTTTACTCATTCACTAAAGAAGAAAAGGAGCTGCTCTGAAGAGGCAGGGGAGAGGCCAGTATATATGTGACTTGGTGAAGGGGTACGTGCCATCCAGCACACATCTCTGTAGAAGGTTACTGCTAATCACAAGGAATAGACATCTCAGCTAATGATTTTAGCACTTTGGAAGTACTGGAAGGTGCAAAAATCTGGGTTCAGAACAACTCCTCCTGAAATATATTTGACTATCTGAGTAGGGCCCATTCTGCCTGTTTTCCCAAAGCACAGAATGCCCTATCTTGTTCCTTGTCCTTGAATACCTTTCAGAGTTTACTCTAGGTCGGGGACCACAGTGGCCAATGACTTAATCCTTGTAAAACACCACAGAAAGCTGCAAATGGCATTATTTTATTATTTTTTATGGCTAAGTAGTATTCCATTGTCTATACTTCAATAAAAATATATTAAAAAAAACCAAAACACCATTGAAAGCAACATTCTTTTCCTTTACAGAAGTACAGGTTACACTCCTAACAACCGCTACCAAGCTGAGGAAGAAGTATGAGTGGAGGGAAATAAAATGACAAAAGGCTTTTTAAACTAAGATGAATACCTGATACACTGGCATCAAGCCCTAGAAAGATCCATAAGTTTATATGAAATAATAAGACCTAAGTGGAACTTGTGGCAGAATAATTGAGGCACCTCAAGAAGGGTTTAAAGTACACTCATAAACTCTGACAAGCAGTTATATTTGGAACCCATGAAAATTAACCATTTGTGGGCAACTGACCCACAGTGGTTATGACACGTATGGAACGAGCAGCCACCACTGGAATGTGCTTGTACTCAATACAGCTAAACTGAATGCCTCATTTTAGAGAATGATAATCCTTTACAAATTTTCCAAATTTATGATTGTAAACTTAGGTAAAAGAGGAGTAACAAACACACAGCGTACGTTCAAGAGTACATTTAAGATTTATAAGGGATCTGAGACATATTTACACTAACTTGCATGCCCTGGTCATAAGAATGTTTTCTTATGTTTTGATTCTTAGCAATTCCTGGAGCTGGAGAACTTAGAACACCCTTTGAACAATATGTCAGTAATAGAATTTAATCCCTTCCTCTTTTAAGTCTTGGGAAGGCTGGGGTGAGGCTTTGAGCAAAGGACTGGCTACATAGAGCTGTGTGCCTCCAGGCTGTATTTAAATAGTCTACTTTATATATCAATGGAATGCAAAAATGCAAAAAGATAGATGTCCAAGGTCAGGATGATCCCACTTGTGACCTATCTCTCCAAACTGAAAGTAGTGTAGTAGAGAATAACCTTTGTTTTGTTGGACACCATGACCTAGCCCAAGGGGATGGCTGCAAGAACAAGGAACGCCTGCAGCAAGACGATTACACCAATCAAGCACACCCCCTCCCTTATTTTTTGTATAAAAGGAGCCTGTATTCTGACTAGAGCAGGATGGTTCTCCAAGACATTAATCTACCATCCTCTGGGTCTGCCGGCTTTCCAAATAAAGTCCCTATTCCTTGCCCCATCACCTCATCTCCTGATTTACTGGCCTATCGGGCGGGGAACAGAACGAGTTTAGACTCGGCAACAGTAAGACAGTGGGTGCAGTATAAATGCGAGCCCAGAAGGGTGGAAGAATCAGGAACTCACTTTTGTCCTCTCCTTGCTTCTGGAGCTTGTGATTCAAAAGAATGAGGCACACAGGCTCTCCTAGCTCTTTAAGTCTTTAGGTCTCCTAGCTCATTCTTATCTGTTCCTGATCACTTGAACCTACGCAGAATGGCAAGTACGGTTGCCTTCTCCTTTTGGACATATATTAGCTTTATAGATTTCAGGAATCCTGGCAGTTATCTTGGATTTCTGATGCAGTCTAGTAAGTCTGTAACTGTAGACTTAGAGTGCTCCAGGGTGGACACCAGCCAGGCATGTGTGTTCTGCAATCTGTGTTCTGTTGTCCTCTGGTGGATAAAGAACATCTCCAGTCTTAGCACAGATTTTAAGGTTTTCCCTGGGTTGAGGAGTCATCTGGATGTTTGTGTTTGAAGGGGCAGTGATAGAGGAAGAAACTTGTTCTACGAGTGACTGGATAATTTTGAAGAGATGACAAACTCTGCATAAGTGTTTATGTCCAAAGATGTTCATTACCTTATTATTTATAAAATAATTTGAAAAAAATTAGAAACAATTGAAATATTGAACAGTGTTCAATATTCATTGGAGATAATTATTTTAAATAATTATGATTATTATAATTGGATTATGAGCATTTCTTCTGATGATTTTTTAAACTACAGTGAATACTTGTGATTATTGTTGCAATGTGATAAAAATGTTTTCTTTAAATTATGACTGCTGAATAAAATTAAATATTTTTTTAAAATCAGTTTTATCTGCGTATTTTGTGGGGTCTCCTTACGACTGAGAACTGCAAGAATTTCTCAGAATGATGCTAGTCTGCATGCTAGTCCTCAGCAGTTTGTCAAAATAATTATTTGAGTGTTTACCCCAGCTGATGAAGTTCTGTGATTTCTCCTTCAGGTGAGCAAATCATGAGGGCTGTATCTCCCTGGATACACCTGTCTCTCTAGATTTTAGGGTGGCATTTTGCCCTGCAACCTCTATTCTCTGAATGGGTCCAAGAAAAGTCATTAATTTTCAATTTATCTGGTTTTTTTCTTGTATGGACAGGAATGACAACTCTTAGGTTCTTTACTTGTCTTTGCTCAAACTATAAGTCAGAATGCAGTTTCTGTTGTTATTTTTGTTTGTTTTATTTTTGGGAGAATTAGAAGAGAATCACTGTATTGCTTTGCCAGGCAAAGGGACCACAAGCAGGCTAGTGCCTCACAGACTGTGAGCCCCTCAGCATGCGAGTTTTGATACCTGGTATTGGCTAGTTCAACACTGAAAGTAAAGGAGGCATCATCTAGGACATAATTAAGAAGAACATTGTTGTACATTGATATAGCATCTCTATACAGTTTAGACAGAAACAGGTTAAACATGGCTAGTGATGTGGACTTAACAGAACTTGTGAAAGGAAAAACAGAAATTATATTCAGATAGGAAGCTGCTTTCAAAGACCTTCTAGAACAGTGTCTGCAGGCTTTTATTTCTAGCCCTTAATCTAATGACTGTCTATCGTCTCAACACTGAGAATATTATACACAAGGGAACTAATAAGAGTATTAACGAAGAATGAAAAAAGCAAATTTTAATTGCTCCTACACCCCAAGAGCTCATTCCTGGTGAAAGGAAATCTTGAGGGAGCCTCCAATAGCTTCCAATATATTTTTAATGCTACCTCTTGTATGTTGAAACCTTAGATGAAAGCATGTCACTTTGGCAAGCGCCTCTGGTAGAATTATGAGGAAGGGACAATGGGGAATCACGGTTCTTGATTCTTAGTATCTACATGAACAACTCAGCAATCGAGACCTGCATTTGAGCCCTAAGTAAAAGAGAGCCCAGGATTTTCTATCTTGAACAGCCTCTACCATCATCATCAAGACCTACTTCTCTTAGTACTTGGTCTAAAGCATATATATAATCCAGACTAAGGTTTCCAAGTAAAGGTGAGTATCCGAGTTTTAGAAAGTTTTAGAACTTTTAAATCTCAGATTGTTAAGAGAGTCTAGCCTCCTCACAACATTACGGGAATTTCCTGAAGCCAATGGTTACTCATCTTTTGCTGTAACACATATGACGATGGAAAATTATCTTTTTCATAATTCCACCCACGCTACTTCCAGACCCATCTAATGGTTAGAGATTCTTGACCTTCAAACATGTGTCTCATCGGCCGTAGCTCTGCCCTTTGAGGTAACATACAAAAAAAGGTCTAATTCCAGTTCATGTTATTTTGATCCAAATATTCAGGTTTGGTTTTTTTTTTTTTGGACAGTTATATTTTGAAAATCGCCATCATAAAATACAGCCCCTAGGACTAAGCATAGTTCACCGAGTGAGTTTATCTTGTGGGACTATCATTTCCTTTATTTTGGATATTACGTTCTTTTTTTTTTTTTTAATGAATTCATTGGCAGTTTTAGGTGTTTTTCTCTTGATCCAGATCTTTTGAATATGAAGAGCTGTGAGGCCAATGCTTCCCGATTTTGAATGTTTTGTAGACCTGGCTTATTTCTACTTCTCCTTCCAGGTTCAGGCTTCTTTCGAAAGCCTTCATTGATGTCTGTTCTGGTTTAGCACCATGGTCACCATGCTCCTGAAGGACCTGTTCAATCACATGTTTATCACATTGTCCAGTCCACCCACAACTCCTTTTAGTTTGTAACGTTCTGAAGAGCAGGGATTCTATTTTATTCATCTCTCTATCCTGAGGGTCCACAGCAAACTCTACGCTTACAGATAGTGAAACTCTTTGTAATATCAGCCCAGATTCACAGGCCTACAACATCTTCTTACCATCATAAAAGTGTTTGTTACTCTCTTTTGTTAACATTATCTACGAATTTCATAAAGATTTCTTCTATGGCATCGCCCGAGTTATTGACAGAATGTTTTTCAAGATAAGACTGAGTATACAGACCCATGGAATAATAACTCAACATTTCTCACTTTATGAGTAATCTTTAGATGTTCCTTGAATTCATGTAACTATGATATATATTGTTCTATATTTTTACCTACCACATGTAACTTTATCATGTCCACAGATTATACAAGAAATTCAGCAAATGCTTTCTTGAAATCAAGATAACCTGGGATGATAAAAGTCTTTTACTCTATTAATTTAGTAAACCTAAAGAAACAAAAATTCTGGGTATAACTTAATGATCCTATGCTGGCTATGAATCGTAACACTTCTTTTATAAAACTTTAAAAATTTTTCTTTCTTAAATTGTTTTTGGTGTTTTTCTCAGGATTCATTCATCTCTTAGGTAAATCTGACCAAGTTCAGAAAAGACCATTAATGCAGTGTTGGGAATTCTCCACATTTAAGAATCACAGGCATTCAGGCAGACAGGTGCTGTTACCTGGGCAGAATGGGAAGTAATAGAAACTAAGAGCATGCACCAGAGTCGGACTTCAGGGGGAGCTGGTCACATGTAAAGATTAAGAGGCCAACACCTGCAGTCAAACATTACAGACTGGACAAGACATAACGGACCTTCTGTGATGGCCATCAGTACTGAGTGGGCCAGGTTTGTGAGAGGCCAGGAGTACATGAAAAAACAAGCAGTTGTCCTTTCTAAAGAGTCAGAAATATTGAAGGATACAGCAACTCAGCCTTTTAAATATGAAATAAGACAAAATTAGGTAAAATTAGTTCAAAGAAATAACTGTGATTCTGGAAAAGATAACTGGGAAACTGCCATTTTGCATTTTTGGATTTACAAAAATTGGCAGCAGGTTTGGCTTGAAAATGAGTTGAAATTTTTGCACATTAGACATATTTAAATTTCTCATAGTAATGTATGGAATTGGCCCAGAGTCAAGGATGGTTTGTCTCTGCAGGAGATGGAAAACTTACTGATCTTCCGGGCATAAGACAAAAGTCAGTATCACGCAGCAAATTACTGGGCACCTCACTTAAGTCTGCTGAGTATTTTCTGACACTGATTTCAGGTCTCCTTACTGTATTTACTTTACTTGTTTGTTTGTATTTGTTATTTTTTTCCTCCAATGAAGACACAGAAGAAATGTTTTAAATAGAGTCTATGTCTGACTTATGTCTGTAACTGATTAACAATTCATGGTTAAGAACTATATTTTTCTTGTTTATGTATTAGATAAAAAATATTATAATTGTAAAAGATAGTTACAATTTTTGAGCACTACAGCTCAACCTGGCACAATTTTGGGGGGAGAAAAAGATCTCATTTGAAGAAAAACCTAATGGGCATACTTGGCATAAATGAAAAGGCACACATCAGACATAACCTAAATGCGGAAGGCCTAGAGGACAAAGGCAAATTAGCAAGCTGGGGTGGAATGCTTTGTATGGTCAATATGGTATCACTATCATTTTATTGTTGTTGTTTGACTTGTTTTATAACAACTTCATTGAAATGTAACTCACATACCATAAAATTTACCCTTGGCACGTGAGCAAATCAGCGTTTTCCAGTACATTCATAGAGTTGTACAACCATCACCATGTCCTAATTGTAGAACTTTCATCACTTCCCTCCAGAAAAGCCCTGTACCCTTCAGCAATCACTTCCCATTCTCCCCTGCCTCCAGCTCCTGGAAGCTTTTAAGCTTCTTTCTCTATGAATTTATCTCTTCAGGACACGTCATATACATGGAATCATATAATATGTGGCTTTTCGTGTCTGTTTCCTTCACTTAGCATAACGTTTTCAGGTTCATCCACGATGTGGCATATCTCAATACTTTATTACTTTTTAATGCTGAATAATATTCCATTATATGAATATACCACCGTTTGTTTATCCATTCATATTTGATGGACATTTGGATGGTTTTCTCTTTTGACTATTATGAATAATATCGCTGCTCTAAACATTCATGTGCAAGTTTTTAGGTGGACATTTGTTTTCAGCTCTTGTGAGTATGTGCCTAGGAGTAAAACTGCTGGGTCACATGGTAAATTTATGCTTAATGCTTTGAGGGGCTGCTGAACTGGTTTCCTAAGCAGCTGTATCATTTACAGTCCCATCAGCACTGTGTAGGGGTTCTAATTTCTCCAGATCCTTGCTATCATCTTTCTTTTTGATTATAGCCATCCTCACGTATAGAGGGCATATATCTCATTGTAGTTTTGATTTATAATTCCCTAATGACTAATGATTTTTGAGCCTCTTTTCAGGTGCTTACTGGTCATTTGCATATCTTATTTGGAAAAATGTCTACTCAAATCCTCTACTCATTTCAAAATGTGGCTGTCTGTTATTACTGAGTTGCAAGGGTTTTTGTCAGATATATGGCTTTCAAACATTTTTCCCAAAGAATGAGATTATTTTACTGTGGCTCCAATCATTAGTGTGATATTAGAAAAACTCTGAAGCTGGGAGACAAAGTACTACATAAAAGATGAATTTTGGCGTGGGACTTACCAGTTTTCAGCCATGCTTCGCACACTATAAGCATAAACACCACAGGCAGACGTTTCAGTGGCAGAATGGCACCATGCTGTTCACAGAATTTTATATGCAGTTGACAATTTGGGAAAGACGAAGACTTTTTGTTTTATTTCGTTCATGCTGTGCCAGTTGCATCCTGATCAAACACTGTTCATTGTGTATCCACACATGGATACGATAAGTAACTTGCTGACGATTCATCTCTGCAGGATCTTATCTAGACTCTGGTCCAACCAGAATCACTCAACGAATGTTAGTATCACGACTATAATTTTTCTCCAGCTCTTATGTTCTTTGAATCCAGCATGTGTTTTATACATGCTTTGATTTTAGGATAGTATTTCCAGAAGCTATCAATACTAGCTCAAGTCCTTTATTACTGCTTTTATTTATTATGGCTATGTCATTTTTTATCTGTATTATGAGGAAATCAAAAGCCACATCTATATTGAAAAACCACAGTCTGAGGTTTAGTTTCCTCATCTATAAAGTGGGAATAATACACTCATAAGGTTTCTGGGAGGAAATGCCTCAGACTCCACTTATAAAAGGGCCTGGACAGCACATGGCATGCACTGAATAAACAGGACTAGTTTTCTGATGCACCAATAATCTCTGACGGTGTCTCCTGGATCTCTTTCTTTCGAAGACAGAACAGTCATCACAGTGCGCTGTGCCTGGAATCATCAGCTTGCTTCCAAACCCTTCCTGCAGCCATAGAAGCATACTCAGGTTCCTTCTGCTTTGGTCTCTTGCGCCTCTTGTGATTGCTTTGGTTCGAAGGTGAGTAGAAAGACACCAAGACAACACACACACTCTTGTTCCGGCCGAAGCATCATGCAAGGCTGACATTCTGCCAGCTGTGGTTTCCCGGAACATAAGCCCAAGGGTCATGAACCACATCAGGTCATTCCAAGGACTTAGCACATGGTAAATATTCCATAAGTGTTTTTAGGATGAATGGATTTGGGCTTTTAGTATTTCACACTTCTGAATTCTCCTCATTAGGAAATTTGCATCCTTCCTGGATGTGGAGTTTAGGCTGAATGATAGACTTATTGTTAGCCATCCAGGTACTTTCCAGACCCACTCTTTCTGTATATTTGAAAAGGTGCCAGGAGTGGAAGTATTCACTACAGGCGGTCAGTTGTTGATACACTGTTGTCAGTACTTAACATGAATTTTCCGCCTTGCATTAATTGCTCTGCACAGTTTCTCTCATATGACAAAAGATATAAAAGATAGAAGGGCAGATATGAGCAGTTAAAATAAGAGATGGAAGGTGAGACTGGCCTTATTTCATATCGTTGATCCTTTGCTTATTACATGCCTAACTCTGGGCAAATATATCCAACCACAGCAATGTATCAGTTACCTAACATGTAACACAGGCATGCGAGTATATGCTCTGTAGACAATTTGAGAGGAATACAAACAAATCATGGAAAGTTCTTACAACAATCAAAGTTGACAGAAAAGTTCTCTGGCTGTTCAGGGACTGGGCAGTACTGAGACCCACTCTTACAGCACAGATCAAAAAAGGCATAGTTCTTTCTGATTTTTAGTTTCATGTCCTATCTTAGATCTCAGGGTCTTTGAGCACTAACATGGATCAGGAGACAGACAGGGAACGGGAGCTACCTGGGTGAAAACCCTCGATTTTTATGTCACACTTCATTGTAATGGTAGGACCATAAATATCTACCTCAAATTTTCCTCTTCTTCTCTTACATAAAGTTCCCAGAGGGAAATGACAGAAGGAAATCATTCCACAGTGACTGAGTTCATCCTCGCTGGACTAACAGAACAGCCAGAACTCCAGCTGCCCCTCTTCTTCCTTTTCCTGGGAATCTATGTGGTCACGGTGGTGGGGAACCTGGGCATGATCACACTGGTTGGGCTCAGTTCTCACCTGCACACCCCCATGTACTGTTTCCTCAGTAGCTTGTCCTTCATTGATGTCTGTCATTCCACCGTCATTACCCCCAAAATGCTGGGGAACTTTGTGACAAAGAAGAATACCATCTCCTACCCTGAATGCATGACCCAGCTCTATTTCTTCCTTGTTTTTGCCGTCTCGGAGTGTTTCATGCTGGCTGCGATGGCCTATGACCGCTACGTTGCCATCTGTAACCCCTTGCTTTATAACGTCATCATGTCCCATCAGGCCTGTTTCTCTCTGATTTTGGGAGTGTATATTATAGCCTTGGTGTGTGCATTCTCTCATACAGGCTGCATGCTTAGGGTTCACTTCTGCAAACTTGATGTGATCAACCATTACTTCTGTGATCTTCTTCCCCTCCTAAAGCTCTCCTGCTCTAGCACCTATGTCAATGAACTACTCATTCTATGTTTTGGAGCCCTTAACATCTTTGTCCCCATCCTGACCATCCTCAGCTCCTACATCTTCATCATTGCCAGCATCCTCCGCATCCGCTCCAAGGAAGGCAGATCCAAAGCCTTCAGCACGTGCAGCTCCCATATGTTGGCAGTTGTGATCTTTTTTGGATCTGCTGCATTCATGTACCTGCAGCCATCCTCAGTCAGTTCCATGGACCAAGGGAAAGTGTCCTCTGTGTTTTATACCATTATTGTGCCCATGCTGAATCCCCTGATCTATAGCCTTCGGAATAAAGATGTCAATGTTGCCCTAAAGAAAGTGCTAGAAAGAAGGATATTCTTGTGATCAGAAATAATATGAGGATGACTTTTTATTCTACATCATTGTCTATTATATTGTATGAATTGGTGTGTTTAATATATCCATATATTTAGTGGGATTCTATTAACATTATTTCTTACTCCTATGGCCTTGGTGCCATTTCTTTGTGGATGTTTCTCTGATAAATATCATTGAGACACAGATTAAAAGAAATTCTAAAGATGACTTGGATACATGGACCCACTAGTGCCATCAAAATTATCTCTTTCTCTTTTCTTTCATACAATTGATAAAAACCCTCTATCAATGAAAATATTTTCTAGCAGTGATTATCAACCTCCTTTCTTCTACCCAATCAAAAAATAACAAAACCATAGCAACGTGATGACTGTATTCTTTACCTTTTGCACATCTCTACTCTGGAAAAGTCTCTTTCCCTTCATCTCCCACCGCACACCTTTGTTCTCTGAGTTATTTCCTCTTTTTCCTCCTTAAGAAACATGATTAGATTTTTAAAATCTGAGTTACAGACCTACATTTGTTGTTATTGTGCCCAATCAAATATCCTCCTGCTTTGGCATCTATTACTCTAGTTGTAACTGTCTGTTTATTGTCAAAATCCACGCTGGACTGTGATCTCCCTCAAGGTAGCCTCCTGTCGTGTGTGGTGCACTGCCATATCTCAGGGTAGCAGAATGCCTGCTACCTAGTAGGTCCTTGATAATTTTCTTGGTATTTATTTCCCTCTATAAAATATTTATATGAAAACCACTATGTACCCAATTCTGTCTTCCTCCTTTAACTCCTTCAAGAGCTATAAATGGCTTTTTTGGTTTTAGTTCAAATCAATTAAGTGTAAGTTTGGAGAATTCTTCAAAGATCTGTAAGATAACTAGTAAAATTCTTACTTGTTTCTATACAAGGACTGAGAAGTACTAATTCTGAATTCCTTCGGTGGCAAATTCCAACACAGATGTGGTAATTTTTGAATATCTGATTTCTTATGTCATTAAAATCTGTTGACACCAGGAAGTCCCCGAAGCAAGTCTAATTTATTCTTGAATTCAAGTATGCAGCAATAGAGAATCAAAAAAATTTTAAGAAGATTTTAAGTCTAATGGGTCAGCATAGCAAATCACGTGGTAAAGTGAGGCCTGACTTTTTAGATTTAACTCCAAGGACATGATCTATGGAAGAAAAACACTGGTGAGATGGAACTTATTAAAACTGAAAACTTCTACTCTGTGAATTACACTGTCAGAAGAATGTAAAAAGCTCACATCAGAGGTAATGATTTGATTGTGAGGAAAACAGAATCTTTTTATGTATTTTTTTTTTTTTTTTTTAGAAAAGAGAGAGTGGAACAATCATTCATTATTTTCGCTCTCTTTCCAGCCCTATATTCAAGAAATACTAGTTCCAAGACCAGTAGAGCAGAGCGGCCAGGCTGCTGTAAACTGCCTTTACAACCCAGACATGGAACTGTGGTGAGCCTCACTGAATTACTGCGGCTTCTGCACAGACTCAAGGACTAGCTCCCACCAGAGGGCTCAACTTGTCCCTGGATTTGTCAAATACATAAGCTCTGATCAGGGCTTTAGATTTTTGTCTTCTACTATGGAGCTTCCCTTTAAACGGGTGGTAGATTTCATTAATGGGCAAATAAAAATGGGCAGAGGTCTTACTGTGAAAAGAATACTGTACGTTATTACACTAAGAAAGAGAAGTGGGTCAACTAAAATACTGCAAACCTAAAAGCTAAGACGTAACTTACAGATATGGATTTGAAACACTCTTTCTAGGTAGCAAGTCTGTTTAGGAAATCAAGTGATTTAAAAATGTTGCTTCAGTTTTATGATCATAGTAAGAGCATAGAAAAAAGAAAACAAAATAAAGTAGAACAAGTTAATTAAACTGGACAGAGAGAGAGAGGACAGGACAGACCACAAACCTATGTATTAGAAAATGGTAACTTAAAGGCCAGGAACCCAGGACTCTAGTCATTGAAATATTAAAGCCACTGAAAAAAAGTAAATAGCACACATTTCCCTTAAAGACTGAAAGATCTAAAGATCTTTAATCTTAATGTTGTGTCAAATTCCAGTGTAGAGCACAATTTTCCAGTTATACATGAACATATATATATTCATTGTCACATTCCTTTCTCTGTGAGCTACCATAAGATCTTGTGTATATTTCCCTGTGCTATACAGTATAATCCTGTTTATCTATTATACAATTTTGAAATCCCGTCTATCCCTTCCCACCCTACGCCCCCTTGGCAACCGCAAGTCTGTATTCTATGTCTATGAGTCTATTTCTGTTTTGTATTTATGCTTTTTTTTTTGTTTTTTTTTTTTTAGATTCCACATATAAGCAATCTCATACGGTATTTTTCTTTCTCTTTCTGGCTTACTTCACTTAGAATGACAAGTTCAGCATAATCTACCACATTATGCATTCATTCCAAATTAAAGTATTTAATCAGGGGAAATGAAAACATAAGTTTATAGAAAGATTTGTATATAAAGATTAATAGTAGCTTTATTTATAAAAGCCCAATACAAGAAGCAGCAAAAGTGTTGATCAATAGAAGACATTGTGTGGCTTATTATCAAATGTATGCTACTCATTAAGAAAAGCAATGAACTACTGATATGCCCAGCAACATGGATGAATCTCAGAATAATTATTCTAAGCAGAAGGAGCCAGATACCCACCTGCTAAAAGAGTACATTTATATAATCCCATCTATATAAAATTCTAGAAAAATCAAACTAGCCTATATTGGCAGGAAAGAGATCATTATTTGCCTGGGGACAGATGTGGGGAATTACAAAGAGATAGGAATAAAAGTTTGTGCATGATGGGTATGTTTATTGCCTGATTGTGGTAATGGTTTTACATAAGTGTACACATTTATATTTTTATATACACACATATAAGTACACAGAGAGATGGACAGATAAGGAATACTAGTGTATTTTTAAATAAACAGATAACTATTTCTATTACATCTCAATAAAGCTCAATAAATTTCAAATAAAAATGTGGTATTGATTAAACAAAAAAATAGACTGGAAGCTATTCACTAAGTACATTTAATCACATGTAATCTGTACCTGATCACTAATTCAGCTAAGTCTGTCTTTTGTTGCTCTGTTTTAATGCATAAGCCTAGATATAAAAAAACCGTATCAATTACATTACTGGATGTAGAAGATTTTCCAATACTAATTACACTAAAAATCTCTTGTCAGGGAAGTTCAATTAATTGTTTGCTATTTTCAAACTAAAAGCTTCCATTCATTTCCTAATTTATCCTAATACACTCTCATTCTGTACTTTCTATTCATATCTAGTTATAACCTATAAAATGTCAGAACAGAAAAACTCCTTCATGATTTATGTTCCTCTAGCTATTTAAAAAGAGATAACTCCATAAGTTCACTGTGCTTTCTTCTTTTCGTTACTTTGGAAAAAAGAATTTCTACAGCAATTACCATGATTCCAATATATATTTATAAAGCTGAATATGTCAATTACATATGTAATGTGTATATACATATATATGTATTCTTCCACATATATGAGTATATATGAAAGGAAAACTAACTGTAGACACTCATAGGAGTTTTCTTCCTCCTACTCACAGCTCTTTCTTATTCTCCATACACCCCAGGGTATCTAATTCTAGTCAGAAAATTCTCTAAAAAGATAAAACTTTTTTACTTTACAAATATTTTAGGTTTTCTTCAACAACAAAAATGATAACAAGGAGACTGAGGCAAAGGGAGGTTAAACACCTTTTTAAATGTTACACGCTTAGAAAAAAACCAGAGTCAGGATTAGAGCCCAGCCAGGCACACTGACTTCAATCAACTTTCCCTTGACCACGCCAACATAAAACAGTAGCTGCGAATCTCACACAGATGCAACGAGAGTAGAGAGCAGTGAGTTACGAATTCCACCTTGGGGGCTCTGGGAAGGCTTTGCAGGAAAAGTTACATGAGAGTCAGACCTTTAGTGATGAACAAAATCTGTCATGGAACAGATGAAACGAAAGAATAAATGAATGCCAGGCAAAGAGAATCTTAGGAAGTCCCTGTCAGTCAGAGGGCAGTGAACACCTCCACGTGGTCATGCATAAAAGGGAGGAAATAATGGTGGAAAGAAAAGTAGACAGCAGAGTTGAATTTTATAAAGGGCAGGACACCGGGTAAAACTAAGGAGTCTTAACTGTAGTCTTAGCTGTGGACACAGGGGATCTATTCCAGGAATGACAGGTAAGCTTAGTCTGCACTGACTACAGGGCCAGGCCAGGCATCACACCCGCATCCGCACTGTATTAGCATAATAGAGACAGCTCTGCTCTCCTGCTCTGCTTCGTGCATCATATGCACTAAACTTTGCATATGAGCCAGACCAGTCATGCTCAGAGGCCTCCTCTGCCCCGCAACCTAGCTCCTAGCCCTTTTCTTCCATTTTCTGAGCACATGCAGCAAATATGGTGAAGCTGGAACAAAATAATTCGATCTCTGGTTTCTCTGTAGTTATTCATTCCACCACATCACAAAATTTTCCAAAACTCTGTTTTATCTCCTGTATGTTACCATGCTGACTGATACACCTCTGGAGTTCTTGAATTTTCTAAGACTCAGTGCATAAGCCCTGTGCATGCTAATCTGCATATGAGCTGGAAAGTGACAGGGGTAAAGAGGTAAATAAGCTTCAGGAGAAACAGGAAATCTTTAGAAAATGATCCTTAGTCTGAGTGAGCAACAGGCCCACAACAACTGCTGGAAGAACTTGCAACAATCTTGGAAGAAGAGAATAAGGGCCGTTCCACCTTACTGAGTGGGAAACTTCACAGTTAGCAGGATGTGACTGACGCTCACGCACATGAACCATGTGACTGCTGGGCTAATGGTCAGTAAAACACTGAGAACCTCATCCTCTGTGCACAGAATCACATGCTCATTATCACTGAGCTTCCTTCAACCACCGAAGTTCTCCAGCTAATGGTCTGACATCCACTCAGCCACGTATTTTGTGTTCCATCCCAGTGTTAGTAAAATGTTATATCCAGTCACCTGAAACCAACCAACCGCAAATGCTCACCTAGAGGCACCCCTTCTGCTCAGACTCCAAGACACGACCTTGTGCAAAGTGCCCTGTACTTCTCTCCCGAAACCTCTTCATCTCCTTGCCTGGCTCCTCCTCCTCCCTTCAGTGGAGTCTTTAAGGAGTCTCTCAACCATATCATGTAAAAAACATTTTTAAAAGAAGATATAAAAATGAAATTGGGATGAGGTATTTGAAGTACTAATTTATGGGGTAAAAATATATAGTCAGAGAATATTACAAATTATGCTTGTGTGCTTACCTTCCCTGTTTTGTTTACTTAAATGGCACTTTTATAACAAATGGAAATCATCTGACCTACTATAGTTCACTCTCCAGATTTAGTGACATCATGTATTCTCTTTGTTTTAGGTCTTTTTACAATATCCTTTTTTTCCCCTTAATGCTGAGTAATATTTAGGTAATCCTAGAGTTTGTCTTGTTTCTGATGTGTGACTGGAGTATATTCCAAAATACAAGTATGAATCTGTTCCATATTTTTGGCACCAGGCTTGCCATTACCAAGTGAATGGGTTGATAAGCCAGACAAGCTCAGTGTTAAAAGATGAAGATGCTATCACTGGATGAGACCCCTAAAGAGAGCCATCAAGACCCCTCCTTCTACTTGACTTGCTAATAGCCCCAATAGCTTTTTTAGAATCAGTCATTTATGGTGACGAGAGAGAACTGAACTTGAAGGGAATTTTCAAGGTTATTTGGATATATAAAGGAAGTTGACTAGTATAAATTATTCATGAAAGGTTGTTTCCTGAAACTGAGCTTAAGATGTATTAATGCCCATACTCATGATGCATAAACCATCATGGATTCAATCAAATTTGTTAAGAATATGAAAGCCAGACACACTCATTTCTGTACTTTCTTCATTACCTGATAACTCAAGGTTATTCCAAGCCACTGGAAAGGGGCTCCAGAGATTTAATCTGAGCCATCTGGAAACGAAATAGTCTGACAAAATTGGATGGAAATGTATTAATGAGCAGAAGTCTTCTTCCTTCAATTTCCTCACATTCTAAGAAGGATTTTGTATGTTAGGTCAGTCATACCAAATTGTAAATCTTTTTTTTTAACATAATGTAACTTCTGTGATCTTTAAAATGCATAGAAGAATGTACAGTAGAAGAGCTATACAAAATGTATTCCATATAGATCTGAAATACAGATCTACAGATTCTTGAAAGTAACTTGATTACTGCCTAATTGATATGTGAGACAATATAACTGGTAATACATGCTGCTTTATTAGATCGGCACACTAAGACAAATTATCACGGAACAATGTTGTATTGGGGATTGTTGGAGATGCTGGTACATTTAAGATCTTATAGATTATGAACAATGTGAAAAGACGGTTTACAAAGGGCAAATTCCAGTGTTTGCTGCTAAAGCCTCTTTTGTTGATGAAGTTAGACATTTACTATTAGAAATGACTTGTTATGATGACAAAATGAGAGGCCTTTAGGAAAGACAGGTATTTTAATAATTAATAAAGGTTTATACTTAAATATCTGTGAAACTTTTCCTCCTTTGAATTGTGCAAGACACTACATTTAACTGTTCCCATGACACTGGTTGGAATCATGAGATAACATCTCTTAAGATGATTTAGCCAGATCAGCCTGTCTCCAGTTTGTTATTTAGGAATGCTCTATAAATAAAAACCAAGTGGAGGAGAACTGTGTGGTATGAGCGTAATATGATGCCCCTTCAGAGGTTCAGCTCTTACCCTGAGGAGTATGACACACAAATCTCTACTATCAGCCGCAGTATCTAGAATCCGCCCTAGATCTTCCTCTCCAAACTCCTGTTGGATGTTTTTTCCATATGTATATCCTGAATCATACAAAATAGTATCCTTCCAGAGTTATATTTAACTCGTCAATCTTGGAGGTATCAGATTCCAAGAGCCATGCTTATGTATCTCCACTTTCTTTCATTTTTTTGACTATCGTCTACCACCCACCTTGTGCACACACGCAGTAATACGTGAACACAATTTTTACATAAATGCTTTTGTGTTAATATAAATACATAGACTTGCAAAGGTAAAACTTCAACTCAACTTAAAAAGTGGGATTTATTTATATAAATGAGATCACTTCAGTCCAGTTAGGTGGCAGGGGGGCAAAGTCTGTAAACTTACTGAATATTGGAAATCATATACAGCAAATAAGGGGGCAGGCTGTTATTTCTAGATGATGCAAATTTTCATTTATGTTACACCATAAATTGAGGTATGCTCTTGGGGACCTTCTTTAGGAAATTTCTCTGTGCTGTGGGACTAATTGACTCAAATATAATATGATCTTGAGAGACTCATCCCCCTCTCTGGAGCTCCAATCTACTACCTAAACTTTTCAGAGAATAGTAGATAAAGACAGGAAATGGTTGTGGGGTGGCCAGGAAGACCTCTCCAAATCTAAAGAATGAATCTGTGAGTGGTTTTCCATCACAAAGGGGCAACTGATTTCTGTGTTAAGTTTTTTGGGAGGCAGTGAAGGTATAGTGGAAAGAACTTTAAACTTGGAGTCAGAAGATTTGGGTATGACTTGCTCTTCATTTTTCAGTTTTAGAAAAGTTTTTAACTCTCTGAATGTCAGTGTCCTTTTTTGGAAATTGGGGTTAATTACCATGACCTTACAAGAACTTTGTGAGACTTAAGTGATCATAAAATTATATTATAACAATTAAGCAATTAAAAAATAACTATTTATAATTACCATTATTTATGAATGAATGTTAGAAAGTCAGAGTTGGTAATTTAGAAGATCTTCCTACTGTTCTTTGTGTGAGACCCTACTGTACATCTAACAGATGGAGGAACTTGGGCAATTTGCTTAAACTCCTGTGCCTCAGTTTCCTAATGTGAAGGAGAGTTAACACTACCTGTCTCATAGAGTCGTGGTAAGGACAAAAGGCACTAATGTACATAAAGCACTCAGTATAGTGTCTGGACATGTTTATATTAACATAAATCAGGATGTTTGTCACTTTTTTAAAACTACAGATCATACACAAAAGCATCCCAAAGAGTTTCCATCATTCTAAGGCACTCTTGTTCAGTGGAATTCTGGCCTTCCACATGGCATGTGTCTCTATTCTATTGAGATATATTAAGAATGGTATTCAGTTATTACTGTAACTCATATAGCTATATTCATAATTCTTACTGTTATACAAGTGAATAGATTTATCATATTTAAATCAAAGCCACCTGTTCACTAGGAGTAATATTTGTTAAGCTTTATTGTGCCTTCTCAGATATATTTGAAAAGACGAACTATGTAATAAAGTCAAAGAATTTCAGAGGACATTAATGGTGCATGTAGGATAACTCTGCGTGCAAATTAGAAGCACAGGGTCATCACATCCCTGAAAGAATAGCATCTTACCCCTACCTAAAACCTTACAGTAGTGAGAACACAATCCTTCACAGGGAAACTTACCCATGATTTATTTTTCTATACTGAAATTAAAATCTAACTTTTTATTAGTTCCACTCTTTTTTACTGGTTATTCACCATAGAAAAGCATGCAGCAAATCTACATAGCACCTGAAGACAAGTGTCATGTCTCTGCTTCTCTAAGCCACATTTCCTGGGAGCTTTCACAGTAAAAGGGTTAGAAGCTTTAGCTCTGGAGTCAGACTTGAGTTTTAATCTCAGATGAGTTACTTTCTAGCTACGTGATCAAGTTACTAAAACTCTGTGCTTTTATTTCCTCTTCCACTTAATAAGGTGGTTCTGAGATTTAAATGTAAAAATAAAAGAACATAAAAATAAATTAGCATAGCACTTACAATGCTGTCAATATTAGCTGTTATTTTTAATAAACTATTCTCCGATGGGATGATTTAAAGCCACTTTACATCTTTATAATCTTCCTTTGAACGTATTTAGGTTATTAATGTCGTTTATCAGGTACACTTGCTAAAAGAACACATAACGTGATAATTAAATAATTGCTTATTATTTATTACATAGCTTCTCAGTTTGACCAGTGTTCACGCCTTGGAGATCTGTGTTCTCTTTTGAAGTCCAATGTTCTAACAGAGATGAGGAATGCCTCGGTGGTGACCGCGTTTATTCTGCTGGGCATCCCGCACACACACGGCCTGGAGGCCACGCTCTTTGTCCTGTTTCTGTCCTTCTACGTCCTCACGCTTATAGGCAACCTGCTCATCCTACTGGCGATTGTCTCCTCCTCTCGGCTTCACACCCCCATGTACTTCTTCCTGTGTAAACTCTCTGTGTGTGACTTATTTTTTCCTTCCGTGAGTTCCCCCAAGATGCTCTTCTACCTCTCAGGGAACAGCCGAGCCGTCTCCTATGCAGGCTGCGTGTCCCAGCTCTTCTTCTACCATTTCCTGGGCTGCACAGAGTGCTTCCTGTACACGGTGATGGCTTACGACCGCTTTGTGGCCGTATGTCACCCTCTGCGCTACACGATAATCATGAGTCACAGAGCGTGTGCCATCCTGGCCATGGGGACCTCACTTTTTGGCTGCGTTCAGGCCACCTTTCTAACTACTCTCACCTTCCAGCTGCCCTACTGCGGCCCCAACGAGGTGGACTATTACTTCTGTGACATCCCAGTGATGCTGAAGCTGGCTTGTGCAGACACCTCGGCCCTGGAGATGGTGGGGCTCATCAGTGTGGGCCTCATGCCCCTCACCTGCTTCCTCCTCATCCTCACCTCCTACTGTCACATCGTCTACTCCATCCTGCAGATCCGCTCTGCAGAGGGCCGGCGACGCGCCTTCTCCACCTGCAGTGCCCACCTCACTGCCATCCTTCTCTCTTTTATGCCAGTGGTTCTCATCTACCTGCAGCCTACCCCTAACCCCTGGCTTAATGCAACTGTTCAGGTTCTGAATAACCTGGTCGCCCCCGTGCTGAACCCCTTAATCTACAGCCTGAGAAATAAGGAAGTGAAATACTCTCTGAGGAAGCTGCTACAGCACCTGGCCTTCCTTCCTAAGAAGTGATGACATCAGAAGCTACACTTGAATAGCACCACATTGCTTACAGATGGAATTTGCACAGATATTGTCACTGCTCCCTTTTATAGATGAAGAAGCTAAGATTTGAAGGTATGAAGTGGATTGCTCAAGGTCACATAACTAATAAATTATCCTACTCAGGAGAAAAAAAAATCTCTTCCCAGTTGGCAACAGAATAAAACAAAACAAAACAGAAACCTAGACCTTCTGTCCTTCCCTCTTTGTTTTCCTCTCCTCCTCCATCCTCTCCTCATCCCTTCTCCCTTACCCTAGCACTTCCTCATCTTGGCTGGCATGATTATATAATGAACCCCTCAAGTGCCTGCAGCAGATAAGCTCTCATTTCATGCTCTATGATTTGTTGAAAAATGAGAGAATTTCAGCCATGACTTCTGGTGCCATTCTTTGACTTTTGAAATGAAAAGACTTTGTGTAAAGGAAAAGGACTTTGGGACGAGACCTCAGGTAGGTGTCTTAATGCGTGAATCACAGGTATCAATGTGCTCTATCACCCAAAATCTTGTCTGATGGTCTTAAACCTGAAAGCAAGACTTGACTGGGAGCCAAAGCAGTGGATGAAAGAGATGAAGAAGGTAGACCAGGAGAGTCTGCAAAGGGGTGACTAATTCTGTTGTTTTTCAGTATTAAAAATTTCAGTTTGTCTTTAGAATCACAAAGTACAACCAGGGGTCAATGCAAAATCTAAGCTGCTATTGTTCTGTGGTTTTAGATACTCTTTTAACCAAAAAGCTGTGACTTTAATGCTGTCCCACTAACTTTCCTTTGTTCTTTTGCCTAATGAGCTCAGCCTGAGATATATGCTATTCCAATCCAGACAGAAATTTCAAGGGAAAAAAAAAGACCGTGAAAAGGGGAAGATGAGAAAACGATAGGAAGAGAGAGGATGGGAAGAGAAAGGGAGGATGGGAAAAGAAAGGGATGATGGGAAGAGAAGGGGGTGATGGGAAAAGAAAGGGATGATGGGAAGAGAAGGGCAAGAGGTAGAGGCTATTCTGCAATCTGCTTATTTCTTTTCAGGATCAGGGTTTTAGTTGGGGAATCTGCTGCAGTGAACTAGTCACAACATTGTTTTAGGGGCTTATGTCAGGCTGATAAGACAATGCATGTTTTTGAAGAAAGGAACATTTTTTTCCTGCTCACTTCTCTTAAACTCTGTGCCTTTATTCTCTCTATTAGAAATGCTCCTTCCTGCTTCTTCATCTGAACAAACTCATCTGTATGATTAAAGACCCAGTTAAAATATCATTATCTGTGTGAAACCTTCCTTATCCTAAGTTAGCCAGGTTCTCAATTCTTTCTGTTTTGAATCAGACTTTACAAAATCATCACTCCATTGTGCTAGAATAAGTTTTGGCAAAGCATTTTCCAAGAGTAAAAGTGCAGGAAGTTCAGGAAGGGTCAAGACAGAAAAAAAAAAAAAAAAAAAAAAAAGGAAAGAAAAAAAAAGAAAAATCAGTTGCGGACTGGCTGTACAGAATTGACAGTTCTTTGTCTGTTAAACAGATGAAGTTCTAAATTTCAGATGAGTTTTCCGGGTGTTTTGTTGTTGTTGTTGTTTATGATGCAGAATCTCAGAATGCTCGTATCTGTCAGTTATTTCATACTTACCAGTTATCTCCAGAGTCATAAGGGCAGATTCAGATTGATCTTCTGGCCCTTGGAATTTCAGTGGTAGTCACAGCCCTTTATTTTATTGCAAGGACCTCCAATACAATATTGAGTATAATTGATAAAAGTAGGTATCTTTGCCTTGTCCCTAATTTTCAGGGCAACACCTTCAAAATTTCCACATTAAATATGATGCTAGTAGTTGATTTTTCTTAAGTGCCCTTTATTAAACTAAAAAAATTTCCATCTCATTATGATTTACTTGGTGTCTTTGTCATGAATATCATGATGTGAAAATGTCATCAATTTTGTTAATCATTTTTTCTACATCTATTGACATGGTTAGATTTCTTTTTCATTTAATTTGTTAAGGTAGTGAATATATTGTCTGTTTTCAAATATTTCAAATGTTCAAATGAACATTTCTAGAGTAAACCCACTTGGTCATTGTATATTATACCTTTTAGATATTGCTGGATTCAATACACTAGTCTTTTGTTGAGGATTTTCACATCTCTATACATATTGTACATTGATCTATAATCTTCTTTTGAAATATCCTGTCTGGTTTTGGAACAGAGTAATGCTGGTCTCACAAAACTGAGCTGGAAAATGTTCCTTCATCTACTATTTTCTTAAATAGTTATCTTAAGATTTAATATTTCTTCTTTAAAAGTTTGAAAGTATTCACAGACAAAATCATGTGAGTAGGAGATTTCTTAGGCAGAAGTTTTATAATTACAAATTCAAAATGTTTATGAGACTAGGACTATTAAGTTCATCTATTTATTATTATATCTGTAGAGTAAATTCCGTATATTTAAGGAATTGCAGCATATTGTCGATAGCTATTGGTAGATGGTAGTGTGGAAGACTGGGAGCTGGACTGACCCGAGATCAGCTCAACTTTCTTAAACTTACAGCTTAGTCACCTCAGCTTAACACACTTGGTGGAGTCTAAATAACCAACCCTCACTTTGGCTGTGAAATATAGGAAAGATGTCACACGCTCTGGGGAAAAACCAGTTCTTTTATGCAATGTCTGATATGCCTGCCTCATAAAAAAGTGTGTGTGTGTATGTGCGTGTGTGTCATGAGAAAGGGCAAGAAAATCTTCTATTCAAAGAAAAAGATCACCAAGAATTAACCCAGAGAGAAGCTGTATATTAGAACTACCAGAAAAGGATATTCAAATATCTATTATAAATATATTCATGAATTCACAGGAAATACAGGTGAACCAATAAAGAATTCTCAAAAATACACATATATTTATATAACTTCACCTTTACTCGTAGGATTCCTGTCTTCTTTCAATTTTGGAAAATCATCATCAACTATCTTTTCAGATTTAGTACTGTGTACCAGATCTTCCCTCCATTCCCTTCTTCTGAAACCGCTATTGGATTAAAAGTGAAGGCTCACAGTCTGTCTTCTCTTTCAGCCGCTTTTTTGTTTTCACATCATGCTTTCTCTCTTTGATGCATGGATGAATCCTCAGTACTCATTTTTCTGATTCTTTAATTCCTCAGTGGTAACTTCTAGTTCACTAATTAGATTTTTAGCTATGTCCAATCTAGATTTATGTCAAATATTAAAAATTTTTTATTTCAATAACTATATTTTTACCTCCAGGTATAATTGGATTTTGTTTCATTTTTTCTAGTTTTTCATTTTTTAATGGAAGTTTTGTATTTATATATCTTAACAACTGATATGTTTACTTTAAAATCTCATTGAGTATAAATAAACTAAAATGAAATTCTAAAAGATATCAGTCACCCACAGGAAGTCAAGAGAGTGAACCAGAGAAAAAAGAAACAGGAAGAAAAAAATAATAAAATGGTAGATGTAAGCCCTAACATGCCAATAACTGGATTATTATAAATGATTTAACTTACCAATGACCCACTGAATTGCTAAAAACCAACTCTGTCTATAAGAAACTCACTTCAAATAGAGTAACATAAATAGGTGAAAGTAAAAGGATGAAAAAATATATACCATGCAAGCATTAACACTGAAACATTAGAAGTGGATATATTAATATCAGATAAAGTACACTTCAGAGCAATAAGGCAAAACCACAACAACATCAAATTAATAAAGTTCATCTAGTCCAGAAAGGAAAAAGCAAAACTTCTTAATGATACATAATTGTCTGTGAAGAAAAACCATTGAATCTACTCTTATGTCAGAGCTATATAAATACCAGTTGAGTTTAGCGAGATTTTAAGAAACAAGATCAATTTACAAACATTTATCATTTTCAATACATTATCAATAAACATTAAAAAATTTAACTTAAAAATACCATTTGCAAAAGCACAAAACATATAACATTCTTAGTGATAAAGCTGGCAAAATACATGTAAGATCTTTATAAGCAAAACCCATTATTGAGAGAAATTTTTTAAAACTTCTTGAATATCCTGTGTTTCTGAAGCAAAAGACTCATTATTAAGATGACAGTTTTTCTCAGATTTATTCATAGACTCAATATAATCCCATTCAAAATCCCATCAGGCATTTTGTGAAGATTGGTAAGATATTTCTAGAATTCATAAGAAAATACTCAAGTCTCAGAATAGAAAAAACAACTTTGATAATGAAGAATGATGTTGGAAGATGTATACTATAATCTTTAAAACATATTGTGAAGATACAACTAACAAAACAGCATGATTTAGGCATCAAGATAGACAAACAGATCAGTAAAGAAAGACAGAGCGTTCAAAGTAGACCCACACAAAGATGGTCAATTGATCTCAACAGAGTTAGGCCATCTGATGGTGCTAGAAAAATTGGCCATCATATAGCAAACAAACAAGCAAACATAAACAGAGAGACAAAGAGAAAGAAAAACTATAGATATATACAAAACAAACCATGAGTGAATCCCCAAATATGCTGAATTAAAGAAGCTAAGCAAAGAGTCCATACTATATAGTTCTGTTAAGTATAAAACTCTTGAAGCAAACCCATCTACAGTGAATGAAAATGGATCCATGGTTGTCTGGGAAGAAGGCTGAGATGGAGGGATTACAAAGTGGAGTGGATATGATCATTTTATTAATTTCGGTGATGCTTTTATGGGTAAATATGTCAAATTTACCTAATTACACATTTTAAATGTGCGATTTATTGTATGTCAATCATTCCTCAACAAAGCTGCTAAAATTTTGACACACAAACGAACAGACAATTCACCATAGTTTATACTGGCTAAAAGTCACATATTTGAAGTGAGGACCGACCCGGATAAGCGTATGGACATACACTTTGCATAGGCCTGGAATACTCTTAAGAAAATGCCTTGGAGCCCAGGTTATAACTCCTTAAATCACAGGAAGATCAAAGTTCACTTATCCTTTTTCTCCACGTGTAATCCACCAAATCGTCTAGATGGCTTAAGTATAAGAAGCTTTTTCCCTGTTTGGAGATGATGGGATGGGTTTGGCTGCGTTATAGAAAAATTTAAATGCTAAGGACAATTAAGTATTATTTTGTGGTTTTGATAAAACAATTTAATTTTAACATGGTGTCCAAAGTTTTATATTTATTATGGAATCATTATTAAACTTCTTAACACTAAGGGGGAAAAAAGGTCGCCATTTGTTTTAAATACTCCAGGGATCAAGAAGAATGCCTCTATATTGCCAACAAATAGACACTTTGTAATTGTTTCTTTCCTACAGAGTCCAACAACTGGGAAGACAAGCCCCTAAGGGAAACTTGTGCTTCCAATCATCTGCTTCAGGTCCAAACAGATCCCAGTAAAATTGTCCTTCAGTAACAGAGGACTAAGGGTCAGTAGGGTTACTTTCCTTGTTCTGCTTAGTTGGTTTAAGCTAATAACCCTTATCAACACTCCTTGAATTCTTATGCAGAATCAACTCCATGATTTTGCGAGACTCAGAAAGATTCTAGGCCATTAGTGTTTGATGATAAAATTATCGTGTGTGTGCGCGCGCGCACACACACGAGGGTGTACATGCAGGCACTATGTGAGACCAAAGCTAAAACTCATATGAGACCAACAGCACTTTACTGAAGTGGTAATATTCAGGTAAGTCATAAAATTCTATCTACCTTTGATAACATATTGTCATTGAAAGTGAATTTTGAAGACTTAAAAATTCTTATCACCCATGCTCATTATCGATAAGACTGAACAGGAAGGCACTGTCTGCTTCATGACAGGTGGGCAAAAAGTGTGCAATGCAGGGAGACCATTTCTCCTTCCACTAGTTCTGCATCTGTTCCTCTGACCTCATAGTCCTGAGTTTCTTCCCCAAGTCCAGTCATATTAATAATATTCTCATTTATGGTGAACTTGGAAATTTATAGAGCATTCTCACATGCATCAATAATGTAATATTACAAAGCTTAGTGAAGTTGGGGATTCCTCTTTTACTAAAAGGACAGTGGCATTAACCTACTATCCAGCCTACTAGTATTTTTTTTTTTTTTTGCCTTAGAAGTTTGTCAATAACCTCTTACATGCACATATATATTCCCAAAGTGGGTGAGATTTATCAATGGGTCAACTTATGAATAAAAACTCAAGCACCTGACTCATAGCCCAATTCAGAAACTGCTATTTTCAGGGTCAGAAATGATGTCCTTCCCCACTTTATGCTTTTCAAACAGTGGATTTACAAAGTTAATCTTAAAAATGAAATGAATGAATTCCATCATTGTCTCTGACATGTTTATTCACTTATTCCGCATGCTTTTGTCTCTTGGTTGTAATACTAGTGTGAGAACTTTTATTAAATTAGATACTTCTAACTGACAAATACTAAATGTTTCTTTTTTGAGGCTTAAGCATCCCGATTCTCAAACTTCTTCAAACACCCATTCTCAGAGACGGAGTCACCCAAACTCCTATTACATCAGGAGATGTTAAAGGCTCTTTGTATCTAATACTTTGTGATAAAAAACAAAGATCAAACTATTTTATTCAAGTCATACTCCACACAGGTATATTTTTACTATTACCTGAAGTGTGTCAAATTTATAACCGCACTGAATTAAATCTTGTCCCAGTTTTGGTACTCCTCGTGTAGATTTGTCTAAGAGAAGACAGAAATGTAAGGAATGTGAACGCAACCAAAGCAAAGACAAAAAATGAAAGAAAATACAGGAAATTTTGTGTAAATATAGGATACTGTCTGGGGGTGTTGCTTTATTTGAAGATTGAACATTTTAGGAATAGGAGGTGTGCAGAAGTCAATACATAGGTAGAATCTGAAGGAAGAGAGAAAAGGGAATGAATACGGTTCAGGGTCTCTACGAGGGCCTAGATTCTGTGCCAGATGTTTCCAATTCATTGTAACAGATGCTCTGTTGGACTACTGCTCTAGATACACAGCAGTAGGGAGTAAAGGTGAAGAGGAATAGAAAAAGAATGGAGAAGAGGCTCTAAAAATCTCAATGTCTAGCTCAATATCTGGTAATAATAAAAATGACCAAGCCAAAATTTATGGCTAACTTTTTACATGCCAGGCACTGTTTTAACGTTTGTACACATCATACCTAGGTGATCTCATCCAGTTCTTGGTTTTTAGTATCCTATGCGCATTAATTATTCAGAAAACAATGTCCAAGCCAGACCTCTCCTCTGAACTCCAAACACATATAGCCAATCTCCTATTCAGCATATCCATTTGATCATATTATAGACATCAAAATTAAAATGTGCAGAACAGAAACACCTCCAAAAACTGCTTCTCCAACACCACCACTGATCCAATCTCAGAACAATATCCTGGATGCCATCCCTGCCACTCTTGCTCAGATTTCCTTAGCCAACTTGTAAGCAAATGTCATCCAGACTAGGTTTTTCTCAATAATTTTAACATCTCCATCATTACCAGGCTGACCCCAGCAATCCTCTCTCAATGGAAGCACACTGTGTTTCCTGATTTCATGAATCTACTTCTACACTCCATAATAAACATTCATGACAAAGTAACCAAAGCCTGAGAGATCCTTCTAAACATGCATTTGAATGTGTAATACTCCACTTTCTGCAAACTCTCCAACATTGCCCCATCAAACCCAAAATTAAGAGTCACAGCTTTTACCAAGTTCTGCATCTGGTGCAGAGCCTCCACTTACCATTGTCTTCCTGGCTCCATCTGGTCCAGCCACACTGGCCTTCTGGCGTTTCTCCAACATGCCAAGCATGCTCTGTCTCAGAGCCTTTACACCTGACGTTCCCTCTGCACTGAACAAGCTTCTCCCAGAGTTTTACCTAGACATAAATGACATATAACATTGTATTAGTTTTAGGTGTACACCATGATGATTTGATATATGCATATATTACAAAATTATTCTTGCACTAAGTTTATTTAACACCTGTCACCTCACCTAGTTACAATTTGTTTCTTGTCATGAGAGCCTTTAAAACCTACTCGTTTAGCAACTTTCAAATATATGCTACAGCATTGCTAACTATAGTCACCACGTTGTACGTTATACCCTCAGGACTATTATCTTACAACCGAAGGTTTGTGCCTTTTGACACCTTCACCCACTTTGCCAGTCTTTATACAAACACCGGCAGGGCTGCTCCTCTGCTGGTTCACAAACTGGCTCCCATACACAGAGGACAAGGAGAGACTGAGGAAAGAGGCAGACCACCTCCGACTGGTAGGTGGCAGGTTTAATAAGCTACGAGGCTTGTCTTGAGTGGCCATGTGGCAGTAGATCCTCACACTCACCAAAAAGAATCTTGAAAGTTTATATAGGGTCTTAACAGGGTTCAGTCACATATGCTGTCCAAATGGTCTCCATCACACATTGCTCTCTAAAGGCTGCATCCTTGAAAATGGCTCCCACTGTGGGAATCATGGGCAGAACATACATTCCAAGGACAGGCAAGGGGGTGAGGGACCTCTGAGTGCCTGGGTGAAGCTTGCAGGTCAACCAGTGGTGCCCTTCTCCCGATGACCTCCTTCAAGAGTCCCTCACTTCATTCAGGACTCAGCTCACGTGTCACCTCTCTGGAGTGTACTCCTTGACTGCCCTCTCTAATTTCCAACCCCTTTCCTTACGCGGCTTTATTTTCTTCAGGTATTTCTCATTGCTTGACTCTAAGTTCTGTATCTATTTCTTTGTTGGTTTACTGACACACCTACATGGTAGAATGTAAGCGTTATGAGAGTAGCAATTTGTCTTATTGAGTATTGTATTTTTAGCATGTCACTATTTTTACAGAAAAATGTGTGTGAGTGTACATGCACAAATATTTCCTTTCTGTTTTTCCACCTTAACGGTACTGAAGGGACAACACAGTTCGTGTTTTCCTTGTTTGAGATGGAAGACTGAGGACCTAAGACATGACACTTTCTTTCCCATTTTTGCAGACCTAACACTAGGGTGAATCTTGCAGAGAAATCCGTTTGAGGGGAGAGCAGGGAATGTTCAGAATCATTCAGGGGATGGAGTTTCTCAGTCAGTAGGTTCCCTCTCCTTGGATGGAACGCTCATTCTGCTCATTTATAGCTTTTACTCTGTGACTTTGGCCCCTTTCCTAGACTTTGGTTCCTTCCCCTCTTTTCTGATTAGAAACAATCTTCTTGGCTTCTACCCCATCAGGAATAATCTGCATCACAGTCAAGCACCAGGCTTTTGGGGTTGCTGCCTCCGGTTTTACTGGAGAGGGAGGGTCCAGGGGATTGAAGAAACGGTGAAATGAGAGAAGGAAAATTCTGTCCTGGTCCAAACTTCTTTTCCCTACTCCTTTCGGTTTTTCCAATAGTTACATCTGCACATGGCAGCAGCTTCCTTCACTCCACAGGTCAAATTTTGATGCTTTATGCTACTTAGCTTAGAAAGACTTTAAAAGGGAAAGTTCATGCCACTCTTTTTCATGTTAACGGTAGAGAAATTCTGTGAGCCCAGGTTGAGCTAGTATCAGTCATTCCCAGCACACACATCACACTGTATGAGAAAATGTTATGGGAAAGGGAGTTTGTCCTCTGTGTAACCCTTTTCTCCTGTGCTCACAGATGTCCTCAGAGAGAGGATGGCTCCTGGAAATGGCTCTTTCGTGACTGAATTCATTTTGGTGGGATTAACAGACCAACCAGATCTCCAGCTCCCTCTGTTCTTCCTGTTTCTAGTAATGTATATGGTCACTGTGTTGGGAAATTTGGGCTTGATAATCCTAATTGGGCTGAATTCACACCTCCACACCCCCATGTACTTTTTCCTCTTTAATTTGTCTTTCATTGATCTCTGTTATTCTTCTGTATTCACACCCAAAATGCTGATTAACTTCATATCAAAGAAGAATATTATCTCCTACACGGGGTGCATGACCCAGCTTTACTTTTTCAGTTTTTTTGGTATCTCTGAGTGCTATGTGCTGACAGCAATGGCTTATGATCGGTATGTGGCCATCTGTCACCCACTTATGTACAACATTTCCATGTCTCCTAAAGTGTGTTCCAGCATTATGCTTGGTTCACACCTCCTGGCATCTTCTGGTGCCATGGCTCTCCCTGGATGCATGCTAAGATTGGCTTTCTGTGATGCAAGTACCATCAACCACTACTTCTGTGACATTTTCCCTCTGCTCCAGCTCTCCTGCACCAGCACCTATACCCCCGAGCTGGTAGCTTCCATTATAGCCGGAATCGATGTCACTGTGCCCAGTATCACCATACTTGTCACTTATGGTTTCATCCTCTCCAACATCCTCCATATCAGCTCCAGGTCCAAAGCCTTCAGTACCTGCAGTTCCCATATAACTGCTGTTTCTCTCTTCTTTGGAGCAATTGCATTTATGTATCTCAAACCATCTTCTTCTGTGTCTATGGATGAAGGAAAAATCTCTTCTGTCTTTTACACCAATACGGTTCCCTTGCTGAACCCCCTAATTTACAGCTTGAGGAACAAAGACGTAAAACTTGCTCCGAGGAAAACCCTGAGTAGGAAAACGTTTTGATCAGAAAGCATCTGTGTAGTGCAGCTAGTTACAGGACAGGGAGATTCTGTGTGTTTAATTAAATATTTTACTGACAGCTTTTTAATGCTATTTTTTTTCTGAACATGATTAAGACAATTTGTGCCTTCTCTCAATAACCTATTCCAATTTTTATAGCTGAGACTTCTTTCTAACCACTTGCACAATATCTACTCCATCATTTTTCCTGCTTAGTAATAAACACCAAATTACAAATACTTTGTCTCCTTTTTTACCATTGTCATTTAGAACTTTTAAAATTTTTATTAGAAAGAGGAAATGGTCTCCAAACAATCAAATTTGAGACCCTTTATCTAATGAGAGATCAATGATTAAGAGATCAATGAGCTGAGTGAAAGAAAAATGAGCTAGGTAATACTAGAGCGACACTGTTTTACTGGAGGTGCACTTATTGCTAATAGAAGCATGAATCAGGTACTCTGTTTCTACCCCCATCTTTGCATTCTGTGGGAAGAATATGTCTCCTTTAAATGCCAGACATTGAAGGTTCCTTTAAGACTACTGACTAGAATCCATTTTGCACCGTAAATATTTTGCATCAAGCTTATTTCAGCAGAGTTTTCCTTTTGACCTTTGTACAGTGAAACCAGGACATAACAGGCCGTCAGAAAAGATTCATTCATAGATGGGAAAATGAAGCTCAGAATGGTTAATAACTTACTTAAAGTCACACAGCTTCATAAAGAAAAGGTTGAGACTGCACTCTTACCCTTCCAATTTCTACTCTACTATTCTCTATAGTCTACTTACATCTATTTCATTACAGTATATTCTTTTCGGTAAGACTGTAGGATGAGAAAATACTTCAGTGTGAGGTTGACTGTTCTTTGCTGCAGAGTGATATATGAATTTCTCTCATGCTCTGTGTTACTTTTTGTGTGTTTAGGCAAAGAGTTTCACAGTACCTGTATAATTTAAAGAGAAGTACAGTAATCTGAGATTTACCCCGTTTTGGGTATCAAATGTCCTATCAATGACTTATAGGAAAAATGTTTCCTCTGAGATTTGCTAGTTCATAAATTGTCCACACCGTCAATAGCATAGCTCTTGGTAAAGGAAAGAATTTGGGAACACTAGGTCTTGAGGGGAAAGTCTTACAATTTCAACTGTCCTAAAGTAAGGCTTTCTTCTGTATCAGAACTACAACAGTGTGTGAAAACTGAACTGTGTTAATTCTCCCTATGAATTATGGGATGTGAATTAAGGGACAGTTATGTGGTCTAAAACAGTCCCTGTCAGTGAGGGGAATTATCCTTTTGGAACTTGTCTCAGCTATATTCTAAGTAAACAGCTCCCTCTGATGGGGACTTTTCTCTTAGACAATATTTGAATTAATTTAAAAGAAAAAAGAAATTGCTCTAAGAAATATCCCAAGAAGGCTTTAGTATATTTTTTAAAATCAAGTAAAGATCCTTGATATATAAGTATTGTTTTTAAAACTGCAAAAATATAATAAATTTTAATATGGTGGAAGAAAAGCTAGGTAATTACTTTGCATTTTCCCTTCACTTGCCTTTATCTCAACATGAGAATTTGAATTCTTTTTTCCCTCCAAATATATTGAGGTATAACTGACATGTAACACTGGTAGCTTTAAGGTTTACAATGTGTTGATTTAATAAGTATCTACTGCCATGTGATTACCACTGCAGTGTTACCTAACACCCCCATCAAGCTACATACTACCTTTTTTTTGGGTAGTGAGAACTTTTAAAATCTACTCTCTTAGCAACTTTCAAGTATGTGATATAGAAGTACAATGAAATATTATTGTCATGAGAAAGAATGAAATTTTGCCTTTTGCAATACCATCGATGGTCCTAGAGGACATGTTTTAAAGTGAAATAAAAGAAACAAAGAAAGACAAATATTGCATGATATAACATGTGTGTGAAATCTTAAACAACAACAACAACTAAAACTCATAGAAACAAAGAATAGAAAGGTGGTTGCCAAGGGAAGGTGGGTTGGAGAAGTGAGGAGATTTTGGTCAAAAAGTAGAAACTTCCAGTTAGAAAACAAGTAAGTTCTGAGGATCTAATGAACAGCACTGTGACTACAGACAGTATCTGAATTATTTCGAGGAGCGCCAAGAGTTGAAGGAAGCCGCTGTTTCAAAGAGTAGTTAGTTCAAGGAGAGGCACATTTTAAAGTCTCTTTCTTTTTCCTCCTCACCTTCAATCTTCTGGTTCTGAATGATAAAAATTAATGAAAATAGTAGCTTGAAAGCAACTAACACCACCCCACCTTTGTGTTTAACTGTTAACCAAGTGGAATAAAAAGCCATGAAAGCAAATACAGTAAAGTACTTATACAAATAACACGTGGAAGAAAACCGAAGAGCTCAAGTGTAGAGGCAAATTGCCTGCATTTAATTTCATGACAGTCGTAAATACATAACTCATATTTCAGTGAAGAAAATTCAGAAACAACCCCCATGTTTACGGCCACTTGGCATTGATGCCAAGACTCTTCTGTGGTGAGACAGTAGTCTTTTCAACAAATGGTACTGGGACAACAGAATGTTCACATGGAAAGGAAAGAAACTGGACCCCTAACTTGCACAGTAAACAAAATTAACTGCAAATAAATTGTAGATCTAAATGTAAGAAGTAGTATAATAAAATTCATTGAAGAAAATATCTAAGAAAATCTTTGGAATCAAGGGTTGGGCAATGATTTCTTGGATATGACACCAACACAGTACTAGTGACAATAGAAAAAAATATTAGACAAAATGTAATTCAACAGAATTTGTACCACAAAACATGGTGTATCCACAGAGTGAAGTATTACTTGGCAACAAATGCAAAAGAAAAACAACGAAATGCCTTTAAATTTATAACATGGAGGAACCTTGAAAACATTATGCCAAACAAGAAAAGCCAGTCACACACAAAAACCACGTATTATATTCTTCCATTTATATGAAATACCCAGAGCATTCAAATCCATAGGGACAGAAATTAGATTGGTGGCTGCCTGGGGTTAGGGTGAGGAATAGGAAACTGATAGCTTAAAGGGTAGGGGATTTCCTTTAGGAATGGTGAAAAGGTCCTAAAATATACTGTGGCAATGTTTGTACAGCTCAGTGAGTAAAGTGAAAACTATTTAATTCTACAATTATATGGTATGTGAATAATATCAATAAATCTGTTACCAGAAAAATACTACTAAGTTCTAAAAAAAAAATGAAATGAAAAGAAATATCAGAAAGCATTCTGAAATTAATGAAAATGAAAACAAAACTTACCAAAATACTTGCAATATCGTTTAACAAAATGTTTGCACAGCAATTTAGGCACCTCAGTATCTATACTGGCAAAGAAGAGATAGTTCAAGTCAAAGACAAAGTCAAAGTCAAATATCTTATCTCATGAAAACACACAAAATAAAAATAAACCCAAAATATGCAGGAAAAAAATAAATGATAAATGTAATGGCAGAAAGCAGTAAAACAGGGGGAAAAGCAATTTATAAAATCAATTCACCTAAAAACTGTTTTTGAGATTAATAAGGGTGATAATCCTGTGGCCAGACGGATTAAGCAAAGAAAGAGAAAGGCAAACATCATAATACAGAAATATTAGAGGTTGTTGCTACAGATTCTATGGACCTAAAAGGAAAGTAAGGGAATGTTACGAATAAATCGGTACTAAAACTTTCGACAACCAATTAAGTGAATACATTTATTGAAAGATGCAAGCTTCTAAAGCTCACTTAAATAATTTCAATATAAATTTTATAATTATTGTTTTAATTCCATGAAAAAACACCATTGGAATTTTAATAGGGATGGAAAAACACCCCCAAATAGCCAAAGAATTCTGGAGAAAGAAGAACAAAACTAGAGGGATCCTAACCCCTTCAAACTATATTACAAAGCTATAGTAATCAAAACAGTATGTTATTGTTTTAAAAACACACACACAGATCAATGGAACAGAATAGAGAGCCCAGAAATAAATCCACACATATACGAACAATTAATTTATGACAAAGAAACAAAGAACACACAATGGGTAGAAGGACAGTATCTACACTAAATGAGTTTGGGAAAATTGAACAGCGACATGTAAAAGAATAAAATTAGACCAGTATCTTATACCAGACACAAAAACTAACTCAAATGGATTAAAGAATTAGCTATACAACACTTAAATGCACTAACAAAAATATTATCTTTCCTCTATTAAAATTTTGCCACGCTTAACTTTTACAATATGTATGTATATCTGTTTTTCTGTTTAACCTTTTTCAAAATAATCTGAAAGAATAAAACCTAATTAAAAAAATAGTTTTTTCAGAAATTTAAACAGATTTCATTTGTATTTTGAGTCTCATCAAATAAAGGAATAATTACAAGTTTTAATCCACTCTTTGGGCCAGTTCAAATAGTAATAAAATATATAATGGACTGAACACACTCTGCAATGTCTAAAAAGATTCCCAAACAACACAGGTATTATTTATCTATTAAGATACACTTTTCTTTCAACATAAAAAACAATTTTATCAAAACAACAGACTATTATCAAAAGAAAAGCAAATGAAAAATTCAGCCAAGACCAACTGTTTCATACAAATAGAACTATGTTAAGGGAAAATCAGATATATTAATATTGGATCAGGGGCTGGAGTATCAGTAGTCATTTAAAACCATAAGTCAGGGATTTAGCAACACTGAACATCTAAAAACAAACAAGTAAGCCAGCAACCCAGCTATGCTAAATTTCAAAACGCCTACATACCGAGTGGGGATTAGAGAGCAGTAAAGTAGTAAATGCTATTGTAGTTACCTTAGAACACGTTTAAATTGTCTCTTGACACATTGTATTAAGGGTTTTGAGTGGTCATAATTTTGCCTGTTTTCTCTAAAGAAAAATAACTTAACATTACTTTTAAAAAGATGTTGTAAAAATTAGTTTATTCATCAATTATTTATTTCAAATTGTCATTGCTCTCCCAGCTACGATTTGGGGATTTTGTACTTTAAAATCCAAATAAGAATAAAGCCAACAAACCAAGAGTAATTTTGTTGTTTCCATGTCCACCAGTCCTATGGGTTTAGCTTTTTAAATATCAAATAACTTAAGATTTCATCACATCCAAAGATATCCTGTGATACCCATAATATTTTTAGAGCCTTCCAAATAGGAGAAGAAGGTCATCAAAAGGGCTTTCTTTCCTCATCAGTCTATTTTCTAACTTGAGTTTTGATTACCAATCACTCTAGTTCTTCTCCTAAAGATGCTGTCTTCTGTCTACCTGGTTCCGCAACAATGTGGCCATAGCCACTGGGCTTCGTTCCCAAAACCACTGCTAATGTGTGTTCATCGTGTATTATAAGCTTTAATCAAAGCTATGGAAAGTGGAGGATAATTACAGAGCTCTACAGACTAGGATACAAGTTCAAAATGAACTGTGGTTTCTAAACCTTACTGCCATTTCCTAATGAGGAGCCTCTCATTTATTGGCCTTTTGGGTGTGCTTTTGGGTGACAGACTAAGGACATGTTCCTGGGAATTTTTCCCTGCCATGCCCTGTTCTCTGGATTACAGAGAAAACATTTCACTTTATTTTTTGTATGAAGTCAGCTTTTAAAACAGAGATGTTTTCTCATATTTCATGTTCACTAAAATAAAAATAAAATAGAAAGTATACTACAAAGAGTGGTAGACTGAAAGTCAGGTGGCTAATACCTATTCTAGACTTTTTCATGAAGAAGTTGTGTGACTTTAAGTAAATCATTAACTTCTCTGAGTTTCGGTATTCTCTTCATGTAATAAATATATATTGACAATCTAATGTGCCACTTTGAATGCAGAAGGCAAATATAAAATCTATGAAGTAAACAAGAAAGAAGCTTAATGTATGGTGGTGATTACAGCTGCAAAGTGGGGTATATTTGATAGTCCTTATGAAATTGGCTATAATTGTGAAACACTGGCATTTAAATGGGTCATATTCCTGATCACTGTTGGGGGAAGAGAGAAGGACAGACTACCTGATTCATGCTTCTAATAGCACATTACAAGTGGCAGTTTAGAAACTGCCCCCCAAATGCAAAAAGTCACATTAGTGTTACTATATCGATCATCAGTGGGACAACTCACCTTTTTCCACAAGGAAAAAAGAAAGACCATAATGACAATAGAAAAAAGACAAAGATAATTTTTTTTCCTAATGTTATTCTTAAATAGAAAAAACAAACTAAAGGAGATAAAATGGAAATGAAAGGAGGAAGACCTACTCTAAAAAACTGGAAACAGATTGAGAGAAGATTAAATTTCTTTCCCCATGGTGAGACAGAAATAAGAAGACTATCACTAAAAATATTTAATTAAAAAATGGAATCTCTTGCCCTGTGACTACCTGCACAAAGACACTGATTCTAATCAAAATTTTCTCCCCTCCAGGGTTTTTCTCAGAGCAATTTTAACATCTTTGTTCCGCAAACTGTAGATGAAGGGGTTAATCATGGGAACCACATTCGTGTAGAAGACAGAAGAGATTTTCCCCTCATCCATAGACCTAGCAGAAGATGGTTTAAGATACATAAATGCACCCGATCCAAAGAACAGAAAAACAACAACTACGTGGGAGCTGCAGGTACTGAAGGCTTTGGACCTGCCCTCCCTGGAACTTATGCGGAGGATGCTGGACAGGATGAGACCATACGAGACAGAGATGGTGAGACTGGGAAAAATTATGTTGATGCCTCCCACAATGAAAACCGCCAGCTCACTGACATAGGTGCCTGTGCAGGAGAGCTGGAGTAGAGGGAGGATGTCACAAAAATAATGGTTGATGGTATTTGCATCACAGAAGGTCAGTCTCAGCAGACATCCAGTGAGCGTCATGGTATCAAAAAATGCCATCAAGTATGAACCAAGCACAAGCCTAGAACACACTGCAGGGGACATGACAATGTTATACAACAGTGGGCGACAGATGGCCACATAGCGATCGTAGGCCATTGATGTCAGGACATAGCGTTCAGAAACGACAAAAAAACAGAAAAAGTAGAACTGAGTCATGCACCCCATGTAAGAGATAACATTCTTCTTTGATAAGAAATCCGTCAGCATTTTTGGAGTAAATACTGAAGAATAACAGAAGTCTACAAAGGACAAGTTGAAGAGGAAAAAGTACATGGGGGTGTGTAGGTGTGAACTAAGCCCAATGAGAGTCATTAAGCCCAAATTTCCCAACACGCTGACCATATACATTACTAGGAACAGGAGGAACAAGAGGAGCTGGAGATCTGGTTGGTCTGTTAAACCCAACAGAATGAATTCAGTCACAAAAGAACCATTTCCAGGAGCCATTCTTCACTAAGGGATTCTGTGGACATGGAGAAAAAAAGGTACATTAGAAATCAGCTCAGTTCTTCCCCAAATACCTCATCCTATGAGAGAGTATATTCTCTAGGAATGTCTGACATTAGCCCAACCTGGACTTATAAAATCTGCCTTTACCATTATCATCATGATATTGAGTAACATGGAATTTCTTTTACCAGAATATTAATAAGCTAAATACAGCAAACAAGACCGTCTGCAAACATGACTGCTGGGAAAAGGGAAGGGAAGAGAGAAGAATAGACCAGGACAGAAAGTCCTTCTCCCACCTCACCATTTCCTCATTCATTTAAGCCCTTCCCTCACCAGTAAAATTGGAGGCAGAGACTCTAGTTACCCGGTGCTGGCCTCTAATGCACATTAGACCTGGTGGGATGGCAACCAAGAAGACTGTTTCCAAATAAAAACTACAGGACCAAAGGCTAGGAGAGGTTAAGTTACTATCTCATGTAGAAGAGTGAGAGTCTGTCCATGGAGAGGGAATGTACTGACTGAGATACTGCGCTTGCTGAGTCTCCTAACCTCTGAACACTTCCTGATCCCCTTAAATACATTATCCTGGAAGTTTCACTTGAATCTCAGGACTGCAGAAAATGGGAAAGAAAGTGGCAGATCTTATATCCCTGGACTTCCATCTCAAAATGAGAAGGACATTAACATAAACAGAATTCAGAAACTCACCCTCCTTAGGCCAGAAACCTTAGTGACTTTGGTGTCCTTGGTATTTACCCCTATGGTCCTGGAAAGGCAATTTCAGGTTCTGAGATTTTATTTCATTTGATTCTAAAAGGATGTAGCTCAGACTTAATTTCAGACATGCCCTGGGAATTTTTCTGAACTACAAATCAATTCTTACTATGACTTTGAGTCTTCTCAAGCAGCAGGGAAAGACAAACAGCACTGTTACCAGGTTTGTCGCTTAATAACACACAGAAGATTAAATGTGAGTTTAATGATATTGTCCACTTGATTATAAACAGGGTAGGAGCTTTCTCAGTCTCCCCTACCCCATCTGGAAACAGATTCTATGTGTAAAAGAGAAATAAGGAGATTGCATTTACACTGTGAACCATATTCCCTATTTAGTTCCTTAGGGACTCAATATTTTCATCCAGTTTACAGGTCACTCTAGGGACAGTACATCCCCCAAGGCAGAGGCAAAATTAAACTCCCATTTTCCTAACATTTTCACCTCCTAAAGAAAATCTATTGTATAGGTTCTTTTTCTGTGTCTTCCCATACCATAAATGAAAATTTTTTAGAGTTGCCTGCAGATTTCTTCATATCTTTACCTGAAAATTTGCAAAAACTCTAGTAACTCATTTCAGTTATTGCATCTCCTAGGTTATTTAAAAAAAAAAAAGTCTATACCTTTCTCCCTTCTAAAGTTTTTACATTTAAACACCTACTGGAAATTTCTACCTCAAGATCCAGCTGGGTCCTTAAATGTTATTATTTCATTAACTGAGGTTATCAGTTCCTTCTCCTTATAGACGAGTAGGGGCCACAGAGTTAGAGGGGATGGGTTTGAATCCTACCCCATGCATTCTCACTTGGACACAGTACTTAAACTCTCTATGGCTCAAGTTCATAATTTCTAAAATACTGATAATAATAGCATCTCTTTCGTTGGGTTGTTTTGATGATTCAATGAAAAAGTTACCTAAAGTGTTTATAACAGTACCTGGCATGTAGTAAACAGTCAATGTCAGCGGTCATCACATCTGTTCTCAACACTTTCAGGAGGTCCTCAAATAGAACGCTCATCAGAGATTTCCCCTTTAATTTCTGTGTTCCCCTATAAACTACAAGTTCTGTAAGGGCAAATGTCTCTTCAGTCTTGTTTATGACGTTTCTCATGGTGTTATGGATAGTGCAGAGTACACAGCAGGTGCTCCATAAGCAATGATGTAAATGACATTCTCTGGATGAAAACCTTTGGAATGTTTTTCACATTTCTCACATGCTTAGTGCTAGAGTCTATAGCCACACTGACGTCCATCATTTTCCCTCAGCCACTACACAAGCTCAGGTACTCTAGGTTTTAACTGAATTGTAGTGGCTCCAACTATTATTCCAGCTTTGTCAAACATAATCCCTGTTATGTAGCCATATGCACTGCTGCTAGAATGAGCCAGTGTAAGAACTTTCAGTGATTCTCAATTATCCATGGCATAATTGAAACACTGTAATAAAAGTCTAAGTATCAGAGCCAGATTAAGTTGTAGATAAAATTAAAGAAGAAATAAAATGAGAGTTCAACTTCATAAAAATTGTGAAAGTTCTATTCTCATTATTTTAAGTGTTTTGAGCACATTAAGTAGCACACAAATTCTTACTCTACTCAACAAATATAGAAAAGAGAATTGGGAAGAATGTCTATATTTCCGAGACCACGAAAAGGTAATGAACAAAAAGTACTAGCCAAGTAAACTGAAGAATATACTTAAAACTTAAGTTCAAATAAGCACATAATCTCTATCAAAATAAACTACAGGTTTTCTCTTCAATATTTACTGAAAAGCTGCCAGAATATCCTCTCCAACATTCATCTGTTAGAATAACATATTTTTATTTAATATCTCAGGAATGTAACTTTTAACCCTTGTTATCAGTTAGAAAGTTTCCTGCTTCAATTTACAAAATGCTCAGTTAAAAACTCATTTAAAATAGGCACTTATTTTTCTCACATAATAAATCTGAAAGTACAGCGTCCTAGGGTTGGATCAGCAACTAAACACTCTGAAGGACAAAAACAAAGACAACCATCTCCAAAGAATAAAGCAACAGAACAAGGCAAAACATTGCCCCTCACATCTCTCTCTCTTTATATCATGAAGTGAATCTTCCCCAAAAGCCAGTAGATGACTTCCCTTCATGCCTCTTCAGTCAGGACTATGCACATGGCCAACCAAGTTTCAAGGAGTACTGAGAAGATGACAATCTCCCATTTACAGCCACTATCATGAAATGAAGTTTCAGCATTAAGAAGGAGAGAAATGTCAGCTGAGTAGGATACCTATACAGTCTGCCACAACGAAAAAGCTTGTGAAAGATGTTTGTTGTAGGAAATCGTACTTGTTCAATTTATCTGTAGAATGTATCTGTTATTTTTAAGTAAATTTACTCTTCTAAGCTTTAAATCAACTCAATACCTTAGTATATTTAAATTATTATATAAATATATGTATATGAAAAAATGCATATACATAATTAAATATACACTGTGGAGAGAAAAGGACATCATGTTATACTTAATAGAAAGGGCTCCCTTTCTAGTCAAAAAGTATAAGATTATCTAAATGTTTGACCTGCTCAAAATAAGGAGTGTCTCCAAAAGACACCAAGAAAGTGAAAAAACAACGCAGAGAGTGAGACAAATATGTGCCAGTCTTCTATTTAAAAAGCACCAGAATCCACATCTAATACCCAGAATGCATAAGCCACTCTTCAACTCACTAATAAAAGACAAATGACCCAACTTTTAATTGGGCAAATTATTGGAATAGATATTTCTCCAAAGAAAATATACAAATGTCCAAAAAGTATATGAAAATATGTTAAAAATTATTAGTGAGCAGGGAAATGGATATTAAAACTGCAACAAAATATCACTTCACACACACTAGTAGGATGGCTACAGTAAGAAGACAGATAACACTATTATTGTTGATGAGAATGTGAAGAAATTGGAAACTCATACATTGTTAAATGGTATAGTCATTTGGGAAATCAATCTAGCATTTCATCAAAAATGTAAAAATAGAATTACCATATGACCTTACAGCAATGTGTAAGAAAATATATATCCACATGAGAATTTACATATGCATGTTCATAGCGCTTAATAGCCAGAAAGTATAAAAATCTAAATGTCCATTAGCTGATGAATGGGTAAACAAATGTTTATATCTATATAATGAAATATTACTGAGCAAAGAAAAAGAATAAAGTACTTTTAAAAGTTACAACATGAATGAACTTGAAATCATCATGTAAAGCAAGAAAAGTCAATCACAAAAGACCACACATACTATTTTGTTATATGAAATATCCAAACCATTCAAATCTGTGAAGACATGAAATATACTAGGAGCTATATAAGACAGGATGAGGAAGTAGAGAGGTGATGGTTAAAGGATATGAGATTTCTCTGGGGGATGATGAAATATTCTAAAATTCATTATGGTTATGGTTGCATAACTCTATGAATAAACTAAAAAACACTTAATTTTATTCACTAAATGTATGAATTGTACATGTGGATAATATCAAGAAAGTTATTACCAGAAAAAAATATTAAAATTTAAAAAAAAATGAAATAAAGTGGGAAATTAGAAAATATTTTGAAATGAATGAAAATATAAACACAACATATAAAAATACATGTAATGTAAATACAGGGCTTACAAGGCACTTTATGGCATGTAAGTGCCTACATTGGAAAAGCAGAGGGGTTTTAAATCAAAGACTTAAAATTTCATCTTATGAAACTATAAAAAAAGTAAAATTAAAACCAAACTAAGCAGAAGAATACAATAATAAAGATAATAGCAAAAAAAATCAATAAAGTAGGAAATAGAAGAACAATATACAAAATTAGCTAATCTAAAATTTGTGGTTTTCAGATCATTAAAAGAAGTAATTCTTTAGCCAGAATGCTCAGGACAAAAGGAGAAAAGACACAAATTACCATTATCAGAAATATGAGAGTACATTGCAATAGATTCTACACACATTAAAAGGAAAGTAAGAGAATATTATGAACAAATTTATATTAATAAATTTTGCAACCAACAAAGGATTAATTAGTTGAAAGATACAAAGTGCCGAAATTCACTGAAGAAGTAGGTAAATAAAATGCCCTTAAGTCTATTAAAGAAATTGAATTTTAATTAAAAACTTTCCCACACACACACACAAAAATCCTGCGCTCAAATAGCTTTGTTGTTAAAATCTACCCAACATTTACAAAAGAAATAATAGCAATTATACACAAATCGAAAAAAAATTTAAATAGGAAAATTATACAATTCATTCTATAAAACAAGCATTCCTCTCATACCAAAACCAAAGTAGTTACAAGAAAAGAAAATTAAAGACCAATACCCTTCATAAACATAGATGCAAAAAGGTATTTTTTTTTTTAAGTTTTACCAAACTGAATCCAACAATATGTAAAAAACCAATGCATCATGAAAAACAAGGTTTAATCTTGGGAATGTAAGTTGGTTTAATATTTGAATTAAACCAAAATATCTCATTTTATATCTGAATGTCAATCAATGTAATTCACCATGTTAAAAGAGTAAAGAAGTAAAACGACATGACCATCTAAGTAGATGCAGAAAAAGCTTACAAAATTTAAATAGAAGGGAAGAAAATTTCCCTAACCTAAGAAAAGTCATTTGCAAAAAAAAAAGAAAAAAATTTAAAAATAAAACTATATCTAACTTCAATACTTAAAAGTGAAGAGTGAATTCTTTACCCCTAAATGTGGAAATAACACAAGAATTTCCACTCCCACTACTCCTATTTGACACTGCACTGAAGATAATAGATAATCCAACAGGGTAAGAAAAATAAATGAATAGCAGACATGTTGCTAGGGAAAAAAGTATTTATATTAGAAAGGGACATAATTCAATTAAAATTCCAAAAAATCTAGAAAATAATCCTAACAGAAGGTTTCACACTGCAGAAGAAATAATTAATAAACTTGACAGCATAACAAGAAAAACACAAAGAAAAAAAAAAGACTGAAAATAGATGAACAGAGCACTAGTGAACTGTGAGACGATTACAAACAACCTAACACTTATAGAATTGGAATTCCAAAAGAAGTGAGGTTATAAAAATATTTAAATAAATAATGGCCAAAATTGGATGAAAATTATAAACCGACAGTTCTAAGAATCTCAAAGAACTCCAAGCAGAAAAATATAAAGAAAACTTTCCAAACCACGATAACCAAATTGATTAAAGCCAGTGATAAAGAGAAAATCTTAAATGCAATTAGAAGCGGAAAATGTTACATTACATACAAAAGAAAAAGAAAAGAATAACAGGCTTTTCATCAAAAGAAAGTAAGCCAGTTTATAGTAGAGCAATGCCTTTCAATTATGAAAGAAAAATACTATCAATCTAGATTTCTATTCCCAGCAAAAAGTATCTTCAATAAATTATGAAGAAATGAACATCTTTAAACATACAAAGGCTGAAAATTTAACTTTTTTTTATATAACTACAGTTGACCCTCGAACAATGTGGGTGTTAGGGGTACTGACCCTCTGCACAGCTGAAAATCTGTGTATCACTTTACGGCATCCCTCTGTATCTGCATTTCCAAATCTATGGATTCAACCAATCACAGATTCTGTAGTAGTGTAGTGCATATTTATTGAAAAAATCTGCATATGAGTGGACATGTGCAGCCAAACCCATGCTGTTCAAGGGTTATTTGTATCCTTTACAGCACATGCAAAGTATAACGGTAATGGAATTGCTCTTCTTTGTATCTCAAGTCAACATTTTGAAAAATTCTGAAGTGATGACGACTGAATTGAAGTTTTCTGTTGGTTAATTATGTTGTAACTGTAAATTAGAAAATATAGAGAGTATATTAGACTATCCTTGAGTAGCCTTGCATTAAGAGTACCAAAAGAAGCTGTTAATTACAATTCTTGTGTTATGGTTAACAATTTAACTTTGCTTGTTTTAATTTCTAAATCTCTGTGAATAAGAATTTTTTGCTTTTCCATCTTTTTCATCCAAAAGAAATCTTAAATTTAAGCTGCATAATGCTGCAATAATATAGACACACATACTCATGCTGGTGTACATTTCATAGCTGAAGTTATAGAATCACTCAGATTATTCTGAATAAAATTTGAATTTGGGGGGAAAAGCAGTTTCAAAAATAAAATAATTTCATTTATTTATTTTTAGTATGACCACATTTTATTTTATGAATGAATTTTAAAAAATTTTTTATTAAAGTGTAATTGATTTACAATGTTAGTTTCAGGTATACAGAAAAGTAATTCAGTTAGATATACACATACATATATGTTTTCTTTTCAGATTCTTTTCCGTTATATTTTATTACAAGAAATTCAATATAGTTCCCTGTGCCGTATAGTAGGTCCTTGTTGTTTATCTATTTTATATATAGTAATGTGTGTCTGTTAATCCCCAACCCCTACTTTATCCCTTCCCACACTTTCCCCTTTGGTAACCATAGTTTGTTTTCTATGTTTGTGAGTCTGTTTTTTCTTTGTAAACAGAATTTTTGTATCATTCCAACCCAAATGTCCATCAACAGATACTTGGATAAAGAAGTTATAGTACATTTATAGAATGGAATATTACTCAGCCATTGAAAGGAATGAAATAATGCTATTTGCAACAATATGGAGGGACCTAGAGATTATCATATTGAGTGGAGTAAGTCAGAGAAAAACAAATATCATATGATATCATTTATATGTGAAATCTTAAAAGACGTTTCTTTATTTAAACAAAAATTCAAATACTTCCTTGGATTCCAGTGAAGCCCAACCCAAGAGTTCAGATGATGTGACCAAGGCCCAGTTTCTCTAGATCTTTTTCTTGGCCCTGGTCCCACAATTTAGGTTCTAATCAGGTTTTCTGCTTATGGTCACAAGATAGTCACTGAATGTTCAATCACCAAAAGTTTCCAGTCTCTGTCTGTCAAGGGGTTAAAAAGTAGCACCAACAAATATATCATATTTGGTGAAACTGATTACCAAATCCATAAAAGGCCACCTTACTCACTATGACTCAAGAATAGCCAATACAAACTATCTTTCAAACTCAGTGGTTAACTAGAGAATTCCAAAGATCATTAGAAATAAAAACTCAATTGGTGGAGACAATTTTTACTAAACAAAAGTTTAGTAAAAAAATAGAATTTTAGCTTTAAATGCTGAGAATAAATAGAAAAATTAAAAATAGAAAATCTGGGAAGGCTAGTGAAATAATTTAGGCAGTGAAGATAGATTCAGTTTACGCACTGAAAGATAAAGAAACAATAAGATATACTGAGAAAAGCTGAGAAGAAAATATTAGCTCTAAGTATTTGCATCAAAAGCTGGAGATTCAATTATATAAAGAATCTTAAAAGAAAGACAAATGAACTTATTTACAAAACAGAAACAGACTCACAGACATAGAAAACAAACTTATGCTTACCAGGGGGTAAAGGGGTGGGAAGGGATAAACTGGGAGTTTAAGATTTACAGTACTAACTACTATATATAAAATAAACAACAAGTTTAAACTGTATAGCACAGGGAACTACATTCAATATCTTGTAGTAACCTATAATGAAAAATATGAAAATGAATATATGTATGTATATGTATGATTGAACTATTATGCTGTACACCAGAAATTGACACAACATTGTAAACTGACCATATTTCAATTTTTTAAAAATTTCAAAAAAAGCTGGAGAAAACTCTTCAGTCCTGGGAACCTGGTTTTTTAAAGTTGTGTATATTTATCTTTATTTTTCATTATTTCTCCAATGATTTCTTTTTGAAAATTCCAGGATGAAAAAACAGTAATAAAAGTAGGGTCCTAGACAAACAAAAAAAGTTAATTCTATATTCTGAATGGCCAGGTGTAATGGTTCAGATATAAAAATCAAAGGGAGGTAAATCCAAGGGAAATTTTAGAATGAAAGACCTATACAGATACTTAATCTTATTTAGATTATTTTTCTCTCCAAAATATTCTGTGTACTTTATTTACATAACTCTGCATAATCTTAAAATAAATCTACCATGTATTTCATTAAAGGAAACAAGCAAAAACTCACAAAGCTATAATATATAACACCTCACTTTGTAACACTAAATATACCTGTTTATACAAATATTTTCCAACAATGAAGACATTCAGCAAAAGCTGAACTATGTACTGAATGCACACAGTCCACTTGCCCTAATTTGGCTAAATAAGCTATTTTAAAACTTACCTATTGCATATCATTGGGCTAGGTCTCTGAAGACTTAAATACCCACTTGGGGAAAAATATAGCTATAAATACTGAATGAACTGTTCTGGCAATATTTTATTATCCAAGTAGGGATTGCATTGATTTTGTTCATTATTTATTAAACTATAAATGAATGTTCTGTGAATATTTTAGTATATATGTAATGTTTGATGGTAAAATTTAAAAACAGTATTTTATTACATATCAGATTAATGTAAATTATTTGAAACTCAACATGCACTTATAATTAAAACAGAATTGTAGTTACTTTATATATTAGATAATATTTCCAAATAAAGTATCTTTATAATCCTTACTGAAAATGTGTGCTTGCTTCTGGAACCTAATTTTTCCTATCATGTTTTAAGAAATAAATAGCAATTACAGATAAGGTCTTAATAGTTATAACCATATTTTTATGATCACCACAAAAAGAAATATTGAATGTCAAATAACACACAGTGTTAAATCATTTTTAAAACCATCCAAAAATTTATCATTGAAATCGTTCAAATAATGTAAGAACTTTTCTCTTTGACAAACTTAATGTTAAACCAATCTAGAACAAATTTCATTTTTTCATTTCAAATTCTTCAAAATAACAAAGAAGCCCTAATCTGCTGAAGGCTTATGGATTCTTAGCGCAATCATACGGCTTTGATGGTACTAAGAGGATACATCAGCTCGGAATGGACCCGTATCTGACATGGGGAGACAGAGGCCGGGCATCTGCCTGGAGCTGTGAACATCAGGATTCCTTGCAGAGCCTCCCACCACCACAGTCCTCAGCACCTACAGGTGATCACTGTACTCCTTGGGCACCTGAAACACAAACTCCTCCAGCAGCCCCACAGGTCTCTTGTCCACAAAGGGCGACTCCCTCTGCATGTGACTGCTAGAGCTGGCAACCAGAGGGTGAAGGGCCTCTTTGCCTGGGCTTTTAAAATGCAGCAGTGACTGCCATCTGTCTCACTGGGCTCGCTTCTTGCCAAAGCCATGGAAGTGCTCTCTTACCAAACCTCATTTATTCTTGCCCTCCTAGAAGCCCCCTTCTAGGTTACAAAGGACAGTAGAGTCTATGTTCTGTGTGACACACACAAAAAAATTGTAGAGCCTTATTTTCTATTGTTTTCATTATAGAGAATCCTTTTTTCTTCTTTCCAGATGATACCATAATATCTAATAGGCTTGTTAAAGTGTACATGCTACTATGAAAATTGTGACATGCCTACCAGAGGGGCATGTCCCCAAATTCTTCAGCCTCACCATCCCAGGAAATGATGACTATTATAAATAGATTGTGATAAATATTTCTCTGTAACTCACGCTGCTTACCCCACTTAATTAAACTTCTCCAGGAATAGGCACATTTTTCTAGTTGGGCACTGAAGCCTTGCAGAACATCTCTCTGCCATAGCCATCTTGGCTGAGGATATTATTCCCATGAAAACTCCCATTTTCAAGCTTATTCAGAAACAACTCTCCAGAAGTTCTTTCTGTTCCCTCACAATTCTTTCTTTCCTTCCATTTCTTCATAATGAATAGTGGATTCAAAAACTGGGCTGTGCAATCTTGAGCAAGTCACATAACTATTTCCTTATCTAAAAAATCAGGTAAGGAGACTTGTATTTTAATAGGATTTGTAAAATTGTGGTACACATTACGGACTGCAGACTTAATCCTTCTTCTGAGAGACAAAAGGGAGGTATCACATTTACATGTAGAAAGAATTAATCCCAACAGAACATGGTTTCCACCATATATTTTTGTTTGTTTTCTGAAAGCAGAAAACAGATCTTCCTTTGCAAAGGGGAAATCTCTGTCACACACTTAGACAAAGAATCTTGACATTACATGTGACAACCTATTCTGCAGGCAAGAATATCACTGTATAATTTTCAACCACAATGGCAAACCACAGATACACAGACAAGTTGGTGACAATCTCAATTCCACTGATGACGAAATATCAGCTGACAAATACATTAAATAGAAGCATTTGTTACCGGTGAGGATTGAAAAAGGTAGGCGGAATAGTGTAGCTGATAAATTGTCAAGCATCCTCAAGAATAAAAGAAAGGACGTTGGTTCAACAAAGCATTCAATTCCTTTATACATGCATACTGAAAATCTAGAACAACAGCTAAGAGAGAACCCTAAAAGAGAGAATCCTAAGAGAATCCTGAAAAATTCTGGAAAATTTTCCAACTTTATCATGCCTACAATTTTTGTCATTCCTTCTCTGTTTTAAGCAGTTGTAGGTAATAAAACCCTTGTACCAGGAAAGGACTCAATGTAATAAAACCAAGTAAAGAACTTTTCAAATAGCATACCGTGCCATGGCTTACCTTGGATGGGAAAGACACACAAAAAAATATTAGGTAGTGTTATCCTTAGAAAGGTTATCATCCCATTGTCTCCCACTAGTGTGGGCTCACTTAGGGCTCAGGATGACCCTCAAGTCCAAGAATAAGCCCACAGAGTTACCTTATATGGCAAGAGAAGGAAAGACATTAGAGCAGAAATTCTGCCAAGAAGACTTTAGAAAGACAAATGAAGAGACTTAAGAAAAAAAAAAATAGGAAGAAGAGGAAAAAGTGGACAGGAAGAGAAGAAAAAGCCGGAAAAGGAGGCATAAATGGTTCTGTTCAGTTTGTAATTCTCTTCAGGGTTTTCTTCACAGCAATCTTGACATCTTTGTTCCTGAGGCTATAAATGAGAGGGTTCAGCATGGGCACCACATTGGTGTAAAACACTGAGAAAAATTTCCCCTGCCCTACAGACCCAGCAGATGATGGCTTGATGTAAGTGAGCAGCCCAAAACCATAGAAGAGACCAACTGTTATTATGTGGGAGCCACAGGTGCTAAAGGCTTTGGCCCAACCTTTAACTGATGGTATATGAAGGATACTGAAAAGAATCAAAGCATAAGAAATAAAGATAATGAGGCTAGATACTATAATAACTGTGCCCACAACAACAGAAACCACAAGCTCGTTGATATAGGTGCTGCTACAGGACAGCTGGAGGAGGGGGAAGATGTCACACATGTAATGGTTGATGATGTTGGAATCACAAAAGATCAACCTGATCATACACCCTGTGTGGACCACGGCACCAGCAAACCCCATCACATATGAACCAGACATCAGCAGAGAACAGACCTGAGGGGACATGGTAATTGTGTACATCAGGGGCTTACAGATGGCCACGTAACGATCATAGGCCATGGCTGTCAAGACATAGCACTCAGAGTTGACAAAAAAGCAGAAGAAAAAGAGCTGAGTCATGCATCCTCTAAAGGAGATAATATTCCTCTCTGAAGTAAAGCTCATTAGCATTTTGGGGGTAAACACAAATGAGTAACAGAGATCAATAAAGGACAGGTTGAAGAGGAAGAAGTACATGGGGGTGTGAAGGTGCACGTTTAGACAAATTAGATTAATCAAGCTCAGATTGCCCAACACAGTGATCACGCAGTTCACCAAAAACAGGAAAAACGGGGGCAGTTGGAGTTCAGGTTGGTCTGTCAATCCCATAAGGATAAATTCGGTCACAGAGGAGTTATCTTCCATAGCCGTTCACTGCACAGTTGTGATCTGCAGGAACAGGGGTAGAATCTGACAGTAACAGTGGATCTTCCCTCTTTGTTTCCAGAGAGAGAGCTAGTTTATAAGCTCAGAGGTGCCTAAAGACACACAGCAAGGCATCCAGAAAGCAAGACTTAATTATGATTACCACCAGTGATTCCTCATTTTTCTCCTTTACCCTTACTCATGTTGTTTGCCTCTGTCTGGAAAGAATGCTGATAGACTCCCAGTGTCTGCACATCATCTCCTCTCTTCTCCTCAGCCTCTGTTAAGGATCAGGGCTAAAAAAATCAGTAAATAGGAGGTGTTCCAGAATCCTAGATTTACATAGTTTGGGGTTTGAAAGGAAATTAAGACAAAGGTGATTCAACCCTCACCTTCTTTTCCCTGGATGCCTCACTGCCCCTGAACCTTAATGCTCCTTCTCCCCTACAGTTCTGAGAGGGTCACAGTTTCTGGCAATGAAGGAGGCAAAGTCCATCAACATGGTCCTCCATCTTTGACCCACTAGAAGAGGTATGCTGGGGAAGAGGCCATACTTGAGAATTTGAAAATTTGCCAGAAGGTCCTCCACTTCCAAGGAGAAAAACCACCTTATATGAGCTCCAAAGCAATCTGTTGACTCAAATGAGACTCTATTCCATTTCAGGGAAAACTGATTAGAGGCACAGAAAATTATTCTCTCCCTCATGATTTCCTTTCACATTAAATGAGCCCACTGAGGGTAGAAGTTACTGAGTTTGTGTCACAGACCTAACATTCGATCCTTTGAGACACAATGTACTATTCAGCTCATAATTTCACAATAAGAATTCTTAATCCCCAATTCAGAGGAATGCATGCCTTCCTATGCACTTTCTTCATTATCTCCTAGAGTCTATGCAAGCTATAAAAAAAAAAAGGTCTTTAGCATGATCATCTGCCTTGTCTAGCACTTTCCTAGAGCCTCTAGTATCGCATTAGTGAAAGAGTAAATCATAGGTTTAGCACTGTCCATGCTTGTGGATTTCACCTCTGAAAAGAGATGTTGTAGCAAAATGGTTAAGAAAGTGGGAGTGTTTATCTATTTTTTAAACATTTTTTTGAGTTATAGTCATTTTACAATGTTGTGTCAAATTCCACTGGAGAGCACAATTTTTCAGTTATACATGAACATACATATATCCATTGTCACATTTTTTTTTCGGTGTGAGCTACCACAAGATCTTATATATATTTCCCTGTGCTATACAGTATAAAAAAATAGATAAACAACAAAGTACACACTATTCAATTTCTTATAATAACATATAATGGAAAAGAATCTGAAAAAAATGTATGTATGTATATGTATAACTGAACCACTTTGCTATACAACTGAAGCTAACATTTTAAATCAACTACACTTCAATAAATAATAAAATTTAAAAATAAATAAATAAAAGAATATATATGTATAACAATCACTATCCTGTACACCAGAAACTAACACAGCCCTGTGAATCAACTATATACTTCAATTAAAAAAATTAAAAATATTAAAAAAAAAGAAAGTGGGAGTGAGCTCCTCAAATCAGATTGAGTTTAAATCTGGACATTAAACTTCTTAATTATGAGACTGTAGATAATCAAATAACTTATCTGATCCTTGTATGTATATATATATATATTTTTCTACTTATAAATCTATAAAATGAGGCTAGCAAAGGAGTTATCTCATAGGGTTGTTCTGAGGATTACAAAAAAGGAAAGTCACAGGCCAATAACTCTGATGAATATAGATGCAAAAATCCTCAACAAAACATTAGCAAACTGATTCCAAAAATATATAAAAACTATAACACACAATGATCAAGTTAAATTTATTCTACGGTTACAAGGATGGTTCAACATTCACAAATCAATTGTAAAAACCACATTAACAAAAGGAAGAATAAAAATCACATGATCATCTCAATAGACACAGAAGAAGCATTTGAGAAAATTCAACATCCAGTCATGATAAAAACTCTCAGCAAAGTGTGTATAGAAGGAACATATCTCAACAAAACAAAGGCCATTTAGTACAAATTCACATCTAACAACATACTCAAAGGTGAAAAAATGAAAACCTTTCCTCTAAATTCAAGAACAAGATGAAGGTACCCACTTTTGCAACTTCTATTTAACATGGTATTAGAAGTCCTAGCCACGGCAATCACACAAGGAACAGAAACAGAAGGTATCCAAATTGGAAGGGAAGAAGTAAAATTGTCACTATTTGCAAATAATATGATACTTCATATAGAAAACCCTAAAGTCTCCACCTCAAAACTATTAGAACTAATAAATGAATTCAGCAAGGTCACAGGATACATAAATAACCTACAGAAATCTGTTGTGCTTCCATTCACTAATAATGAACTCTCAGAAAAAGAGAGCAAAAAACAAATTTCATTTAAAATAGGTTCAAAAAGAATAAAATACATGGGAATAAACTTAACTAAGGATGTGAAAGACCTATCATCCGGAAACTATAGAATACTGATAAAAGAAATTACATACGATACAAAGAAATGGAACGCTATCCTGTGCTCATGGATTCAAAGGATTAATAGTATTAAAAGGGTCATTCTACCCAAAGAAATCTACAGATTTAATGCAATCCCTATCGAAATATCTGACATTTTTCACCTAACTAGATCAATTAATCCTAAAATTAATACGGAACCACAAAAGACCCCAAATTGCCAAAGCAATCTTGAGAAAAAAGAACAGTTAGAGGTATCACCATCCTTGATGTGGGCTTTGTCCGACAAAGACCCACCATGGAAGAGTGAATTACTCATGACTTTATCAAGTCAAGAGAGTGAGAGGGACCCAGAGACCAAATCTAACTCCCTGAGCCCCTTAGAAACCCTTGTATTTATTGAGACTAGTCAAATAAAGTATTAAGGTAAAGCATGTCATAGGAATGTGTAAGGGGTATGGTGTACATGCAGGTATGTAGGTCAGCAGTTTTGTGAAAAACAGAAACATTAGTCTTAATCTACATGTTTAGGGAGTATACAATTGATAATGGAAACCAGGCAGGCAGAAAGACCCAATAAAGATCAAAATTTAACTAGGTAAGTGAAGAATGCCCTGCTGTTTTCAGCAAGGGCAAAAGGTAACGGTTTTCCAAGAAGCAGAAGCAGCCCTACAGCTAACAACCTACACCTAAGATAAGCTAGGCATTTCTGCATTGTAGCCCTACAACTTATTAACCAATGAGTGTGCTCCCACACTTGACTTCAGACTATACTACAAAGCTACAGTAATGAAAACAGTATGGGACTGGCACAAAAACAGACACATAGGTCAATGAAATAGAACTGAGAGCCCAAAAAAAAAAAACCCACACACTTATGGTCAACTAATCTACAACAAAGGAGGTAAAAATATACGATGAAGAAAAGACATTCATTTCAGCAAGTGATGCTAGGAAAACAGGACAGCTACATGTAAAACAATGGGATTATAATATTTCCTGACCGTATACAAAAATAAATTCAAAACGGATTAAAGACCAAAAGGGTAGACATGAAACCATAAAACACCACAAAGAAAACGTAGGTAGAACACTCTTTGACATAAATCATAGCAATATTTTTGCATCTGTCTCCTAAGGCAAAAGAAATAAAAGCAAACATAAACGAAATCTAATTAAATGTAAATCTTTGGCACAGCAAAGAAAATAATCAACAAAATGAAAAGACAATCTACAGAATGGGAGAAAATATTTGTAATGATATGACCAATAAGGAGATAATATCCAACATATATAAACAGCTCATACAACTCAACATTACAACAAACAAACAACCCAATTTAAAAATGGGAAGAACACCTAAATAGACATTTTTCTAAGGAATCCATGCAAATGACCAATAGGCACATAAAAAGATGCTCAACATCGCTAATCATCAGAGAAATGCAAATCAAAACAAAGAGATATCACCTCCCACCTGTCAGAACGGCTATCACTAAAAATCTACAAACAACAAACATTGGAGAAGATGTGAAGAAAAGAGAACCCTTGTACACTGTTTTTGGAAATGTAAATTTGCTGCAGCCACAATGGAAAACAGTATGGAAATTCCTCAAAAAACTAAAAACAGATCTACAATATAATCCAGCATTTCCACTGCTGTGGGTATATCTGGGAAAAAAATGAAAACACTAATTGGAAAAGATACACGCACTCCAGTGTTCATAGCAGCACTATTTACAATTGCCAAGATATGGAAGCAACCCAAATGGCTATCAACAGATAAAGGATAAAGATATGATTGATTGATAGATAGATAGACAGACAGACATAGACAGGCAGAGGATAGACAGGTAGATAGATATAAAATGGAATATTACTTAACCATAAAAAAGATTAAAATTCTGCAATTTGCAGCAATGTGGATGGGCCTAGAGAATATTATGCTTAGTGAAATAAGTCAGAGAAAGACAAACACTGTATGATATCACTTCTATAGAGAATCTTACAAACAAAAACAAACGAATGTATATGCAAAACAGACACAGACTCACAGATACAGAAAACAAACTAGTAGCTGCTAAAGGGCAGAGGGAAGGTGGCAAGGACAAATTACATGTATGGGACTTAGAGATACAAACTACTGTGTGTAAAATAGATAAGCAACAAGGATATATTGTATAATACAGGGAATTATAGGCAGTATCTTCTAATAACTTTTAATGGAGTATAATCTGTAAAAATACTGAATCATTATGCTGTACACCTGAAACTAATTTAATACTGTAAATCAACTATGCATCAATTAAAAAAAAAGGGAGAGCAGAGTCTGGGCAATGAAACGAGGGAGGATAGTACAGCTGGTAAGGGAGTGCTGTCCAGCCGCTGACTATGTATCTAAGGGGGTGGAGCAAGACAGGCATATTTCCACGTGCCTATAGGCCATTTACACATGTTCCTCTCGGATGTTCTTTTAAATCACTTGCCAATATATGAAATGGTCCTTTTATCACTGAGATACACTTTAATTATTAAGTTGTTACATATTTTGGATACCTTTAAGATATATATATATTGCAAATATTCTTTCAGTCTGTGGCTTGTCTATGAATATTTTATGATAAACAGATGTTTTAATTTTAATAAAGTTTAATCTTCTTTTTCTATAGGGTTTAGTGCTTTCTAGAATATGCAAAAGATATCTCTGCCTACACCAACATACTTTTCTATAGCTTTCTTTTGAAACATCTATGTTTAAGTTTTGTGTCTATTGTTTTGATACATTTTAAATTAATTTTTGTATATGGCATTAGAGATCAAGTTTAATAGTTTTCTCAAGAACAGTTAGTATTTCCAGCATGAGTTTCTTAGATTTTTATTTCCCAATGGAGCTATTTATTAGTTGGGTAAAAAGCAATTAACTGTGTAAGTGAGGATCTTTTTCTGAATCTTCTCTTTTATCCATAATTTGTCTATTTTGTAGCAAAACCAATCGGTCTTGGTTATCTAAACAGTACAGTAAGCTTTAAAACCAGTAATGCAAGTCCTCTGCGTCATTTAAAGTTCTCCAGAAGCAGATGCCAAGAAATAATTAGACTTGTAAGACTTTTATTGTAGCAAACGTCTGTGAAGGATAAAATAGGAGGGAGTGGGGGTCAGTGATAAAGGCCGTCAGACATGGATGAAAGTCTAACATCTAAGACAAGACAGAGAGAAGGAAGGACTGGGTAGAAAAATCTCAGACCACAGTGCAATTCTAAACAGTCTCAATAAGGATGATAGGAAGTCCCTAATGAAAACTGTCTGTTAGGAGACACCTGTGTTACCCAAGAATGGACCAGCTCCAATATGACCCACCGTGCTAAGCTACTGGTGGAGGACATCTTGGAGTAAGCATGAGCTCTGCCTGAACACTGTGGTGTAGCCAAAGCTGAACTGGCTACATGCTTTCAGGGACTGACGCCCCCACAGCTGGTTATCTTGAAGGGGAGCTAAGCAGCACATCAACAGCCTCCATAGTCCACCCCCCAAAAATAAGTGATACTCTAAAGTTCATTTGATTTACTTGTTTACTATTGTTAGTGGCTATTATATTTCATTATTATTTATAAATGATGAAGTTTATTATTTATTATTATTGTTATTATTGTTGTTACTCAATAAGTTTTTCTTATCCTCTAAATACATCTGGCATTTTATATATACAAATGGGACAAGTACCGGAGACACAGGGAAATTAAAGAAAGCTGCATTACATGGATGCTCCTGGAGAATGTCATTCTAAGTGAAGTAAGCCAGAAAGAGAAAGAAAAATACCATATGAGATCGCTCATATGTGGAATCTAAAAAACAAACAAACAAAAACAAAGCATAAATACAGGACAGAAATAGACTCATAGACAGAGAATACAGACTTGTGGTTGCCAGGGGTGCGGAGGGTGGGAAGGGATAGACTGGGATTTCAAAATTGTAGAATAGATAAACAAGATTATACTGTATAGCACAGGGAAATTTACACAAAACGTTATGGTAACTAACAGAGAAAAAAATGTGACAATGAGTGTGTATATGTCCATGTATGACTGAAAAATTGTGCTGAACACTGGAATTTCACACAACATTGTAAAATGGATTATAAATCAATAAAAAATGTTAAAAAAAAAAAAAAGAAAGCTGCATTACTTTAAATCTGTTTATTATCTTTGTGGTGAGGCAAGGTGCTGTGGTCAAATGCTGAAATCCTAACACCCAAAGGTGATGATATTAGCAGGTGGGGCCTTTAGGATGGACTTAAGCCATAAAGATGGAATCCTCATAAAAGGGATTAGTGCCTTATAAAAGACATTCCATAGAGATCTCCAGCCACAATGAGCACCATGGTGGCATACAATGAGAAAGGTGCAACACAGAAAAAGGCTCCCACATACTCATGCTGGTACCCTCATCTTAGACTTCTAACCTCCAGAACTGTGAGAGATAAATTTCTGTGTTTATAAGCCACTGCGTCTGTAGCATTTTGCTACAGCAGACCAAATGGACTGAGATATTGGTTTAAATAAGCTCATAAAACACTGCAAGGAATGTAGTTTATTATCATTAATATAAACCTTTTTATGATAAATCTTATTATAGAAGTAAAACAGTGTCTTACATGTTTCTCCTAGCTTGATGTGCAGTATTGTCCTTTAAGTGATAAATAAACTCTGCAGTAAGAACTACATGCTCTTTTTCAAAATATTTGATGTCATTTTAGATCGTAATCAATGCCAGTGTTATAATAAACCAACCTCTTACTGGGGTCATAAGGTGCATATGTATTATCCCTTTAATCATACTGTTAAGGCCATCTTTGGCAGTTAAAGGTGGAGCTACATGTATTTTCTTCGATATTAAATGAACTGGGCTGATAGAGGCTCTCAAAAACAGGTGGTTTATGGTATAGATTTTGCCATACCCAAAGGGAACAAAATATAAAAAGGACAAAATATAAAAGGACAAATATATTAAAAGGACAAAATATAAAAAGAAAACTGATAAGAAAAATAGAGCAGAAGGAAAAGACCAGGGGATTCGATTATACTTTAAGCTGTACAACAGTCTGTATTGAAGACATTGTATTGACTCCTCTTCCCTATATTGGTAACAGTATTGATAAGAATGAGAATGCTTATCAAGAAGTATTTGGCACTTCTGTGTTTTGGTAAGCAAGCTGTAATTTTAACTTTCTGTGATTTATGATTCACCATATTTGTCCAGATTAAGACTTACCCAGAAAATAGAAGTATGATAAAATGATTTTTTAAAAAGGTCAGCATATTGGTTCCTTTCATAAACACATCATTAGTTATTTAGTACACTGATGTAAGATGCAAGAGATGCAGAGGCCAAATACGAGACAAGATCAGCTACAAGGAAAATGTTAAGAGAAATCTATTTTACCACATATAATACAATATGTAGAAGCAACATGGTGATAAAGATTCTTCTTGAAAAACACCAATGAAATTAAATCATAAATTGAATTTCTTTACAATATTGCTGCTTCAATTAGGACATGCTTCTCCTCTGGATTTTAAACAGGGATTTCCTAAGTGCAACCTTGACATCCTTGTTCCTCAAACTGTAGATCAGGGGATTGAGCATGGGTCCCGTATGAGTATAGAAAACAGAAGAAACTTTTCCCTGCTCCATAGATCCAGGAGAAGAACATTTAAGATACATGAATGCTGCTGACCCATATAAAATAGAAAGAGCAATGACGTGGGAGCTACAGGTACTGAAGGCTTTCGATCTTCCTTGAGCAGATCTGATGTGAAGAATGCTAGTGAGGATGAAGATGTAAGAAACCAGGATGGTGACACTGGGTACCGCAATATTAATACTTACCACAATAAGAACTACTAACTCGTTGACATAAGTGCTGGTGCAAGAGAGCTGGAGGAGTGGGAGGATGTCACACAAGTAATGGTTGATGATATTAACATTGCAGAAGGTTAGTCTGAGCATGCACCCGGTGTGGGCAGAGGCTCCGGCAAATCCCATCACATATGCAGCCAGAGACAGCACCACACAGACCCGACGGGACATGGTGACCTTATACAGCAACGGATTACAGATGGCCACATAGCGATCATAGGCCATTGAGGTCAACATATAACATTCAGAGATGACAAAAAAGAGAAAGAAAAACAGCTGAGTCATGCACCCGACATAGGAGATGATATTCTTCATGGACACAAAGTTCATCAGCATCTTGGGGGTGAAAACAGATGAGTAACAGAGATCAACGAAGGACAAGTTGAAGAGGAAATAGTACATGGGGGTGTGGAGGTGAGAATTCAGACCAATAAGAATGATCAAGCCAAGATTGCCCACCAAGGTGACAATGTAGATCATCAGAAACAAGCAAAAGAGGGGTTGCTGGAGCTCTGGACGGTCTGTTAACCCGGCAAGAATAAATTCAGTCACTAAGGAGTCATTTCTAGCCAGCATTCTCAACTTCGGAAATCTGTGAGAACAGAAGACAACTCCATTAATAGGAACACAGCTCTGTCCTGACAAACTGTCTTTTATATGAGCGTTATGAGAAACAGACTCAGACTGGCAGAAATCACAGAAGTCCTCCTTTGCTTCATAGGGTCTGAAGGTACTGCCACACACACCCCTCAGCACTGAAATCACTGCCTTTGGTTGCGTGAGCTGCGTGTTACAAAGAACTGCTCTATCTTTACCAGAAGACAGAGGGGCGGAGCCGACGAGGAACGAGCCTACCTGATGGTGAGCTTCAGGAGTGGGGATGCATCCCTGTCTCTCCCTCCTGTTCATCTGATCCCTCACTTCCTAGTTCCTGGTCATGTTTCCATTACCCTACGAGATAAACCTAAACCTATCCTGAAAGAAATACTGAAAGGTCTTCTCTAAATAAAAAGCAGGAATCTACAGAGCAGAGAAAACCACAATTGGAAATGCAGTAACTACAATAAACAGCAAGAGAATAAACATGAAGATGCAAAAGGGGACATCAGAATCAAAATGTGGGAGAGGGGAAGCAAGAAAATGGAGATTTTTAAAATTCTTTTTAGCATTTTGAGCCTATATGATTACCAGCCTAAAGCAAATAAATATACTAATGGGTTAACATACTTGAAAAACAGGGTATCCATTACCCTTCTAGATACCTCAGTTCCCCTGTGATGACCTACAACAAAAGAAAGGACTTCTATGAGGCAGAGACCCATACACATACTTGCTGCCAGGAAGTCTCTCACAGTCTATAAGGTTTTCAGATGCTTAACTACAAGAATCCAGGAAGTCAATGATCAGTAACAGGTACTGAGGTGAACCCTTGGACCCTAAGCTTTGTACTTAATCGTACACTCCAGTGTTTCCTCACATTCTCCTCCTCCCTTCCATCCTAGCTGGACAGAGAATGAATAAAGGAAGGTGGGTGTGCTTTCCTTGGTTTTGTAGGACAGCATGGAAGAGAAACGTAATTAATTTAACTGCTGATTTAGTTAGTTGTTATGTTTGTGGAAATATGCCAAGCTGTACACTTATTACGTATGTCAACTTTTCTATATGTATATTTCAACTAAGAAATTCTTAGAAACTGATTTCTTCTTCTTCTGACGTTGCTATGTTCTGGGTTTGTCACTTGGAACTGCTACCGTTCTCCTGCTACCAGAATGAGGATGCAGCCAACACAGAGGGTGTGCTGAGAACAATGCAGGCAGTCGCGTCAGAGCTCCAGACTTCGGAGTTTCTTGTTTTTCAGTATCAATCCTTTCCCTCATTTTTCAGCAACAGAGAGAGACAAAAACAGACACTTGGCTAACTCACTCTGTTTGCACTGAGGAGACTCAGTCCTGGCCCTGTCGGCGTGTTTCACCTCCACTGTCCTGTCCTGGAAGAAGAACGGGCTTTGCAGATATCAAGGCTGAGCAGATGTAGTCACAGAGTCTTCTCCCTGTATTGGTAAAAGAATCATAGCCCAGATACCACGGTCTGAATCACAGCAGTCAGTCTATGGTTCAGATTAACTTTGTGGTTATAAATTTATTAAGAGACTGTGAAGGGAAACCACAGACTTGGTATCTGAGCCACCGTGTCCCACAGCACATGGCATCTGCTAAAGGCTTATAATTCTTCTGGACCTGATTAGAAATTCAGGTGTAGCTGTCCCCCTAGGATCTTCCCCTCATGGTAAGCTTTTCAGGGAAGAGCAGAGGGTGCGCATTTACACTATAATTGTGACAGTAAATGTTAATTTTCCATCAGAGATTATATATCCCCCAGAGCATAGAAGAAAGGATTCTCTCTTGTCCCTCATAAAGATGCAAGTAATTAATGTCATTTAAAATTCACTAATTATAAGTCTAGGTTAACATTATTTTTAAGAATTTAAGTTCATAAATATATATGAACATTTCAGAAAAGTTTACTTATTATGGCCCTTTAAAATATTTGAGTCCCTTTTTTTTTCATGACTTTCATCTGCTTTATTTTTTTTTAAACATTTTTTATTGATTTATAATCATTTTACAATGTTGTGTCAAATTCCAGTGTTCAGCACAATTTTTCAGTCATTCATGGACATATACACACTCATTGTCACATTTTTTTCTCTGTGAGTTATCATTACATTTTGTGTATATTTCCCTGTGCTATACAGTGTAATCTTGTTTATCTATTCTACAATTTTGAAATCCCAGTCTATCCCTTCCCACCCTCCACCCTCCTGGTAACCACAAGTCTGTATTCTCTGTCTGTGAGTCTATTTCTGTCCTTTATTTACGCTTTGTTTTTGTTTGTTTGTTTGTTTTTGTTTTTGTTTTTTAGATTCCACATATGAGCGATCTCATATGGTATTTTTCTTTCTCTTTCTGGCTTACTTCACTTAGAATGACATTCTCCAGGAGCATCCATGTTGCTGCAAATGGCATTATGTTGTCGGTTTTTATGGCTGAGTAGTAGTCCATTGTATAAATATACCACATCTTCTTTATCCAGTCACCTGTTGATGGACATTTAGGCTGTTTCCATGTTTTGGCTATTGTAAATAGTGCTGCTATGAACACTGGGCTGCAGGTGTCATCCTGAAGTAGATTTCCTTCTGGATACAAGCCCAGGAGTGGGATTCCTGGGTCATATGGTAAGTCTATTCCTAGTCTTTTGAGGAATCTCCACACTGTTTTCCATAGTGGCTGCACCAAACTGCATTCCCACCAGCAGTGCAGGAGGGTTCCCCTTTCTCCACAGCCTCTCCAGCATTTGTCATTTGTGGATTTTTGAACGACGGCCATTCTGACTGGTGTGAGGAGATACCTCATTGAGTCCCTTTAAATTATCAGGTTTTTTTGCAAATTTTATAGACATAAATCGAAGGATCTTTTTATTTGATTTCAGAGATGACTGCCTAATAAAACATTTACTGGTACAATAATTCCATGGAAATGGAATTACCTTGGGCTGTTCTGACGCTGTATTTGCTTTTAATAGATTAAAATCAAATCTATTAGAAAAATCAGTTAATCAGCTTCCATTACAAAGAAACATGACTTTATAATTTCCATGTATGTGTTAACTTATAATCACGCTTGTGAGAAGTCGAATTTTTAAAATTTTCAAATTATTTTAGATTCACAGGAAATTTCAAAACTTAGTGATAGAGTCCCTTAAAATCCACCCAGCCTCCTACCACGGTGACATGTTCTACAACCGCAGAACAGCAGCAACACCAGGAAACTGACATTTGTATAAGGTTAACAGGGTATGGGACTACGGATGTTATTCAGCATTAGGTAATTCTGCACGCAGCATGTGTTTGTGTTGTGTGTATGATCCTTTTAATGTGCTGTTGGATTGGTTTGCAAGAATTCCGTTGAGAATTTTTGCATCTATGTTTATCAGAGATACTGGCCTGTAGTTTTCAGTTCTCATAGTCTTTACCTGGCATTGTTGTGAAGGCAATTCTGGTTGTAACTGAGTTTGATGGTGTTCCCTTTCTTCAATTGTTGGAAGCATTTTAGAAGTTTTGGTCTTACTCTTGCTTAAATGTTTGGTACAATTCACAAGTGAACCTTTCTGGTTTCTGGTCCTGGGCTTTTCTTTGCTGGGAGAATTTTTGATTATTGATTCAATCTCCTGAATTGTTATTGGTCTGTTCAGATTTTTTATTTCTTCATACTTCAGTCTTGGTAGATTGTTTCCAGGAACTTACCTGTTTCTTCTAGATTATCCAATTTGTTTGTGCATAATTGTTCATAGTAGTCTTATGATCTTTGGTACTATTGTGGTATCAGCTGTAATGTTTCCTCTTCATCATATCATTACCGTCTTTGTTTCATGCTATAGCTGTTGAGTTAAAGTTTATTTTGTCTGATATAAGTATAGTTACTGTTATTGTTTTTTGGTTTCCACTTGTATAGACTATCTTTTTTCACACCCCCATTTTCAGTCAACATTGTAAACTGACTATAACTCAATAAAAAAATTATAATACAATATATTTAATATATATTAAACTGTCTCACAGAAATTAATATTGATGTTTAAATATGTGTATTATTATTGCTTTATTTGAATTTTTTAATCTAATAAATTTGGACAAGTTTAATGTGCTAATTTGCATTTACATTTCTTTTGCTATTTATCCACTGAATGATTTTTGGCTACTTTTTTTATGGGCTACCAGTCTTTTCAGTAGTAATTAAAAAGGAATCCATGTACTTTTGTTTTGGTCAGCTAAACTCCTTATGCTCTTCTCCACTGGTTCTGACTTTTCCTTGGGGAGTTAAGAGAATCATCCTAATAAGATTACTAATGAATATTTTAATCATAAAGTGGGTCTTCTGTCACTTTTCATAAGACTTACTTAGAATTTCTCAGTCATACTTTTTAATTTTGAATCTTTGTCATTTTTTATTCTATTTTTATTCATTACAGACTTGCTTTTTTCCTACACTGATTCGTATCTAGTTTTCTAAATTTCTAGTGTACATGAAAGAGGAATGAAACACTCCTTTCTCCTTCCTGATATTCCTCCCATGTGTAGGAATAAGTTACTCTGACACTCCACATCCTGCTTTACACCCTTATACATACCTCCAGGGAAGCTGGAGTGACTTATCTGATTGGTTAGTTTCAAAGGAGGAACTATTCCCTTTCTTTGCGAGAGTTAGCATATTTCCAGAAAGACTATATTCTTGGTTGGCTTTTTTCCTATACAGTACCACCTCTACTGGAAGAGACCTGCAGGAAGCTTTCTGTGATCATAGTAGAAAATCTGTCTAATTCTGAGCTTAGTATTAAGAAGTTCACTTGCCCCCAAATACACCTTTTCCAATAAGGATATAATAAAGATATTTTGGTCTTCACTTGACAGATTGTTAATTTACCTTCTCTATTAGTGCAGAACAAGAGCTTTATATTTTACTTCCTCAAACAACTGTACCTTGTGCATTGGACTAGGGTTACAAAGACTTTAACAAGAGAAATAGATTTAGGAGCAAAAATGCACCTAAGAGTACTGGGCTTCTGATGGGGAGACAGGGTTTTTACCTGAGTGGCATGAAGTGACATCTTTTTTGCAACGTTTTTATAGTTTAGCATAATTTTTAACTAACAGGATTCCAGCAGGTGGCTATGAGTCTAAAACTCTCACAATGTGGGATTTTAACCTCCAGAGGTGCATCATACTGTGGGTTTGTTCAAAGGTGAGTAATTTACGTGGGTGCACATTCACTTCTGCAGAGGCCACACTGCTAGTGCTGGGTCTTAACCAAAGGCGAATGCCTCAGCAGAAGTTAAGCTCCTTGAAAAACGGGAGCTAAGCGAGCCTCCACATAGCCATGCACCTATGGACCTTGGCAAATGTAGGCTGGGTAAGTTGGACCAACTTCGGCGAGGGCATGAGCAGACAGTGCTGCAGCTTAAACTTGGCATGTAGAGGAACCTTTTCCCAAGAAGGTAATGATTTGATTATGAGGAAAACAAAACCTTTATATATACACATATATTTTTTTTTTTTTAAGAAAAGAGAGGGTAGAACAATCCTTCATTGTTTTTGCTCTATTTCCAGCCCTATATTCAAGAAATACTAGTTCTAAAATCAGTAGAGCAGATCGGCCAGGTTGCTGTAAACTGCGTTTGAGACCCAGACGTGAAACTGTGGTGAGCCTCACTGAATTACTGCGGCTTCTGCACAGGCTCAAGAACTAGTTCCCACCAGGGGCTCACTCAAATTGTCCGTGGATTTGTTAAATACATAAGCTCTGATCAGGACTTTAGATTTTTGTCTTCTACTATGGAGTGTCCCTTTAAATGGGTGGTAGATTTCATTAATGAGCAAATAAAAACGGGCAGAGGTCTTACTGTGAAAAGAATACTGTACCTTATTACACTAAGAAAGAGAAGTGGGTCAACTAAAATACTGCAAACCTAAAAGGTAAGAAGTAACTTACAGATATGGATTTGAAACACTCTTTCTAGGTAGCAAGTCTGTTTAGGAAATCACGTGATTTAAAAATGTTGCTTCAGTTTTATAATCATAGTAAGAACAGCAGAAAAAAGAAAAGAAAATAAAGTAGAACAAGTTAATTAAACTGAAGAGAGAGAGAGAGGGGAGAGGACAGACCACAAACCAATGTATTAGAAAATGGTAACTTAAAGGCCAGGAACCTAGATCCAGGACTCTAGTCACTGAAATATTAAAGCCACCGAAAAAAAGTTAATAACACATATTTCCCTTAAAGACTGAATGATCTAACCAAGAGAATGAATATATGAATGGATGTGTGATTTCAACTCCCTTAGTCATCATGGCCACAGTCCTCAGACTACCTAAGGAGCTAATGGTCCTTGAAAAGTGATATCCACTGAATAAATTACATTCAAATGGAAGCAGTCTAATCGTTAGAGTGCAAATGAGTTTTTTAGAATTTTTCTTATTCTAAACACTAAAATGCAGCTAATGCAGACAAGGTGGTCACATTCACTTTTTAAGTAGCTGTACTATTTACTTATAGTGACTCTACTGTCATCAAAAATTCTTAATTCTCTGCAGTTAACCAGTCTACCTCACACTTCATTTTTGCAGAAGTATGAATATTACACTATCCATGTACATTTTAATCTCATTAAATGTGTTCATCATTCCAGCCTCTAGAGGTCTTTGTGAAGAAACATGATTCTTTCATCCATTAAATTAACTCTTCTCACAACTTCACCTCATCTGCAAATCTGATTAAAACTTTTTTTGGTACTCTTCTTCACGTCACTGAACAAAGACAAAACTCCTAAATCACATAGCTTAATTCCCAGCTGCCTAAGGTATGCATCTCTAAGACAGAATCCTATACTTAAGAGTAGAGTAATCTGGACGTTATGCACTGATGGCTGGAATGATGATGTCCCAGGCCAAGGAACCACCAATGAAGTGTGTTTCTGTTCTCCAAGAGAGCTGGATTCCTGCACCAAAGGGAAATGGTGGATACAGGCAAATTCAAAGGATGATTAAAAACTAGGACTCATATTGAAGGTAGGAAAGAGCTATACATTCCAGGAGAAAAGAAACAGCATTGCTTTCCTTAAAATGATGACTCTAATACAAAATAAAAAGTAAGTTCAACTCCCCACGTTGGAGCCACACTCTACTAGACTTTGTACAGAAAAGCCATAGCCTAAGTGATGGCCTCCAAAGACAGGCAATGTGAGACTTCAGGTTAATTATTGTTCATCCTTACTGAATCTGATACGACTAGGCTAACGGGCATCTCTTACCCTCACCCTCACCCTCACCTCTCACCCTAAACCTAGTGCATCCATTCTCTCTGTCTCTCTCTCTCTCTCTCTCTCTCACCTACAAGTGGTCCTTCACTATAATTACTGCACCCCTCACAGCTCTGTTGTGATCTTGATAGTCTCAGTATCACAATATAATGGCTTTGGAAAAGAAAAAACCCTTCCCTTGGAAGTTTAAAGATACCTCTCTTCCTGCCCACCAGGATTTTGAATCAATTAACATCTCTTTTCAAACAGAACCTTAACTCGCTCTCTATTTATCAAGCACTTTCAAAATCTGTATCATCAAGATATTCTCTTGTTTGTTGTTCATTTGCCCTCCCTCTTCTGTCAAATCCTGTTCCTCTAATACATGTAAATTTTACAAAGATTATACTGACTTTCAGAAAATCTTACCGTTTGATAATCTCCAAAAATGCCTCAAATATTTTCAAGTACAAAATATACATTTTGTAAATAATGATGAATTTTGTCTCTGGAAGAGAGAAGGAAATTACATGGAGCCCATGACAATTTTCCATCTGGTTCACTTTTTCTTCCTCCCTGTGAAAATCTTTGTCAGGATTGCAGCCTTTCCCCAACCACCCTCCTCAGTGCATTCTTCACATCCTTGTTCCTCAAGCTGTAAATCAAGGGATTCAGCATGGGGATCACCGTGGTGTAGAACACAGAGGACACTTTCTCCTGCTCCATATTATTGCCAGAAGGGGGCTTGAAATACATGAATGTTATAGACCCCAAAAAGATCCCCACAGCCACAAGGTGGGAGCTACAAGTGCCACAGGCTTTGGATCGTCCCTCAGCAGAGCGAATACGGAGGATACTAGAGAGGATGAACACATAAGAGATGAGTACAGCCAGTGTTGGTGCTAAGGTGTTAACTCCCCCAATGATAAACAACAGAATCTCATTAATGTGGGTGCTGGAGCAAGAGAAGGTCAACAAAGGGGAGAATATCACAAAAATAATGACTGACAGTATGAGACCCACAGAAGGACAACATTGACATCCGGGTGGTATGAACTGTGGCCCCAAACAACCCCAGTGAATACACCACAGCCGTCATCATGGAACAGACCCTGTGGGACATGATAACATTGTAAAGCAGTGGGCTACAGATCGCAACATAGCGGTCATATGCCATGGTAGTCAGAAGGTAGCCTTCTGCAATCACAAAAATAAGGAAGAAGTAAAGCTGAGTCATGCATCCCAGAAAGGAGACAATGTTCTTCTCTGACACAAAGTTCACCAGCATCTTTGGGGTAGTGACGGAGGAGTAACAGAGATCAATGAATGATAAATGACTGAGAAAATAATACATTGGGGAGTGAAGCTGAGAACTGTTGGCAATTAAGAGGATCATGCCCAGGTTCCCCACCACTGTGACCACATATATTCCCAGGAACAGGAGGAAGAGTGGCAACTGAAGCTCTGGGCGCTTTGTCAGTCCTTCAAGGATAAACCCAGGCACTGAGGAATAATTTAAAGTAGACATTTCTTACAAGATATTATCTGTAGAAAGAAATAAGAGAAAATAGGTGCGTCAGAGTTATTTCCTGATTCCCAAAGCAGAATGGCATGTCCTGTCCTGATTGGTTCCATCTCTCATCTGTCCCCATGACTTGATCCTTCCCAGAGACCTCTTAAAAGCTCAAGGACAAAGACCAGGAGTGTAGCTCAGAGCCTTGGTTCCACCCAACGCTCAATGCTCCTGTATAAGTCAGAGCCCTTTCACTGCACTCCCAAACTTACGCTGCTGACTACTTCACTTTGGAAAAAAAAGCACAAAATTTCAGGACCTAATTAGTCTTTCATTACCATCACGAAACGATGATTCCCCTTCCCCCACCACTTGTCTGAGTATATACCAACAGAACCTTCAAACTGGGTTGAAACATGGTTTCCAATTTTATAAAAATGAAATAAAAGTCATCCATTTTAATTCCTCAACCCATCTACATGAGTCAACATAATTAATATTCTTTAAAACTGGGAATTTAGAAACATAAAAGACTTCTTTCAAGAGACCATGAGTACCAAAAGAAATTAAGAAATGGCTTTAATCAATGCAGACCCTCATTCTCCCATTTCTGTCCTTTGAAGGGAAAACTTTAATAAGCCAGGAAATTCTTCTTTTCAATGTATATGTGCTTGACAGAAATGTGGTGTCAAAGGTTGTTCTTAGATTCTATTTTAAACCTTTCTTGTTTAAGAAACAGCAAAGAAGTAAGACTGGGTTTCAAATGTTTTACCTGAACCATCAGTAACTCACTGTTTCCTTCCCTCTTTCCTTCCATCCATCATTAGAGGCCAAATTCTCACTGACCTTTCTCCCTCAAAGCTGTTAGATCAGAACCTGCATATTTTCTCTTAGTGCCATGTCTTTTTTTTTCTCTTAAATAATTTTAACAAACCTGAAGATCACAGTGAAGGCAGGATTTTAAAAGAGGAGGGGAGACGGGACAAAGCTGTTAAAGAAAGCTGAGGACAGCAAGAAGAGAAGTTTAACAGCAAAACAAAAGAAGCCTTCAGAAAACTATTTTAAAAATAGAAGGAAAAAAATCCTCAAATTGCATAGTTATCTAGGCCTTCAGAAAATCTGCACTTACGAAAATGCAGATACATACACAAAATAGCTCATGGGCAAAAAATGATTGCCCTGAATCACCAAAAGAACATTTATTTATCTTTAGCTCAAAAAGTCAGGGGAGCATGAAATACAATATTTAAATTTCCTATCGAAGTAATTCAGAAAATGAAGCACTTTAAATTTACGCAAGAATAAAATGGTATTTACACGTGTGAAATTTCACTGGGAATGAAATGTTATACCAAACTAAATGAAAGTAAGCAACTTCTACTTACATAGGTAATATGCTTCTCTGTTGGGAGAAAAAGACCCTACTTTGTTTCCTTCCCAATTTTTCTCCCCCATCGCTAGTGTCCTACAATGCTACTGTTTTTTAAAGTTGTATAATACAACCAACAGAGAGCACAGAAAGGTGCCAGCTCCCACCTTTGGGAAGCACAATGGAAGTAGCATCATCAGCTACTCCAGGATGTAAGAATACTGCTCACCAAATCCTTCATCAGGTTACCCAGAAAACATCCAGAATTAAAACTGTAAATGTGTATACGTGCGTGTGCATATATATGTATATGTCTGTGTGTATGTGTCTGTGTGCCTAGTTAAAATCTTTGAAAAGTTTTGCTTCTTTAAGTTAACAGAGATATGCAAATCTAAGACAACCCTCCTTGCTTAATGCCTACATTTTTAAACATAAATCTAGGGAAGATATTAATCTGTTATTTTCTCTCCTAGAAAGATAACCTCCACTAATAACATTTTCCTAAACTAATCTGTTATAGGATCTAGAATACAGAGCTAGGATTATTGAAGAAATCCTATTTTTATTATCTTTTCTACAGTGTAACTTCATTTGAGAGAAAATAATAAAATTGGTTAGATATCTGAATCTGAAATATCATTGGGAATGGAGCTACATGTCCCTTTGGGTTCTGACAGAGTGGGTATTTTTGTCAAGAAAGTTGAATTCAAAAAGTTCAATCTTCTGGGTAGAGAATAAAGTTTGATTTTTCATGGGATTCAAATACTATGAGAAGGAGATAATCCTCTCCAAAGCAAATGTTACAAAATATCTGTATAAATTACATCAGAAGAAAATCCTTGTTAATTTAAAATCGTATACCCTACGACTGTATAATGACGCAGAGTCAGAAGAATGGGCAAAAACACTTGCAGAGTCTGTATGACTAGAGCAAGTTATTTACTCTGAATCTTTGTGTCCTTAACCATAAAAAGGGGAGCTATGAAGATAAAGAGATCTGTCCTGAGCTTTGAAAACTTTAAACCACTATGTAATTACCAGTTGCCATTTTTTATTATTTCTTACATTTTAAAAATGAGATTACTTTGTATTACGTCAAAGCTCTGAAGCAGCAGGCACCCTTCCCCAGGGGGCGTGGATGGAGAAGTGGATGAGTGTTCTGAGAAAAGCAGTGTTTGTTTCTGCATCTGTAGCATCAAGAAGAGCACTCTCTTTAACCCCAAAAAGCAAAAAACTTTAAAAGTTCTTAATACAAGAAGCAGAGTGGACAGGAGATTTCTGAGGTTCCTCCAGTGACTTTGGAAGAATTGTGAGGAGTTTGGTGCATATTAGAAGCTGTGAATGTAGGACGTCAGGATTTAGATTTAAGAATGAGCTATATTAGCCATCACATCAACTCTGCTTTTGCTCCTAGGAAAAGCAGTTGCAGTGAACTGCCCAGATAAGCACGCAGGAGCAGCAGGAGGATAAGGTCATGAAATGCTGTTGATATAACCAAGCATGTTGACCCTTCCCCATCTAAATAGTCTCACCAATTTCCTAAACTTTAACAATGATGGTTAACAGCCCAGCAGCGTAAGTTTGACAATTTAACTTGCATGTGTCATTTGTGCCTTTGATAGGACACTGTTTAACTAGAAAATTCATCTACACACAAAAGATCTTTCGGTTAAGCCAGTGACAGTTAAGCCAGTAACAGAATTCAGGACAAGAGGGATTTAAAATATTGGGCTCTGTGGAAATTGTTTGGCTCACTGGAGCATCTGATAGGAAATACTGAAACTGAAATGCAGATAACCGGAAATCAAATCAAGGAAACTGTCACCCAGTGTACAGACTGACAAAAAGCAACTACATAATTACACGTAGAGTTCAGGATTACCCTTCTCCAGGCAAAGTTTTCAGAGCAGTTGGCCTGTCTTACAATGTATGTTTTTTTGCAGTCATTTAAAAATTAAATGAATACAATCACAAAAAATAAATGAATACGATAGCATAGTGATTAGAGCTTTAACGCGTCTCTGCATCCAGTCTTCCCAGAATCATCTCTTGGCTTTGCCACTTAGAGTTGTGTGACTTTGAGCAAGTTATATTACCTATGACTCACTGTCCTCATCTGTAAAAAATCCATCTCATAGGAATTTTTTTGAGTTAATAGAGGTTTTTAAGAAACCCAGTAAACATTAAGCACTATATAACCCATTGATATTATTAATCTAACATCATGAAGAAATGATTAATTATAGCATTTAAAATAGAATCAATCCAAACAGCATGCAGAATTTTTTCTCTGCTGAGAAGCTGATATCTACTTACCTGAAGACATTTATTTATCTTCAAAAATTGGATCCTGATATTATTTGCAAATGTTAAGATGGGGCTTAAAATATATAACAACTAATTCCCAAACGTTTACAAATCTCTCAAGATTTGGCTCTGGGTGCATTACACAATCAATTTAAAAAAAAAAAGCAAATAAGGTCTCAAAAAGATCTCATCACCCAAGGGATTGGTCTCTATTAGTAAAACTCAGTAATAAAATACACTGTCTTCTGTAACACCTTAGAATTTAAAAAGTGTTGTGCCAAGCCTTTTACCTAGCAATATTTTTTGTCTGAATCTCTACTCTAGTTATCTTCCGACAGCCACACAGAGATTTGCTGTCTGGGAAAGCTACTGTATTTTTTCCATTTAATAGTCTGTCATAAAATCAATAAGGGAACACAAGGTCTCAAATATAGTTGTTTCTGGAATAAATTTAATTAAAATATTCTTTCGTGTAATGAATGACTTCAGTAATTTAATTAGTTTAGGCCACTTGTTCAAATTCCAACTTGCTACTTTGTGACATAATGCCAATAATTTAAGTATCTCTGTGGTACACAATGGAAATAAATTTCTGATGCTTCCAAACACGTGAGATTGCCCTATTAATATTTCTTTCTCATACTATCCTCTTTGGAGTTGAAATCTCAATATTATTATAACAATAAAAGGGAGCCATCTCTCTATTTCTGCTCCACAAAAATGTTCACATAAGTCATAGATAATCTATGTTTGAAGTTATGTTAGAATTTACATGTAAAACCATCTTAGTATTTGGGGGGAAATAAGGTTTCAAACTACTGATTAAATTTCTTTGTTGTTTAAAGGTTTATTCAGACCATTTTTTAAATGAGTTTTAAAAAAATATTTTTGATAAGTTGTGTTTTTACACAAAGTTACCCATTGCATCTAAGTTTTCAAGTTTATGTAAAATTATTCGTGGTATCCTCGGCATGTATTTTACTATATCTGACATTTTCAGTTATGTCTCCATTTTTCACTCCTAATATTTATTTGCATCTTCTCATTTATTGCTTGATTGACCTTTCCAGAATTTTTTTCTATTTTATCAGCCATTTAAATAGCCAGCTTTCGCTTTTGTCGCTGTTCTCATTTTGTGTATTGTGCTACTCCCTTTTCTAATATTTATTAAGTATTACATTATTGTTATATTATTAGTATTGTATTTTTACTGAAGTATTGTTATTCTTTACCTTGATGTTGCCATTCTAACCTTGGTGCATTAATTTCAAAATGGCATCTTAAAACAAGATTAATTTAAGGACATAATGTCCCTCTAACTCTAGCAGTTATCTTAAATGTTTCAATATATGTGTTTTAATTGTCCCTCAGTTCTAAATATTTTATCATTTTAACTTCTCATTTTTTTGCCCTATGAAATATTTGGAAGTGTTTCATATGTTCTCAAATGTAAGCAGGGTAAATATCTTTTTGTTTTTTATTTCTAATTTTACATTTTAATCAGAGAATGTGGTCTTCATGATATCAGCTTGTTTGTATTTGAGACTGAATCTGAGGACCTTTCCTAAATTTTAAAATATTGAGATGAAAATTCTACATTTGCTTAAAAAGATAATGTATGCTCCATCGTTGACTACAAAGTCCTACGCATAGTATCTACAGATCCAGGTTATTAATTTTTTTTGCTCAAATTGTCTATTTTCCCTTTTAGACTTCAGTTGATCTGTCAATATCTGAAAGAGGCATATTAAAATCTCACAATATGAATCTGGATTTGTTGATTTCCTCTTGCAATCATCTTATGTTTTGTATGATATATTTTGAGGCTACACTGCTAAGTGTGTGCAAGTTGAAAACTGTTATACCCTGTTATTTTGTTATTATGCAATGGCTTCCTTATCTCTAATAATCATATTTAAAGTCTATTTTGCTTGTGTTAATTTAGTTACGCCAGGTGCTTTGTTAGATTTTCCGCCTAGTACTTCATTTTCAGTCCTTTATTTTTCTTTGTCCTTCAGTTTTATCATTGTCCCTTGTAAACAACTATTATTGGGGTAAGGGCTGAGAGTTGTATATGTTTCTCCCCCTTCTCATCTGAAAGTCTCACACTTTCTTTGAGGAAAGACTCTTTTCTTTGGGCATCTTCGTACTAACCAAAGCTCCCTATTCTGAATAAAATGTGACCATAAAGCTTCAAGTGGACGTTAATATTTTTTCTCTTGGAACTTGAGTAAAGACAGAGAAGCAGAAAAAGGACCTGCCAATCCATGACTTATGTGACCAATGTGTTCAATTCCCAACCCCTGCTCAAAAACAAGTGGCCATGATTGAGAGATGTTCTCTCCTTTCCTCAAATCTTGCCACAATTTGTTTTCTAAACAGATCAGAAGGATATAAATCCTTAATGTAAAGGCAATGAACAACTGCATTTCTGAACAACAGAACTCAGGTATGTGTCCTAGCAAATCACACAATGGGACAGTATGTGTGTAATATAAAGAGAAGTGCAGTAATCTGAGATTTACCCTGTTTGGAGTATCAAATGTCCTGTCAGTGACTTACAGGAAAAACGTTCACTCTGAGATTTGCGAGTTCATAAATTGTCTACACCGTCAATAGCATAGCTCTTGGTAAAGAAAAGAATTTGGGAACACTAGGTCTTGAGGGGAAAGTCTTCTTACAATGTCAACTGTCCTAAAGTAAGGCTTTCTTCTGTATGAGAACTACAACAGTGTGTGAAAACTGAACTGTGTTAATTCTCCCTATGAATTATGGGATGTGAATTAAGGGACAGTTATGTGGTCTAAAACAGTCCCTGTCAGTGAAGGGAATTATCCTCTTGGAACTTGTTTCAGCTATATTCTAAGTAAATAGCTGCCTCTGATGGGGACTTTTGTCTTAGACAATATTTGAATTAATTTAAAAGAAAAAAGAAATTGCTCTAAGAAATATTCCAAGAAGGTTTTAGTATATTTTTTAAAATCAAGTAAAGATTCTTGATATATAAGTCTTGTTGTTAAAACTGCAAAAATATAATAAGTTTTAATAAGGTGGAAGAAAAGCTGGGTAATTACTTTGCACTTTTCTTTCATTTGCCTTTATCTTCAAAGAAGCCAAAAGAAAAAAGTTTTTTTTTTTTTTTTTACCTATAGGGAACAGAGATAAGAATTACAGCAGAACTCTCATCAGAAACCATACAATCAAGAAAAAGAGTAAATGAAATACTTAAAGTGTTGAAATAAAAAATATCACCAACCTGGAATTCTGTATCCAATAAAATTACCCTTCAAACTGAAGGTGAAATAATGACTTTCTTAGAAAAACAAAGTCTGAGAGAATTTGTTGCCAGCAGACCTGACTTTCAAAAAATACTAAAAGAAGTTCTTCAGGCAAAAGGAAACTAATACAGGTCAGAAGCTTGAATTGACAAAAGGAAAAAAAGACATCAGAGAATGAATGAATGGAGGTAAAATAAAATATTTTCTTTTCTTTATTCTTAATTTTCTTAGAGATAGCTGTGTATTTAAAATAATAATAGTGACAATGCATTGATGTGTATAACACGGATCAATGAAATAAGTAATAGCAATGTTATGAGGACAGGAGGGAAAAAATATAAATATTCTGAGGTACTTACACTACATACGAAGTGGTACAGCGTTATCTGAAGATGGGTTTAGATTAATTTAAAACGTGTATTATAAACTATAAGGCAACTGAATAAATTTTTTTAAAGTATAATTAAAATGCTAAGAGAGAAACTAAATAGAATAATATAAAATGCTCAATTAAATATGGAGAATAAAAAAGGAAGAGAAGACACAAAAGAAAAAGGAACATCTGTACAAGCAGAAAGCAGCTCTATACAAGATAGATGTTAATCCAACTGTATCATTTTAATCATTTTAAACGTGAATGGTCTAGATCCATCAATAAAAGACAGATTTTCAGAGTGGGTAATAAAACAAGCCCAGCTATAAACTGTCTAGAAGAAATTCATTTTAAATATAAAACCTTATGTTAAAAGTAAATAAATACCATGACAACACTCAAAAGCAAGCTGGAGTCACTATATTGATTTCAGAAAGTAGATATAAGCACAAGGAAGCTTACCAGGAACATTTAATCTTTAATTAAAGAGAGGCAGCACAGAATGATAAGGATCAAGCAGGCAAAAAAATCAGTTAAGGATAATATTGTCTGAACAGCACGTCAACTTGGTCTAATTGAAATGTATAGAACTGGGAGACGGACTAGCATCCGACAACAGCAGTATATACATCTTCCTCAAGCTCACACACAACAAGGGATGGATTTCTAGCTCTCCTCACCCAAAGTGCGTATGAAACTAGCAGTCCAGATGCCGGGGGTCAGTTAAGAACAAAGGAAAAGGGGCAGGCAGCTTGCTGCAGCCAACACAGCTCTGCGACTGGCTTCCCCTGAGGCTTCCCCACCAGGAGGGAGGGAGAGGAGTGGAGCTGGCCTTCTGTGTTCTGGCCTTTCCAAGACTTGTCCTATAACCGGGGTTCCTGTAAAATGTGCTCATAAAGCCCGACCTCTGCACACACGTAAACATATTCACTCCCTGACTTCTTGATGAATATTATTTTTGATAGAGTCTCGAAATTCAGAGTGAACTAAGAAGATGATTCAAATAAAGAGATTAGTTTTTCAGTAAAAATAAGCTTGACAGGTATGCCTTTTTGACTATCAAATTTGATATGAGTATATTCAGCATTATATGAGATGGTTACACCATGAATTTCAACTCTTTAAAAAATGCTGCATAGTCTTTAGTAAATAGTTCATTATTATTAAATTTCATGTATTTAGTAGATATTTTATGCATTGGTTTTCTAGGGCGACTTAGGTAGCTTAAAGATCAGAAATTCACTTTCTCACAGTTGAGAAGCCTCAAGTCCAAGATTAAGGTGTTCTCAGGCTTGGTTTCTCCTGAGGCAATACTCCTTGGTTTGCAGATAGCCACCCACTCCCTGTGTCCTCACATGGTCCTTCCTCTGTGTGGACACACTCATGCCCCTGGTGTCTCGCTGTGTGTCCAATTCTCCTCTTCTCAGCTGAAACGTCTACTCCGAAAAGCCTTCCCTGACCTCCTGTCTTTGTCCATTTGCTCACCGTGCCTCCTCCTCCTGCCCACTTGCACCCCAACTCCTCTTTCCCATAGACAGCACTACGAGAGCACAGACATTGTCTGTCTTGTTCACCGTTGTATCTCTGAAGTTTAAAAGCCAAGCGTGATACAGGATAGGTGTTCAGTTTCTATCTGTTGAGTAAATAAACTACAACATTTGTACCATGTAACCTCTGGGACAAAGGGGAAAATGAAAATAGTAAGGGAACGTGCTGATTGCTAATGAATTAGTTTTCAAAGTCTATTTGAGGAAAGGACAAAAATTCCTCTACTCATAATTGGTAAACATTTCCAGTAAAATTCTTCCCAGTGAAGACACAGCATATCCTATTGCCCACATTTCTTGCCCTTAAGTCTCAAGAGGTAAAACCCAATGTTGCTTCCTTTACTCCTGACTGCTCTAAACTGTTATTTTAGTCTTCTTAGGGACTGGGATCAGAAGAAAATCTCCCTTTACCGCATTCCCTTGTGACTAAAGTGAGAAGAGATCAGAGGCCAGGGTGAGAGGTGCATCTCCCTATACTTTTCCACTTTTGGGGAAACAAAGAAATCTCCCAGACAAAAGCCCCACCAGCACTCAAAAAGACCATCCTCAATGCTCAAACTCAACAGTCTTTCAAAAGATGTTTGTTAAATAAATGAGTCAATGACTGAATCTGAAGTCCAGCAAAGTCCATATCTCCATGACAAAGCGTCACAGGAATTCTGGACATGACTCAGTCAAAATTCTCACAATCTTATCATTCCTGGACTCATCCCCATTCAACTTTTTCTACTTAAAACCTTATAATCTCTGAAAATAAGCTGGAGAATGATGGAATGAACTGCGTTCCCTACTTTCTATGAAAGGATGAAGGGCTGATCTTCCTCCTTCTTATAGCATTTTTTCCTTGTGAAGTGATTTATACAATGAACTTAATTTACTCTCTTATTTAAATCATTTGCATTTCTTTTCTGATTTCTTACTACTTTCTCCATAGCTTTATTCATCATGTGCCCTTATGAGGATTTGGCATCACTAACACAGATTCCATTTAGCAGAACAACTTTTTCCTCAAAGTCTTACTCAGGGCAACTTGGACATCTTTGTTTCTCAAACTGTAGATGAAAGGATTCATCATTGGCCCCACAATGGTGTAAAACACTGTGGTCACTTTATCTTGATCCAGAGACCCGGCAGGAAAAGGCTTAAGATACATGAATGCTGATGATCCAAAGAAAAGAGAAACCACAATGATGTGGGAGCTGCAGGTACTGAAGGCTTTGGACCTGCCCTCTGTAGAACGGATGCGGAGGATGCTGGAGAGGATCAAGGTGTAAGAAATGGAGATGGTGAGACTGGGCACTATGACATTAATGCCCACCACGATGAACACCACCAGCTCATTGATGTAGGTGCTGGTGCAGGAGAGCCGAAGGAGAGGAGGTATGTCACACATGTAATGATTGATGATGTTGCCATCACAGAAGGACAGTCTCAGCATGCATCCAGTGTGGGCCGTGGCGCCCACAAGCCCCATCGCATATGAACCCACAGTCAGCAGGAGGCAGACCTGATGGGACATGGTGACCTTGTAAAGCAGGGACTTACAGATGGCCACATATCGGTCATAAGCCATTGATGTCAAAATGCAGCACTCATCAATAACAAAGAAGGAGAAGAAATAGAGCTGAGCCATGCACCCTGCATAAGAGATTACGTGCTGGTTTGCAAAACTCATCAGCATTTTGGGAGTTATGACAGAAGAGTAGCAGAGGTCAATGGAGGAAAGATTGAAAAGAAAGTAATACATGGGAGTGTGCAGGTGAGGATTCAGACCGATCAGAATAATCAAGCCAATGTTTCCCACCACAGTGACCATATATATTCCCAAGAAAATGAAAAAGAGGGGCAGCTGGAGTTCTGGCTCTTGTGTTAAACCCAGCAGGATAAACTCAGTCAGTGAAGAGTCATTCCCTAAGGCCATTCTTTCCTAGGACGTATCTGTGGGAACAGGACAAAGGGTAACATTAAAATGTATCAAAAACACTAACAGGCAAGTTCTGTAGGGACAAGATTCAGTAACTCTGCGACCACTCATAACTACAGCATCTCTGCTCCACTTCTGCTTCGACAGTTTTCCAGGCTCACCGAATGATCAACAGTCATCTCAGCAGAAAGAAGACATGTCACTTCAAGGAGTGCTTGGCTTCCATAAATGAGGTTTAGAAGAATAACAGGACAGATTAAATTCAACACTTACCCTTTTGCATGGGGACCTCAATCCTGCTGGGTTAACTGAGCTCAAAGAAAATAATTTCCATCCTCCCTGAATGTCACACAGAGGTCTTCCACGGGCTCTCAAAAAGTCCCTCTCTGCTAAATGCTGCAGAGACTCAGATCAAAACTCAAATCTGGATCAGTACTGAAAGCTTTCAAATGCCAAAACTGAGGTCAGCTTACCTCATTAACTCTCCTCCACTATTCACACAGACAGGCAAGTGACTGATGAATTTTAGGGGTGAACAATCCAAAACAGAGGTTTTTGTTATTGTTTGTGTTTTGAATGACTAAGGGAGCCAGAGCACAGACTTCAGTATCCCAGGCTCCGGGATGCCATGAGTTACAGATCATGATTTCTGATGGTGGCTATGCCCACAGTGTCCTCTCCAGTCTTGGGGGTAGTAAATACCCTCTACTGGTGCCAAGAGAGCCACCCGCTAATATGACCCATGGGTTTTTATGAGTTGGGAAAGCCTAGAGACCTGATTAAAAGTGGGAAAACATATGTTTTCTTAGTACCTTCCCCAGAGATCAGGTTTTGAGGCAAGAAGAAATTACCCACTTTTCCTATTCAGCTCAGATCATGATAACAACATGGACTTATTGAAGTGTACCATTTTACATACATTTTAATTTCCTACCAAATAAGGCACATCCCCAAATAGAAAAGCAGGATGATCTTTCCTGCATCCACATAGTTTCTTCCTAGCATCTACTATTGTATTAAATACTATACATTTATTTGTTTATTGCATGTTCCTACTACACATAAACACACATTTATGCACCCACATATATTTGAATCTAAGCTTTAAATAGATTGTCTCTTTTCTTCAGTGCAATTTCTGTAGCACCTTAGAGCAATGCTTGGCATATATTAGATACCAAATAAATATGAGCATAATAAAAGAATAAAGGAATGAGGAATTAAGGAATGAGGATCCCTCTATCTTTCTTGGAACCCATACTGGATACTACAACAATACTCTCGCCCTACAGGCAAAGGCTTATGCAGTGCCAACGTTCTTCTTTGTAGACCTGAGAATGGGATGAGGAGAACATCACTAAGGCACGTAAAGGTCACTGATAAACTCTGAGATGCCATCTAAGAGCGATTCAGATCAGTTACTGAGCTCAGAGAAAAGAAGTTAATTTCCATCGTCCCTGAATTTCACACAGAGGATTTTCACAGGCTCTCAAAAAGGTCCCAATGCCTCTTCCTGCAGGACTACAGCATAGACTCAGATAAAAAGACAGATTTGGATCAGTATAGGAAGCTCTCAAATGCCAAAATCAAGGTCAGTGCACTATGGGAGGCCAGTAGGAACCATTCAAGATTTTTATTTCTTTTTTACAGGATTGAAATAATCTACATGCACGCTTGGAAAGATTAATACAGCAAAGGCTGGCAGAATGGACTGGTATAAAAGAGATTGAAGGCAGGGTGAGCTGCAAGAGGTAATTACAATAGTCAATGGATGATAAAAGTGTCCTTAATCAAAAGTGCTACTGTGAGTAATTTCAAGAAATACATAGAAGAGACACTGAAAAGAAAGATTCATCAGAACTTCTCACAAAGTAGACAGAAATAGACCAAAAAAAATTTCCCAAAGATACTAGCCTAGGTGTTTGGTTACATTATGGGGTTACTAAAAACAGAGAACTCAGAAAGAACAGAAATAATCATAAACATTCTGCGTTCAGTTTTGAACATGGTGATCTTGAGTCACCAGCTGAACAACCAAGCAGAAGTACACAATCTAAATAAAGCGAAGTAATGCTCAAGAGGAAGACCCGGGTCTGAGAAAAGATTTGGGGATTATTCCAATAGAAGGCAAAGCCATGGAATCAGGCAGATTCAACGAGAGAAAATAAAAAGAAAAAAGGTAGAGAGTCAAGAGAAATACGTGAGAAATCTTTCATACGGGTTTTACACACAGGATAGTTGAAAATCTAATCGTTACTAAAATGAGTCCCAATTACTATTCTCAGACCCCTCAAAATTAAAAATTACAAGGAAGGGGAGTGGTAGAAAAATACTTGAAGATACAACAGCTGAAGACATTCACCTAAAATAAAACTGTACAGTAAATGCCCCCTGACCATGTAATCTAATTTGAGAAGAAAGTTGACTGAATAAGCCATTTAACAACCTTCACATCTGGTATTGTTGGGCTAGGCTGCTGGATCTAACTACCCACTCAAAACAGCTAAAAATACTGCATAAAATATTCTACCATATTCTATTTTATGAACTGGCTTGTGATTACATAAATTTAGCATTTATTAAACTGCAAATGTATGTTTTATGAACTTTTCAGGGTTATGTTACATTTGCTGGTAGAATCAGAAAAGTTGGTATATTCATTATATACCATTATAATGTAAATTATTTAAACATCAACAATATGTCTTAAATGAGATTTATGATTTTTTATTAAATAATAATCTGAAATAAAATATATTTGTAATTCTCAATGAAAATTTGTACTTGCTTCTGGAATATAATTTCTTTGTAACAGGCTTTGTGCTTGAAATAACTGTTTGCAATTCCTGATCAAGAATTTTTAATGACTATATCTCCAATAGCTGTTGTAATCATCATTAGTGAGAAATTTTGTATGCGTAAGTGATAAGAGTTTAAGTCATTTTTACCACCATTTAAAACTTTACAATTGAAATCATATGTAAGTAATGAGTTTTCTTTTATTTAAAAATTTAATGTTCAATCAATTTAGCACCAGCCTCACTTTTTCATTTCAATTATTTCAAATTAACAAAGAAGCTCTTATTTGCAGAAGGCTTGTGTATTCTTAGAGCAATCACACTGCAACTAGTTTAGATGTCACTAAAAGGATAAATTAGCTGGAGATGAACAGAAGTATCTGAAATGGGGAGACAGAGACTGAGACATCTGCTGGGAGCTATGAACATCAGAATTCCCTGCCTAGCCTGCCAGCACCACAGGTTGAGCACCTGAAACACAAACTCCTCCAGCAGCCCTATGGGACTCCTGTCCACAGTGGGCACTGCACATGGCTGCGGTAGCTGGTGTCCAGGTGGTGGAGGACGTCTTTGGTTGGGCTTTTGAAATAGAGCAGTGGATGCCTCACTTGGATGACCATTCTTGCCTCTGGCCAAAGCATGGTACGTGCCGCCACACTGGACACATCTGCCTCTTGCCCTCCCAAGAACACCTATCTAGGACATGATCTAGGCTCTGTGCCTTTAACATGTGTTCATATGGGAATTTCCCACGGATAAAACAAACTTTTTTCCCAGTTAAAATAGTATTTATGAAGTATATACAGAAGGATAATAAAGTCATATATGACACTACCCATATCTTGAAGAAATTCTCCATTTACGAGCATAATATTTCCAAGTACCCTAAAGTTGACTTGAAAATGCTTATTATATTGAAGTAATTTTTACTTCAAATTCCATAATTATAGTAATTTTTTAAAAAACTACATTTAAGTGTTTAGTCATTTCAGTTTTATGGGAATTGTGATTTTTAATTTCTTATAATGATCACTTTTGCCAGGTTGATCAAAAGAATTTAAAGTCAATTTGTAAAATAAGCCTGTTGATTCACAGACCACTCCAGGCACTATGCTGACTCATACTGCCGCCAGGGTGTGCTGGGGATTTGGATATCACATTGCAGGCACGTGTCATGACTGCAACTATATTTTGCCGAGACAGCATACTCCCAAAAAGTGTGTGAAACTGGTAAGTCAAGAATATACATGGCTTTTTATTTGCTTGGATGGGACCAACCATTCACGGAGGTGTGTCTCTCTTCCCACATTTTGTTTGCTTGGTTCTTCTACATTTTAACCTCAGATGAGCTCTCCTCATGTAGTGAAGATAGGACTTCTAGAATCTCTAGATTTAATCTTACCAATTCAGTAACTTCAATGAGAAGAGAAAAGTTTGTTAAAATAATTTTGGCAGAAAAGACTATAGCAAAATGACTATTTCTGACTAAATCACTGTCATCAGGGTTTGGCATGTGCTGATTAGATGGGATATGCCTTGTGAGATGGGCAAGTCAGCCCAACAATATCACATAAAATGTGTTTCCTGTTTCAAATTCTAGTCAAAAAATAGCTTATTTTGAACTTCCTATAAAGGATATTTAAAAAAGAGAATTGGAGATATATACATAGAAAGGAAAAAAGAGCAAAAGATGAACCAGAGAAAAATATAAAGACAAATGAACTATATAAAATAGCTACCACTCCCAGGACTGATGGAACAGAAAGAAAGAGGAAGAAGCATAACCAGATTCCAGAATCTTGGAGGAGAAACTCTACAGAATTGGTGTTTGGGTTGGTGGAGGGCTTGGAGATGCCCCACAGCTGGTGCTTGGATGCCTGAAATCTACCGAGAGGGTGCAGCGTCCAACATGGAGAGAGACCAAGAGGAAAGCCTGACAAGTGCTTGAGCTACTCAAGGGGCAGAGTCCGGGCAATGCAGTGAGGGAGGATGGTACAGCTGGTATGGGAGTGCTGTCCAGCTACTGACTATACAACTAAGGGGGTGCAGTAAGTTAGGCACATTTCCATGTGCTTGTTGGCCATTTGCACATGTTCCTTTGGGATATGTCTTTCAAATGACATGCCAGTACAAGAAATGGTCTTTTTATCAGAGATACATTTTAACTAAGAATATAGTGTTATATATATATTCTGGAAACTGTATCTTTATCAAATCTATGTATTGCAAATATTCTTCTAGTCTGTAGCTTGCCTATAAATATTTTTTGATAACTAGATGTTCTAATTCAAATGTTCATTTTATTTTTTTCCTTCTTTTAGTGCTTTCTAGAATATGTCTAAGAAATCTGTGCCTATACCAATATACGTTTCTGTTTTCTTCTAGAAGATTTATACTTAAGCATTAAGTGTATGGTTTTGATCTCCATTTAAAATTAATTTTTGTGTATGATGTGAAGTAGAAATCAAAGTTCACTGTTTCCCTCATGAACACATAGTACTTCCAGCATCAATTGCTTAGAAGATTTTTCTTTACCTATAGATTTACTTAGTTGTTCAGTCAAAAATCAATTAACTGTAAAAGTGAGGATCTGTTTCTGAATATTCTGTCTTGCCCCATGGATTTATCTGTCTGTATTTATAACAAAACTAACCAGTCTTGATTACCATATCCTGCAACTAAGTTATAAAATCAGTTAGTGTAAATCCTCTGCATCATTTAGAGTTCCCCAAGAAACAAATGCTAAGAAATGCTTAGATTTCCAAGACATTTATTGCGGTAAGTGTCTGTAAAGGATAAAATGGGAGGAAGTGGAGGTCAGTGGAAAACGCTTCAGACCAGGATGAATGTGTGATACCTACAAAAGGAGAGCGAGAAGGAAGGATTGGGTAAGAAAATCTTAAGACCACAGTGCAGTTCAAAAAGTCTATTAGGATGACAGGAAGTCCCCAGGCAAAGATCACCTATCAGAAGACTCATGTTACACAGAAACTGATGAGTTCCGGTATGACCCACTGTGCTAAGCCACTGGCTGAGGACATCTCAGAGTAAGCATGGGCTCTGCCTGAACACCATGGTGGATCCAAAGGAGTATCAGCTAGAGACAGTCAGTGATGCTCCCACAGCTGGTTCTACTGAAGGGGAGTTAACAGCACCTCTCTATGGCTGCTACATGCCACTCCCCAAAAGAAATTATACCCCAAAGTTCTTTCGGATTATTTGTTATTGCTACTTATTATTATATTTTATTAATCATCCCTTATAACATTAAATGTATTACTACTTTTCAAACAACGGGATCCAATACGAGAAGTTTTTGACCTAACGCTATATTTGATACGCCAAATATACGAATGGGAAATGCACTGGAGAAATGGGGAAATTATAGGGAAGAGCATCTAGGTAAATATATTTATTATCTTATTGGTGAGGCAACTTTTAAGTAATTTCACAAAATGCTGTTGATAGGAATATGGTTTACTGTCTTAACATGCACCTGTTTTTCATGATACATCACTGGAGAAGTAAAACATGGCTAAGATGTTTCTCCTAACCAAATGTGTAGTATTTTCCTTAAGCAATAAAAAACAAAATTTACAATAAGAATTATATGCTTCTTTCAAAACATTTGGTGTCATTTTAGATAGTAATGGATGCAGTTGTATAATAAACCACCCATCATGCTTATTGAGTCCTGAGATATGTATGTATTATTCCTCTAACCACCCTCTCTTAATGCTGTGTTGGCAATAAATGGTGGGCTTTTATGTGTTCTCTTGAATATTAAATGCATTTGGCTGAAAGAGGCTCTCAGAAGCAGGTGTCATGTAAAACAGATTTTGCCATTTTCAAAGGGAGTAAGAAAAGTAAGAATAATAAAAAGTAGTATGAAAAACAGAAAAGACAACATTAGGAGGATCTGAGCCTACTGCAAGCTGTCTACACAATTTGCAATGAAGACATTTCTTTGAATCCTCCTTGTGTATACCAGTAACAATATTGTTTAAAGACATTATAAACCTCTTAGAAGAAAACAGGCAAAACATCATCTGATATAAATCTCAGCAATGTTCTCCTAGGGAAGTCTACCCAGTCAATAGAAATAAAAGCAAAAATAAACAAATGGGACCTAATTATACTTACAAGCTTTTGTACAGCAAAGGAAACCATAAGCAAAACAAAAAGACAATCTACAGAATGGGAAAAATATTTGCAAAAGATGAGACTGACAAGGGCTTAATTTCCAGAATATATAAACAACTCATACAACTATAAAGGAAAAAACAAACACCCCAATCCAAAAATAGGCAGAAGACCTAAACAAGAAATTTTCCAGTGAAGACATACAAATGCCCAATAGGCACATAAAAAAATGCTCAATATTGCTAGTTATCAGAGAAATACAAATCAAAACTACAATGGGGTATCACCTCACACCAGTCAGAATGGCCATCATTCAAAAGTCCACAAAGGATAAATGCTGGAGAGGGTGTGGATAAAAGGGAATCCTCCTACACTGTTTGTGGAAATGTAGTTTGGCAGAGCTGTTATGGAAAACAGTATGGAGATTCCTCAAAAGACTAAAAACAGACTTACCAGATGATCCAGCAATCCCACTCCTGGGCATATATCCAGAGGGAACTTTAATTTGAAAAAATGCATGCACCCCAGTGTTCATAGCAGCATTATTTACAATAGCCAAGACATGGAAACAACCTAAATGTCCATCAACAGATAGTTGGATAAAGAAGTGGTGGTACATTTATACAATGGAATATTACTCAGCCATAAAATATAATAAAGCAATGACATTTGCAGCAACATGGATGGACCTGGAGATTGTCATTCTAAGTGAAGTAGGCCAGAAAAAGAAAGAAAAATACCATATAATACCACTTATATGAGGAATCTTAAAAAAAAACCAGGCAAACGAACTTATCTGCAAAACAGAAACTGACTCACAGACATAGAGAACAAACTTGTGGTTACCAGGGGAGGAGGGGGGTGGGAGGTGATAAATTAGAGTTTCATATTTCTAGATATTAACTGATAAATACAGAGTAAACGAGTTTCTACTTACTGTATAGTGCAGGGAACTATATTTGATATCTTGTAGTAGCTTACAGTGAAAAAGAATATGAAAATGAATATATGTATATTCATGTATGACTGAAGCACTGTGCTGTACACCAGAAATTGACACCACATTGTAAACTGACTATACTTAAATAAAAATACATTTATACCAAAAAAAAAAAAACCACAGAGAGAATTCTTTTCCAGTATTTGGCACTTTTGTATCTAGATCAGCAAGTTCTAATTTTAACTTCATGTACTTACAAAATTCACCATATTTGTCCTGATTAGGAATAGCCCAGGAGACAAAAAAGGAGTATGAAAAAAATCAGTTCATATTTCCTTTTATAAAAATGCTATTAGTATTTAGTAAACTGTTACAAGGTGCAAGAGATAGAGGAAAAAAATGAGACAAGATTGGCTATAAGGGAAATGATGACACAAATCCATTATACCACACATAATACAATCTGTAGAAGCAACATGGTTATGAATGAATTCTCACCTTGAAAATCATTAATAAAAATTAAGTACAAAATTGAATGTCTTTACATTATTGCTGTTTCTAATTAGAACATGTTTCTCCTCTGGATTTTAAACAGGGATTTCTTCAGTGCAACTTTGACATCCCTGTTCCTCAAACTGTAGATCAGGGGATTGAGCATGGGTCCCACATTAGTATAGAAAACAGAAGAAACTTTTCCCTGCTCCATAGATCCAGGAGAAGAATATTTAAGATACATAAATGCTGCTGAACCAAAAAAAAGGGAAAGAGCAATGACGTGGGAGCTACAGGTACTGAAAGCTTTTGATCTTCCTTGAGCAGATCTGATGTGAAGAATGCTAGTGAGGATGAAGAAACCAGGATGTAAGAAACCAGGATGGTGACACTGGGTACCGCAATATTAATACTTACCACAATAAGAACTACTAACTCGTTGACATAAGTGCTGGTGCAAGAGAGCTGGAGGAGTGGGAGGATGTCACACAAGTAATGGTTGATGATATTAACATTGCAGAAGGTTAGTCTGAGCATGCACCCGGTGTGGGCAGAGGCTCCGGCAAATCCCATCACATATGCAGCCAGAGACAGCACCACACAGACCCGACGGGACATGGTGACCTTATACAGCAACGGATTACAGATGGCCACATAGCGATCATAGGCCATTGAGGTCAACATATAACATTCAGAGATGACAAAAAAGAGAAAGAAAAACAGCTGAGTCATGCACCCAACATAGGAGATGATATTCTTCATGGACACAAAGTTCATCAGCATCTTGGGGGTGAAAACAGATGAGTAACAGAGATCAACGAAGGACAAGTTGAAGAGGAAATAGTACATGGGGGTGTGGAGGTGAGAATTCAGACCAATAAGAATGATCAAGCCAAGATTGCCCACCAAGGTGACAATGTAGATCATCAGAAACAAGCAAAAGAGGGGTTGCTGGAGCTCTGGACGGTCTGTTAACCCGGCAAGAATAAATTCAGTCACTAAGGAGTCATTTCTAGCCAGCATTCTCAACTTCGGAAATCTGTGAGAACAGAAGACAACTCCATTAATAGGAACACAGCTCTGTCCTGACAAACTGTCTTTTATATGAGCGTTATGAGAAACAGACTCAGACTGGCAGAAATCACAGAAGTCCTCCTTTGCTTCATAGGGTCTGAAGGTACTGCCACACACACCCCTCAGCACTGAAATCACTGCCTTTGGTTGCGTGAGCTGCGTGTTACAAAGAACTGCTCTATCTTTACCAGAAGACAGAGGGGCGGAGCCGACGAGGAACGAGCCTACCTGATGGTGAGCTTCAGGAGTGGGGATGCATCCCTGTCTCTCCCTCCTGTTCATCTGATCCCTCACTTCCTAGTTCCTGGTCATGTTTCCATTACCCTACGAGATAAACCTAAACCTATCCTGAAAGAAATACTGAAAGGTCTTCTCTAAATAAAAAGCAGGAATCTACAGAGCAGAGAAAACCACAATTGGAAATGCAGTAACTACAATAAACAGCAAGAGAATAAACATGAAGATGCAAAAGGGGACATCAGAATCAAAATGTGGGAGAGGGGAAGCAAGAAAATGGAGATTTTTAAAATTCTTTTTAGCATTTTGAGTCTATATCCTTACCAGCCTAAAGCAAATAAATACAGTAATGGGTTAACATACTTGAAAAACAGGGTATCCATCACCCTACTAGATACCTCAGTTCCCCTGTGATGACCTACAACAAAAGAGAGGATTTCTATGAGGCAGAGACCCATACACATACTTGCTGCCAGGAAGTCTCTCACAGTCTATAAGGTTTTCAGATGCTTAACTACAAGAATCCAGGAAGTCAATGATCAGTAACAGGTACTGAGGTGAACCCTTGGACCCTAAGCTTTGTACTTAATCGTACACTCCAGTGTTTCCTCACATTCTCCTCCTCCCTTCCATCCTAGCTGGACAGAGAATGAATAAAGGAAGGTGGGTGTGCTTTCCTTGGTTTTGTAGGACAGCATGGAAGAGAAACGTAATTAATTTAACTGCTGATTTAGTTAGTTGTTATGTTTGTGGAAATATGCCAAGCTGTACACTTATTACGTATGTCAAGTTTTCTATATGTATATTTCAACTAAGAAATTCTTAGAAACTGATTTCTTCTTCTTCTGACGTTGCTATGTTCTGGGTTTGTCACTTGGAACTGCTACCGTTCTCCTGCTACCAGAATGAGGATGCAGCCAACACAGAGGGTGTGCTGAGAACAATGCAGGCAGTCGCATCAGAGCTCCCGACTTCGGAGTTTCTTGTTTTTCAGTATCAATCCTTTCCCTCATTTTTCAGTAACAGAGAGAGTCAAAAACAGACACTTGGCTAACTCACTCTGTTTGCACTGAGGAGACTCAGTCCTGGCCCTGTCGGCGTGTTTCACCTCCACTGTCCTGGAAGAAGAATGGGCTTTGCAGATATCAAGGCTGAGCAGATGTAGTCACAGAGTCTTCTCCCTTTACTGGTAAAAGAATCATAGCCCAGATACCACGGTCTGAATCATAGCAGTCAGTCTATGGTTCAGAGTAATCTTGTGGTTATAAATTTATTAAGAGACTGTGAAGGGAAACCACAGACTTGGTATCTGAGCCACCGTGTCACACAGCACATGGCATCTGCTAAAGGCTTATAATTCTTCTGGACCTGATTAGAAATCCAGGTGTAGCTGTCCCCCTAGGATCTTCCCCTCATGGTAAGCTTTTCAGGGAAGAGCAGAGGGTGCGCATTTACACTATAATTGTGACAGTAAATGTTAATTTTCCATCAGAGATTATATATCCCCCAGAGCATAGAAGAAAGGATTCTCTCCTGTCCCTCATAAAGATGCAAGTAATTAATGTCATTGAAAATTCACTAATTATAAATCTAGGTTAACATTATTTTTAAGAATTTAAGTTCATAAATATATATGAACATTTCAGAAAAGTTTACTTATTATGGCCCTTTAAAATATTTGAGTCCCTTTAATCAGTTTTTATACAAATTTTACAGACAAAAATCAAAGGATCTTTTTATTTGATTTCAGAGATGATTGCCTAATAAAACATCTACTGGTAGAATAATTCCATGGAAATGGAATTACCTTAGGCCGTTCTGATGCTGTACGTATTTGCTTTTTATAGATTAAAATCAAATCTATAAGAAAAATCACTGTTAATCAGCTTCCATTACAAAGAAACATGACTTTATAATTTCCATGTATGTATTAACTTATAATCACGCTTGTGAGAAGTCGAATTTTTAAAATTTTCAAATTATTATAGATTCACAGGAAATTTCAAAACTTAGGGATAGAGTCCCTTGAAATCCACCCAGCCTCTTACCACGGTGACATGTTCTACAACCGCAGAACAGCAGCAAAACCAGGAATTTGACGTTGGTATAAGGTTAACAGGGTATGGGACTACGGATGTTATTCAGCATTAGGTAATTCTGCACGCAGCATGTGTTTGTGTTGTGTGTATGATCCTTTTAATGTGCTGTTGGATTGGTTTGTGAGATTTCCGTTGAGAATTTTTGCATCTATGTTTATCAGAGATACTGGCCTGTAGTTTTCAGTTCTCACCGTCTTTACCTGACATTGTTGTGAAGGCAATTCTGGTTGTAACTGAGTTTGATGGTGTTCCCTTTCTTCAATTGTTGGAAGCATTTTAGAAGTTTTGGTCTTACTCTTGCTTAAATGTTTGGTACAATTCACAAGTGAACCTTTCTGGTTTCTGGTCCTGGGCTTTTCTTTGCTGGGAGAATTTTTGATTATTGATTCAATCTCCCGAATTGTTATTGGTCTGTTCAGATTTTCTATTTCTTCATAATTCAGTCTTGGTAGATTGTTTCCAGGAACTTATCTGTTTCTTCTAGATTATCCAATTTGTTTGTGCATAGTTGTTCATAGTAGTCTTACGATCTTTGGTACTACTGTGGTATCAGCTGTAATGTTTCCTCTTCATCATATCATTACCGTCTTTGTTTCATGCTATAGCTGTCGAGTTAAAGTTAATTTTGTCTGATATAAGTATAGTTACTGTTACTGTTTTTTGGTTTCCACTTGTATAGAATATCTTTTTCACATCCCCACTTTCAGTCTATGTGCTAAAGCTAAAGTAAGTCTCTTGCGTGCAGCAGGCAACTAGGTCTCTTTTTCGTTCTGTTTTAATCCATTCAGCCACTCTATGCCTTTTGACTGAAGAATTTAAACCAATTACGTTTACAGTGATGATTGATAGGTAACGACTTACTAATGCCATCTTAATTGCTCTCTGGCTGTTTTATAATTCCCTTGTTCTTTTTTTCCTCTCTTGGTGTCTTCTTTTGTGACTTGATGAATTTCTCTAATGTTATGTTCCTATTCTCTTCTCTTTATCTTTTTGTATCTAATGTAGGCTTTTGCTTTGTGATTACCATGAGACTTACATAAAGTATTTCGCAGGTATAACACTATCTTAAGGTGATAACAGCTTAACTGTGATCACATACAAAAATATTACCCTTTTCCTCCCTCATTCTGATGTCACAATTTACCTCATTGCATGTTATGTATCCATTAGCAAATTATTGTAGCTATAGTTATTTTTAATAGTTTTGTCCTTTAACTTTTTCTTGAGTTGAGTGGTTAACACACCACCATCTTACATAGTATTGTATTCTGAAATTGACTAGATTTTTTTACTTACCAGTGTATTGTATATTTTATGTTCCATGTTACTAATTAGTATTCTTTTGTTTCAGCTTGAAGAGCTCCTTTCAGCATCTCTTTTACAGCAGGTCTAGTGCTGATTAATTCCCTCAACTTGTGTTTGTTTGGTAAAGTTTTATCTCACCTTCATTTTTTTTAACACTTTTTATTGAGTTATAATCATTTATTGAGTATATAATCATATAATAATTTTATTGAGTTATAATCATATAATCATTGTCAAATTCCAGTGAAGAGCACTATTTTTCATTTATACATGAACACATTTTTTTCTCTGTGAGCTACCATAAGATCTTGTATATATTTCCCTGTGCTATACATTATAATCTTGTTTATCTATTCCACATTTTGAAATCCCAGTTGTGTCCCTTCCCACCCCCCCGCCCCCTTGGCAACCACAAGTTTGTATTCTATGTCTATGAGTGTGTTTCTGATTTGTATTTATGTTCATCACCTTCATTTCTGAAAGACAACTCTGCTGGTAAAAGTATTTTTGGTTAGCAGGGCAGTTTTTCCCTTCAGCACTTGGAGTATATTATTTCACTCCCTTCCTGGGCTACAAGGTTTCTCCTGAGAAATCTGCTGATAGTCTAGTGGGGGGTTCCCTTGCAACTGAAGATTATTTTTCCTTTGGCTGCTCTTAAATTCTTTGATTTTAGACAGCTTAATTACAGTGTGTCTTGGAGAAGATTGTTTTGAGTTGTGATACTGGGTAACCTTTTAACTTCATGAAGCTGGATTCCAAAAATCTCCCCAGATTTGGGATGTTCTTAGCCATTACTCTTCTAAATAAGCTTTCTGCCCCTTTCTCCATCTTTCTCCTGCTGGGAAATAATGCCTACAATGTTTCTCTTAATGATATCCCATAGTAGGCTTATACATGCTTTTTAAAAAATTTTTTTTCTGGTTCTCTTCTAACTGAATAATTTCAAATGTCCAGTCTTCTACTTCACAGACTCATCCTTCTGCTTGATCTAACCTGATGCCAATGGTCTCTATCACATTTTTTTTTCATTTCATTCATTGTATTCTTTAGCTCCAAATTTCTATTTGGTTCTTTTTTATTTCTCTCTATTAAGCATCTCATTTTGTTTCTGTTTTGTTTTCATGATTTCTTTGAACCATCTTTCTGTGTTTTCTTGTAGCTTGCTGAGCTCCCATAAAATAGCTATTTTAAATTCTTATCAGGCAAATCACAGACCTCCATTTCTTTGGGGTCAGTTTCTGGAAAATTATTGTGTTCCTTTGGTGGTGTCACATTACACTGATTTTTCAAATTCCTTGAAGACTCTGTTGTTGTCTTCGTATCTGAAGAAGTAGTCATTGCCTCTAGTCTTTCTGACTGGCTTCAGGAGAGAATTACCTTCTGTCAGTCCTGCTAGTAATTCTGGCACTTTCTGATCTTCTCTAGGTGACATCTGCTCCACATTTCTTGTTCCAACTTACAGCAGAATTCTTAAGCTTGTATGATTAAGGTATAAGGTCTTTCAATCCTGTGAAATTAACTCAGTTGCTGATAGCTTCCTTTTTGCTTTCCCGAGGGTGGTGTTTCATGCTCAAGCTTGTCATTTCTCCCAGGCCTGCACAGTTGGGCCAGAATTTGACCTGGTCTTACAATTTGTCAAAATTTGATTTGGTCTTATAATTAGTCAAAGACAAGGGGAACACAGGGTATGTCCCACTGCTCCTCTTCATGAAAATGTACCACATCACCATTTGTGTGTGTAGGTGTACATTATGTTTTATTGCTAACACCAAAATATGTAGAGTCACACTTCAGGAGATATCTTATTCAGCAAGATGTGGGAGGATGCAGACAGGAGGCTCCGAGGGCCTTGGCTGAGCTCCCAGTCTTTGGCCTCTCCATGGGCAGTATGTTCCACCACCTGTTAAGATTCTTCCTTAGCAACAAACCTCAAATAGTCTGCTTAGAACAGTGACACACCACCCCATGTGAAAACAAACATGGCAGGAAACGCATTAAGGCCAAGAAACACTCCAGCTCACCCAGCTCCCCAGTGACCTTTTCCACCTGAACAAAAGTCCCTGCTGTCTCCACTCCCTGGGCAATGGCTTTGGTGGACAGAGAGCTGTCAAGGAGCACAAGTTGCCCCCAAGCCCCACCTCTCTCCCTTCTCCAGCTGCTGGGAGTCAGAACTGCTGCCTTTGCTTAGTGGCCTCATTTCTTAAATCCTTTTCCTCTTGGTGTTTCTTATACTTTATATATTTTAAAAAAACTATTTGAAATAGTAGAAAGACTCATTTCACAGTGCTAGCAACTACATTGAGGGGTTTTCTAAGCATTTGGCACCAAAAGGTATCATTCCAAATCAAAATTACTCTCTGGAGGTGAAAAGGACACAAGAAAGGTAAGAGGACAGATTTTGCAGGTAAGTAACAAAAAGGAAAGGCTCTGAGAAAGGGTGGAGTTGGAGTCTGCTGGGCACCTGCAGAGCAAGGACCACTCCCACCTCATGGGGCACGAGGACCCCTGTGAGCGGTGGATTGGGGCCCAGGAGCCACTATACACTCTCCTCTGCCTTCACCTGTTCCAGAAGTGCCCCACACTCAGCCCCTTTCCAGGCATGGCTGAGGGTGGTACCTGTGAAAATGTGTCTATAGGGCATGCCAGGGACTCTTCATGATGCTGGGGCATCATCCACCCAGACCAGGTTTTATCGTGGTGAGCAAAGCCTTGCTCTATCGAGTGAGAGCAAAGCCTAGTGCTCTCACTCCTAACCAGGTGCTGGCCAGAGCCTTGCTGGAGGAGCGGGCCAGGTCTGTTTCAGTTGGCCTGGGCAAGGCAGCCGCTCAGGGACCCTCCGCCCCCTGACTCCTTGCGAGCGGCCTGCCCCATTACACCTCTCAAGAGGCATCCTTTGGTTCTCCACCTCACCTCTACAAACTGCCTGCAACCAGCTCTGCTTCGTCATAACAAAAGGATGGGCCACCGAGAAAGGTGCCTGAAGGCAAGGAGGAAAGGGGAATACCAGCAGGACAAGAAGTGAGTCCCCAGCCACTTGAGATGCAGGTGGGAGAACGGGCCTGGGGAGGTGGGAGGCCCTGACAGAGAAGATGGGGAGGCAAGAGACAGCGAAGAGGCGGCAGAGTGAAGAGGCTGCATAGCCCAGAAGTCGTTAGCAGAGGCGGAACCCTGAGAATATGGAAGCCCCGAGACACCAGGACCCAAGAGAATGGGGTACTTAAGTACAAAAAGGTACCCCCTTCCCCGAAAAACGGGACCTAAAGTGAGTGAAGGTCCAGAGGGACCTAAAGCCCAGAGACAGAGACATAAATGCGCAAGAAGAGGAAGGCTGAGGGCCCAGAGACTAACCTGTGACAAGAGAGTTGGGGAAGGGAGGGCCCAAAGCCCCAAGACAGGAGAGGCGGCGGCGGGGCGAGGGGGCGGCGGGGCGAGGGGGCGGCGGGGCGAGGGGGCGGCGGGGCGAGGGGGCGGCGGGGCGAGGGGGCGGCGGGGCGAGGGGGCGGGACATCCACCAAGCGGAGCCGGAGCTGAGCTCAGCCGGGTCAGGGCTGCTCTGGCACCAGGGCCCCGCCTGCGACAAACTTGGCCCAAGCTGGTGACCAGATCTACTTCTTTGCAACGTACTCAGAATCTTGGGCGTGAACGTACTCACCCTGCTGTCCCTGCTGTCCTCCTCCGCCAGGCCCTCCCGGCCGGGCCGCGGCCGCCCGCCTCCTTTCTGCCGAAACCCTGCGCGTCGGCCTCGTGCGCGCGGCCCGTGCGCATGCTCCCCGCGCTCCACGCGGCGCCTCCGCCCATCAAGTCCTCAGCGCCAGGTGTGCGGCTCAGCCCACCTGGCGTCCTCAGACTGGCCCGGCGTTAGATGGCTGAACATTTGTCCCTGTGGGACGTGCCAGGGGCCAGGCTGCCGTCAGTTGGTGGATGGCCTCGCTCGGGGCCACTGTGGGCCAGGGCTGGGCCCGAGGCAGGAGCTCCACGGTGCTTCTGACGGTGGCTGATCTGCCCCAGGGTGGCTTCCGAGTCACCCCTGTCGAAGTTGCTGCCGAACGAGGTTTGGCCTGAGGGCCCCCATTCGTGTCCTGTGGCAGCCTCCGTGCTGTCACCCCGGCCCAGCGACGCTCACCTTCAGGCCCAGCACCTGCCGAGGTGCAGGGAGCCCGCGCGCAGGACCTCGCTGGGGCCGCCGGCCTCCGCCTCGCCGACTAAGTCTTCAGAGACTCCTCGGAGAAGGTAAGAGTGAGGCTGTCCCTGTGCTCAGGCCCAGGGCAGGGAGGCCGCTGGGCTGCCCGTGAGCCCCGGGCAGGATGCGGTGGGGCCCGCCTGGGCCCGCGCGTGCGGCGGCCGGGCTGTGGGAGGAGCCACGCAGGTGGGGCAGGCCGCTCCCCGCGGCATCATTGGGAATCATTGGGAATCATTAGCAAGTCAGCCAGGAAAAGGCAATTGAGTATAACATTTCCATTATCTACAATTTATTTATCATCCCGACGATCTCGGTACACATATAATGGAGTTTCAGAGTTGCAAACACATACTCCTTTGGGAAACAAATTTAGCAACTAGAGTACAGTATTTGTATACAGTTCTTTTTATCTTTAACCTTAAAATATCTAGTAAAAATTTTGCATTGGGAAGAGCCCTATACAAACTATCACAGACTCCCATTGTTCTTACGTAAAGTTCAACACTTTTCTGAAGCATCAGCATTTCTCAGATTGTTGCGTGCTTTGCTTGATTTCCAATGTGCTGAGTTCATTGTTTTTGCCAATTTTGTCCAAGTTTATAGATGTTATCGTGGAGATTTGCTGACCTTCTTACTCAACCATAGCTGGAAGTTCCAGTGAAAAAGGTCCTTTTGATTTGACATCTTTTTCAAGAAATATAAACTGTGTTTGCAACTTACTTCTGACAATTTTTGGTGGAAAAATCCAAAGTTGTATCAAGTGAGTTTATGTCACATGGAACAGGACTTACTGGGAAAACTAATAATGACTTGGTTTGCCAAAGAGGAAGCTAGAGTCTTCCCTTTTGAGAAGTGAGGTACAAAGATTACACAGATTTTGGTGATGAATTGTGAATTAAAACACCCTGAAATCTTGTACTGCAAAGTTTATTCGTATTTCTAACTTAGAATTTAACCCATTTGACAGATAATGTGTTTTGTCACTTAGTTTCTACTTTGGCTTATGTACGTGGGGGAAATTTACTGTGTCAGGGTTTTTGTGGACAAATAAGAAGTGACTCTAATTCAGTGCTGTCTGTCTGTTATACCTTAATAAAACTGGAGGAAAAATGACTCTAGCGCCTTTAAATAGAAAAGAGTTAAAAGAAAGAAGATTGGGAATTCAGACAATTGGTTTGAGGTTGGAGGACAGGCAGAACAAGGCATCTTACAGGTGTGGATATCAGCTTGGTAGACAGAGGTTCGGCAAGGGTGGGGCAGGCCAAAAGCTCGAGCAGCTGTGGTGCCACCCAGCTCACCCAGGTCTGAGCAGGAGGCAGCACCCACAGCAGGCAGCCCAGTCGTGGCTGTGTCACTCTCCCAGTGTCAGGAGAGCTGAGAGCATCAGTGATTCTACCAGCCTGAGGTTCTGGTTTGTTGTGGCAGAGTTTAAGGAAGTGGACCATCAAGTCAGACTGTCTGAAATGTAAGCCCAGAGGGATTCTCCACTTTCTAATTGTGAGATTTTAGGCAGTTTTTGTAACCTCTTCCACCCTTGGTATCCACATCTGTTAGATGAGAATTATTGTCTCTAAAATGAGAATAAATGTAAAGTAATGGAACACTGCCTGGAACATAGAAAGAGTCCAGTAAGTGTTTGTTCTCCTCCTCATTCATAGTCATCTATGCGTGTAGCTTGAACCTGTTCCCTGCCTGCCTCCTGGACAGTTCTATCTTATGTCTGTGTATGTGCCTCCAGTTAAAGTGCCCCAAACCGCATTTGACAGTTTCTTGTGATTCTCAGCGTTGATTCTCCTCTGGTCATCGTTGTCTAAGCTCTTGTCACTGCCATCTAGGCAGCAAACTAGAAGTAAGCAACTTCTCACTTAACTTCTTCACCCAGTCTCCAAGTCCCAGAGTACCTACCTGCTAGAAATCCTGGTGTGGCCTTCTCTCTCAGTTACACTGATTTTATAAGCTTCTCCTCATCTCATATTTAGATTACTCTAATAGTTTCCAATGTGGTTCCTATGGAATCTTTTTCACCTCCCTCTCATCACACACACGGACACATGGACACACAGACACACACATCTCTCTTGCAATACGGTTATAACTACATTTTTAGGTAAATACTGGCAGTCACATTATCAAACAGTTTTAAACACCATTTACAGATAATATATCAAGTACTATTATTGCTTTCATTTTCTTTTTTGTTTCCCTTGAAGTGAATATTTTAGGTGCTTTCATTTGTTTAATATTCTACAGATTTCTCTGATGTAATCTCTTGCCCATTTGTATAGATCTCCTCTCAGTACATACAGCTGTAGCTCTGTGATGTTAGCTGGTGTTCTAAAAATGTTATCTTCTTTAAGAAGTCTTTCCAAGAAATTTATGATCCGCTCCAGAGTTGATAGGATGCCCTCTCACTTTGCTGAAAATTTAACACCTTTTGATCCCCCTTCACCATCTCTCTGGGGTTCTCTTCATGCCTTATCTATGTTAAGCTCCCTACGGAGAAGGGCCATGGAGTCCCAAGCTAGTCCTGTGGTCTCATTGTAAGGCATTTTCCCCTGAGTTGTACCCCAGCTCTTAGTAAGGCCCATTTTGAAATTTCAGCTAAGATAAGATCAAGCAAAGGAGTGATCTGGTGATAAAGGTGGAGGTACATATTCATGAAGAGCTGAGTTGAGTCTTTGGGTCCACACATGGAGAAAAAGCCATGTAGAACCAAGCATATACAAGCAAATGAAAGAAAAAGACAGACACCACCTCCGTGACCCCTTGGATCCAGTCAAATCTGAAGCAAAATGCAGCCCTGGACTTGCCAGTTAAATGAACTTTTTTGTTTGTCTCAAGTTCATTTCACTTACAGTGAAAAGTAATTATTTTTTACAATGAAAAAGTTTTTAATTAATATGTGTCACTACTGTGCGTTGTACAAACTTCTGTGGCAGTACTTACTCCCTTTTGTCTGCATAACATTGTGAGAGAAATTAACTTTACGTTAATAAAGATCTGTGTTTAAATCTTGGCTCTGCCATAGTTGCTATGACTTTGGCAAAATTTTTTCAACCTCAGCTTTGGTTTCTTCAAATGTGAAACAAATACTTGTCTCAGTCATGAAGATTATTAAGGATAAGTTAATGAAAGAGTTTAGTACTGTGGCTAACACCAGTTATTTATAAACTATGCAATTACTACTTTCTTTTCTTACTTTGATTAGAATGAGAGAACCGAGGGGCAGGATCTGCATCTTATTCCTTTCTGTTCTCAGAGTACCTTGCAACTTAAATCCACTAAGACCATCATTTACCCTAGAGAGAACAGGGTTGTGAAGGAAAAGTAAGCAGCATGGCTTACTGCTTAGATTTGCAGAGCATTTACATCCTTATAATCATGTAAACACTGAATATTAATCTAATTTTAAAAATTAACTTTACTGGGAAGATGAACACATTAGGGAGTATGTTTGTGGTGGTGGCAGGTGAAAATTGACTAGATTTAATTTCCCAAATGTTAAGTCAATTGATGAGGCATACTACTGAAAAATCAAGAAACAACTGCGTGTTATTTAGAAATATAAAGACCAAAACACAAAAGAAGACACAGAAAGGAAGATAGACCTGTTAATAGCAGTATGAATAAAAAGTAAATAAGGGTGACTCTGCACCCTCTCGGATTTTACACATTAAATGAAGGCACCCAGGTAAACTCATTGTATTTAAATGGAAGAAGATAAGTGAGTAAGACTCTTTGGCAGCTTTCTGAGAAGGCACTCTGGGTTCTGGGAATAGAGACAGGAGAAGAGATGAGAGCAGATGTTCTATCAGAAATGATAGCAGGAAAAGTCTTAGAGAGTAAATGGTACCCAAGTGAAGAACAAGGGAGAAGGCATTTCAGGCAGATGAACTGATATAAAGCCAAGAAATCATCAGAACGTGTGAGAGGAATTTCAGGCTCTTCAGTATTACTACAGAGTAAAATTCGAGAAGTAAACCTTGGGAAGGAAGGCCAAAAGTTGGGGAATAGACCCTGAAAGTCTTTCTGTAATAGGCTGAGGGGTTTGCACCTGTATTGAGAGAGAAGCTGAAAGGTTTTAAACAAAGGCATGTTACATTTTCACAAGTAATGCTATATAAAATGTGTGAAGAATAGATTTCCAGGGAAGATAGATGTGGTAGGCAGAATTCTAGAATGCGATCCCTCCCCCGATGACTTTTTCCCTTGTATCATCCCCTCTTACTTGAGTTTGTATAGAGTGATCTACCGCTCTCGGGGTTTTGCTGTTTTATGTAATACAGTTGACCTTAAATTAGGGAGATTTTCAGAGCAGACCCAACCTAATCATGAGCATTTTAAAAGCAGAGAGTTTTTCTCAAGCTAGTGGTGAAAGGGGAGGTCATTGACGTGCTATTTACTGCCGGATTGAAGACAAGAGGGCCTCATGATGAGGAATGCAGGCAGCTCCTTGAAGCTGAGTCACCCCCAGCTGACAGCCAGCAAGGAAATCGAGCTCTCAATTCTGCAACCACAGGGACTGAATTCTTCCAACAACCTCAATGAGTTTGGAAACAGATTTTTCCCCAGAGCCCCCATAAGGGAATGCAGCCCACACCCCAATTTCGACCTGCACAAGGAATCTAGCCATGTCATTCCATACCAGACTTCTAACTTACAGAACTATGCCTAATAAGTGGGTGTTATTTTCAGCCACTAAGTTTATGGTAATTTATTACACATCGATTAAAAAAAGCATTTATAATTGGTGATGGTAGGACTCCAGGTTAAGGACAGAAAACATCTCAGACTTGAGGTAAGAGAGCTTTATCAAAGGCAGTACCATAAGGAGGAAGGATCAGAAACCTGGGATTTTAAGGAGATAGAGTCATGTGAACATTGAAGATTGGATGCTAATGGTTAGTGAGGAGGAGCCCAGAATGACAACCATTCATAGATTAGCTAATGAGGTAGAGGGTGGTGCCATTAACTTAGTAAAGGATGACAGGAGGAGAAACAGTTCTGGCACCACAAGGAGATGCTGAGTTCAATTTGAAGGGGGCTGTCTAGCAAACAGTTAGGTACAAAATTGTGAACTTAGGGAAGAGGACCATGCTATGGATACAGATAAGCATAAAGACAAAGGGGAACGAATACCAGCTCAGCACTTACCATCTGCCAAGCAGTGCTCTAAGTGCTCTAGAGGTTTCTAATCCTCAAAGCAGTCTTAGGAATTAGGAACTATTATTAAACTCATGTGTATGAGGCAAAATGCTCAGAGAGATCAAGTAACTTGTTCAAGATCACATTTGTAGTAAGTGGAAGAATTTAAACTCAAGCTCAGTCAGTCTGCCTCCAGAGCTCAATCTCTTAACATTTCTCTGTTATACTTCTCTATACATGTGAGAGGTACCAAAAGATGGGTGGTATTAAAGCTATGACGTATGCTTTATCAGTCACAGAAAAATGTAAAAAAATCTTGGAAATGGCAAATGATGCTGCCCTCAGCACTCCTTTTTTAGAATTGAGCATGAGCTCTGGGGGATAACTAGGAACATGGTGGAGGCTACTCCCTCCCAGTACAGACAATTGTAAATTCTTGGTGGGAACTGATCCTTGGAGAAGAATATTGAGTCCCAAAGGTATCAATATCAACTTATTGACAAAAGATGTAAACACTGGCTCAGTAATTTCTTCCCTGAGGGACCCAATCAAACTTTGATCTTAAATGAGGCTCATTTCCAAGCTTCCAAACAAGTTGCTGAGCTCCACAGAGAGTAAGGTGCATTCACACTGTTAGCCAGCTGTTGGTTTGGAGAAGCAAAGTTGATGCATTTACCTTGCTTTGAAGACATATGCAAGTCCGCAAACAGAAGGGATGTTGCCTCCTCCATTGTCAGAACCTTTGTCTCCTTCAGGACAGTGAAGGGAAAAGAACGCTTTAGGTCTGGTGAAAGTGAGGTCTTTATCAGTCACAGAAAAATGTAAAAAAATGCTTTATCAGTCACAGAAAAAATGTAAAAAAATCTTGGAAATGGCAAATGATGCTGCCCTCAGCACTCCTTTTTTAGAATTGAGCATGAGCTCTGGGGGATAACTAGGAACATGGTGGAGGCTACTCCCTCCCAGTACAGACAATTGTAAATTCTTGGTGGGAACTGATCCTTGGAGAAGGATCTTTTCTGTTCTGATGTTTTCATTCCCACTGCTGCAGCAGTGGAGAGATGTGGGGAGGGCACCTGCCCTTCTGAAACAATTCATTGTGATTTTGAGGTGAAACTAGATAAAAGGGATGGGTAGGAGGAATGCAGGATCATAGGGGACACTCCCAGCACTTTCATTAAGCCAGGACCTGAGTTTCTGAAAAGTATGAGGGAGACAGTGGGTTGAGCAGTGGGCACAGTGGGGTCACAGTGACCTCTCTGTCTCAAGCTTCAGGAATTTCGACAGAAAGGAGTCCAAGTACTCACTCTGGGCTTCCTTCTTGCTATATGACCTGGGTCAGCCTACTTGTATCTTCAAGATACTGTTTCCTTATCTCGCAAATGTGGACATCACTTTGGGCCCCTGCTGAAAGATTTTATCCTGCATTGTGTCATCCTAAGGTAGGTGAGAACTTGCAGCTGAGATTTGAAAACGTGGGAGGGAAGGACAGATGAGAGAAGAAAGTTAAAAGATAGGAAGTCATTGATCTGGCTCTTCTTCCAGAGCACCATCCCAACAGTCACACTTGAGCCCCCGTGGAACAGGCCCTCAGTCTAGGAGCAAAGGATCTGAGTCCCTTCCTAATGTGACATTCTTCTCTCATTTCCTCACAGATCACACCCCTGCAGATAATGGCTATGAAAAATGACTCTTCGGTAACTGAGTTCATCCTGGTAGGATTTACAGACCATGTGCAACTCCAGTTTCCCCTCTTCTTCCTCTTCTTATTGAACTATACAGTCACAGTGGTGGGGAATTTGATCCTAATTAACCTAATATACCTGAACTCTCACCTTCACACTCCAATGTATTTTTTCATCTTCAACCTGTCCTTCATAGATCTCTGCCACTCCTTGGTCATCACCCCTAAACTGCTGATGAGCTTTGTGTCAGAGAAGAACATCATCTCCTTTGCAGGCTGTATGGCTCAGCTGTTCTTTTTCTGTTTCTTTGTCCATTCTGAGTGCTATGTGTTGACAGCCATGGCCTATGATCGCTGTGTGGCCATCTGTAAGCCCCTGCGGTACACGGTCACTATGTCCCCTCAGGTCTGTTCTCTGCTCATGTCTGGTTCATATGTGATGGGGTTTGCTGGTGCCATGGTCCACACAGGGGACATGATCAGATTGTTCTTCTGTGATTCCAATATCATCAACCATTACATGTGTGACATCTTCCCCCTCCTCCAGCTGTCCTGCAGCAGCACCTATGCCAGTGAGCTGGTAGAATCCATTATTGTGAGCACAGTTGTCATAATATCTAGCTTCATTATTTTTGTTTCTTATGTTCTCATCCTCTCCAATATCCTCCACATCTCATCAGCTCAGGGTTGGTCCAAAGCCTTCAGTACATGTGGCTCCCACATAATAACTGTAGCCCTCTTCTATGGTTCTGGGTTATTCACACACCTCAAGGCCTCTTCTGATGGTTCTGTGGGCCAGGGGAAGTTCTTCTCAGTGTTTTATACCAATATAGTACCCATGTTGAACCCCTTCATCTATAGTCTAAGGAACAAGGATATCAAACTTGCTCTGAAGAAAACCCTGAAGAGAATTATAAACTAAGCAGGATTGTTGGGGTGTGTGTGTTGTGTCTGTATGTTTGTGTATGTGTGAGTGTGTTTTCCTGGAATTTTCTTCAGAATGAAGTTTTTGCTTTAGATGCTTTTTTCTCTCTAAGCATGCCACTTAAACATGCGAAAGTTATTGAATCTCATGGTTATTCTTGGTTCCATGCTTACTCACTGAACTGAACTTTATTCTTAACAGCAGCATTCTTAACTGAACTTTGTTCTTAACAGAACTTTATTCCTACTCCTTTTAGCACCACCTCCCACTTTGCCTCTTTTATGTGCTTCTCATACGTCAGTGTGCATGTGGGATCCGGTCTGATGAGGGCACCCCTCTTTGTTTTCCCTAAAAGCAATCTTAATATGGCCCTTTCTGTTTTTAAGCATTTGAGGAATTTCTGCTGTGTAAGTTACAAATTTTCTAGAATTTCAGCGTTCTTTTAGTTATGGTTTCTATAGTACTGCATTTCCTAACTCAACAAAGCTTCAGTAGTATCTGGGAGATGCTTATGCTTAGTCAACAGGGATCACGAATATTCAAGGCTAAGTATGGGATATGTTAATACCAACTAGGAACTGAGAGGAATACACTTAGTTAATTTAAACTAATTTTGCCTGACGTTATAATAGCATCAGGAATATGATGTAATATATGTGTATGTATATATGTGTGTGTGTGTATATATGTCTGTACATCAGACTATCATAATTTTGTTTACATCTCTGCTTAATCGAATAACCTTGACCACCTAGTGTTCACTTCTTTTTCCTCCTATGCATAGTTAGTCTCAGACTGGAATCTGGCAAAATAAATATTCATGAAATTAATAGCTTGAGCTGTTTGGTATGAGTTTTTCTCTAAAGCGAACTGAAATTTGATATAATTAAAAACTTTCACTTTCTTTCAGAAAATAAGTTTTCTTAAAATTCATGAATTTAAATCTTTGAGACTGAAAAATAGAGTTGGTTTGATACCATTGAAAGACATGCCATTCTTTTTTCAGTTGGAAGTACAACCTTCTGCATTTCTGATAAGGCAGGTCTAGTGGTGGTGGGATTTCCCAGCTTTTGCTTTTTTCTGAGTCTATTGTAACATAGGCATCTTTTAAATTGGCTAATGTTTTGAGTATCCAGCACTACTGTTTGCAAAGTAACATGTTCCTCCTGAAAAACTTGGATCTCCTTTGGAAAAAAAAAAAAAGGAACTGTTATGTTTGGTTACAACATAAATTAAGAAAAGCATGCAGTTTTACCTTCAGAAACTAAAATGAAATAGAGATGTGTTGTACTGCTTATTATGTACATGAAATTAAAAACTGTCTCCAAAATGTAACCTATGCCTGTCAGTAGAAGATAATAAAATCAAGTAACTAAATTAGCTGTGCATGCAAAGTGATTATGGCATTTTTAGAACACAAAAATTCATTATGGTAGGTAAAATCTTGTTTCTTGGGGTGGCAGCAGAGACATAGGAGAGGTGTCCCTGCTATTGTGCAGTCGTGCTGGACTTGAACCAGTAAAACCAGACTGCATTTCAGTTTCCTCACTAGGACTGACAGTTGCCTTGCCCTAAACTTTAGGCTCCTAGAATGCTAGGTGTCAAATACCACACTGAGAAAACTGCCATTCGTGATTTGGTATATTATCTTCAAGACTTCCCTCTTTGCATCTGCAGATATATTTAGGAAGAGATTCGTGTGGTATTATGCATAAAGTTATGCACTATTTTTCCCAGTTTTATTGTGATAAAAATGAACAATAAAAATCGCATGTATTTAAGGTGTACAGCATGATGATTTGATGTATGTCTACATTGTGAAATGATTACCACAATCAAGCTAATTAGCAGATCCCTCAGCTCACACAGTTACCATTTTGTGTATGCAATGAAAACGCTTAAGATTGACTACCTTAGTAAATTTCAAGTATAGGTCCCCAGAACTTATTTATATCATTGGAAATTTGTACCTTTAACTAACATCTCCCCATTTCCTTCACCCTCATAGCCTCTGGCCACCACCATTCTACTCTTTGCTTCTGTGAGTTTGACTTTCTTAGATTCCACAAAAAAGTGAGATCATGCAGTATTTGTCTTTCTGTGTCTGACTTGTTTCACCGAGCGTAATGTCCTCAAGGTCCATCCATGTTGTTGCAAATGGCAAGGTGTTCTTTTATGGCTGAGTAATATTCTGTTGTATATACATAACACATGTTCTTTGCCCATTCATCCAGTGATGGACACTTTAGTTCTTCCCGTATCTTGTCTATTGTAAATAATGTTGCAACGAATATGAAAGTGCAGATACTTCTTCAAAATCCTGCTGTCATTTCCTTTGGAAATGGAAGTGGAATTTCTGGATCATATGGTAATTCTATTTTTAATTTTTTGAGGGGTCTGCATACTCTGTTCCATAATGGCTGTACCAATTTATAGTTCTACCAACAGTGTACATGGATTCCCTTTCTTCACTTTCTTGCTAATACTTGTTGTTGCTTGTTTTTTGATAATAGCCATCCTAACAGGTAACAGATATCTCACTGTAATTTTGATTTGCATTTCCCTCATAGTTAGTGACGTTGAGAACTTTTCATATACCTGTTGGCCACTTGTATGTCTTCTTTGGGAAACGTCTATTCAGGTGCTTTGCCCATTTTTTACTCAGTTATTTCCTGTGTGTGTGTGTTTGCTATGGAGTAGTATGAGTCCCTTATATATTTTGAATATTAACCCCTTATCAGATGTATGGTTTGCAAATATTTTTTCTCATTTCATAGGCTGCCTTTTCAATATGTTGATTGTTTTCTTTGCTCTTACACTCTTTTTTTAATCCCTTGCCGTCATGAGCATTTTCCTATATCGGTGCACATTTCCTTCTCTGAAAGCTCTGTTCCTGAATCCATCCTCTCTCATGCCTCTTAGACTTCTTGCTGCTATTTTTCCTTCTTAGGAAACTATTTCCTCTGGACAGTTTTCTTTTACCACACTCTCTTACCACCATCACCATCTCCACCTAGATTTTTCTCCTTTCCTATGTGTATATATAGAATTAATAATCGCATATGAAGGAAATAGAGCTTCTTAGTATTGGGGTCCTTTTTATTATTTAGTTTTTGAATCCATAATGCATTCACATGGTTCAAAATTCAAAATGTACCAAAAGGGCATACAGTGAAGAGTCTCCGTTACAACCCTGTTCCCAGCCCCCCACCGGACTGTTCTCCCAGAAGGCAGCCAGTCCTGTCAGTTACTACCAGTGCTGTTAGTGACATTTTATTCATATATAATAAAGTTCATATTTGTTATCCCACTGATTTTATACAAATGGTAGCATTCTATACGCGCTGATTTTTTAACTTGCTTTTCATCGTATATGTGCTAGTTCTTGAGAAACAACTAGAGAATGAGTAAGACTTAGGAAAGTGTAGATTCAGAGGAGCAGTGAAGTCCCGGGTTGGCAGCTGTGCAGCTAGCCTGGAAGGGGCCCCCCTAGACTGGAACAGTAGTGCAAGAGAGTCTTTTCCACTTAATAATACATTTTGGAGATTATTTTATATTCATACATATAGATAATCTTAATTTTTAAGGCACCTACATGTTTTTGTACAAATGTTCAAAAATTCATATGATCTCTTTTTGAAAAACCATAACTAGGTTAATCCCAGTCTTTGTTATTACCAAAAAAAAAGTTACAATTAATAAACCAATACATAAATTATTAGAGTGCATTTATTAAGCCTAAGCATATGTGTGTATGTAAATTTGATGAACATTCTCCAGTTGCCCTCATAGAACCTATTTCTTTGATTCACTTACGTTTAAATTGCCTCTCGGTCCAAATCTGCCCTTCTGTACTTTTCTTCATGATATCGGGACTAAGCCTTCGGAGATTACATTTCTCCTTTGCCAGCTGGCTTATTGTTCAGTTCCACCAACGTTTAATGCTGCTGCCAGAGATGAAAAGCATCTTAAAAATATGAAAACAAGTTGAAACAAGTTATAGGATAATGACCTGAACTTTCTTGGCATCCATTTAATCATATCCAAGGGAAAAACAGCAAGTGTTCCACTCCCAAATGTCATATTTGAAATTATGTAAATAAACCAGTTACCAGACTTGAAAATATAAATTCACTCTTTCAATAAGTATGAAAAAAAATGTGTGGGCATGTACCTTTGAGGGATAATCTGCCATTCAGTCTCATATTAATGAGATTCAATGCCGAGCTTCCTACTACAGAATTCATATAGGAGAGAAAACCCTTTCCCCAAGCACATTGACCTGGGGCCAAAACAAGCAGTTCTTCAATGAAGACATACAAATGGCCAATAAGCACATGAAAAAATGCTCAGTATCGCTAATTATCAGAGAAATGCAAATCAAAACTATAATGAGGTGTCCCCTCCCACCAGTCAGAATGGCCATCATTCAAAAGTCCACAAATATTTCTGAACAGTAGGTGCAGCACCTGGGATATAATACAGAACAAAACAGAGTTCCCTACATTCATGGAACTCACACTATGGCAAGGAATTTTAGTTATGACTTAGTGGGGAAATATGCTATTTTCCTAATTTTTGTGATTGAGTATCAGACAGAAGGCAGTCAAAAATATGATTAAGAAAAATCAACCCATGAAGGGAATAATTTGTACAGCTGTACATTTGGGTTCACTCAGAGGAAAATGGTCCTTTTTCATTTCTGATTAATATTGCTCCTTTTTAATGGGGTTACGGTATAGCTCAAATGGTAGAGCACATGCTTAGCATGCATTAGGTCCTGGGCTGAATCCCCAGTACCTCCTCCAAATATAAATAAATAAGTAAACCTAATTACCTTCCCCTCATATATATATATATATATGTGTATATATACACACACACACACACACACACACACACACACACACACATCTCTCTCCTTTTTAAAGGAGAGAATTTTTTTTTGTATCAATCTTTCCCAAATGTCATCAGAATTACAATTGTAATTAACAAAGTTAAAGCACCAAATAATTCATTTCGTTATGAAAGCTAATGATAATAATGGGATTTACTCTGTCTCACAGTCTCCTAGAACCATAGAAGAGGAAGAGTAAACTCTTAGCTAAGATCACCAAGAAAGCCTGCCTGGAAGATTCTGATCTTCACCTGTTTCTGAAACTTTCTCTTCTAAGTAGGATAGATAGAGTTGAGGGTTAAGACCAAAACCCAGTAATGTTAATCTAATTTAGTTGGCTAAAAGAACACAGATTTGGGGAGAATCTTCAGGATCTAGAGCTTGGCATAAAACTTGACATCAAAAGCACAATCATAAAAGGGAAAATTTATAAATTTAGGTTCACTCAAAATTAAATATTTTGGCTCTGTCAAATACCCTGTTAAAAGGATAAAGACAGATAGGGAGAAAATAATTTCAAGCATATATCTGACAAAGGACTAGTATCAAGAATATATAAAGAACTCTCAAAACTTTTTTCTTTTTTCTTAAGTAATAAAAATTTATTAAGAATTCCCAGGGTGGTAGGAGGAACCAACATCAGAAAATCACTGAGAAATCACACACTGTCCCAACACAGGGAGGAAAGTCATTCCTCTGAAAATGGTCAGTCTTTGTAGAATATATAAAGAACTTTCAAAACTTAAAAGCAAAATTAAGTAACAATTAGAAAATGATAAAAAGACATGAATAGATATTTCACGGAACAGGACATGCAGGTGGTAAATAAGCACTTGAAAAGATGTTCAACGTTACTAGGGAAACACAATTAAAACCACAAATAAATAACACTACGTATCTATCAGAAAGGCTAAAATAAAATATAGTGCCAGCACCAAATGCTGACAGTGATACAGAAAAGCTGTGGGGGAATATAAAATATTACAGTCACTCTGGAAAACTGTCTGTTTCTTATAAAATAGTAACCAGCAATTGCACCCTTGGGAATATATCCCAAGCCAAGGAAAACTTATTTTCACACAGAAACTTGTACATAAATGTTTATACCAACTCTATTTGTAATAGCCCCAAACTGGAAACAATCCAGGTATCCTTCAATAAATAAATAAACTGTGTTTATTTATCCACACCATGACATATTATTCAGAAATTTAAAAAGGGAATGGACTATTGATACAGGCAGCAATCTGGATGAATTTCAAGGGAATTATGCAGAATGAAAAGAGCCGATCCCAAAATATTATGTACTGTACTGTTCCATTTATATAATCTTATATAATATGAATTAAATGAAAGAATAATCGAGATAGAGAACAGATTAGTGGTTTAAAGATTAGAGTTTAAGTCTGGGAATTAAGTTTAAGGAGGGAGATAGACAACACAAGTTAAGGATGGCGCAGGGCATCTTAGTGGTGATGAAACTGTCGTGCATAATGACTTTGTTGTTGAATACACACACCTACATATGTGACAAAATGATATAGCACTAAACACACACACAATACATAAAGGAGTAAAAGTTAAAAAATCTGAATAAGATCAATAATTGTATCAGTGTCAACATCCTGGTTGTGATAATATGCTGTAGTCTTAAGATGTTACCATTGGGGGAAATTGAATAAAGGATTCATGGGATTTCTCTGCATTAGTTTTAAAACTGCATGTGAACCAACTACTTTAAAAAGTTTAATTTAAAAAAGATAAAGGATATAGGCTTTTATCTCAGAAACAGAGAAATTGAAGAATTGAAGGGAATTTTAAAATTATATTCTCCTTGAAACAGAAATCTTAAACTATTGCCAATTTGGATTGATTTTATTATTATCTCAAATTTAACTTGAGATGAATAGTATCAGTGTAATCAATGTTGTGTGTACTAGGACAGCTTCCTTAAGCCTTGATGTGTTCTTAATACATATTGTTATGGGGCATCCTGTGTGCACGTTGCTGCTATGACAATAAATTTCCTCAACACACCAAGGGATTTCCAAGGTTCAGAATGGGCCCACTAGAAGTGTGTGTGTGTTAAATGCTTGTTTTGTCTCACCTCAGTACAGATTGGTGAAAATAAAGTTACACTCAAGCAACTTAGGCTCAATATTCAGAACCAAAGAGTTGATCATATGTCCCTAACCCCTATGTGTTTGTCTAACTCATTCCCTTTGCGTGTATGAGGTCACCCACGCCAAACACAGCCAAAATCCACCTTTCTTCCCTGCCCCTTCCACTACGTCTGCCTCCAGATGACTTTTTAGTTATTCTGCATCTGAACTGTGGTTCCACTCATTTCTCTTCTATTCTCTCCATTCCTAAAAACATCCACACTCTTCCTTTCCAGGGAAGACTTCTGCCAGCTTTGTAGCAATTATAACTTCATATAATCCTGAACACAGAGGAGAAAAAGGAAAACTTCAAAATACTGTTTCTGGGCTCCTTAAAGATTTAGGAACTCGCATCATCTCCATTATCTACATTTACATACGCGCGCGTGTGTGTGTAACACATATATATAAACATGGTATGGAAAATCACAATGATTCATGGTGTGTGAGTCACACAAGTGAATCACAGATTTTTGTTTTGTTTCTTACTTATTTTTATTGAAGTATAGTTGATTTACAATGTTGTGTTAGTTTCAAGTGTACAGCAAAGTGATTCAGTTATACATACATACTTTTTCAGATTCTTTTCCATTATAGGTTATTACAAGATATTGAATTTGGTTCCCTGTGCTAACTTGGACTTCTGTTGTTGTCTAGATTAAGCCTACAGTCTCATCTAAAACTCAATAAAAATTGTGTCACTTGCCAAAGCTAGTAAAATCAATAGTTATTGAACAGGAATTCAGGTAAGCCCAAAGAAGATTCATAATGTCTGATAAAGTAGTGGGCTTCATTAATTCATGGTGAGATGATCTGTTTTGTGTCCATATTTATTTGTTGGGATGGATGCTTCATGAGAACTAGGACCATATCTGTATAGTTCAGTGCTGCATCCCCAGTGCCACATGCAGGGCTTGCTACATCACAGATGCTCGTTTAATTGCTTCTTACATGGGTATGTGAAAAAGAAAAAAAGCAATGAAATTGGCCATCAACCAGAGCAGCAAATGTGTGCAGGAGGTGGGAAATGAAGGAAATGGAATTCTGTGTCAGGGGCTAGGAACAGAGCCTCAGAGAATGTGTCTATACTCTGATAGACTGGTCTCAAAGCTCTGGCGAGAGGGCAGCAGGCATATCTGACCGGAACTCAGGGGCCAGCAGCTCTCCGCCTCTGCAGAGCACAAATCCTGCAACTTTGGGGGAGGGGGAGGTCGCAGGAGAGAGTAGTGAGCTGCCAGTGTGACGGCTGCTTCCCGAGCACAAGGAGATCTTTCTGGAGAGTCCCAGAAATTCTTGAGGAAATTTCACAGGAGTTGAATTTCTGCATTAGTGAGTGGAAATACAAGCAGATAAAAACAATCTATTTTAATGAGTCATCAATAGTTTTAAAAATCTTATATTTAGGGGTCATGTAGTAGTGCAACTGCCCTCATCCATGGTGAAATATTTTTTAAAACCTTTCTGGCAAATGATCTTTCAGCTTTTTCCCAAATACTTGTAGTCATGATCATTTGGAGGAAGGGCCATCTCAGATTACAGATATCATGAATCTGACAAAAATCCCAGACTCCATAAAATGGGCATAAATCACCTGTAAAACCCGCAAACTCTTTAAAATGTTGCCAAGAAGTAAAACAATCATTTCTTTTTTTTTTTTTACATTTTTATTGATTTATAATCATTTTACAATGTTGTGTCAAATTCGAGTGTAGAGCACAATTTTCAGTTACACATGAACGTATATATATTCATTGTCACACTTTTTTCTCTGTGAGCTACCGATCATTTCTTTTATTTCACGCAGTATTAAGTTTCTATGAGGAGCAGGATTATAATTTAAAAATTTGTGACACACTTCTTGCCCTCTGGAAATAAATCAATTTTGAGAGGAGACAAATCATCCAATCACATTGATATTAGAGGACCAGTATGTATACAGTTTTGAAATACCTATATTTGTTTTACAAAAGTTGTGTAAATTTTCATTTAAATAGTTATAAATTTCTTAATGTGATTATATATATATAAAAAAAAGCCAGGTCCATACAAGAATGGAGGCATAACTCACAAGAGAAACTTTCGAACACTGAAACAAGTAGTTCATTTTAGCAGCCACCAGGTTGTGCTGGTGACTCAGTGAAGTTGTTTTTTTTTAAAAAAATTATATTTCTCTTAAAATTTATATTTTGCATCTTTCTTAGGCCCCTACATGTATAACCATGGATTTTATATAACTCCTTATGTAAAATATTCACTCCATTATTAAAACACCTAAACTTAAAAAAAGAGAGAGTTTTTGTCATTTCGGATATTCCCTGACAAAGGAATCTGAGCCAGCGTCTCGTTAAGTCATACGTATGCTTTCACCTCTACTCACCCCAGTGCCAATACGGGATGAATGTAAAGAAAGTTATTTTGGGGCGTTAATGCATTTATTTAATAGTTACCCCTTTCTACTCACATCCTTATGGTTCTGATTTATTCCTTATTTTCATTCATTTATACAAATGATAATTCTTCCCTTTATGCACATCAAATTATATTTGTTCTTATTCTTTCTTATTCTCAACTCTTCCTAATATCCCCAGATCCCCACATGCCTGGACCTAGACCTCTGGAGGGCAAGCTTCAGCTAAGTCCAGAGGACTGACCAGCAGTGTTTCAGAATGGCACTGACGCAATTCCAATAAGTGAGTTAATATATGCAAGGTACCAAACAGAGTGTCCAGCCACAGCCTGTATGCTCATTAAAGGTTAAGTATCATTGTCATCATAATCTAGATATAACCCAGGTATCAGATTTTTCTACCTTCAGAGATAGCCTCCCTTTAGCATTTTTGGAGAAGATAGGCTTTATTTCATGTCTCCTCCTTAGTCAGTTCCACGCTACAGGTGGCTTCTCTCTGCTGTTCTCAGCTCCATCGCAGGATGTCTTGTTTCTGGCCGTGACCTGGAACACTTGAACTACCTTTCTTCTCGGTATGATGCGGCCACTTCTGTGATGCTATGACTTCTGCCTCTGAGTATCAGCAGAGAGGTTAATTTGAGGAAGGTCTTGCTTCTCTTTGTTTCCTTGTCTCTCATACCAATACACACTGTGCAACTATCCAATTTGATAGATGAGTTGGAAAAATATAAGAAAAAGGAAATATCAAGCCTGAGTACTTGGTGTGACTCTCCCCATATCCAAAAGAAGAGTACCAGATGCTTTCACACGTGGTCTCCTCATGGACATCCCAAGTTCTGTCCTCTACACAGAGGGTGCCCCATTCTTCCGACCACACCATGAGGCCCCATCCGCCCATCTTTCCATATGGGCTGGTTTGGCCCTACGTCCACCTTCTGCTACACTCAGGGAAGTTCATGAGGGTGTACTCCTCACAATCTGGGCTATTTTAGAATAGCAGAATTTTCCACAGGTTAGTACAGACCAGTCTTTGATACTCAAAACTGGGATCCCTTCCAAGTCTTCCTACAAGTGAATAGTGTAATATGACTCCTCTTTTTTCCTAATTCTCTAATGGTTAACTGTAGTGTATACACACACACACACACACACACACACACACACACACACACACGTTCTCAGAGACAGTAAAATCTGAATCTACTGTAAAGAATAAGAATTGTCCTGGGGTTGGGGGTGGGTTTAGCTCAGTGGTAGAGCACATGCTTAGCATGCATAAGGTCCTGGGTTCAATCCCCAGTACCTCCATTAAAAACAAAGTAGTTAGAAAAAAAATTGTCCTAAATGCCTATGAATATGCACAGTGTCTCCAGGGCAGAATAGGGGTGGCCATTAACATAGTCATGTGAATCCATGGAATTTCTCCTTTGTTCTTTTGCTTTCAGCCTTGGAACCCAGAGCCCAAGAATCTGGCCCAATTATAAGACGACCTAACCCATGGTTACCAATCCAAGGCCTAAGAGTTTTGAAACTTGGAAAGAGATTTTAGTTTGATTTATCTTTACATTTCAGCAGGCCGTGTAAAGAACCCTTGGGTGGGGCCTTCTGTTGTGTGTACGTGGGTGTATATGAAAGAGATGATTTACAGTCTTCCTGGACAAGCAACCTCCCTAGGGGTTGGGAGACTATCTTACCTATGGCCCAAGGTGTATCTACCTTTTATCTTTGGTAAGGATGCTTCCGTAACTGAAGGAAAAAAAAATCACTCTCCTGGACCTTCATACTACCACTTGCCCTGTCTCCTAGCTGGAAAAGTTGCTTGGATAAACCCATTTAGCTCACAAAGAAAAGGATGGAAGGCATAGAGCCTTGAACTCTTGGACCTAGTATAGAGTCCAGTAAACAATAGGCACTTAATAGATGCTAAATTGCATGCAATGAGCCAATTTAAGTAGTATAAACCTCAGAAAGAGTGTAAGTAAGAGATTTGCAATTTTTAAATAGGGAGAAGATGCTACTTAAGAAAAAAGATTAAAATTCCTCCAGCTGTAGATAAAAAGATACTTGAAAACGATGCTCACCAGTAAGTAAGTGATACAAACAGAACTATCAAAAGAGCACTCTGTTCAGAGTCTTCCCCAGTGCAAGTTTAACATCCTTATTCCTCAAACTGTAGATCAAAGGGTTAAGCATGGGAACCACGTTGGTATAGAAGACTGAGGCAAATTTACCCTGGTCCTTAGCTCCAGGAAAAGAGGTTGTTAGATAGGTGAATGCCCCTGACCCAAAAAACAAAGCCACAGCAACTATGTGGGAGCCACACGTGCTGAAGGCTTTGGACCTGCCATGAGCAGAAGGAATGTGGAGGATATTGGAGAGAATTAAAGCGTAAGAGATTAAGATGCCAATACTAGATATTGTGATGACCGCTCCAACAACAGCAGAAAACACCAGCTTATTGACATGGGTGCTTGTGCAGGAGAGCTGCAGGAGGGGGAGGACTTCACACAGATAGTGGTCGATGATGTTGGAATCACAGAAGGTCAGTCTCAGCATGCTTCCAGCATGGGCCATGGCCCCAGCAAACCCCACCACATACGAACCAAACGTCAGCAGAGAGCACACCCGAGGGGACATGGTGACGGTGTAGAGCAGCGGGTTGCAGATGGCCACATAGCGATCATAGGCCATCGACACCAACACGTAGCACTCAGAATTCACAAAGAAACAGAAGAAAAATAATTGAGCCATGCATCCCACGTAAGAGATGATATTTTCTGACACAAAACCATTTAGCATTTTGGGGGTAAACACGCAGGAATAACAGAGATCTATGAAAGACAAGTTGAAGAGGAAAAAGTACATTGGAGTATGAAGGCTGGAATTCAGCCTGATTAAGGTGATCAAGCCCAAGTTGCCCACCACAGTAAACACATAGATCCCTGAGAACAGGAGGAAGAGGGGGAGCCGGAGCTCTGACTGTTCTGATAATCCCACAAGGATAAACTCAGTCACTGAGGAGCTGTTTCTTAGAGGCATTCTCTTCTGGGGAGCTGCTGTGGGAACAAGGGATGAAATACATGAATTGGTTATAGGCACAAGCATAGCTGATGGAAAAAAGGTCTAGAAGATGAGCCAGTGCTTGGATGCCCTCCTTTTTGCCTTTTTCCTCTCATCTGCCTCCTCCCCCCAAGCTACTGACAATGTGTCTATGACTATCTCTTAGCTCCCCTGGGCTGATCGTGACTCCAAGCTAGAGTCTGTTAGTATGGGCAGCAAGAATTCTGTCCCCACTTGGGAGGTGAGGAGATGGAGCACCTGAATTGGCTGCCCAGCGACTTTCAGAAAGACATTCTAAGGGCCAGGAGTCCAACCCGAGACCGCTGACTCAGGCTCTGAGAGACAGGAGGTCTCCTGTCCACCACTGTCTCCATTCATTCTGCCTCTCTGTCCCAACCAGATACAGGGCTCCTGCCCTGGAGAGAAAGCCATGAGTGTCCCTTCTGTCTGCACGTCCTACCTTCCTCCTCTGAGTCCATTCACTACATTTCACACCGGTGTCTGTGTTAAGAGTAGGGCAGGGATCAATATGTACGAGACCCCTTGGTTGTGAATTAAAAATAAAACTATGAGGGAAGATGACAGTCAGACATTCACCTTCCTCTTCCCTGGCCCCCCACAGTCTTAGGTCTTATGCAATCTCTTTTTCCATTAGCCCAAAGGAGAAAGTGGCATAAGGCAGGCAGTCTTAAGTTTTAACTCTTCCGATTCCCTTGCTGCTGAGAATTAGAGCTTTTACAGACCTCAGTCTCCAAGGTGCTCTAGGAATAGACCGAGATTTCTGTTTGTAGATTTTCCCAGATGGCATACATCAACTTCAGGAGAAAAAAAATAGCAACCCTCATTTTCATCAGAACCCCAGCTGGCATGTCGTGAAGAACTTTATGCTACTTGATGAACTCAGGGATCTGATTAGATACAGTTTTAATCCTCTGGGAATTTCTCAGAGATTTGTCCCTATAGGGAAGAAATTGCACTGTCTTTGTTTACAGCCTGAATGATGATGTTTACCTGGCATCTTGGGACTCGGGTGTTGTACTCAAACTTCTCCTCAACTCGAAGGATTTCATGCTATTTAGTGCTGAATTGGGGAGGGGGAGAGGCTCATTTTTCCTCTCTTTCATTAACTTTTGGCACTTACACGTGACTTTAAGGGAGGATGGTCCCAAACTTATTTTAGCCCCTATTTCCAAATTGTCAAAGGGAGTTTTGAGACTGGGACAAAAAAAAAAAAAAGGTCAGACTTGTAGGTGATATGGAAAGCACCTCAGACAAAATGTTTCTAGCACCATAAACTGCTCAGAACAGTGGAGATGCCACACCACCACCACCACAAGCACCACCCACCCTCAGCTCTGCTGAGGGCTATAGACAGGCTCTTACTATATATGAGGAGATTAAAATATCACATCACACATGCAAAGAAGCACACACACACACACACACACACCCCTGCACAAAGTTATTCCACGGATGTGTGCCGGCTAAGGTATTAACAGGAGCTGTACCTACAGGTTTTAATCCCATCATCGTTCAGATAACAAAATTTTTCACCATGTGATCTGCAACATGAATATTCTAAGAAACATTCAAAGGTATGTGAGCAACTACATTTGTAAATTTCCACTGAAGCTGCCTAAAATAACCCCAGATTGCCTGAAATAGACTTGATTTACATCCATTATCCCTGTATAATTATTAATACTAAACCCTCTCACTCTCAAAAGTGTCTGGATTTGGATAACAAATTATATGGTCACCCTACTAAAAAGAGCATAAGGAGCTGTTTAGGTCCTCTGGCCCCTGCTGTCTGCTAAACCCACTGACTTCTGTCCACTTTCTGACTACAGGAGCCTCTCTCTGTCTTTCACCTCGTTGCCCTAAGAGTTCTCCTTCACTGAACCTACTCCTCCTGGCCAACCAGTACTATTTCTTCAGTAGATTTTGGCTTCAAAAATAGAAGGGGTATTAACTGCAAGGTGCTTCTGATTTATACCTAGCCAAAACACCTAAAGCAAATAAATACAAGCCAAAGCTACCTGTCTGAAGTGAAAGGAGAATGAAGGGAGAGGAATTACGTAGGAACAAGGAATAAACACCAGTATAATTATACATTGTAACCATTGATACAATGGTATAACATTGTTATATGTTGCTGTATATGGTACAATAAAGTCTTGGGGCTTTTTTTGCTCCCACTCCATGCCTAGTTCTTCCTTTCATGTGGTTTCGCTGGTCGCTGATGGGAGGGAACCCGGGGAAACTGTTGTGTGAACAGGTATAAGGTGGTGAGAAGGAGACCAGAGGCAACACTTAAGAGTCATCGGCGTTGGGACACAAAACACTGGCCCATTCACAGAAAGCATGTCTCGCTTGAACACAGACAGGTATACAAAGAGCAAACATATAAACGAGTACGTTACAGACATGGATATTCTCCCATTAAATACCTGTTTGCAGCATTACATTAAATACAGCTCATTTCATCTAGCATTTATATCTTCGTTTCAAAGACCGTTTGTCTCTACGTAGAACTGGTTCTGGGGCAGGGAAGGTACGGAGTGAGCCTGATTGTTTTGGCAGAAAGTAATAAAGTGCTCCAAATCTAAGGGAGATAGACTAAAAGGACATAAGAACTAGTGTGAAGAGGGTCACACTAGACAAATCAGGGACAAATTGAGGATCAAAGTAAATAATGACAATAATGAATCATAGCTCAGATAAAATTGGAATGCATGAGTCCACAATGATACACATGCATGAATGAATGAATAAATAAATACAGGAGGAAAAAGAGGCTCTTCCTGACAGAATGAAAACTAAATAACAAGGGTTAATGGAGTTAGAAAATCTCCATTTTACATCCATCAGAGTAATAATTGATTCAGGCAAGAATCATCAATGGATGCGAAAACTAAGATTGAAAAGGAATGTGACATTTCATAGTCTCATGTCTCCCCACATGTAATTACTTTTAATTACAAAGCAAAAAAGTAGTAATCTTCTCCAATAAATTACTAAGGAACTTGCAAAGTTCCAAAAACTCTGCATTATCAAATGTCCCAGAAACAACTGTGAGAGGATGTAGAATGAATACCATTTGTGAGAGTAAAGAAAAAGGAAGCTTTCCTTCGAGGAAGCAGTTTTGTGCCCTGCAAAGTCAGCAAAGAAGAATCAGGCTGTGGTCTTGGTGACTTTTTCCTAAGTATATTTCTCTTTTGAACTCAATCATTCGACCTTATGTTTCCATTACTCTGGGGAAAATGGGAGCTTCATACATGAATGATTCATTTTTCATCGTACAAATTTTTCTTCAGTGTTGCCTCTGGGATGTTGGTTACAATGGGGAGTATGAAATGAATGCCCAGTTGTTGGTATTTTATAAAGTTTCCCTCAAAACCTTATGTTCAATTGGATAGTGATTTAGAGTTTGCTGAAGTTAACCATTTTATGTAACACTATGCATTTTACCGTCAAAAGGAATGGAAGGTGGGAGGTTACAAATCTTAGACAGGGTCCGGTTTCTGCTGCAGACACCTGGCAGCGTGTGCTTAAAACTGAGAATCAGGAATGAACATCGGAAAAATATCATCAAGGCATCAGCAATGGGGTATTAGAAATGAACACGTGTTTATCTGTAATGTGTTGCCGGAAGAGCGAGAACAGGGGAGCCCCTTTAGCTAGTTAGCTGCTAAAACTGCTGGATGCATCCAAGACACATTTGTTAAACCCCAACTCTGCGTGTGCTCGGTGTGGGGGACATATCAGAACGGACCTCAGGGACTCTGCTCACATAAAACTTACAATCTAATTTGTGCTGGGGGCGGATACAGAAGAGTAGGTGGGCAAGGACCCTAACATGGTGACTAGCACTTGACAGGTGAAGTGCAACGTGCCATGAGAACACGGAGCAGGGGTCCTGTAACTCACAGAGGGGTCGGAGGAAGATATTCCAGAAGGGCACCTCGCAGCAGATTATCACAGGAGTAAAGGCTCCAAAGACCTTCCCTTCCTAGGATGAAAAAGCTTACCAGCAGTATGATTAAGCCAAGAAAGCTGTTTAAAAAAAAGAAAAGAAGTATATAAGGAAGGAAAAGAAGGAGGGAGAAGACATTTTCAATTTTCTTCCCTCTTTACTTTTCTTTACCCATCCAGATACCACAAGTAGTTTATGAAATGAAGAAAAACAAAGATAAAAGAGGAGGAGACAGTAATACAAACACCACTACCACCAAAATTAAAGGTAATAAGTTTTCATGAGTGCCACCCTTACCAGTGCAGAATCTGGCCAAAATAGACAGTTCAGATATGTTTATGCTGGTGGTGAGAGCGCAAGTTGGGATAAACTTTCAGGAAGGGATTTTGCAATACAATTCGAGGATTTTGTATAATTCAGTAATTCCCCATCTAGGAATATAATTGGGGGTGGGGTGGGGGCACTCAAAGATTTATTGAATGTGTGTTAATGAAGCACTATTTATAATTTGGAAAAATTAAACTAATTACAGTAGTAGAAAACTGCTCATTAGATATAATACAGCCATATGGTAGAATTTTACAAAATCATGAAAATCAAGTTGAAAATAAAATCTAACTTGTGGAGTAAGTTACAAAGGGCAGAAAGGTGATCTGGAGAAGCAGAGAACACCCCACATGGCCTCTGTCTGGGTACTGTAACAGTCTGTGGCCATTTCCTCTGTGACTGGCCGCCCTGTTGTGCTAACCTGATTACTGGCTTATAACACAAGGTTTTCTATGGTTCTGAAACAGTCTCCAGACCCTTAACTGACTACCCTGAGCTACAGACTTCTCACTCTCGCTTTAAAAGCACGATTAGAAAACAAAGAAATGATTATGTGTGAAGTAATTCCCCAATCCTGTCCTTTGTAGCCTAGACATGTTCTATGAGGTCTTCCAGCCAGCATCACCAAATCCCATAAAGGCCAAGTCCCCAAATCCCCACGCCACTGTCTCAGGAGGGACCATGCTTGCTGCTCTCTGGGTCCTAGCACACTTCCTCCACACTCTGCAAAATTCTTCAAGAATTTATCTGGTCATTTAGCCAAGACCATCTCAACAAAATGTTATACCTCCTACCTTCATGCAAAAATGCGATATTTAAAATTAGCCCTTGAAAAGTTGCCTGAGATTTCTGTAGACAGAACCAGATTTTGATGTCCTAGACCAGCTCACATTTGAAATGAAATCTTCCAGGGCTGAGGGAGGAAGAAAGTGAGCCATAATGGAAAGAAATCAGTGTTAGAGATGAAGAGCTTGGGTTCTAGTCACGGTTTTGCTGCTGAGTACCTGCGTGACCTGGGGGAAGGCATGTAAGCCTGGATCTAGTCTCAGAAACAGGAGAGAACTTAACTAGCTCATCCTTAAGGCCCACTAAATGTGAGTATCCTGTCGTTTTAAGAATCTTCTTAAATCAAAGGACTTTTAAGATGGGAAAGACAAACTTGTTTGAGAAAGAGTTCAGATTTCTTCTGTGTGACCAATGGAAGCTGAATCATCTATGGAAGGAAAAAAGTCCCTTTCCGAAGTATTGCTCGTTTCTCAGGAGAGTGATTTTCTGCTTAAAGTTTTCTTCAGGGCAGCTTTGACATCCTTATTCCTCAGGCTGTAGATTAACGGGTTGAGCATGGGCACCACGATGGTATAGAACAAGGAGGACACTTTCCCCTGGTTCATGGGTAAAAGAGAAGGTGGTTTGAGGTACATGAACGCCCCCGACCCAAAGAAAAGAGAAACTGCGATTACGTGGGAACTGCAGGTGCTAAAGGCTTTGGACCTGCCTTCAGTGGAGCGAATACGGAGGATGCTGGAGAGGATGAGGGCGTAGGAAATGAAGATGGTAACTGTGGGCACGCCAATATCGATGCCCACAATGACAAAAACCACCAGCTCATTTACATACGTGCTGGTGCATGAGCGCTCAAGAAGGGGAAGGATGTCACACATGTAATGGTCAACCAGCCTGTTGGCACAGAAGGTCAGTCTCACCATGCATGCTGTGTGGGCCATGGCCCCAGCAAACCCCATCACGTACACACCCAACAAGAGAAGTAAGCAGGCCTGGGGAGAAATGGTGGCCGTGTACACCAGTGGGTTACAGATGGCGACATAGCGGTCATATGCCATCGCGGACAGGACAAAGGACTCAGAGATGACAAAGAAAAGAAAAAAGAAGAGCTGAGTCATACACCCTGCATAGGAGATGATATTCTTCTTTGAGACAAAACTCATCAGCATTTTGGGAGTGATGACAGTAGAATAGCAGAAATCTATGAAGGACAAGTTATAGAGGAAAAAGTACATGGGGGTGTGCAGATTACAGTTGAGTCCAATCAGCGTTATCAAGCCCAGGTTCCCTGCCACGGTGACCACGTAGAAACCTAGAAACAGGAAGAAGAGGGGCATCTGGAGTTGCGGCTGGTTGGTTAAGCCTGCGAGGATGAACTCTGTCACGGAAGAATTCTCAGGCATCATTGTCACTTAAGGAATTCTGTGGAAACAAGGGGAAACAGTCACTTAGAAGGAGAGAGAGAGAGAGAGACCATGCTGCCCTCCCTGTCACCTCCTTGTTCTTTAGAACTAGATCCACACAGAGATATTTTTGACTTCAGCAGAAAGGCCTTTCTGGAAGCCTGTGGGTCTATTCCCATGACCCCCTAGTCACTCTGCCTCTGGACCTCCATCAGGAGGACCCATCTGCCTCCGAGATGAGGGCAGGTTCTGCTGGGAAGAAGAGACCCAAGGATGAGCTGACGAATCTGGATCTTTATTTTGGTCCATTTATTGTGCCCTTCTACCTCCAGTGTCTGCTCAGGTTTACAATAACTGCAGTCAGTCTCTGGGGAGAGTCCTCTGAGTGGATGGAGCCAGCCCAGCTGTGCCAGACTGGTGGACTCAGACAGACCAGAAAAGTGAGGTGGCCCTTCCCAGAGCCTCTGTGACCTGAGGTTGGGGGGTTAGGCAAAAAGTTCAGCCCAGATACAGTCACTCACCTCCTTCAGCCTGAAGCTTCAGCCGTGTCCCTTTTGGTTCAACTCTTAGCAGACAGACAGACAGATGGCTGCGGTGCTAACACAGATGAAGGAACTAAGAGGACACCCCTTCCCTTAGTCCGTGTTCTGGTTGGGGGATCAGAGCTTGGACAGCCTTAGAATTCTTTCTGAACTAAAAGACGAGACGTCTGATTGAGGCTTCGCCCCAAGGCTTTTTCCCAGCTTGCAGAAGGAAGACGGCATCTTTGTCTGTAATCAGTGCCAGGCAGTGACAAGAGACTGAGCAGTTTTATTCTGGGTTTAGAGATCTGGGGACCTGATTAGAGGTAGAAAAAGCCAGAGGTTCCCCTGGGACCGCAGCCCTAAAAATTAACTTAAAAAAACGGAACTTTTGCTTATACCCTTGGTAATATTTGAGTACAATTTTAGAAACATTTGTTCAGTTAATGTCTCCTCAGTAAAATGCAAAAATAATCATTTACCACTTACTGAACACTCATCATATATGTACACCCCATGCTCTTTCTGTCCCAGCACTAGTATGTGGACCCCAGCATGCCAGCATCCAAAGCATTTTACATATAATACTTTGTTTTAATTCTCCCCCAAATCCTATGAACTAGGTTTTATCACTTCCATGTTAGAGATGAAGTATTTTACGAGATTACGAAGGTAATTTGTAACAAAGGTTAAATCACAAAGGTCATATAAAATCTAGGTCTAACTCCAAATCTGGTTTTCTTAACAATTGAATTTACTATCTCCCTGTGGGAGATAATGCGGTATACAAACTCTCACCCTCGAGGCTCTGACATTCTACTGGAAAAGAGAAGATAGAACGTATCTAACTAAATATGCAAAAAATGTGATAAGATCCAGAAAAAAATGATTTATTAAAAATAAAACACCATGCAAGTTTAGAGGAGGGCATTCCACACACCACTTACATTTCAGTTTATCACAGAAATTGCACAATATCTGGTCCAGGAAAAACAAACCTTCCATCTTGGAATTTGAGCTTGACAGTAAAGAACAATCCCCATCAGTTAAGAAGTTCCCCCCTCCCAAATTGCTAAATTGTTGGAATTCGCCTTAATGTCCCCTGTCTCCATCCTCTCAGCTCTCTTTTGGGGTCCTGGTACCCTCAGACTGACCCTGATGGCTGATCCCTCTTCACTCCACTGAACCCAGTATTTGTTTCCCTATTTTGCTTGCTTTGCTCTTTTCCCAACTTCCCCTCTGTCAAGACAAAAGTTATCCCTTTGTGTCCCAGTTTCTTAGAGCCTTCTTGAGCTTAGTGACAGCTTATTCACGCATTGGGGGCCTCACAGGTTTGAAGCAATACTAAAAATCATCTAATCCTATGGTTCACAAAACTAGATTTACAATTGAATTAGGTATGTATATGCTAATTTAAAAAGTACATACCCTGCTGGTCCAACCTACACATACAAATCAGAATCTCCAGGAGTGGGGCTTTACAATCTGTTTTTCTCTTCTAACTCTCCCCTGGTGATCTGGATATTTATCCAGGTTTGGGAATACACTAACATAATCCTCCTACCCTGTATCTTCCAGACAAAACTAATCACAGAGCTGGTTGCTGGTAGATTATGGAATAAAACATGGGCCTCTAATCTCTGCCGTTGAAGTTTTCCACCTTATCCAGAGGAAGCCCACCTGGTCTTTAGTTTAGCTGAAATGCAGAGTACAAGTAAAGGATGTAATTGGACACCAGATCTGGAACAGCACCCCAGGGTCATACTGGAGAGAGGCTTGACTGTCAGGACAGGAAATGTCTATGCGACGTGAGTCCGCGGAACATTCTGAACAGGAGAATGAATGACATGATCAGATGTGCTGAGAGAGGCCAATTAGTGTAATGAGCTGTTGGGTGTCAGTGACTTGGTGCCACAGACCCTCCAGGCACTGTTTCATCTTGTAATCCAGACAAAATGCCTTAACTCAAAACACAGCAATAAGATAAGGAACAAGGGAGGGACTCTCAGAATAAATCACAAGTAAATGGAGCAAGAGGCCTTTCTAAGTTTTTAGCTCATTGCAAACCAGATAATGTGGGCTTTGCCTTACAGTTGGGCTGTCCTCTACCCTCCACTCTCAACATTTTTACAGGACCCTGAGTTCAGGTGCCATCAGCAAGCTCTCTGTGTTAGACACATTGTATGCCGCATGTCACATTACTCAGGCTATGTTTTCAGCTGGCTGCGTGCAATTGTAGCCAAACAGCAGCTTCTCAGCTGCACCACTTACACACGCCCTGCTTTCTGCTGTAGGATGTCTCTGCCACCACATGTGGAATGTGTGTGGGAATCCGCTCAGCCGTACTATTACATGTGCAAACCTGGAAGTGTAAAAGAGTCAACACACCCTGGGAGCCGGTGGATAAGTGCTCCCCTCTTCTGGGTCTCTAGTGATGCATTCTTCATAGCATCTCAAAAGGCCTGAGATTATTGATCCTAAATTTCCCATTAAAATTAACAGCCCAGTAACCCACCCTTGGGTTGGCTTTCTGTCTTTTCTTGTTTCACTCTTCCTTTTCCCTGAGATCATTTCCAAAAATAAGCTACCTGCACACAGATCCTTGTCTCCAGCATGGCTTTTTGTGGAAACCCCAGATAAAGTACTCCTAAAGCAGAATTTGGAGCAGGTCTGACCAAAATGTTTGTTATTCCACCTGGGAGGAAGCAGCCTTCCCCAAAGCTGTTTGATCCCAGGTCAGGAAACCAAAAATGAATTGTGAAATTCATCAAGTACCTGAAATTCCATGTTGCAGAGAATTTTGAGTAAGTTCTATCAAAATGCCAAGAGGCCAGAAAAAGTAGGACCTCAAATCTCAGATCTGATGGGGATTAGCAAAAAAATCCTATCCTACCTTGTCCTAAGATCTACCGCAGCTCTCCTCACAACATGTCACTGTCTTTGTGAACATCCACATCCTTCCAGTGATTTGGAGGATGGGAACTAGGTCTATTCACTTTTATATCTTTAAACCAACTGTAGAACCTGGCTTGCAGACACTCACAAAATGTTTATTAATATCAAATTCTTAATCTCTTTGTCTATAAAATGGGGATAATGATAATAATTCACAGGGTTGTTGTGAGAGTTAAATTAAATCGTATAAGGGAAAAGCCTGGCAAAGAGGTGGACACATGGAAGAGCCTTGATAAATGTTACAGGAAATATACATAAGACGAATATAAAATGTGTATAATTTAGGGAGGGAATGAGGAAGAGAACAAGCTTGCTAAGAGGTGAGTGACCCTTTCAAGAGGCAAGAGAGAGGCTAATACAGGATGGAAGGAGATGGGAGCTGGTAGGAGCGAGAGGAGCTCTGAAATAATATTTTTTTCTTCAAAACTTGATGTCAGGCCCATCTCTCTGATTCAACTTAATCCGCAGACAGGCTCAAGGCCGTTGAATATTTCACCTTGTCCCTACTTCCTGTCCAAAACCAATGCTCTATTTTTTCAGATAACCCAGACTCTACCACATGACGAAGGCCAAATTACGAAGTCGGGTGAGCTTTCCTTTACAGTCTCCAATCTCTCTGTACCCACTTCTGGTCTTGGTAAAAATCCCTCTTCCCCGAACCCTCATAGTCCTAAAGAGAAAGTCCTTTTCTTTACCTTCAATTTTGTGTCAAAACCAACTCTCAGAAAAGATTTCACAAATTCATCATCAGTCTTTCAAAGCTTGTTGGGGATCATAAACGTTTCACACCCTCTTCCAGGCCTTTTTTTTTTTTTTTTTTTTTTAAATGAAGACAAAATCTTTAACCAGAAAACACAAATCTCTAATGATGAACTTTCAGATGGTATTCAGTGGATGAGAGGGTACATTTTGGTTAGAATGGGGCAGTTGGAGTCATCATGGACTGGGTTTATAATGAGAACCTCACTGGCAGCTGCCTGTTCTCCACTTGGCAAGCTGATTATAACCCCTATAAAGTCCTGGGTGTGTGTGTGGGGGGTGTGTGGGGGGTGTGTGTGGGGTGTGTGTGTGTGTGTGTGTGTGTGTGTGTGTGTGTGTGTGTTGGGTGACATTTGCACATACTCAGTGCTTGCTAATGCTCCATTCCAGGGGGTATATTTTGATCACAGCTCAATAACAAGAGGCCTCAAGCATGAATCTTGCACTTAGAAATTTGCCACTGCCTTGGTGATTACAATAAATCCCCATCTTGGTCTCACCTCCACTATAGTCAACTCACAATTAAAGAAAATAAATCATTATTACAAACCGGAAATGAGCCCCACAGGAAAGGGGCTCCTTGGGGGCACAGAAAGCAAAGACCTAAGCTTCATTAAAAGTTGACTTTTCTCTAGGAGCCTTAGAGGATTCGTGTTTGGATGATAGAACAACCAAGAAAAGTTTCTCTGGATTTATGTCACTTCAGAGCCCGTTGCCATGGGAACTACGTTTCAAAAATCTTCTCAGCTGGGGCTTCACTAAAGTCATGTTCCCTGAAGAGCAGATGCAGCCCAAGCAGGAAGCAGTGTAGGAAGGACTATTCTTAACCGTATTCCTTTTGTTGCAGAACTGCCCTCTTTCCAAAACTTGAAGCTCTATATAGTGCTTCTTTATTTTATTTGTTTCTATTTTTTCTGTCTTTTTTTAAATTACGATCTATTTGTGTCATTCCATGTGTGACACATGAAAATGCAAATACAATATCTCTCATGCACATGCATTAACCCTCAGATTTCTGGTGGCACGAGGTTGGCCCCAAGTGCGGTGACCATCACTGCCCACCTCTGGAGGCCAAGCACAAGGCACAGTTTCATAAGAACAGGTAGGGAACCTGACCGTGGAGAAAGATGACAGCTGACAGATCTTCATTTGAAGTGGCCTCAGTCAGCTCCTAAGAGAACAAATGTCAGGAGTTACGTACTTCTGCATGACGTTGGATCTCAATATACTTTTATTAAACATTTTCAACTCCTTAACATACAAATCTCTACATAAATGATATATGTATTTAACATAGAATCCTAGAATTAGAAGGGAACTTGGAGGTCTGTATTGGGGGTAATGAACATGTATCAGACACTTGTGTACCAAGCACTCTGCTAGTAGTTTTACATACATTATGTCATTTATAGAAAATGAATAATCTACCAGATGCACAGATTTGGCACGCTTAAAAATATCATCCAGTGGATTCAAGAATGCTAATAGTCGTCCTAATATTTCATATTTTTAAATGCTTACGGTGTGCCAACAACTATGCTAAGTGCTTCACACATATTAGAGTGGTTAATTTTTTAAAAAATCCTTTTAAGTAGGTACTATTTTTATCCTATTCAACACAAGAACACTTCCTTGACTCAAAAGGATCAAACTTGGTTATCTCTTAGTTAGGACAGCCTGGTCTCTTTAAGCCTCCAGGTGTTTGTAGTGATGGAAGAATTAACACGTTTGCGAGATTAATGATCGTGGGGGAAAGAATGGAGAGGAAAGATCCAGGATCAAAGATGACTAAGATTTCAATCCCAGGACGATGAAGAAGGAAGTAAAGGTGGCAAATGAAAAGCTAGAATTTAGACCTGACTGTCAAGTGCTGAAAGTACCTCTAAGAGGAATGGTCAGGAAAAGCTGTATGAGATGTGAGCCTGGAGGAGGTCATGGAGACATGCACTGGGAAATCACATAAACAGAGGTGACCACAGGAACCATGAGTCAGGGTTAAGAATAGAACTTTTCATTACAAAAGGAGGAGGAAGTCATTAGTAAATGTGACAGAGAAGGTCACTGTGTTGGCTCTGAGCAGGCTTTGCAGTCAGATGACCTAGGTTCTGATCACATCCCTCACTGGCTGAGTAAGATCATAGTGTTTGCCCCTCAGGGACCCCATCTGTCAGCAGAGAGATTAAAACCTAATGTAAAATTGTTGTGAGGAGCAATTACCGTAATCGTTAATAAGTAATTTTGAATTAATGGAGTATCACAGGGTCCTTATTCTTCCATATCTCTTTTTATCCACTCAGTACAATTCTGCCCTTTACTTTTTTTTTTTCTATTGAAGAATAGTCAGTTTACAGTGTTGTATCAATTTCTGGTGGACAGCATAGTGTTTCAGTCATACATATACATATAAATATTCCTTTTCATATTCTTTTTCATTATAGGTTACTACAAGATATTGAATATAGTTCCCTGTGCTATACAGTATAAACTTGTCATTTATCTATTTTATGTATAGTAGTTAGTATCTGCAAATCTCAAAATCCCAATTTATCCCTTCTTATTCCCTTCCCCTGGCAATCATAAGTTTGTTTTCTAGGTCTGTGAGTCTGTTTCAGCTTTGTAAATAAGTTCATTTGTGTCTTTTGTTTAAGATTCCACATATGAGATACCACAATATCATATGGTATTTTTCTTTCTCCTTCTGGCTTACTTCACTTAGAACGACGATCTCCAGGTCCATCCATGTTGCTGCAAATGGCATTTTATTCTTTTTTATGGCTGAGTAGTATTCCATTGTATAAATGTACCACAATTTCTTCATCTAGTCATCTGTCAGTGATGGACATTTAGGTTGTTTCCATGTCTTTCTGCCTTTTGCTTCTCATCCACTGTTTCAGGATTGAATTTCCCCAATCCCAACTATATCGTAAGTGACTGTAAGGCAAGATCATATGTTGAAGTACTGTTTCACTTACACAGCCAATATTGAACACAATGACAGATTCACCTATTGTTCATGAATACTTACTAAGTTCAGCAGAAAAGAGTGTAAATTTGGTTTAGTAAAAGTCCAGATTTAAAAATTGATAAGTTCAGGGATACATTAATTTTTTTCAAATACTAAAGGAATTTGTTAGACGTTTCCTATAAATAGCTACATGGTAAACCCATTTACAAAAGATAAATAATATAGATTTCACATAACTGGTTTTACTATATTTTGACTTTTTAAATATGCTAATGTTGACACTGAACAGACAGTTACATTACATGCTATGTACCTACTGGGTGTGAGCTCCAGGGTCAAGATATTTACAGAAAAGAAGGAACCTCCCAATATTTTGAGGAATGGCAAAGGAAAGTTACTCAGTGACAGAAAGAGCTGCAAAGTCTTCCCAAGTCAGGAGCTGCCCAGAGCTCAGTTTCATCATAGCCCACAGTTTGGGGCTCTTAAAATAGGAATCCATTTTTAAGTGACATTTATCTCAGGAATATGTTTGCTATAAAAAGCAAGTCACACTAACACTAGCAATGTAAAATATATGATTTAAGGTGTGTTACGGGCACACCATGTTCCAAGATTGTGGCAGAGAGAGAAAATACAAGGACATAGCAAGGCCTTGTATTTAAAGGCAATGTGATGGAAGGGAGGTTATGCTAGGCATTAGTGGGGATGTCTCAATTGAGTTTTTAAAAAATCCTAAAAATGAAGATTCACTAAATTTTGTAGAAAGCAACAGACTTCTCTTGTTGGGCAGAGATGTCTCAGGAATCCTAATTGCAGGATGGTGAAGACGATGCTATTTTTTAACATCTCTACTGGTCAAGGGAAGCCGCAAACCTCTGTAAAACGTTCTTGTACTTTTCAAAGCTTTCTCTAGGGAGCTTTCCTAAAGACTAGTTTTAATCAAGATGCAGCGTGATGTAGTTGAAGGAACCAAGTTTAGGAGTCTAAAGATCTAGCTGTGTGGCCTTGGGAAAGTAAAAATGTTTTCCACTCTGTGATTTCCTCTTCTGCTTCGTCTGCTTCCTGGGATTATCCACAGTACACCAGGTGTTTTGTTCCCTGCTCATCGTGAAGTGAAGGTTCTCAAATTTCCAGCCTCACCTCTCTTATCCCCTCATCCCAAACAATTTCCCAGAATAATTCCATCCACTCCTGTGGTTTAAATATCACCAAACGATGTGTTAACTATGCATTAATTGCTTTGAGTATTCAATTGCTGAAAAGTCTCTCAAGACTCAAACCTTTTATACTCAACAGAACAGCTTCATCACAGGTAAAGGATGCAGCAACAGCAGGAGAAGGGTATGCAATGAAAAGGAGTCCGGGTATGTCTGGCACCGGCTTCCTTGTCCTCCCAAAGTACACAGGTGCACTTTGTCCACCTGCGTACATGGGAAGCTTCTTGGTACCAAGAAGTCCCAAGTCTGCTTCTCTTTTAATGAACTGGTCTTGTAGGCATAGTCTACCTATGTTACCAGCCTGCAGTGTTGAAACCGCCCCTGGCTCTGCCAAACCAGATGCTATTATTATTATTATCATTATTGTTGAATTATTATAATCCAATTAGTATTACCAAACAATGTTGGCAGGCTGGTACATCCTGCCCTAAGACAGTTCAGGGACCCATGGTTACATAGCACTGTTTATCTTTAGTAAACATATTCCATAGCCTTGGCCAATGGTCAGTACCAGTATTTTTTTTTAAGCTCTGAAGATAAACATCCAGTCAGTCCATACTGGCTAAGATGAACCCAGGCTTTCTAGTATCAAGAGGATGAGATGCCCCCTGGTTCCCATAGGAGAAGGTAATTGGCTTATTTGAATACATTCTCAGGCTAACAGGGCACGGAAACTCTTGGATACTCAGGAGTAAGCAGGGGCTGTGCCTGGACCCCATGATAAGGAGGGGTTTGCCTGGGAGATCTCACCAGTGGGACTGGAGTGGGGAGGAGAACTCACGGTCAGACCATTCGAGGCCCTTCTGGTTCCCCTCAGATGTTGAGGCAGCACATAATGCTCGGCCTTATTTTGAGCCTTATACCACATGCACACATTCACAAAAAATCACGTGTTTGCCTTTATGTATTAATGCAAAGTTATGCATGTATGTGTGGGTATATACAGTCGTCCCTCCGTATCTGCTGAGGACTGGTTCCAGGACTCCCCCTACCCCGTGGTTGCCAAAACTCATGGAGCTCAAGTCCCGTATGTAAAATGGAGTATCATTTGCATAAAACCTACACACATCCTCCCGTATACTTTAAATCATCTCTAGATTACTTATGATACCTAATACAATGTAAATACTATGTAAATAGTTGTAAATACAATGTAAATGTTATGTAAATAGTTGCTGGCATGAGGCAAATTCAAGTGTCACTTTTTGGAACTTTCTAGAATTTTTTTCTTTTTGAATATTTTTTGATCGGTGGTTGGTTGAATCCACAGACGCAGAACTGGGGACTTCCCAGATGAAAAGAGAGAGTTGATTTCTGAAGTAAAGTAAATCAGCAAGCTCAACTAATGAAACAGGCTGGTTTTCACCTCTTAAGAGTGCTCATGAGAGTTGCAGCCCCAAACTCCTTAACTCTGGCTGCACAATGGAATCACCTTAAGCTCCTTATAAATTCTGATTCCCAAGCCACACTACCGACCAATTAGATGGGAAGTTTTGAGACGGGCATTGGCAGCAGTATTTTTTTTAAAAGCTCCTCGGGTGATTCCAAAGGCCAGCCAAGGTTGAGGATCACTGCTGCAGGCAGTAAAAGCTCCAAGTCTTGGGCCCCATTTCTTCTCAATGTCCTGATCTCAGAATCAAGAAGATCCTAGTTGGTTTGATCGAGGGAAGTTCCTATAATCAGTTGTCTCATTTCTGCTCAGTATCTTCTGGGTTATCCCTTCCAAAAATGCCTTTAATAATGGTAAAGAAAAATGTATCTCAAACCTGGAAAAATGCAGATAGATGATTGATTAATCATTTGATATCAGGCTAGAGCATTTTCCAAAATACTTATTTGACCATAATCTGATACTCTTGGAGAATATCACAGTGTGTTTAACTAACAAGTCACAACTGATAAAGGGGCAGGCATTTTTATAACCTTGTAAGGTGAGAGTTTTACATGAATTGATGTCATCATAATTTGCATAGTTCAGTAAAGAAGTTAACCCTAAAGGGAATATGATTTTATTACCCTGTAGGACATTAATCAGTCATATATCTAACATGGCAATCTTTCAGTATTTTTTTTCTAACTATCTGCATGTATGTATTTGATTTTATACATCCCTATATAAAATCGTGTGTGTGTGTGTGTGTAAGCTGTTCTTAAAACCAGCTTCTTTGTCTTCTTGTTGGTTGTCTCATTAATAAATAAAATAAAATTTTGACATGTGCTTATTACAAATAAATATTTAAATATTTGAATCGACCTTTTTCAAATTAATAGCAATAATATAGTTGTTTTTTCTTTGATGCTTAATATAAGCCAGACATTGTACTGAGTGTTTATGTACTTTATCTCATTTAACTCTTAACAAAACAGACTATTATACTAATTTTACAAATGAAGAAGTTGAAATTTACAGAAGTTTGTAATTTTCTAGAATTCATAGAAGTGAGAGACCCAGGAAGCTAATTCAAGTTGTCTTACTCTAGTAATGAAATTCTTAGCCAAAGAGAATCCATTTTCTCTGAGCGTGTAATCTCTTTGTACATCAGCCTAATCCTTTTGCATAAACATAACACTTCAAATTTCAATACCTCCCCCAAAATAACTTCTTTAGATCCCCTCCTTCCACTGTCTGTCCTCAACTCCCTCTCTTTAGAGGGAACCTCTTTCATATGAGCAAGAAAGGGATACAATCCTGATCAAATCATCAGCATTTTCCTGCCTCGAAGGATGTATTTCTAATACTTCTGCCCCCACTGTCACCCTGCCTCTCTCTATAAGTTCAAAACCCACATTTAAAGCAGGAGCTGACACATGTACCCCGCTGTACGGTTTAAAACCTACTTCATATCATATTTTAATCAGTCTTTGCAACTCTGGGAGGATGTACGATTTTCCTGTTTTACGAAAAAAATAAAGAGAGCTGGGGCATATATAACTTCTACAACCCCAGTGGGAGTCTTTTGCCTCCAAATTTCAGGTATGATCTTTCTAATATTCTACTCTGTCATTCGTCCCCTAACTTTTCCAGAAGAACTTTGGGTCTAGAAGGAAATTCTAACAGTGAGATTGAAACATTTTAGAAGAAGATCAGGGCCAGGGAGATAACATGTGTACCAAATGCAGGCAGAGCTGGGGGATGAATCAGGACCCAGAGCCAGTGTCCCCGGGACAGAGTGTCCTGGGAGGGGAAGCAGTCTTAGATGAGTTTGAATCTCCAGTCCCATCCCAAACAACAAAATGACAGCCTTCAATGCATTAAAAAAAAAAAAAATCAAACCAAGTCCCACGGCAATTAAATGGACGGCCTGGCCCTACAACATTCCCTTTCCCCTACACACCTCATTAATGAAAGGGCAGCGTAAAACCACAGGGCTCCACCTACTGAGAGGGAGCAGCCTGGCACCAGTCCCAGCTGAAGTCCCAGTCTCTGCATCCTCCACCAGCAGGACCTAGCCCAGGTCAAGCCTCCCTGTAATTACCAGTGTCCTGGCCCACAGCCTGGCATGCTATTTAGGGAAGCGTCTCTTGCTCCTGGCAAAAATACTCCCAGTACTGGAACTGCAGACACTCTGTGCTCAGAGCCAGCTGCCTGAAACCCTCGTGTCCTCACTCTGCCCACTCAGGGACTCCATCCTGACAGCTCTGCAGACCCACACTCAGTAGCATCTCATTGCTCACACAACTGCAGAGCACATGCTTGCTCCCAGGTACCCCACTGCCTCTATAGGGGCCCCACCCTAAGGGATTGTGCCCCGTGCATCCCTTGGATCTGATGGTCACATTCATAGCTGCAGGCTTCCCATTGTTGCTAATATGGCATTTTCTCAAGAATTCTCCAACAGTGAGTTGCTGCTATGGTCCACTTTTGAATTGTAGCCCACAGCTTGAGAAAATTTATCTGAAGCATACATGTCTTTTGGAGACCAAAGAGAAAAGACCAAAGAAATGTAAGATAGTTACATTATCACCTCCATAACTATCATCTCTTAAATTATTATCATCTCCATAATTTCTCAATTAAGGACCTATAAACAAGCTATTTTTATCTTCAGGTTAGTTTTTATTACCTTGAGAAGTAAAATTTCTAATTATGTAGTTCTTACTATTTGGGGCACAATATTTTTCTTCAGGACTTAGAAGCCTCAGTTCTTCGGCAAGACAGTTACCATCTCTGAGCTGCCTTTTTGCTCCTCATCTCCAACACTGTTGGTTAGATTTTGTTAGTGCCTAACACTGCCTGGTGCGTAGTATGTGCTGGATAAATGCGGCTTCTTTTGCTCTCTGCATTTCCTCCCATCTCCTATAAACCCCATCTAAACCATTATTATTCGTACTGTTTGGGCTCTTGATTTATTCAGCCTCTCCACAATCCCTGTTAAAGGCAATGTGGAAGAGCTGGGAGCTGGGAGACCTGACCCCTCTTTTATCTTGTAATGCTGTTTGCTTCTAAATTACCCACAGAGGGGCATCGACCTCACATTGCCTGTTTCTTTACCATAAAGTAGGGGAAAACATCAGTGCCTCTAGTTTCTCTTTCTTGGGGAATAATGAGGGAAAACCAAAGCCAAGGGCTTTCCCACTGTATTCACTTCTTTCCTCCAAGACTGCTCCTAACCTACACCACATCTCTGCATCTAAGCTCGAAACTGAGACTATAAATCCTCTGAAAGATGTCACCCATCCCAGAAAGTAGACGCCAGCATCATGCTGCAGGAGCACCGGTGCCAAAATGCAGAGCAGCAGGCACAGCCAGCCGCTGGATGGAAAGAGAACTCCCAGACCAGAAGCCTGAGGCAGCGCATCCAGCTGGCCTGGGGCCAACACAAGAGTGAGTGCTGTCCCCTTTCCTACCGTGGCACAGCAAGGCCCAACCAGAAAGCTTGGGCACAGGAGATGGACAGTGCCTGCCAAGTGTGACGATCTGGAAGGAGCCTAAGAAGCAGGCCCCAGGGAATTCCCGGTGGGTTGTGTCCCAGCTCTCATCCTCCATCCAGCGGAGGGCAGCGACGAGCATTCCTGTCCCAGGGCTTCCCGTCAGGGCTTCTTTCCCAGTAACTTCAGTAACTGGCAGGGTGCCTTTGCGGTCAGCCCGTATCGGAACTGCCCAGCTTACCACAAATGTGGCAAGACTGGCCGAGACAAGATGACAGGTCCCGCTTTCCTGTGTTAGATTCACAGTCTGCCTCTAGATACCGTGTGTTGTGTGCGACAGCAGTGGCAGCGTCATCGAGTGTCCTCTGTTCACATTATAACCCCTCTTCAAGTGCTGCTTGATCCTCGGCTGTTCTCTTGAAACTAAGAATGTCCTAAGCGTCCTGAGGATGCTCAGTGGGTTGGGGCCACACTTGGAAACAGGAGGACTTCACCCTTCAATGGATCACATGGGCTACTTTCCTGGAGAAGCCCTGACTTCAATATCTACAGATCTTTCCTCATAGGCTGGTCGGTGTCACCAGCAAGGAGACCCCTATCTCCTCACTTAAGAGTGGAGGGAGAGTAGCCTTAATAATGATGCTGCCGGGACTCAGAGAGTTTGGTGATTAAGTCCAAGAATGTAACGTAGTCCCTGTCTTTTCAGTTCAGTCCCCTTCCCCGTACCTGTGCCTGGTGTCCAGAGTCCAAGATCCCTCTGGTTCAAACTCGCCAAAGAGTAAATCTTAAGATTTCTGCCAGCCCAGGGAAGGGCAGAAAAATTGCAAAACTGTACCTGTGAGAGAGGAGGGGAAATAAGAAAAAACATGTAATATTTCAAAATTATTCTGGCATATTAGCTACGAGTATCAAGTTACTTAAAGGCCCTAAACTTCAGTCACTTCATCTGTTAAATGGGGTAATAGGACCAACCTCTCACTGTTGTGCAACTCAGGAAGTGGATCCCGTTTTTGTCTTTATGCAGCGTATAGATTTTCAAGAACAAATTTCACTAAGTTGTATGTGGAATGTGAAACCTCACATTTCCTCTCGAAAGGAAGAAAATCAGAGGGAAAAGGGAAGTTTCTGGCACTATGCAAAATGCTTTCCACAAATTATGTACACTAATGTTAGTAGCAGCCTTATGACACTAGTATTATTTCTATTTTACAGGTAACTAAACTGGGTTTAACGAAGTGAAATAATTGGCTTAAATACACTTGGTTAGTAAAAGACAGAACAGAGCTGCAGACCCGTGCCTGCCGTATCTCTAATGAGTAAAAAAGAGCAAAGCCATATGGTTTACAAGGTTGTAGCTGGATGGAGGCAAACCACAGGGGTAATGCAGGGACTGGTACCACCCAGAGGCCTGGTATGAGGCAAGGAGAGCGGGTGTGAGGGGAGGGCTGCTCACCTGAGTGGGACTCCTGGTGGATGGTGCAGCCCATGGCACTCCCACAGGGAGGGGCAGGAGGAATGAATACCCTGTCCTCACTCTCCCTTTCCCACCTCGTTTGCTGAAGACTGAGGGCAAGAGTCTGCTGCTGCAGCCCGTCGCAGTTAGACTCCCAGAGGACAGAGCAGGATGCACAAGTGCGAAGACTGGATCTGGAAGGACAAAAGGGGGATAATCAGCAGAGGCATAAGCACAGCCCTGGATATGAGACTCAAACGGACAGAAAGAATAAACTGATAAAATGCAGGCTGCTCACATATCCTGGGCAAAGACAGAACGCTGGGAGCAGCAAGAACACATCCACGTTCGCCTGCAAGATTAAGTCTGTAGAATACTGCCAGTTTTTTGTTTTGTTTTTGTTTTTTTGTCAGAATTGGAATAAGGTCAGCATACGTGAAGGAATCAGTTGTTCCAGATCTAAATGCCTTGGGAAAAGCAAAGTTAGCAGAAACCAGGATACCTACCACTAATAGCAAAACAGGTCTGTTGCCTTTCATTATAAAAGGGAGCAACTGATTCCACAACCAAAACCTCACCCAACGTAAGAACCTTAGAACGTAGAGAAGTGCACCAGTAGGTGGAAAAGCTCAAGGGACAAATGGACAATTCAGCTGCAATGTGGTTTTTGTTATTGTTTTTTCACTAACATGACAGCAGAACATAAAAACATTTCTGTCTGCTGGGAAGTGTACTACATACTGTCAGTTCTTCATACTGTCCCTCAGATCCCTTTATCAAATTTTCATGTGTGCCAGCTTCAAGTAAACGTTCACAAAATTCCAGCCCCTATCCCTGCTTCTCTTTGCTGGAGATGCTCGGGATACTGGAGACTTGTTTGCAGGCACAGGAGAGACAGAAGTTCCTGAAAACGTGTGTTGCTTTGAAGGCCACATAGAATGAGTGACTGAGTAGTGTGAAAGCATAACTACTCCAGCTCCCTCAGCATTAATGAAGTCAGCTCAAAAATGTAAGGTAAACTGAGAGTTTATGGCGATGAGAGTTGACAAAAACGTTTAAGTAGAATCTGCACTTCTTACAAAATGCCGCCCTAACAAGGCTAATTTCTGGCAGTGTGCATCACTCTTCGACCAGTGTCACTGAGTTAGGAAAAGATCCTTCTTATCCAGAGTCAGAGGAGGGTGGGAGGCAGCCCGTACCCAGAGGAACTAGCAAGAACAGAGAGCAGCCGCTGAGGGGAAGGTGCACCGTTCACCTCTGTTTTGAAATGCTATGTGTTCTCTTCAAGTGTGACTAAAATCGTAGGTCTGGAAATCAGACACAGCCTTTTGAAAAATAGTCCCCTTGGTCTCCTGGAACCATCATTCTTTCCCCCACTAAACAGTTATTCAGCATCTACTGTGTACCGGTTACTCTCCCCAGCCATGTTGCGATAGCCAGACACCGCAGACACTGCCCTCTTTGAATTTATATTCTTGTGTAAGGATCAGCCCCTACAAATAGGCGACTGCTTTATGGTGCAGGAAATGTGCTAACAGGTTAAGCGAAGGGTGGTGTGGGGGCACATAGTAGAGGCACCTAATCTTAAGAAGGAAAAGGAAGAAATGGGCATTTACATTACAAATCTCTCAAAGATTTATTATAAAGGACAAAGTGTCTTATCTGCTTCACAAAACACTAATTTCTGTCCTCTGATTTCGCAGATGCCAAAAATGTGGTAAAATTAATGAGATCAAGTCTTAGTGCAGAAGGTTTATGTGCCCAGAGAGAAAAATAGGAAGAAAAGGTAGATGTACGATGGCCTTTCTCTGTCATCCTAAGAGAGGCAAGCAGAAAGAAGAGAATAATGTAAAAATGTAAACTGCGTTTAAATAACCAGGGTGGTTACTTTTCATGAGCTATTTATAGCCTTTCTAGTACAGTGTGTCTGGCAAAGAGGAGACATTTCATAAAGGTGTTTATCTACTGTTGGGAGTATCTGGCTAGGAGCTGTGCTGTGCTTACTGTTTGCTATAGCTGTAGGTGTCTGAGGCTTCAGTTTTCTCTAGTGTCCTTTTCTCTCCCCTTAGAAACTCTTTCTTAATTAGAGTCTGAGCCTTGCAGCTCTTTCAGTGGGTTATACCCTGTTATAAAGAAGACTTATTGGGACGGGAAGATTCAAGGGAACAGGAAGATCAGGAGTTCGGTATTTCTCACCTCCAACATAGTTTAGGTTCTAGTAAAGTAATATCCTTGAGGGCAGGCGGAGGACAGAAGGCACTGAGTATGTTTCAGAGTGGTTACTCCACCCCCAACCCCGACCTAAAGCTGAAGGAGATTTTCCCTCAATCTTCACCATGAGAACCTGGTGGTGCTCCTGGAGGTAAAATTCACAAAAGTGTAGTGGCTTCTCTGAGACTGAGTCTCCATGAGCTTTTTATATTTCGAGTTAGTCCATAATCAGCCTCCAGAAACGCATCAATTACCATTTAGGTGTTGCTACCGATGCACAAACGCTAGCTCCAGCAGCTCCTGCTCCAAGTGAGCTGGGATTCTGTATTCTTACCTCTCTCTCCAGTTTTCAGGGAGTCATTTTGTCCTGTAACCTCAATTCTCTGCTGGACCTAAGAAGAGTTGTTGATTTTCAGTTCGTTCAAATTTTTTTCTTATTGTGAGAATGAGTGTGATGACTTACAAGCTCTCTACCTCTTGAAGCTGAAACCAACCCTTGTTTAATTTTAAATAGATAAGTGAGCAAATATATAAATACTGTTGAATTGAAAGTGCTTGCCATTCTGGCACTGTAAGCATTCAATGGCTCTGCCCTCAACAGAGCAACAAGCAAACAAAGGTATAAGTAAATCAAACCATAGGGTGGGGACAGAAAATCAGGAGAATCTAAAATGTTACCAGAGCCGAAGCTACCCTGAGTTTGCCGTGTTGCCTCTTCTTTTCTCTTCTTTCCTACTCACATCCTGTCCCATGGCTCTTCTGGGTTTGATTCCTCTTCTTCCTGCTCAACAATGTCCCCTACTCACTCCTATTTAAACGATTTCTATTGGAAGTTGCATCTTTAAATGCCCTTTTATAGAACTTTAAAACAAAAAGGGGTCTTAGACATAAATATATAGATAGAAATGTAAATAAGTATAAATAAATATAGAGATATGCCTGTATATGCCTACATTATTTCTAGAAATAGGTACACCTAAGGGAAGAATACAGGCATGGGAGAACCAAAGGGAAAAAGAAGGCTTATTTTTCCTACATTCTTTTTTGAACTGTTTAATTTTTTACTATGCACATGTATTTTCTAGAAAAAAATACTAGTTTTTAAATGAAAGTTAATCACCCACTCTTAATCTGATCATTGCTATCTAAAAACAGTCAACAGCAAACATCATATTCAGTAAAAGGCTGAATGCTTTTACCCCAAGGTCAGAAACAAGATAGCGATGTCCATTATTCTTGTTTCTACTCATCACTGTATTGGATGTCTTAGTGCAATGAGGAAAATAAAAGATCATTAAGAAATAATCAATCCTGGTTTTGTTTGCATATGACATGATTGTGTATGTAGAAATACAAAGAGAAATAAGGTTTCCTATTTCCTCTTTTGTTAATTAAAGTAATAACTAGAATCAATAAACAAAATTAGCACGGTTACTGAGTACAAAATCAATATGTAAAATTAATTGTATTTTATATACTGGTAATAAACAATTGAAAATTAAATTTTAAAAATCCATTTAAAACAGCAAAAGATACCAAATTCCTAGGAATAAATATAATGTCCACTTCAAAACAAGACAAGAATTAACAACTCTAGTCAACACTATATAGCTGGCAGAATACAGCACCTCAGCCCCAAGCCAACTTCTCTCCAACTAGTCTCATAAAAACATTGTCACATGGTCATCATATAGATCCATATAAATACAACCAGTACAACTTGAAGAGGAGAGATGGCCTTTCCCATATTATCTTGAAGCAATTTAATATCTTTATGAAAAAAATAAACTTACTATCTCCAGACATGATAGCTAATTTGAAATTGATAAAAAAATATACCTGTCAAAGGAAAAACAATAAAGCTTTCAAAAGAGAACATAGGAATATATTTGTAATTTTGTAATAAGCAAAGATTAAACAGGACACAGCGCTAACAGTATGATAAACTGAACTTCATTAAAATTAAAAGATCTAACACCAAAAAAAAAATCACTAAGAATAGCCATGTGAATGGGCAAGCCACAGGCTGAACAAAACTAAATGCAATGTATATGTATGAAAAAATAACTCAAATTAATAAGAAAAAGACTAACACATTATTTTTAAGTGGACAAAGGAGTTAAACAGGCACTGCACAAAGTTGTTATATAAATTCTAATGAATATATTAAGACGTGGTCAATATCATTATTTTATTAGGGAAATGTAAAAAAAGCCTAAAGTGATAATGCACTATACACCCAAAAGAGTAGTTAAGATGACAAGGAGTGAAAATAACAAATGTTCAGAAGAATGAGGAGCATCCTTACCTGGAAACTGTTCAGAATGCAAATCAATTTAAATCTTTTGGAATACAGTTTACTAGTATTTAAGAAGCCTAGAAGTATGCCTATCCTGAACCCAGTAATCTGCATCTAGCTAGAGACCCAAGAGAAATGAGTGTAAATTCCAAATAAACAGCACGCTCAAGAATGTTCATAGCAGTTTTATTAATGATATGCAGAAACTGAAACATGCCAAATGTCCGTTAAAAGAATAATTGAAAAATAAATTGCTCTATATCCATACAATGGAATACAAAACAGCAGTAATCAAGAACAAAATATTTATGCATGCAATGTTATGGATGAATCTCACACTATACTTTGTGTTGAGAGAAAGAATCCAAATGTTCAAAAAAAAAGTAAATGCAATATTTAACAAAATGAGCAAAATGAATCTGTAATGATAAAAGTAAGAATAGAAGATATTTCCAGAAAGAGAGTGACTAGTAATATTTACCGGGAAGGGGCAGGCAGGAATATTCTGAAATGATATAAAAAAAAAAAAGCACTTCTGTATCTTGGTCTAGGTGGTGGTTACATAGCCTTATGTATACAAAAAACTTCATTGAGCCCTTAAGATGTGTGCACTTTGCTGTATGTAACTTACAGTTCAATTTAAAAGAGAGAAGGGTTGCTTTTTCACTTACCAATATTGTACTGATTCTCCATCACCCCTACTACACCATCAACCCATAAATATCCTGAATTCAGCTATCTTGCCTTCTGCCATATAGTCTAAAGCACAAGCCTCCCCTACACTTTCATTCTTTTTATTACATCCTCACTGAACAACCATGTCAGAGGACAAAACTAAACATTTATCCAAACTTTTCCTTTTTTCTAGTGGAAGAGAACTTCCCTAAGAAAAGTTGGTAAGTCAAAGTATCTTGCAAACAGTTCTCATACTATTACTTCTAATAATGTGTTAAAAAAAATTGTTCTTCTGGGTCTTTTTGTAAAGCTGTACCTTGATTTGCCCAATACTGTGAATATATGACCTGTCCTGAGACCAGCATCTGTTTCCCCTAAGTTCGAGCTACTATTAAAAGATCATAGCTACATGCAATGCCTTAAAATGCAGTGTCCTTCCTGATAACTGGTTGATGCCACTCTAACGGCTCACTTCCACCCAGAGCTATCTATTACTCAGTTACATCATTCAGACCCAAGAAGTGAGGCTCCAGGTTCCATCATATTAGTCTGGAAATAATGAGTAAAGTTTGTATCCAACACCTTTAAGTTCCCTAAATCTGTGTCTCTCTCCATTAGAAGGCCTAATAAGTTAGCCTGTGTCCTTAGAGATCTGTATGCCACCTCAGTGGACAACGTGCTTGATTCTATATGGAACTTTATTTCCTACCCAGAAATATTAAACCATTTTTTTATCATTTTGACAAGACAAAATCACCAAATTTTTTACCTCCAACATTCTTACAAAAATGATTTTCCAAACATTAACCCTTGAAAAGTTGTATGACATCGCTGTAGATAGAATTAGTTTTCTTTAAATGCAGAATTAAAAATAAACACCTTTGAAATGAAATCTTAGAAAGCATGGCTAAAGGAAAGCAGAACAAAGTGGATTCAAATTGAAGGGTCTAGATTCCAATCCCACCTCTGACACCAGATACCTGTGTGTTCCCGGGCCACCTCTGAATGTTTATGAGTCTCCAGCGTGTAAAATGTCATATGAGGGGCTGAATTAAATCATTTCTAGACCTATTTAAGAGTAAGCCTCTATGACTATGGAAACAGTTCTCATAAAACAAAGAATGATTGGAATAGTTGACTGGAGCAAGGAGTAGAGAAAATAGAATGCTTAAGAGTAAGTTAAAAACTTCCTCTAAGTATAGGAGAGCAAGCACTGGCACTTGTTTCCTTCATTGAAAAGAATAAATAAATCAAAGAAACACTGGTAAACAAAGCTTTGAAACCCCTTTCTTAGTCATTTTCAGGAGAAGATTCTTCTGCTCAAGGTTTTCTTCAGAGCAACTTTGACATCCTTGTTCCTCAGGCTATAGATTAATGGGTTTAACATGGGCACCACAGCAGTATAGAATACAGAGGACACTTTCCCCTGGTCAAGGGGTAAAATAGAAGGTGGTTTGAGATACATGAAAGCTCCTGACCCAAAGAAAAGAGATACCACAATTATGTGGGAGCTGCAGGTGCTAAAGGCTTTGGATCGGCCCTCAGTAGAACTAATACGGAGAATGCTAGAAAGAATGAAACCATAAGAGATAAAAATGGTCACGATGGGCACCCCAATGCCAATGGTCACGACAATAAAGACCACCAGCAAATTTATGTGCGAGCTGTGGCAGGACAGCTCAAGGAGGGGAATGATGTCACACATAAAGTGATTGACAAGGTTATCAGCACAAAAGGTCATAAACATTACGTTTCCCATATGGGTCACAGCCCCAAATACTCCCATCCCATAGACACCCAACAAAAGGAATAAACACACCTGAGGAGACATGGTGACCATGTACACCAGTGGCTTACAGATGGCAACATAGCGATCATATGCCATTGCTGACAGGATGTAGGATTCAGAAAACACAAAGAAACAGAAGAAAAAAAACTGAGTCACACACCCTGCGTACGAAATGATGTTCTTCTTTGAGACAAAACCCATCAGCATTTTAGGGGTCAGGGTAGTGGAGTAACTAAAATCTACGAAGGACAAGTTGAAGAGGAAAAAGTACATGGGAATATGAAGGTGAGAATTCAGTCCAATCAAGGTTATCAAGCCCAGGTTCCCCACCACAGTCACCACGTAGAAACTTAGGAACAGGAAGAAGAGGGGGATCTGGAGTTCTGGCTGGTTCGTTAAGCCTGCAAGGATGAACTCTGTCACAGAGGAGGTGTTATCTGCAGCCATTCTTTTCTAGGAGAATCTATGAGGGAAAAAGAAAAGAATCACTGAAAGAAACAGAGGCTATGTATTATGGAAGTTAATGGAAGTTATGGAGTTGAAATGGAGAAGAAAAGAAAATAAACATTTACTAAGCACTAACTACAGAATGGGCATTGTTCTAACTGCTCAGTAACATTTGACAGATGCAGACACTGGGCCTAAGTGACTTGCACAAGTCCCAGTGCTTCTAAATTGCAACAGAAGATGAACTCAAGTTGTCTGGCTCACAGAGTTTGAGCTTTCAACCACTCTGCCACAGGACGGACCAGGTCAGGCAGGCACTCACCCTCCTTCTGTTTGATGTCACAGTTCTGTGCTCTGCTGGCTCTCATCCATCTCTTTCATGGACACTCAAATGGCCCTGGTGAAAAGAGGGTGAAAGCTCAGAGCTCAGAGGCTGCTGCTTCTGTATGTCTACTTTAAGGATCAAAACCTCCAGTTTATCTTGGTTCTCTTGATGAGCAGAACATGATCTCCGATTGTGGCTTTGCCCTGGGCATCTTGTCCAGCTTTGAGAGATGAAACAGTATTCCTTTCCTAATGCCCATGGATAACAGGGAACTAAAGAGTTTTATTCTGGTTTTGAGATCTCAGTGACCTCACTGCAGAGATTCCCTCAGGATCGCTCCTCCAGAGTCCACCTTCCCCAAGGATGAAGACATGTGTGTTTACATCTTTGATAATGTTTAACATGTATTTTAATGACCTATTCCTTTATTCAAGTTACATCTTTTTAAGCACAATTAAGAGCAAAGCAATGTGGGGGAAATAATTCTTGCTATCCTATATATTGGGCACTTACTGTATACCAAACACTGTATGTGACCCAGGAACCTCATAGTGACACCAAGTATCTAAAGGAATGCACAAGTAATTTTATCTTGTTTATTCCTTAAAACAACCTTATGTATTAGACCTATTAATCTGGACTTTAAAAATGGAGGATCACACACAACTAGAAGGTTCCAGAATCTTGAGTCAAAACCTGCTCTGTCCAACTCCAAACTTCTTAGTCTTAATCACTGGGCTACATTACAATGAAATCTCTGAAGCAACATTTTTTACTTTCTAGGATCTCTGAGATTCTTTACTGATTAAAGTACTTACATAACTTTATTGCAATGCAGAAAGTGTTACAGCCAAGATAAAATTAGAGGACTGGACTTCAGAGGAGGATATTTATTATTTCAATCACGTCCAACATATACCAAGAATTGTTTGCACCTTCTTGAACCTTAAAACTAAAGTAACTTTCTCAGGTTTTACTCCATTACTTGATCATGCAATTTAAGCTTGATTATTTAAAACAAATACTTGTCAGATAACTAATAGCAACTTTTATCAAGACCTAAAAGTGGAGAACAGGCTCTGTAGCCAGTCTGTCAGATAAAGAGGGGTTGATGAAAGATTTTGAATAAGAACACTGTCTGTCAACAGGTCCCTATTGAATATACACCCTGTCTCTGAAACCTTTCTAAGAACCTAGTGATCCTTCAGTGAAAAAGAAAAAAAAAAAAAAAAAAAAAAAGGATTTCTGCCCTCATGGAGTGTTCATTCAAATGGAATAAGACAAAAAATATATGAAAGAAAGAGGTAAAACATGTAACATGAAAAGTGTGATGAAGAAAAGGAAAGCATGATTATGATACAGGAATAGAAAAGGCAAAGGTTACATACTTAAACTTTAGAGTAATCTGACATTTGAGCAATGACTTGAAAGACAGCTGAAAAACTTCTCTTGATAAGATCAGTCACTCTGATAAAACATGGCACATTCATGGCTTAATGCAGCACCTTTCCGAGGCATCACGTTTTTGTCCTGCACTTTAAATGCAATACTTTAACCCAAATTACTGGCTGTGAGGGAGAGAACTCTGATGACAGTAACTGGATAGGGAGACAAGGGACCTTGCTGAGGTTTCATAAAGTGATAAATCGCATAATGTAGGTTTACTGAAACTGACACAAAGACTAATAAAATTTTGAGTAGCAATTTGCATTCTACACTCTTTACCAGGAGCTTTTATATATTAAGGATGGCAGATTTTCTATCCACAAAATAAATTTCTATTTGGGGAAATTCAAGTCTCAGTTAGCAGATGAGTTATATATGTTTCTGGTCTGAGTTAAGGGCTGGAGTCCTCTTGGAGAAGTTAGGAAATCAAAACACAAAAGCAGAAGTCCACTTTCCTCCAGCCAAGTCCAACTGAAACACCTAAAAACCACTGTATGTTTATGAGTATGTGCACATACATCAGTAAGGACTTGCTAAGACTCAGCAGTGATGGAGTCTTATCTGTTTACACTGAGAATTGTCCACAGCCCACAGTGACTCAAATGAATCCCCATCCCTATTCTCAATCCCACTACACGTATTTAGGAAATAGAGAAAAATAATCCATTATGAAAAAAAAAAAACTAAAATAAGCACCACAAGTAAGCTCTCCTTAAGACCCAAGGGCAAAGAAGACCTTAGGGGTTCATTAAATCTTCACTTTCCTCTAGGAATTCATGATTCAACACCAGGGAAAATTCTTCTGAGATTTTTGTCTCTTCACAGATGGTTTCCATGGGAATTTTATTTCAAATGCATCAAGGTTTTATTTCAAGTGAACTAGGACTTCTCTAAAGTCATCTTCACTGTTGACTTGCTCCAGTACAAGCAGAGAGAAACATAGAAGTAAATATTCTTGATTAAGTTACTTTTGCCACAGAACTCTTTCCCAAAACTTGAATGTCTGTATAATAGATTCCTTGTCTATTTACTGCTAACACTAAAATATATAATGAAACATGGATTATAACATACTCATGTGGAAAATGTCTGTACAATACAATGTCTATGTATACGTGCCTCATACACATCCATTTAACCCTCAAATGTCTGATAGGCCTTTAAGCAACACCAGAGTGGTGCTAAGGTCAGTACCCTTCACTCCACACAAGAGAAATACAAGAATAAGCCATAATTCCAACCAAAAAAGTCAGAGAGCCTGCACAGAGAGAAGAGATGGCAGCTGAAATGTCATCATTTGATATGATTTCAGTTAGGCTCCAAGGACAGGCATAAAATTAAATCCATCCATCAGAAGTCATATGCTCTGTATTATACTTAATGTTCAATTGGTTTTTGTTTTGTTTTGTTTTTGGTGGAGGACGGAGGAGAGGTGATTATGTTTATTTATTTATTTATTTTTAATGGCGGTGCTGGGGATTGAACCCAGGATCTCGTGCATGCTAGGCATGCAGTCTACCTCTGAGCTATACCTCCCCACCTTTCAGTTGGTTTTTGATGTATATCTTTGGCATATCAAAATGTTAGGTAAAGCAATTCAAAAGAAATGGTTCCTGTCCTAAAGGGTTTTATAGCCTAATAGAGGCATCTCCTGTTCTGTCTCTTTTTCTCTTTATTCTCCTCATGTTTCAAAATTTCCAGTGTTCAGTCCTCAACCATCTAAGCCTTTTCTTCCTTAAATGATTGGTGAGTTCATCCATGACTTCAACAACATCATCTACATGGTTAGTTTTCAAATTTGTACCTTTAATTATCATCTTTCTGATACTTCCCTGTCCTGTATGTATAACCTCTCAGTTAAAATGTTCCAGCATGCTCTGTTCTTTTGTCACCCTGAACTCAACAAGTACAAAAATAAACACATCTTCTTTGTCCCCAAAACAGATTGCCCAATCGTTCCCTTTCTTTATTGAGGAATAAGTAGAGGACAGTATTAGTGGGGTATTACAAGTTCTGGTTCATTTGTGTTGGCCCTAGTTAGCATCTGTTGTCCCCTCCAAAATTATTAGTAGCAGCCTTTTTTCCCCCTTTTTCAAAAAGTTTTATTGTGTAGAATTATTACAGTTCAACTGCACATATACATTATATTGCATGTAAATACATATATATATATCTACATATATATCTATATCTATCTATATATATCTATATATCTATATCTATCTATATCTATATCTATATTTATATATGTAGCAGCCTTTCTCACTGTAAAATATATCTCAGTTAAATGGGAAACTGTGTGTGGAATCAAACCAACCTCTACAATTCCTGGCTCTGACACTCACTAGCTGTGTGGCCTTGGGAGCTTTAACCTCTTTTGCATTTCAAATAATGTATCTAAAAATGGGAATAATAATCATAAATGGTGTAGTTTCCATTATATAGAACATAGAAGATACAAAAAGCATTATGTTGTTGTAAATTATTATTGTTGTTATTGTAATTATTATTATTATTATTATTATTATTATTATTATTATTATTATTATTCACATCTGTATCTGTGGATGAAAAAGATTTTAGAAAAAGATCATTTAGATGATCTACAGGATTAGCTAACAGGGAGAAGCTGAAAGCTGGAAAATCAGTTCAGGTTTCATAAGCAGTGGAAATAATAAAGTAAAAGCTGTATCAAGAGATAAGAGCATGGAAGAAAAGGACTTAGTATCTCTATGGTTTGGGAGAGAAGGAAAGAGAAGAAAGAAGCACAAATTAAATCTGACTAAAATTTTGAACCTAGGGAACCATGAGCAGGATGGCAGAAATGAATAAATAAGGAGTGGAGAAGACGAGGAGCTAGATTTTAGTCTAGATGATAAAATCCGGGCAAAAATCCTCAAAAGGGAAAGACAAGTAAAAAGTTGGCAGGAGAGGTTCAGAGCTTTCAAGAAAGGGCTCAAAATACAAATTAGGATACTCTGATCAAGAGGAATGATGAATTGTTCTAAGCAAAAATATTTAAAGATAGAATAGTCAAAGGTTAAGTAAATATTTCTTGAATTCATGAAATTCGCAGAAGCCAAAAAAAGAATTTCTAATGTGAAAATTAGCTAATGTTTCTGTACATTCAAGGGAAAAAAGAAATGAAAATGGATTTAAATAAGCTGAACTCTTGCACTCCAGTTTACTCTTTCCATATCACTGTTTATTTTGTCCTTATATGTTTAGAATAATTCAATATTAAAGCCTAGAATTTCCTTTGTGGGAAGAATTTTATAATAAATTCTATTCCTTTAATAGATTTAGGACTATTTAGTTTTCTATTTCTTCTATTGTAAGTTTTACTAATTTGCATCTTTCAAAGAATTTTCTTGAAGTTCCTTGAAGTTATCGACTTTATCGGCAAAAAGTTGTTCATAATAATTTTTCTTTTAATATCTGTGGAATCTGTAGTGATTGCCCCCCTTTCATTCTTGATATTGTCAGTTTTTGTCTTACATCTTTTTTTAGTGAGCCTAATTAGAATTTTATCAATTTTCTTAATCTCTTAAAAAGTCCACATTCTAAGTTTTAATTGATTTTCTCTGCTAATTATTGATACTCTATTTCATTAATTTACACTCTCATCTTTATCACTTTTTTCTTTCCTCTTACTTTGGATTCAGTTTGCTTTTTTAATGTCTAGATTTTTAAGGTGAGAAACGTGTTGTTGATGTTAAACTTTTTTTTCTCTAATGTATAGATTTTAAATTATAAATTTCCCTCCAGAAATTGCTTTAGCTACACCACACAATGGTCAGCATTTTTTTTTTTCATTTTTTATTCAGTTTGAAAATATTTTCCAACTTCCATTGTGGTTTCTGTCTCTAAATTGAGTTACTTAAGAATATGTATTTCAAGATACGTGCTCCCCAAAGTTCATAACAGCACTATATGCAATAGCCAAGACATGGAAACAACCTAAATGTCCATTAACAGATGACTGGATAAAGAAATTGTGATATATTTATACCATGGAATAAGAAGAATAAAATAATACCATTTGCAGCCTCATGGATGGACCTAGAGATCGTCATTCTAAGTGAAGTAAGCCAGAAAGAGAAAGAAAAGTACTATATGATATCACTCATATGTGGAATCTTAAAAAAAGAAGAGGACACTAATGAACTCATCTGCAAAACAGAAACAGACTCGCAGACATAGTAAACAGTCTTATGGTTACCAGTGGAAAGCGAGTGGGAAGGGCTAAATTTGGGAGTTTGAGATTTGCAAATGTTAGCCACTATATATAAAAATAGATTAAAAACAAAAAACAAACTTCTTCTATATAGCACAGGGAACTATATTCAATATCTTGTAATCCTTTAATGAAAAAGAATATGAAAATAAATATATGTATATATATACATGACTGGGACATAGTGCTATATGCGAAATATTGACACATTGTAACTGACTGTACTTCAATAAATCTTGATGACTGGAAAGAGGGGGAGAAAAGAATGTATACTTCAATTTCCAAATAGTCCGAAATCTAGCTTCTTATCCTCACCTTTCCTTATTTATTCATTTCTGCCATCGTGCTTATGGTTCCCTGGGTTCAAAATTTTAGTCAGACTTAATTTGTGCTTCTTTCTTCTCTTTCCTTCTCTTCCAAACCACAGAGATACTAAAGATACTATGATCTTATTTCTTGATACTGTTTTTGCAGTGATCTGTTCTTAGTTTCTAAAATATACTTCTGCAGTAGTCAGAGAATAGACTCTGCATGTTTTAGGGTCTTCTAAATTTACTGAAAGTTGTTTAATGTCCCAGCATATGGTCTATCTTAGTGAGTTGTCCATGTGCACTTGCAAAAAATCTGTATTCTATTGTTGGGTGAGATGTTGCATAAATGTCACTTTATTCATGTCAGTTGATAGCGTTATTCAAGTCTTCCATGTCTATAATGATTTTTTGTCTACTTGTTTTATCAGTTATTGAAAGAGGAGTGTTGAATTCCAACTTTAATTGTGAATTTTTCATTATCTCTTTTCAGTTCTGTCAGTACCTGCTTTATGTATTTGAAGGTCTGTTATTAGGTGGTGTTAAATATGTTCTGTATAATACATCTAAAATTGTTATGTGTTTTTTATTGCTTTATACATGAATTATTATGAAGTATGCCTCATGATCTCTGTTAATATTTCAAGTCCTGAAGTTTTCTGTGTCAGAAATGTACACTTATTTCAGATTTCTTATGATTATGTTCTTGCACAGCATATTCTTCTCCATCCTCTTTTTAAAGAAGATATCCATTTTTGCATTTTAAGTGTGATTTATATAAACTGCATATAATTGCATTTTTATTTTTTCTTTATCCAGTGTAACTTTTTCTGTATTTTAATTGGCATGTTTAGACTGTTTATATTCAATGTAATTATTGAATTAAGCCTACAGTCTTGCTATTTGTTTTCTACTCAGCCCTTCTGGTCTTTGTTCTTTCCCCCCATCTTTTCCTGCTTCTTTTAGAGTGGTTGAGTACTTTCTGGTATTCTTTTTTATTTCCTCTGTTGGCTTATTAACTGTATTTCATTTTATTAGTGGTTTCTAATAGTGATGACAATATGTAACTTTATCTTATCAATATCTATCTTGAAATAATAGTTTAGTACTCTGTAAATATTAAAAACCTTTAAAAAGTATACTTTCACTTCTCTTTCTGTCCTTTGTGATTATTGTCATATATTTTATTTCATCACATCTTATAAACACCATAACATTGTTCTCATTTTTGCTTTAAACAGTGAATTATCTTTTTAAATACATTTATTGAAATAAACATTGTATTTTATATTTAAATTCCTTGTGGTGATATGAACATGCACTTCTCAAATCTACCACTTCAGGAAGTGTGAACTACTGATCATCCTTGTTGCTACACTCTGAAATCAATCATCACCACATTAGCATGAGTCCGTGCTTCCCACAGGCTACCCCCAGCTAAAATGACTAAAATGACTAAAAAGAATAGGTGTATTCTTGTCAGATGTAGGACTCCTCTGATGGAATTTGGCTCGAGTATTCTCCATCAGCCTTACTTACCATCAGCCTCACCAGTCTGATGAGGCTCTCCCATTTTCCTCTAGCTCCTGCCTCATTTTCCCTGATAGGTGTTACACATATAATCTTGTCTTGGAATCTATTTCTCAGAGATAGGTAAATACAGTGAGATACTGGGTTGTATAGTAAATGTAATTTTTGTTTTATAAGAAACTGAAAATTTGTTTTCAGAACATTCCTATTATCATGGGAGTTCTACCTCAATCAAATTTTTGCTAACACTTATTACTTTCAATTTTTGTAATTGTAAACCTTCTAATGGTTGTGTAGTTATGGCTCATTTGATTTTTTAGGTAATTATACTTTATTATCAATTCATTTTGAAAATATGCTTTTATAAAATCACTGCTTACTTTTTTATGAGAACTCAGGATTTACGCCCTTAACTTTCGTATATAGTATATAGCAGTGTTAATTAAATTTGTCATGTTATACATGACAGTTTTCCTTCTTCCTTTTAATTTGGATTACTTTTATTCCTTTTTCTTGTCTGATTGCTGTGGCTAGCACTTCCAATATTATGTTGAATAAGAGTGGTGAGAGTGGGCATCCTCGTCTTGTTCCTGATCTTAGAGGAAATGCTTTCAGCTTTTCACTGTTGAGTATGATGTATATCTGGCTTTTATTATGTTGATAGGTGTTCTCTCTATATGTACCTTGTTGAGAGTCTTTTTTTTTATCATAAATTTATGTTTAATTTTGTCAAAAGCTTTTTCTGCATCTATTAAAATGACTGTATGATTTTAATTCTTCATTTTTAATGTGGTGTATCACATTGATTGATTCGCAAACATTGATCCATCCCTGAGATAAATCCCACTTGATCATGGTGTATGACCCTTTCAGTGTATTGTTGAATTCAACTTGCTAATATCTTGTTGAGAGTTTTTGCATTTATATTTAGCAGGAATATTGATATCTCATTTGATTTTAATTTGCATTTCCCTAATGAAGAGTTTGTTCAAATCTTTTCCCATTTTATATGAGGTTGGTTGTCTTATTATTGAGTTGTAAGCAAAATATATTAATTTATTTTAGTATTATTATATTATGTATTCTAGATATGAATCTTTTATCAGATATATAATTTATTAACATTTTCTTCTAGCTTGCATTTTTCTTTTTAACACTTTTGAAGAGCAAAACATTTTAATTATTGATGAAATCCAGTTTATGAACATTTTTTCTTTTATGGTTCATGTTTTATTTGTCTTAAGAAAATCTTTCCCTAATGCAAAGTGAGAAGTCTTCTTTCCTGTATTTCCTTTTCAAAGTTTTATAGTTTTAAATCTTATATTTAGATGTATAATCATTTTTAGTTCACTTGTTATTATATAGATTTCCAATTGTTCAGCATCATTTACTGAATAGACTTTCTTTTCTTTATTGAATTGCTTTGGTAACTTCATTGAAAATAAGTTAACCATATGTATGTATATCTATTTGTAGAGCAGCTGTCTATTCCATCAATCTATACTCTATCCTTATGCCAATGTGGATTGTTTTATTTCAGAATCTTTAGAGTAAATCTTGAAATAAGATGGTATAAATCCTCCAACTTTGTTCTTACCTTATCCAGGTCATCTGTTTGGTCTAGGTCTTTCTCATTTCTGTATAATTATAGAATCAACCCATCAATTTCTGCAAAATCATGGTAGGATCTTGATTGCAGTTGCATTGAATCAATAGATCACTTTAGGGAGAATTGATATCTTACTACTTTTGATTCCTCTTTCTATGATTATGGAATGTCTCTTCAATAATTTAGGACTATTTTCATTTCTCTCATTTTTTTTTAGCCTTCATTGTACCAACTTGCCACTTTTTGTTGGATTTTCAGCCAAGTATTTCATGTTTTGACATTATTGTACACAGCACTGTTTTTTAATTTCAATTTCTAATTGTTTATTACTCGTATATAGAGATATAAATAATTATTTTGACCTGAGTTTGTATCCTCTGCCCTTACTAAACTCTCCTTTTAGTTCTAATAGCTTCTTTGTAGCTTAGTGAGGATTTTCTGTATAGACCCATTGTGTTTTCTGTCTACTTTCCTTTCCAATCAATATGACATTTTAAATTGTTCTTGCTTTATAGCACTTGCTAGGCTCTACACTACAATGTTGTATAGGAATGGCTGGAGATGTCAGCCTTGTTGCATTTCTGGCCTTAGAGGAAAGCATTACATCTTTTACCAATAAATATGTGAGTTAGAAGGACCCACAACAACAAAAACAGACCCATATGATACAGCAACTGCCTATTAACATTCTTTGTTTTATCTAAATCTTTTTTCATGTTGCACTTGTTTTTTACTGCCTAGTGATCCTTGGCTCTTTGCTTTGGCCAGATTGGTAAACAAGAGGACTTCACTCTTCAGTAGTTTGTATGGGCTGTGTTTTTAGGCAATTCCTATCCTTTAGATCTAGTTCTTTCCTCTTGGGCTGATCAGTTTCCACCAGAAAGGAATCCTCCAATCTCTTAATCTAAGAAGTAAGGTAAGGGTAGCCACAATAATCTTAATGAAGTCCATTGTGTCATCTTTTTCCTTTTCTTCATGTTTAGGAAATCTTCACTCAACCCACTATGAGAAAGAATTTCTCCTGTGTTTCCTTTTAGAAATTAAGAGCTCTAGCTCTTACATTTAAGAGAATGCTCCATTTTAAGTTCATTTGTACAAATGGGGAGATAATGGCTGAGGTTCATTTTTTTTCCATATAGATGTTGTTATTCCAGCACCATTTGTTGAAATCATTATCTTTTCCTCCATTAAATTACCTTTGCACCATTGTCAAAATCAACTGACTATGTAAATATTGATATATTTTTGGACTCTGTCTTTTTCCATTGATCTGTATGTCTATAATGTGATTATTGTAACTGTATTAAGTCTTAAAATTAACTAATAGAAATCCAACTTTGTTCTTCCTCTTCAAAATTATTTTTGCTAAACTAGGCCTTTTGAAATAAAATTTAAGATAAACTTGTCAGTTTCTTTTTAAAAACAAATCCTGTTAGGATTTTTAATTGAGATTGCATTGAATCTATAGGTTAATTTGGAAGATTGCTGTCATAATGATAACTGAGATTTTTGGTTCATGAACATGGTATACAACTCTCCATTCTTCTGTAATTTCCTTTTGCAATGTTTTGTTTGTAGAGGTTTTGAACATCTTTTCTTAGATTTACTCCTTAGTATTTTTTATTCTATGGGAATTAAAGTTTTTATAATTTCATTTTCTAATTATTCATTGCTAATATATAGAAATACAGTTGATTTTTGTGTAAGTGCTGAAACTCTGTGAAACTCACTTATTAGTTCAATTACTTTTTTATAGATTCTTTAATGTATATACATTATTCATCCATGAATAAGAACAGCTTTACATCTTTCTTTCTGATATGGTTTTTAATTATTTCCACTTCTTGCCTTACTGTACAAGCTAGAGCTTTAGCACAATGTTCAATAGAAATGAGGAGTATAGATAATCTTGCCTTATTCCTGCTCTTAGTTAGAAGATATTATCTTTAAATACTGAATGTGATGTCAGCTGTAAATTTTTCATAGGTGCCCTGAATCTAATGAGGACGTTTCCTTCCTGAAAATTAGTGTCATAAAAGGGTATTGAAATGTTTTCAGTGCTTTTTCTTTGTCCCTGAAGATGTTATATGGTTTTCGTCCTTTTTTCTATTAATATATAAATTGCACTTTTGCTGTTCAGATGTTAAATGAAGTACGCATTCCCAGGAGAAACCAATTTGTCATGATGTATTATGCTTTTACGTACTGTTGGACTCAAATTGCAGATGATTTGTTTTATTAAAGGTTTTAAGTCTTTGTTTACAAGAAATATTGATCTATATTTTCTTGTGATTTCTCTGTCAGGTTTGGAACTCAAAGTAATACAGGCCTCCTGGGAAAGTTGGGAAGTAACTCCTCTTTCTCTATTTTCTGAAAAAAAATTTGTAGAGTTGAGATTATTTCTACTTTAAGTGTTTGATACAATTCGCTTATGAACCAGGTTGGCCTCTAGTTTCTTTGTGGGATATCTTTCTGTGAAAATCAATTTCTTTACTAGTTACTGAGCTATTCATATTTTCTATTTATTTGTGGGACCAATCTTGGTAATTTGTCTTTAAAGAAATTTTTCCCTTCCCTCTTTGTTGTCTAATTTAATGGCACAATGTTATAATTCTTTAGTGATTATTTAACATTTATAAGATCTTCGTTGATGTCTCCTCTTTCATTCCTTATATTGGTAATTTGTATCTTCTCTATTATTTTTCTTGATTAGTCTAGCTTGGTGTTTATTAATTTTATTTATCTCTTCAAAAATAGCTTTTGGTTATATTTATTTTTCTCTACTTGCTTTCTGGTTTGTGTTTCCTTCTTTCTGCTTACTTTGGGTTTAATTTGTACTCCTTTTTAAAAATTTTTCATGGTAGAAACTTAGATCATTTATTTAATATCTTCTTTTCTAATATCGGCATTTAAGCTATAAATTTTCCTCTGTGCACTACTTAACTACTCCCAATCTTGACATGAATGTTTTCATGCTCATTCAATTCTAAAAATTCTCCAATTTTATGGTGATATATCCTTTTTTATCCAATTATTGCTAAAAAATATGTTGTTTACTTTCCAAAATTTGAGGGGTTTTCTTATTATCTTATTACATAAAGTGCAGAAATCTTCAGTTCAAATGGTGATCCTTAATCACCAGACAAAGATACAGAACATTTACAGCATCCCAGAAAGTTCCCTCATGCCCTCCTCCAGTCAACAGCACTACCCACCTCCACCAAAAAGTTACCATATTCTGGCTTCTATCTTTATAGGTTGCTTTTGCCTGTCCTTATTAAGAATGATAATCACTTATCCCACTCTCTGCATTTTCAATAGAGAACTAACTGAGATTTGAGACATGGGAGCCTCACAAAAGGAGATCAAAAGATTAATCTTAATACTAATAAAGTTAATTGGAGGATACAGCTTAGCTCTACATCCACAGTGTGTTTCTTTCATTCCCTCACTGCTTTCCCCAGATAAGTCTGATGAACCCAGGCATAGGAAAGTGGACAGCATCAGACCTTCCCTACCAAGGGGATGGGACACATGAAACAAGAGGCAAATGTTAGTCCAGAAGACAGGCTGGTCCTAAAAAGAGCCAAAAGGGGACTGGACCATTAGTTCCCAGTTCAGTCTCCCAGCTTCAGCAGTAATGAGTCACTCCTCTCCCTTAAGAAGGAGAACAGGGATATGGATAAAGAAAAGTTTCTTCTCATTGTTTACTCTCCTAAGGTATGGAAGGACAAGTACCCATTTTAGAGGAATTACCCACTTTTGGACAGAGAGAATTGGCCCCTTTACAGAGAGGAGGAATAATTGCTCAAACCAGGTTGCTTCTTGTGAATAAACATTTTATTACATATCTCACATATGCGCATAGTTGTATGTTAAATTCTTGCTTCCAGTGTTCCACAAATATAACTCAGAACTGTTTCACTGTTGAAACATTTATTTTTCAAATGATCTTGGAAAAGTAACTAGAAAATGTGAAGACTCCAATTTCTCAAAGCCTGTTTCCTCTTCAGCCCAGCTGTTTCCCTGTATTGGTCCATTATCAGCCCTGTTTCTGGGAACCCATTCTATGCAAAATTTAGGTAAATAAAATAAACCAGAGCTATTTGAGGAGACAGCTTTCCCAAACCATATGTCACTTCAAGAAGAGAAAAGGTAGACACTGCTCTGGAACCATTCACCAGCACTTCCTACTTGCAATAACGTTCTTCAATTCAGAGAAGGGACAGGGCAGTCAACTCTGCCATTATTTGTGTGAGGTAGGAGGAGCAGAGAGATGGGCAACTGTTGATCTTAGTCTTTGACTTACATATGTGACTGTGTCCTGTTGATGGTGTAAGAAAGAACACGAGAGATGTCCAGATCATGTTTTAGAAAACTGACCCTGTAGCCCACCAGCTAGGCCATCTGGGTGCACAAGACATCCGGGGAAGAAAAACTTTGGTTAGGCAGAGACAACAGGACCTATTTCCAAGAATCGGTAAGATACAGGAAGCTTATAAGAGACTGTACAATATCCCAGGGCTAGTAAAAGAGGCACCATTACCACTTCTAGGCCTGAATTAGTAGCAAGAGGAATGATCTATATGGGGAGGGCCACTTGACCTGAACATGACTCTTGATGGATGGATGCATCCCATGGCTCTACCACAGAGAGGAGGGCAGAAGAATAAATGCCCTGTCCTTACTCTCTTCTTTTCCCACATTGCTTGCTGACAAGAAAGGAAGAGATTCTACTAATGTAATCCATATCAGTCAGGCTCTTGGGGAGAGAGCAAGATGGATGAGCATAGAGAATGGACTTGCAGGGGCAAATGAAAATATCCAGCAAATAGAAAAGCCATACAAATGAAACCTAAATGGTCAAGAAGTAGGTGGAACATCTACTTCCAAAGCATCTTGGGGGACACCAGACAGGAGAGTTAGGGACGGCAAGAAACTGCCAATATCCTCCAGGAGTTTTAAAGAACCACGACTTGAGAACTGTTGAAGAACTGCTCGTTTTTGTCAGAATTGGAGTAATATCAAATTAAGTGAGAAGGAATCAGTGGTTGCATCTCTAAATATCTGAAAAGAAAACAGGCAGAAGAATCCAGGATACCATCAACAGAAAAACAGATCTCTTCCCCTTCATTATAAGAGGGAATAATTTATTTACAATGAGAAAAACCAAAATTTTACTCGACACAGAGCATAAGAAGAAAGATAGAGAAACTGTGATGAATTTTGTTCATGACCATGTATGAAGAGTAGCAGATATGTCCAGAAGGAAGCAAGCTCAGGAGACAAATGACAAATGACCAGTTCAGATGCAACTTTTCTCTCCTTAATGTCACATCAATAAACATAGAAACGCCTCTGCCAGTTGGGTAGTGTACCAAATACCTATTAGTGCTGCACCCACATCCCCTCAATCCTGTTCTCTGTTTGATGCACACCAGCTTCGAGTGTGCTTTCACAAACTCCCAGCAGCAAGCATCTACTTTTATTTGCCAGAAAGCTCCACTCAGGACACCAAAGCCTGCTTTCCCTGCACAGGAGAGCCCAGGTGCCAGGAGAGCTACATCCCTGGAGTACGCCTGAACCCCATGATTGACATGTGCCAGAAGGTAATACTCCAGACGCTTGGCCCTGCTCATGGCAGTCCTGAGGTATGTCACACAACGTCTTCAAAGACTCCTTGCAGGCTTTGAGCCAAAGTTGCCCTTCATCAGACTTTGCCTGATATTACACATTTTGTCAATCTTCTTCAGTCTCCCTTCTTCAATCTGTACTGAATTTACCTGGGAATACTTCTCAACATATCACTTTCACATGAATCTTTATCTCAGGGTCTTCTGGGGAACACAATCTAAGACTGAGGGGAAGGAAACCATATAAAGAGTACGGGAGAAGATTGCACACAAAGGCAGGGGCGGGGAGAAGAAAAATGTGAGGAAAAATTAAATAACATCACTTTTTGGAAGGAAAATGCTTAGAATTCAAAATGTACCATGAAAAAATTAAAAAATAAAACACACTTGATATGCCAGTATTTCTCCAACTCAAAGGGAAAATCTTAGCGTTTTCACCTCAGGAAGCTAGTTGAGTAGATACTTCAGCCTGGCTGCTACTTTGCTGTAGAAGATGATGGCATAGCCTCGTGGTTCTCAGTGTTTGGTTCTCACTGAGTGGCAGCAGAAGCATCCCCTGGGAACTTCTCAGGAATGAAAATTCTTGAGTCTACCCCAGACCTACTGAGTCAGAAACCCTGGGGATGGTACCTGGAATCTGTGTTTTATCAACCTTCCAAGTGATTCAGATGCATGCTTAAAAGTTTGAGAACCACCATTGTAGCTCCCAGTCCCAGGAGGTGAACTGAGGTACGAGCATTTCCCTGACCCGAAGAAAAAGAAACAGCTTTTGGCTCTGCCTCAGGAGAGAGGAAATGGAGGCTGGTGGAAAGCATGAATATGTAAGAAATGATGATCAGTCATCATGCTGATGACTATAAAATCCACCAGCTTGTGAAACAAGTGCTGATAAAAAAAAAGAGTTTGGTGAGAAGAGGTTTACCCCATGTGCAGTGGTTGACAGTGTCGTGGTCCCAGAAAGACAGGCTTACCATTGCCACTGAGTGAAGCATGACACCACCAGTATCTATCCCAATACAAACCAAGCATCAGCAGAGAATAGGCCTGAGGGACACAGATCCCATGCTGACCCCAGACCCTAAGTATTAAGACAGTGATCACTAATGGCAAAGAAGCAGAAGAAAAGAGCAGAATCTTGCACTTCAAATCAGTGGTTATGTTCCTTCCTAGTGCAGGATTCATTATCATTTTAAGTGAAATGACAAAAGAGTAGGAGAGATCTAAGAAGACAAGCTCTTGAGGATGTTGTGAGAATTCAGCCCAGTTAAAATGACTGATATCTAAAAATAAGGAGAAGAGTGTGGGATGGAGTTCTTGTCCATTTGTGAAACAAATAAAGTAGTCGCTGTTGAGACATTTCCCACAGCCACTGTTTTCAAGGAAGTCATCTTAGCAGGTAGAAGAGAAGAACCTCTTTATGGGCCAAAATTCCATGACTCAGAAACCAGAATTTCTATTACTGTAACAGGAGAATGACTAGTCTTAACACTGGACGATGTCTTCCTGTCTCTTTCTGTACTTATGAATACACCCCCTGTTTGCAAAATGCCCTAACACTGTCAGCAGCTCAGGGAGGCCAGTGATGCAGGGTGGGCTAAACTAGAGTGTGCACTGGAAACCCATTTTTCACAGCAAAGACAGAGATGCAGCATCTCAGGGAGGTTCAGCACTTTCCCAAGTTGCTTTGGAGCCACATCTTGAGGAAGGAGTGAGAACCAAGAAGAACCCTAGAGACATCGTGATCCGTGCCTCCACTGCTTCAGTCACCCCAGCCCAGAACCAAATGAGGGAAGAGTAGTTCCAAAACACTCAATTTTGAGGCTTTCATGTTAGGAAGAATGACAAACAGAGACATGGGTGCTGCCCTGTTCAGTTTAGTGTCAGCAGTGCAGTCTTATGGTCTCTGCTCTCCCACTTCCTAAAAGGAAAAATGGCTTGGACAGTGTAGGAAGAGGGGTGCCCTCAGCATGTATACTTCCCTTTCCTGTGATGGCAGGAAATTAAAGCCTGCACTATCCTGGAATAAATTCTGAGCCAAAGACTGTGATTTCAAATCAAGACCATGCCGGGATACTCCTCTCCAGTTCAAAAGAGGACACATCATCTGTCCATGGCACTAATGATACTTAAAAGGGGGTTTCTTATACGTGTGTACATATCAAGATCTGACTGGAACCCAAAGAAGCTTCCCTCAAGTGCTCTCCTAGGAGGAATGTCTGTAAAACAAACAAGAATATGTAGTTTTCACAGATAGAGCTCATTTTGACTTCTGCACAGAATTTCAGTTCCCCAAGGATAGCTTATCCAAGGAGTAGAAAGAAGCAGGAGCCTCTCTTTCCAGAGCCACGGATAGGATGCAGGGTTGACTCTAGGTGGGAATCCCTGTGCTGGCTCTCTGCAGCGATGACACATTTCAGTAACACAGTCTCTGGACCTGGCAACTGGCTAGGGTCTTAACACACTCAACATGGCAAAGCCCCTCATCATATCACCTTTTGCAGTAAAGTTACCTAGAAACCTTTAAAGCTACCAAAGATTCTGTTATCAAATAACAAAGAAAGCTGCCTCTAGAGGGCTTAAAATCTGTGCAAGGAGAGAGAGAAGCAAATACTATGTTACCATTGACTCTATGGAAGTAGTAATGTGCCATGGAGAGACAGCAGGGAAGAATCGCACATAACCATGGTGACATTTCTCTAAAGATACTTCACTTTGGAGGCCAAGAATCTGAGTACATATTCTGTATTATTTTGGCTAAGGTAGAAGTTCACTATATGAATGATTCATACTTTTATTCAATAATTATTCCATAATTCCATCATTTCTGCTTTTGAAAAAGAATTGAAAAAATTATCCCTAGTGACTACAAAAAATTTCCTCTAAAACATGGTATTAATTAAATGATGCATTTTTCTTAGAATTTACTTTCTTAAATAATTTCTGATAAAAATGACATGAAATATAGTGGGGGAGGTTATGCTTCTTGTGTCTTAGTTGTTTTGCTTTGTTTTTTGTTTTTATCTTGGTAAGATCACGTAACATGGGATCTAGCCTCTTAAATTCTTAAGTGTACGATACAATTTTTAAGTGTTAACTGTAGGTACAATGCTGTACAGCAGATCTCTGGAACTTATTCATCTTGCATAACTGAAACTTCATATCCATGGAAAAATCGGAGTAGGCATAACACCTTCAAATTCAGGTCAGACAGGGCGACTCCTTCCACCTGATGGCCTCATGCTGAAATTTCAGAGCAGTAATCAAGCAGAAGCTGAACCTAGGGCTTACGAGTGCCCTGAAAATCAGACATGAATGCCTTCCTCACTGGCATGGGAAAATCAGATTTTGAAATACAAGTGCATCTGAACAGAAGTGTTACATTCCGACACTAGGGTACAAAGGGAGACATGGGCAAGACATGGCATATATAATACTTCTTTAAAAATATCAATAAGACTGTGAATGTGGACAGAAAAGGGAGAAGAAAGAAGGAATTATCAAAAGGAATTTTTAAGGGTAAAGCAGGCTTGCATATGTCTAGCGTTAGAAGAATCTGTAGAGGTGGAGAGATTAAAATCTTAGAAAGATAAGGAAATTTGAGGGTATAAAATCCCAAAGAAGATAAAAAGCAGTTGACAAAATTCAACATTCACTCATGTTTTTAAAATATTTTAAATTAGGGAATGATAGATATTAATTTAAGATGATAAAATATGTAAAACTCACACCAAAAGCCAGCAACTTAATGTGAAAACCCTAGAGGCATTTCTAATTAGAACTAGGAGTAAAACCAAGACGTCTACAGTCTCCATTACTTAACATTGTAGTAAGTGTATTAGAAAATTAGATTATAAATGGGAAAGGAATAAGAGGCTAAGAATAAGAAAGAAATAGGCAAAATTCTCTCTATTTATAGAAGATTTTATTAACATAATGGGAAAATCCAAAAGAATCCAAGGAAAAACTTCTACAAAAAGGTATATTACAAATTATAAAATTAACATTATAATTCAATAGAATTCACATATACAAATAATAATCAGAATATAAAATAAAAGATAGAACCCTTGTTATAGTAACAAAAATAAAGTTTAAAAAATTCCCAAACATAAATCTAATAAGAAATGTGCAAAACATAAATGAGGAAAATTATGAAACTCTCTTTAAAGTTACTGAAGTAGACCTGAAAAAAATGAGAAGACGTACTTCATGATTGGAGTACTCAAGATCCCAAAATGTTAATTCCCCCTAAGTTTACTTATAAATTTAAGATGCAATAAATAAATATGCCATCAGGGCTTTTTCTGAAACTAGACAGATTAATTATAAAGGTTATGGTTAAAAATGAATAGCTAGGAAAACCCTAAAAAAAGAAGAACAATATGTGGGAAGTTGCCTTCAAGATATGAAAACATTATGAAGCTTCTATAATTAAAGCAGTGTGGTATTGGCTTATGAGTAGACTTACAGACCAATAGAACAGAATGGAAAACACAGAAATAGCTCAAGTGCCTATGAAACTTAGTATGTATTAAAGGCAACAGCTCAACTCAGCAGGGAAAAGATGGACTTTTTTTATAAGTGGTGATAGAACAACTGGATAGCCATATGGAAAAAGATAAAGTTGGATCTGTTCCTCACACCATACACTGGTACAATTTCTAAAAAGATCAGACATTCAAATGGAGAAAGGATGAAACCACACAAACATTATGAAAAAAAAAATGAGTGAATTTGTGTATAACCTAAGAGGAAAGAAAGCATTTCTAACTATGATTAAAATATCAGAAACAATAAAAGATTAAAACCTTTAATATAAAAATTTTATGTCATAAGGAAAGTCAAAAGCCAAATCACAAATGGGGGGGAATATATGCAATTTTTACCTCCAATAAAAAGCTAATATACTTAATATACAGTTCTCCTAAAAATTGAGAAAAACAAAATCCAACAGAAAAGAGGCAAGAAGGTGCGAAAAGATACAAGAAGTAATACCAAGAGCCATGAAATACCTGAAAACATCCCCAATGTTTCTATTAGAGAAATGCAAATTATAACAATACTTAATAAATGTTTCTTACCAATCAGGTTGGAAAATTTGACATTTTTGATAATACTATGTTGGAGGGACTGTAGGAAAGTAGGCATTCCCATTTACTGTGGAGGTGAGTATAAATGTCAGTTCTCCCCAGAAAGATTCCCTAATTTAATCTCAATCAAAATCTCAGCAGGTTCTTTTGTAGGAATTTACGAGCCAATTCTAAAATTCATATGTAAATTCAAAGAACCTAAAATAGCAAAAACGAATTTGAAAAAGATGAATGAAGGTAGAGGGCTTACACTTCCTGATTTCAGGAATTATTTTAAAGCTACAGTAATCAAAACTGTATGATATTGGCAGCAAGATAAACAAGTAGATGAAAGGAACAGAAACAAACACGCAGAAATAAAATCAATTGATTTTTAACATAAGTAAAAGAACAATCACTGGACATCTTTGTGCAAAAACACACATACCAAAAACAAAACAAATTAAAACACTTTGATTCATACCTCACACTATATACAAAAATTGACTCAAAATTAATTACAGACTCAAATGTAAAAATCTATAAAACCTCCAGAATAGAATATATAGGAGAAACTTTTTCTGATATTTTCTCAAGTAAAACATTTTTGGATACATGAACAAAGCTACAATTCACAAAAGAAAAAAGTGCTTTCGGCTTTTGGCTCAAAGGAAGCCGAGGTGCAACTATCTTCAGTCGTCCTGAATCTGGGTTCATCTGCCACTCACCACCTCCACCATACCACCTAAGTTCAACCCCAATAAGATCAAAATCTTATACCTGAGGTGCACCAGTGGGGAAGTGGGTGACACATCTGCCCTGGCCCCTAAGATTGGTCCCCTGGGTCTGTCTCCAAAAAAAAGTTGATGACAGCATCACCATGGCAACTGGTGATTGGAAGGGTCTGAGGATTACGGTGAAACTTTAGAACACACAAGCCCAGATTGAGGTGGTACCTTCTGCCTCTGTCCTGATCATCAAAGCCCTCCAGGAACCACCAAGAAAGAGAAAGAAGCAGAAAAACATTAAACACAGTGGAAATACCACTTTTGGTGAGATGGTAAACATTGCCTGACAGATGTGGCACCGATCTTTAGTCAGAGAACTCTCTGGAACCATTAAAGAGATCCTGGGGACTGCCCAGTCTTGGGCTGCAGTGTTGATGGCTGCCACTCTCACGACATCACAGATGACATCAACAGTGGTGCAGTGAAATGACAAGCTAGTTAACTACAAAGAAAGATGATTTAATAAAGGCTTATTTGACAACCCCCAAAAAAGTGATAAATTGGACTTCATTAAAATTACGATCTTCTGTTAATAGAATGAAAAGACAGACCATGGACTATTTGAAAGTCTCATTTGTTGAAGGACTTGATGCAAAATATATTTTAAAAACTGAAATCTCAATGATAAAGAATAAACAGGCTGCTTTTTTTTTTAAAAAAAGGGGGCAAATAAGTTGGATAGACATTTTCTCAGAGAAGATATATGGATGACAAGTGACCATATGAATAGATGCTCATCATCATTGGTCATTAGGGAAACACAAACTAAAACCACATTGAGATACTATTAGACACCAATTAAAATGTCTTCTGTTAAAAAGTGGACCGTACTGAGTATTGATGAGGATGTGGAGGAGTTGAAAATCTCACTGGTGGCAGTATAAAATGGCAAAACCACATTGGAAAACAATTTGGCAGTTTCTTAAAAAGTTAAACATAAATCTATCATGTGACTTCACCATTCCACTCCTATATGTCACTAAAGAGAAATGAAAGGATATGTTCATACAAAGACTTGCACATCAATGTTCAGAATAGTTTTGTTTGTAATAGCAAAAAACTAGAAACAACCCAAAAGGACCATCAACAAGTAGTAGAATATTCATTATACTAGTAGTAGTAGTAGTAGTTGTAGGGCATCCATTCAATGGATTCACTACTTAATAACAAAAAAAAATTGTTCCACAACATCGAAGAATCTCAAAATAATGAAACCAAGTGACAAAAATTTATGCATGCTGTACAATTTCATTTATATAAAAACCTTGAGAATGAAAACAAAGGACTGACAGAAAGCAGATCAGTGGTTGCCTAGAAAGGGTGGGCAGGGAGAATGGAAGAGTTCTCAAAGGGACAGGATTGTGGTGATGGTTTCATGAGTGTATATACATATGTCAAACTATATCAAAATTAATAGTTTAACGATTTGGAGTTAATTATATGTTAATTATATTTTCTTAAAACCCCTTTAAACATAAAAATAGATACACAAATACATGTTTATTAAATTAAAAATACTTGCAATACTGGCACCTTCGTGCCTCAAGTGCCCTGCCCCTGCAAAGCATCAACCAAAATAGAAGTAGAGGTAATATAAGCAGAGGGTGGAGCCAGAAGATCAGGAGACCCAAAATATTGAAGAGCCAAAGCCACCGTGGGTTTGCTGTGTCTTCTTTCTCACTCACATCCCTTCACATTTCTCTTCTGCTGGCATCAGGAAGAATAGCTAAAGATCTCCTAAACAAGACACTGCACTAACCATAAAAGGCAAAGTTGACAAATTAAACTTCATGAAAACTAAGAACATCTGCTATCAAAAGATAACATTAAGAAGAAGTGAGACACAATCTGGGAGAAAAATAGATATATAGAGAGATAGAGATAGAGGTAGAGATAAAGATATGTGTGTATGTATGTATACATGGATATACAACCCATGTATACCTATATTATACATCCATGTATATATACAGACACTTGTGCACATATATGGACTTCTATGTAGAATTTTTTAATTTCTTCAAAGCAATAAGAAAACAACTAACAGCCATGTTTTTCAAATGGGAAAAAGACTTACACAATTAGTTTGCGGAAGAAGATATTCAAATAGCCAGTAAATATATTAAAATGCTCAACATCAGTAACCATTAGGAAAATGAAAATTAAAACAAGAAAGCATTCTGCCACAACACCAGAATGGATAAAATTAAAATAGTGAGTGTTAATAAGTATGTAGAGAAACTGGAACTCTTGGACGTTGTTGATAGCAGTATAAATTGACTTAAATATTTTTGAAAACAGTTTGGCAGCATTTATAAAATCTAAACATATGCCTACTCTGTTATCCAGTAAATTCACATCTAAGTATACATCCAAAAGAAATGTTTGCCTACTTTAATCAAAATGCATGTTCAAAAATGTTTCTAGAAGCTGTATTAATAACAGGCAAAAGCTTGGATCTGTTAGCATTAACAGGCTAAATAATTATACAGTCACATAATGGAATAGTAAGCAGCCTTAAAAATAATAATTATCCATATATGCAACAATATAGATGAATATCACAGGCTTTATACTGAGGAAAAGAAGCCAGAAACAACAGAGTACATTTTAATTAAACTTCAAATACAGGCAAAACTAATCTATGATAATAAAGGAATAGTGGCTAGCTCTTGGGGTAGGGAGTGTTGAGGGCAGGTAGTATTCACTGGGAAAGAAAAAGGAAAGAGGGAACCTTCTAACGTGGATGGAAATACTTTACATCTTAATCTAAGTTGTGGTTACATATACACAAGCAAAAGTTCAATGAACTATACACTCAAGATTTGTGCAATTTACCGTATGAAAGTTAGATTACAAAATTTTTTAAGGTTTCTGTTTTCTTTCATTATGCACATGGCACTGCATACCTCGTATACCAAACCCATTGCTAAATTCTAGATCCCCTGAATTCAGGGAACTATTCAATCTCATCTAAAGTATAATCCTTCTCTGTATGCTTATTCTTTTTGTTGCAGCAACATCAAACAGAATCAAAGAGCAAAACTAAACATTTATCCAAACTTCCCTTATTTCCTAAAAAAAGGACTTTTCTAAGGAAAAATTCATAAGTAAAAATATTTCCCCAGCACTTCACTTGTCATTGCTGCTCAAAGCAATTTTGTCACTAATGGTGAGTTTAGACCAAAAAATTATTCCTTTTGTTTTTTTATATAAAGCTATATTTCCCATTACATAGTACTGTGCATTTATCAACTTATCCTGAATTCATCATTCCTTCCCTGTGTGCCCCATTATTAGAATATGGTGGCTATTGCAATGCCTGAAAATTCAATAGCTGTTTCCTCTCCTAATAAGCAACAGCTTGGTGCTGCCCTGATAACTGTATGTGTCCCATCTAGTGCTCTGTTACATCCTCCAGACTGGTGTGTTCCAGTAGAAATAAAATGCAAGCCACATATGTAATTCTAAACTTCCTAGGAGATACATTAAAACACTAAACAGATAAGTTTGCTTTAATGATATATTTTATTTAGCATAATAGATCCAAAATGTGATTTCATAATGTAATCAATATAAAAAGTTATCAGTGAGATACTTTACATTAGGTTTCAAACTGATTCTTCAAAGATCCAATGTGTATTTTGCGCTTACATTGCACACTTGCAGTATGCTTACAACGTGCCTCAATTTGGATGATCACGATTCAAGTGCTAAGTACCATATGTGGCTAGTGACTACTGTATTGAACAGCACAGCTCCCAGCTACCTCACACCACAACCAAGGTAACCCTTGAAATGAAATTCCAAAATCTGTCTTTATTAGTCTTGGAATAATATATACTACCTCCGCCCCACATCTTTACACCTCATAAAATTAAATTTCTCTTGCCCGGAAGTTTTATTTCACTAAACTATGTCTCTAGGGCTCCCCTCACCAAGTCAGAGGTCACCATACTTGATTCCATCTGAAACTGAACACACTTCCCACTTACACACTACAAAATTCATCAGAACTGGTCTTGTTGTTTTGCCAGGACCAACTCAACAAAATTTTTCACCTCCTACTCTTACAAAATGTGATGTATTAAAATTATCCTGTGAAAAGTAGCATGAAATTACTGTGAATATATTCATAACTTAAATGTGCTAGGTCAACAAACATGTGAAATAAAATCATCCAAGAAAGACATGAGGCAAGAAAACATGGCATAAAGGAAAACAAACTGGACTAGGATTCAAGCTGTGATTCCAGCCCCGGCTCTGACACCAGGTAGTTTGTATGTTCTTGGGCAACTTACAAATATTTCTGAGCCTCCTAAACGTGATGTATTATATAAAGGCACTGGATTCAATGATTCCTAAGTCTCGTTCAGTATTGAATACTCTATAATTATAGCAACTATTTTCGTAAAATAAATAAGGATGAGTTGGGGAATGAGGGTGAAGGAGACTAAGTCCATCTGGAAAAGAGAGTTCAAATCTCCTGTACATACAGGATAGAAAGGAAGCACTGGAGCTTGGAGTCCACACTGAATAATTAATAATAATAATAATAATAATAATAATAATAATAATAATAATACCCCAGTAAACATTTCTTGGATCTTATTTCTCAATTTCTAGTATTTCTTCAAGAAAAGGTTATTCTGCCCAAGGTTTTCTTCAGGGCAAATTTGACATCCTTATTCCTCAGGCTGTAGATTAACGGGCTGAACATAGGGACAACAATGGTATAGAACAGGGAGGATACTTTCCCCTGGTCAAGGGGTAAAATGGAAGGTGGTTTGAGGTACATGAACGCCCCCGACCCAAAGAAAAGAGAAACTGCAATGATGTGGGAACCGCACGTACTAAAGGCTTTGGACCTGCCTTCCATGGAGCTAATGTGTAAAATGCTGGAAAGAATGAAACCATAAGAGATAAAAATGGCAACAATAGGCACCCCAATGCCAATGGTCACAACGATAAAGACAACTAGTACATTTATGTACGAGCTGTTGCAGGAGAGCTCAAGGAGGGGAAGGATGTCACACATGTAGTGATTGACAAGGCTGTCAGCACAAAAGGTCAGAAACACTATATTTCCTGTATGGGCCACAGCCCCCAAAACCCCCATCCCATAGACACCCAACAAAAAGAGTAAACACACCTGAGGAGACATGGTGACTGTGTATACCAGTGGTCTACAGATGGCGACATACAGGTCATACGCCATCCCGGACAGGATGAAGGATTCAGAAAAGACAAAGAAACAGAAGAAAAAGAGCTGAGTCATACACCCTGCGTATGAAATGATGTTTTTCTTTGAGACAAAACTTGTCAGCATTTTGGGGATGATGGCAGTAGAGAAACTAAAATCTATGAAGGACAAGTTGAAGAGGAAAAAGTACATGGGAATATGAAGGTGAGAATTCAGTCCAATCAGCGTTATCAAGCCCAGGTTCCCCACCATGGTGACCACGTAGAAATCTAGAAACAGGAAGAAGAGGGGGATCTGGAGTTCTGGCTGGTTCGTTAAGCCTGCGAGGATGAACTCTGTCACAGAGGAGGTGTTATCTGCAGCCATTCTCCTCTAGGAGGGTCTCTGAGGGAAAAAAGGAGAGTTGTTCAGAAAAGGAGAGGGAAAAAAAAAAAGAAACCCTTCTTGAGAATGGAATTTGAACAGAGAGATTTTTGAACTTCAGGAAAATGACATTTCTTCATACCTGTATCTCTCTTTTCACGGTCCCCAGGTATCTTGAACCGTCCTAGCAACTGTCTGTGAGTGAAACTTCTCTCTAGAATAAAGGCCAGTACAACCGGGGAGGGGGCCCACAAGCTCAGCTGGGATGACCCTCCGGTCTTCCCTGTGGCCCCTTCTGTGCACGTCCTCCTTCTACAGCCCTGGGGTCCTTTTCTGGGTCATTCTTGAGAAGTGGAAGTCATTTGACCCTGCCTCATCCTTCCACACTGGGGCTAGTGCTAGACAGAGCAGGAAGAGGAGGTCGTGTGCTCAGGGTCTTTAGCTGGAATGGCTGTGACATTATTACATGAAAATAATAACAGTCATCATGTAAAGTTATTAATTAATTTTAAGAAAAAGAAAAGACGTGTTTACTGAGCACTAGCTGTGGGGTAGGCACTGTTCTAGATGCTGTGTGGCATTATGATTATCCCCATATGATAGATGCGGACACTGGGCCTAAGTGACTTGCTCAAGTCCCAGTGCTCCTAAGTTGCAGCAGAACATGAGCTCAAGTGGTCTGGCTTAACAAGGTTTGAGCTTTTAACCACTCTGCCTCAGGACAGACAGGTCGGGCAGGCACTCACCCTCCTTCTGCTTGGCATCACAGTTCTGTGCTCTGCTGGCTCTCATCCATCTCTTTCATGGACACTCAAATGGCCCTGGTGAAAAGAGGGTGACAGCTCAGTGCTCAGAGGCTGCTGCTTCTGTTTCTCTAGGTTAAGGATCAAGACCTCTAGTTTATCTTGGTCCTCTTGATGAGCAGAAGAACATGATCTTTGATTGTGGCTTTGTCCTGAGCATCTTGTCCAGCTTCCAGGGGTGAAACAGTATCCTTTCCTAATGCCCATGGGTAACAGGAGACTAAAGAGTTTTATTCTGGATTTGAGATCTCAGGGATCTAGCTAGAGACTCCCTCAAGATCACTCCTCCAGAGACCACCTTCCCCAAGGAAGAAGAAATGTTTGTTTACATCTTTGATAATGTTTAACATGTATTTTAATGACCTATTCTTTTATTCAGGTTACATCTTTTTAAGCACATTTAAGAGCAAAGCAATGTGAAAAAAAGCAATGCTTGCTACCTTGTATTGAACACTTACTGTGTACTGAACACCATATCTGACCCAGGACCCTCGTACAAAGGATCCAAAGCCATACACAAATAATTTTATCTGATTAATTCCTCACAACAACCTATTGATATGTTAGACCTATTAATCTTCACTTTAAAAGTGAGACACACACAGAGTTTGTGTTTCCGTAGTCAAACTCTGGTCTGTCCAACTCCAAACCTCATAAGGGCCAGGGACATCGCTGGGCTTCTTGAAAGGACTTAATTTGTCTCTAGATATCAGTCCTGGCTACTGTAAATTGCACACATTGTGAAAACAGTTCTCAGGGAGGGATTTCATTCAAATACAGACTAAAAAGTTTTGTGTGGCAACTTGAATTTTAAACCCCTTACCAGGGGCTTTTATATATTAAGGCTAACAGATTTCATACCCAAGAAATAAATCTTCATGTGGGGAGGTTTGAGCTTCAGTGCACCAGTGGATTAGAGAGGTTTTTTGGTCCTGAGTTACTGGCAGAAGTCCTCTTAGAGAAGTTATGAAATCCAAACACAAAGGCAGAAGTCTGTCTTCCTTCAAGCAAGTCTAACTGAAAGCACTGCACCTGGGCCTGTGTACCTTTGTGAGTTTGTGCACATACACCAGTGAGGACTTGCTCACCTTCCGCTAAGACTCGGCAACGATGGTGATTTACCTTTCAATTTAAAAATGACCCGCTTCTCAGAGTAATCCTAATGAGCCTCTATCCTTGTTCTCAATATCACTGCACAGAAGTTACAAATTTAGAAAAATAATTCATTAAAATGAAATTAAAATAGGTTCTCCTTGAGATCCAAGTGCGAAGAAGACACTAGGGGATTCTCAAAAGCTCCAAGGGGATTTTGTTACTTTAGAGACAGTTGCCATGGCAACTTCATTTCCAAATGCGTCTTTAAACAGGGCTTCTCTAAAGCCATGTTACCTAATGACTTGCTCCAGTACAAATAGAAAGAAAAAAAATTCTATTTTGTTTTTCTATTTGTGTAGTACTGTCACCTTCCCAAAACTTGAATTTCTGAAAAATGGCTTCCTTCTTCTATTTATTTCTAACTTAAATTATATATTGTACATGAAACATTATGGGGCATGTGAAGATTTACATACAATAAAATATCTTTGCAAATATGTCTCATGCATGTGCGTTAACTCTCAGACTTCTGGTAGTTCATCAAAGTGGTACAAGTATGGTCCCAAACCAATTCCTCCCTATCATAGGATTCCCAGCTTCCATAGGAAGAAGGACAAACCTGGCCAGAGGGAAAAGATGGACTCTGAGAGGACTTCATGTGAAACAGCTTCGATTAGCTCCTGAGAAAGTAGATAGAATTAAATTCATCTTTCAGTAGTCCTGTGGGTCTGTATAATAGTTGATGAGGTTCAGGGATACAAGCACACACGCACATACACACGGCGTGCATGCGCGCGCGCGCACACACACACACACGATTCAGACCAGAAAGAAGCTTACAGTCTAGTAGATGCATTGCCCTTAAAGGCTCATCTTCCTAGTTCTCTCCCTTCCTAGGCCACATTTTCCAGGGTTCAGTTCTTAACCTTCCACACGCTTTCTATTTTCTTAAATTCTTGATGAGCTAATTTGTTTCATGGCTTCAATGGTCCCTCCATAAATGGCTCTGGATTTTGTGTCTTTAGTGTTCAGTTCTCTATTAAGCTCCTTTCTGGTGTAGCCAGCCTTTTCCTGGATATTTCCAAGAAGCCATCCTGCGGTCATCCCTGAACTCACTGAGTACAAGGATGAGTATTTGTCTTTCTTCAAAAGTAGATGTCCTTTTGACCTCTCCATTATTTATCTGAGTGTCACCAATGGTTAGGGAGTAGAAAGCAGAATTTATAAAGTTAGAGTCTTAAGTCCCAGTTTTCTAGGACAATCCCAGTTTGTGTCTATTATCCCAGTAAAATTAGTAGTTCCCTCTCATTCTGAAATTTATCCTCATTGAATGAGAACTATTCAGAGCATGAACTTTGGAATCTGGACCTCAGCACAAATCCTGGTTCTGCTACTTAATAGTTATGTCATCTTGAGAAATTTGTTGAACCTTTCGATGAGTTTCCAAATTTTTGTCTTAAAATGAGTAAAATAACCACAACTCAAAGGGTTGTTTTAATGAGTAAGTGATGCACCTTCTGGCACAAAGAAGAGACAAAAAGAGGGTTTTTTTTTATTATTGAAATAACTATTTATATATTATTTTATTAGATAGATAAAATGTATTATTTATTATAGTAATAGCAATAACTATATCCTCAGGTGAAAGTAGTTTCAGAATGGGCTAAAACAGAGGGCAGGGGAATTAATTTTAAAACTTTACGCCAGCAGTAGAAACAGAGAAAGATGAACAGGACCACATATTATGATATTATGATGAAATTCCAAACAGGATTTCGTACCTCTATGGCTTGAGGGAGAACAACAGAGAGAAAGAGGCACAAATCATATTTGATTAAGTTTTCAAGCTCAGGGAAACAGGAGCAGGATAATGGAAATGAAAAAAATTAGGAGGGGGAAGGGTAGAAAGCTGGACTTTAAACAAGATCGTCGAATGCTGGCAGGACTTCCAAGCGACAAAACAGAGCAGAAACAGAAAGTAGGAAATTGAATATCAGACAGTGAATGAAAGGGATTCAGATACAAACTGGGGAATCATCTAAATAGATGTGATTACAGAAAAATGGGGAAACTTGCTTTGAGGAAGAGAGTTTAAAGACAAGGGCAAAGTTAGAACCTTTCAAAAATGCCAACATGGTGGAAATATAAATTGGGGCAGCCACTATGGAGGACAGTATGGAGGTTCCTTAAAAAACGGAAAATAAACTTACTGTATGATCCAGCAATCCCACTCATGGGCATATAGTTCTAAAAGACACTTGCACCCCAATGTTCACAGCAGCACTATTTACGATAGCCAAGAGATGGAAAGAACATAAATGTTCATTGACAGATGACTGGATAAAGTTGTGGTGTATACACACACACACACACAAACACACACACACACACACACACACAAAATGGAATGCTACTCAGCCATAAAAAAGAATAAAATGCCATTTGCAGCAACATCGATGTACCTGGAGATCTTCGTACCAAGTGAAGTAAGCCAGAAAAAGAAAGAAAAATACCATATGATACCACTTATATGTAGAATCTAAAAAAAGACACAAATGAACTTATTTACAAAACAGAAACAGACTCATAGACATAGAAAACAGACTTATGGTTAACAGAGGGTAAAAGAGGTGGGAAGGGATAAGTTGGTAGTTTGAAATACCGTACAGAAATTACACCACAATAAAGTTGTTTTTTTAAAAAAAAAATAAGTGAAATAAAACCAGTTTTTAAAAATGCCAACAAACAGATAATGGGAGAAGGATGTTGACCAAAGGAAATGTCAAAATAAGGCAAGTGTAGCAATTGAGAAAACAAACCTAGAACCAAACCCCACCTGCATTCCTTCTGTCCTGGAGAACCTGAGTAAGTTATTTAACCTAATTAAGATTCAACAAATAATAATACCAAACTTACAGATATTTGTGAGGATTAAATTATAGCCCAGTGAATATTCCCTTAATAAATAGTAGTTGAGTCTGTAAAATGTCACAGAGGCTGAAAGCAGAGAAAATTTCAAGAGTGATGGATAAATAACATTACCAAAAATCCAAGGGGAAAAAGAACTGAAAAATAACCTTGAACCAAGTCACTCTTCTGCAAGGTTATTCACTTATTTTTTCCATATTACTCTTACTGTGCTTAGTCTGATTTAGCCTTATACTATTTATTTGTTATTTCAAGACTATATTCCACAAACCCCAATTAGATTAAAAGCTTCTGTAAGGAGAATTCTTAGTCCTGCAGCTTTGGGGTACGCTAACACACTCACTACCTACCAGAGTGATGAATGCATTAGAGATGCTTCTTAAGAACATGCTGAATGGAATGATGTGCAATAATAATCCATGTGGCAAACCCATAATTCCAGGGCTAGTTGTTCAGGGAATAATTCATCAAAGGTTCTGATAAGCAGACATTTTATTCCCACAAAAAAGTAATATAAACTATACATAATTAGGTTTACAGAAACTAAATTTGAAGCTTTTAATTTGTCAATATTGTGCCAGAAAATTTCTGCTTGTCAAGGTCCAGGTATTTGTAGAAGAAACCTTCTTTCTTAGAGGTGCTGGCAAGGAAAGTTATTAAATGGCAGAAATTGCTGCAAAGACTGGTTAGCTGCCAAGCAACTTAAAACTCTCCAAAACTGGATTCTTTTCCTTAAGGGACTTAAATTCAGGAAATGTGCTAATTAATTAAAACAAAGTTGTGTTAATTAATACAGTTGTTTTTAATACACAAATACTGTAAAATCTACTATTTTCAAAAAGTACAAAGGGTACAAAAGAAATCAAGATTGTGCTAAAAAGCACAATGTAGGCAGAATTGATCAGGACAAACCTAAAATAACCTTCAAGTGTAACTTAATGGAAGGGAGAAATTTAATTGATGGGTAGAAGCAGAGAGATTATTCAAAGCATAACAGAGACATCTTATTTAACTAATAATTAAATTAAATTAAATGTCTTATATGTGCAAAGAAATCAAGCAATGTAAAGAAAATATAACAAATTCTCTTGTTGGATAGAGACTCCTCTATAATCTTAATTGCAGCATTAGAGAGACTGTCTACACTTTCTAAAGGTCTCTCTGGGAAGGAAAGCCATGCACTCAGTGATGTGTTCCAATATTTAACAAAGCTATCTCTTAGGAACTTTATTCTGGTGACTAGCTTAAATCAAAAGGCAGTGTTGGGGAGGGTGGGTATAGTTCAACGAAAGAGCCCATGCCCAGCATGCATGAGGTCCCAGGTTCAACCCCTAGTACCTCTCATCTAAAAAAAAGAAAGAGGAGTCCTTTGCTGTGCAGAAGCTTCTAAGTTTAATTAGGCTTCATTTGTTTACTTTTGCTTTTATTTCTATTGCTTGGGTAGACTGTCCTAGGAGAACATTTTTGAGATGTATGTCAGATAATGTTTTGCCAATGTTTTCTTCTAGGAGATTTGTTGTATCTTGTCTTATGTTTAAGTCTTTGATCCGTTTTGAGTTTATTTTTGTGTATGGTGTAAGGAATAGATGAAACCAGATGCTGTTAAGTTCAGGAAATACTTTTCGGTCCTATCTTACTTAACACAATGACAGCTAACTTCTTCTTGAAATACTCATTTTTCCTTCAAAACGTATTTCTAATTTTCCTCCAACTTCTGGCCACTTCTCAATCTCCTTCAAGAGATAAATACTGATATTCCACAGGGTTCGATCCTCAGCCTTCTCTTGACATCCTATTTATGCTCTCCAAAAGATCTTGTCCACTCCCATGCCTTGAATTACCCTCTGCTGGTGACTTCCAAATCTTTATTTCTATCGGTATCTATTTCATCTGAATACCCAAGGGACACCTAAAATTTGACACATTAAAAATTATATCCACTACTTTTCCTCAAAAAAGTTCTCTTCCTATATTCCCTGTCTTAATAAATGACACCATTTTCCTGCTGCTCAATCACCTTCATCAATAATAGAGTCAAACTTATTCTAGCTTTTAAAGAAGTCAGGTCACTTCCCTGAAAATCAGCTCATGAAAGCGAATTTACCAACAGGTCAGTTTACCAAAAAACAGTTCATTGAATGGCCAGTTTGCAAAATTTAATTGCTTCTTTGAACAATTTATTTCTTACAAGTATTGCATTTATATTTTAGAAAAATTCTAGAGTACATATTAACATAAAGTAGAAAATAAAAGCTATTCATTCATACTACTATTACTGTTAGTAGTTACTACATACTGTTACTATTTGGATGCATAATGTTTGATGCTAGATCATATTGTATATACTACCTTGAAACATTTTCATTAAAACAGTATATTATTGGCATCTTTTCATGTCAATAAGTAAACTTCAACAGCATTATCCTTAATGGTTTCATAATATGCTTCAGTGGATGGACTATCATTTAGTACGTCAGTTCTTTGTTTGACATTTATTATGTCCAATTTCGACTAAACACTGCCGAGTTGAATGTGCATTTTTGTAAACCTAACTGTTTATTTTCTGAGGATAAATTCCTAGAAGTTAAATTGCTAAGTCTAAAGATACACTCTCTATTAATACTGCTGAAATGTTCTCATGAAAGGTTTAATTACACTCCTACGAGCAACGTATAAGCATTGCTCTTCTCTCATGTCTTTCCTAACAAATTCCTAACAAATTGTGCCAATTTGATGCTAAAAATGCCATCACATTACTTTATTTCATAATGAAAATAAAATAAAAAATAGTAAAACTAAGCAAGAGTAATTATAAAAAATAAAATAAGGTTTGTACTATTTCAATGGGGGAAAAGCCAGCTAACTAAAATTAAACAAGCTTTTTTTTTCTACTAAATCAGTGAATTTGTTTTTGAAGAAATGTCCAATACAAAAAGATATAAAATAAAACCTTTTATAATAAAGATTATAAATATAGCTGATAGTACATAAAGATGAAACACTAATGATGAACGCTGAGCAGGACAGTACTGACTGAGGGCAAAGGTGATGATGTTGATGAAGGTGATGATGATACTCATGGGAATGACTGTGGTGGTCATGGTAACAATGAGGATAATGATGATGAAACTGAAAACGCCCTAGTGCTGGCATTAGGCACCAAACTGCCCAGGCTGCAGGGTAACTCTCCCAATAGAAGAAAAATTAACACACCTTGGAGGTAAAACATCTTTCATAGTGCATGTGTAAATCCAGACTAATTGCTCCTTTAATGAGGACCCAGTCTCTGGAGTGGCTATATTCCAGGAGAGATTCTGCCTGTACATAAACGTACCCAGCACTCCCAATCTCAGAGACCCATTTTTCTGTATTGGCCACTTTGACTGGAGATAAATGTAAATCTAGTAGCTTTCTATTTTCTGATACTCATTTCTTGATCGCTGAAAGCAAAGTATCTCCTAAGATTTCCAGATAACTGTGTTCCAGTTTTCCTCAGTACAGGTATTCAATTATAGTTTGAAAGCAATTGTGTGAGATAGGAACAAAATATCTTCCATGAATTCCCATTTCTATGGCAGGCCTTTTATGTACTAAATTATATATTCCCCTTCTCACACTGCTTTTTCCCCACTTAAAAAGGAAATATAGTTGTCTATGTAATTCTGAATGTTGTCATTAGCAGCAATTCTGAGCTCCTGGTGAGCTGATGAAACTAGTGGTAAGATTTTTAGCAACTAACAAGAAATTTTTGGATTATTTATAAATTAGCTAGAAGATTACAAGAATAAAACTTACATTTCTGTTGCCCACAATTTTCTATTCAATAGGAAAGATCTATTCACATCAAGAGACAGGAATAAAAATTTGTGCTTACGAACAATATTCTGTTTTATTAGGAACTTTGATTCGGAGTAGTGATACATTTTTGTGGATTTTCTGTTCCTTATCATATTAGGAGACTCAGATTTGATGGAAGGGGGATGTGTAAGATATCTTTTAAATCCATTATCACTATCCAGACGAAATTTGCTTAGCTCTTTTTAAAAAATTGAGATAACAATTCAAAATTCTGTTACTACGTTACTAAGAAGTTAAATATTTCACTGCCAATAATTTAAGGTATAAAGTTTATAATGATGCAGATTTCCTTGTCTTCAATACCAGAATGAACGCAAGTAATATTATTGTTGCTGAGCAAGTAAGTCAGTGTCTTCTAATGCTACACAAGAAAGCAGGTTACAACCAACATGTAGAGTATGCTCACTTTGAGTAAATAAAATGTATATTCATACACATATATGTAAATGCATATATGCATAGAAAAAAACCTGGTAGAACGCACATAGCAGTTTTAAATTCTTGGTCATTAGAATACAATGATTTGATTCTTGCCTGTCTGTCTGTTTGCTTCTCTACAATGCAGACATATTGCTTTTGTAATTAGAAAAAAAAAGTTGCTGGAAATACAGCAATAAGATTCCTCCCTGGCCTTAATTGTATTAAATTAAGTTTACTTAAAGTATAAAGATAAAATGCCACAAAAAAATAAGTTACAGCAAGACAGCACAGTATGGTGGAGGACAAAACAGACTGAGGGTCACAAATCCTGGGTTCTGCGCCCAATTCTGCTTTTCACTAGCCATGTGACCTTGGGTGAATTATGCAGCTTGAGTAGTATCAGTTTCCTAGAGCAGAGGTTTGCCAATGTTTCCAGAATGGACCAAGTAGTAAATATTTTAGACTCTGCAGTCCGTAGGATCTCTCTTGCGACTATTCAGCTCTGCCATCCTAGCAGGAGAGCAGCATCAACAGTGCAGAAAGGAATGGATTTTATATATAGTATCATGTCATCGGCATATAGTGACACTTTTACCTCTTCTTTTCCAACCTGGATCCCTTTTATTTCTCTCTCTTGCCTGATTGCTGTGGCTAGGACTTCCCAGACTATGTTGAATAGGAGTGGTGATAGTGGGCAGCCTTGTCTTGTCCCAGATTTTAGTGGGAAGCTTTTGAGTTTTTTTACCATTGAGTACTATGCTGGCTGTAGGTTTGTCATATATAGCTTTTATTATGTTGAGATATGGTCCCTGTCTGCCCACTTTGGTGAGAGTTTTTATCATAAATGGGTGTTGAATTTTGTCAAATGCTTTTTCTGCATCTGTTGAGATGATCATGTGGTTTTTGTCCTTTCTCTTGTTGATGTGATGTATTACATTGATTGATTTGTGTATGTTGAACCACCCTTATGTCCCTGGGATGAACCCCACTTGATCACGATGTGTAATCTTTTTTATATGCTGTTGGGTTCTGGCTTTGCTTCAGTGAAACCTTATCACAAAAGCAGGGAGTGGGCTGGATTTGACTGAGTTTGCCAAACCCCGTCCTAGAGAGTGAATAATCCCCTTTTTTCTACTCTCCTCATACTAAGAAATGAAGAGTAAACCTCAATATTGTGCAGCCACAATACTGCTGTAGAGCCGTAGTTGTGTGTACTTATTAGCCTACAAATCAGGGGAAAGAGTAAATATTGAGAGACAGCAGAATTAGGTTCAAGTTTCAAGTCACCACAAGTAAGCTTTGAAGTCTTAAAATCTGAGCACTTCAGCCTGGAGCTAACACAGTGTTGCAGGTCAATTAAATTTCTTTAAAATTTAATTCTTCAATTTCTTTTAAAAAAAAGGTAAGAAAAAGGCAATTTGATCCTAACTTTATCTCTTTGTTTTCTAATACCTCAAGTCTTAAGATTATACAGATTCTAATAAAACTGTATCAAATGAGTAAAAAAAAAAAAAAATCTCAGCACTTCAGTTTCTCATTACTAAAAAGGGAGTCATAATTCCTGCTATAAATACATTCCCTCCCTCAACCAAGGATTTCAAGAGTAGTACTTGACACAATCTCTGAAAGAAATGTGTATACAATAAAGGATTACAAAAATTTTAGTAATTATTTGAGGAGGGAATTAAAATAGCAAGACTATAAATTTTTTTCAGGTTAGAAATACATCTCAGAGATAGGATGTGTCTCAGTATCATCTCCATATGTACTGGTGCCCGCCTCCTGGACAGCATGTCTGTGTTTCATCTCTATGAAGTCAGCAGGGTCATAGCTTGATAGTATGATCTGATGCTACGGATAGATGTTGACCACTTATGTGCTAGAGACTCTTCATGGTGAGGTAGATGTTGTTGTTGTTGTTATTATTATTTCCAATTTACAGACAAGAATGCTTAGAAGTAAAAAACTTACATAACTTGATTAAGCTCACATAGTAAAAGCCAGAGTTGGAAATTTGAACCCAACTCTGTCTGACTTTGGAGTCTGCACCTTTAACTGCCACACTAAATGTCAAATATTTTAACATAGTTGTACTTTTTATATAAAAAATATGATCTACATTAATGCCACCAGTAAAAAAATATAAGGGAAGGTAAGCATTTTAATCAATTTTTATTTTAAAAAAAATCATACACATAGTTTAAATTCCAAATGCTACTAAAGGGGTGATAATGAAAAGTAACGATTACCTTCCCTAAGCATCCCCAGGCCCCCTCTGTTAGCCAGAGGAAACCACTTTCTTTCTTTCTTTCTTTTTTTTTTTTTTTTAACATTTTTTATTGATTTATAATCATTTTACAATGTTGTGTCAAATTCCAGTGTTCAGCACAATTTTTCAGTCATTCATGGACATATACACACTCATTGTCACATTTTTGTCTCTCTGAGTTATCATAACATTTTGTGTATATTTCCCTGTGCTATACAGTGTAATCTTGTTTATCTATTCTACAATTTTGAAATCCCAGTCTATCCCTTCCCACCCTCCACTCGAAACCACTTTTAAATATCTGTTTCCTCTGGTATTTACCTCTATGTTTCTTCATTGTATGCTTATCACGCTCTTAAAGGACTTTACTATTTTGGAAATTATTTATGGCCTGTAATAGGACCTAAGTCATAATAATTATTAATATATATGTGTTGAGTGCTTTGCTTCCACTTAACATAGATGCAGATTTATCTAACACTCCCCCCATTCCAATTCCTCTCCCTATTCTCCCCAGTCGTAATTTTTGATTCTCGGTAATTAATGTCTGCAGGACTAGAACTATGGTAACGCAGCCTGCATTGTCATACTTAATTCTGCAGTAAGTCCTCACTGCAGAGCTGAATGTTGTACTTTAGATTATGTTTCCTTATTTCTACTACTTGTAATTTTCCTGGAATTGTAATAATTACCCACTGCTAAGTATCTCTCCTTTATATTTTCATGTGCTCCATAGTACCCATTAATATTATTTTCCAAATGTCCAAACATTTGAGACAATCAACCAATTTCATTTGTCTCCTGGAGGCCTCCATGCTCTGTCCTTTCTGGACTCATTTAGCCTGGAGCTGCCTTTGCTGCTCTCCTATGTTGGCTCCCCTCCATCCTAGGTCCCAGTATTGACACTGAGATGTGCAAGGCACCCTCATTTCTGCTGCTTTATATGTTATGTGATGCACTCTCTATCCCTATCGATCTATTTTTCTGTCTATATTTCACATTATTGATATTTTCAAACACTAGTTTTCATTTCATTGATTTCTTTTTACTGTTTATCTGTTTCCTATTTTATTGATTTCCATGATTATTTATATTATTTCCTTCGTTCTCATTCTTTTTTTGTAGCTGATTAAGGTGGAAACCTAGATTAATAGTTTTAGAATTTCCTTCTGTTCTAAAATAATGACATTTCCCTATTAGCATTGTTCCAGCAGCATTCCAAAAATTTTGATTGATGTATCTTCATGTTCATTCAGCTCAAAATGTTATTTTCTAACTTAATTTCTGACTTCTTCTTTGGTCCATGTGTTACGTTAAACTATGCTGCTTAATTTTCCAATATTTGATGATTTTCCGGGTATCTCTCCATAAATTACTTTTAGTCTGTATCTCTTCTGGTAAGGGTGTATACTGTGTATGGTTTCAACTTTTTAAACATATGGTGGTTTGTTTCATTGCCCAGAATGGATTTCATCTTGAAAACTGATCCATGTGGGAAAGACCTGAAAGATTGTGTATTCTGCTGCTTCTGGGTGGGATGTTCCAAAAAAGCCAAGCAGTGGGTATTTTCTATGTTGTTATTAATTTTCCCACTAGTTCTATCAATTAATTTAAAAAAAGAGTATTGCAACCTCCAGCTAGCGGTGGGCTTGTATATTCTCCTTTCAGTTCTGTCAGTTTGGGCTCGTGTATTTAGAAACACTGTTATAGGTGAGCTCATTTACGAGTCTTAAGTCACCTTGATGAACTGGTTTCTTCATCATCATGGAACGTCCCTCCTTATTTCTAGGAATATTTCTTGCTTTGGAGTCTACTTTGCTTAACGCTAATACAGTCACTCCAGCTTTCTTTTGATTGATGTTTACATAGTATATTTTTTCCATACTTACAGCTTTCGCTACTGGTGTCTTTAAAGTGAATTTCTTGGAAAAGCATAATGTTGGGTAATACCTTTTTTCCAATTTGACCATCTCTGCATTTTATTTAGAATATTTAAGCTACTTGCATTTAATTCTACTGTCAGTTTGGGTGTTAAGTCTACCTCTTTGCTGTTGGTTTTCTGCTTCTACCAACTGTCCTTTATTCTATTTTTTCTTTTCCCTTGACTTCTTCTGACCTAATTGAGTGTTTTGCTGATTATATATAAATTATATAAATTATTATGTATTTATGTCCACTATTAGCTTATTACCTATAGCTTTTTTTTTTACTATTACTTAATTATTGTTCTAGGTTTTACTATATTTTTTATCCTTTCTGGATTTGTCCACTTAGTGTAACATGGAAAATTCCTATAGGCAGGTAAACTGGTGCAGTCATTTGGCTTATGGTATGTTCTTCCTTCCTTTCAGGAATCTCAGCAATCATTTGGTGCTGCCTGTTGTCAAATGTCTGGAAAAAGTTATTTCATATACCTTGTCGGGTTTTCTAGTTGTTTATGGTGTAAATACAATTCCAGTATGAGTTCACCCTTCATGAGTGGAATTAGAAATCCACTCAATAACTTTTAAATAAATATGTTGTGAAATACTTCAGATTTTTAAAAAAGGCTTTTTCACTCATATGGAACTTTTCTTTGCTCATCTATAAGTTGGAATAATAAAAAAACTAAGTATTAGAGTGGTTTCAAGGTTATTTCATCTAATGACCAATCTTGTTTAGAACTTAGAAAACTTTAGTCAGGGTCAGACAAGTGATTGTCCAGGGGCTTACGTTTACCACTTGACAATTACTCAACAGAATCTACCAAATTAATTCTAGAAGGTAACTTACCAGAAAAAAAAGAAAACGATCTGCTCTTATAAATGATGTTTTCTTCAGTTTTTTCTCATTGGATAGAAAAGAGAAATAAAGAAAAATCATCACAAGAAGATGTGACTCCCAGTGACAGGAGTTGCTTCTCAAGACCCATTTAAACTGCTGTTTTGAATTAGATAAACCAAGATTCCTTCCAGGGACTCTCCTGGGCATCTACATGTAATTACCATCAGCTAAAAATCTTCTCTTCATTGATCATAGGTTGACTCTAAAACTAGACAAACAGTAGGTAGTAATTTGGAAATCAACAGCATAGAAATAGCAAAATGGTGAAACAATAAGAGAGATGTGATTATTATAGAGGATACACTGGGTATGAGGAGAGTAAGTGGCCAAGGATCAACTGACAGCTAAGGACACCAAGATTTAAGGACATGCAAAGAAAGGGATAAGGGAAAATGCCCATTTCTTACTCAAATCATTTTGCTCTTGATCTGTAGGTTGCATTGTACTTTGTTTCTGCTTCTACCTACTCCTAATCTTGATCCAACCTGAACTTTCCCCAAGTCCTTTCAACACAGTGAAGAGAAATAAATCTCAAATTGTTTCTCAGGAGCTGTATTTCACTCAGCATAAACTGCACTCCATGCTAGTGTTTCAAGCTACAAAATTATTCTGGTTCCAATAAACACAAAACTTAAAAAATAAAATCTTAACTACCTTTAGCTGAACTTTGCCACCTGCCTGGAAACAGAGCTCAGTGCCCCCAAAATGCCAGTAAATCAGAAGTACCATACGTACAAACCTGACATCATTATTTTTTAAATGTCACCAGGTAGTTATTGTGTGTAATCAGAACTAAGAATAGCTATCCTAGGACCTCAGGTTCAGTGAAAAAAAAATTTACTAATGAAAATTTACATTTGTAGAGCAGCTGAATATTTGGAAAGTATTTCCATGTATATTATTCCATTTTTTTTTAACTTTGGAAAATGATATTATAACTCCATGTAATTCTCAAATGTGAATATTGATATGTCACTCAGTCACTGGCAGAGCTCACAATTGTCTGAATCCTAGAAAACATTAGAAGGAGTGAAGAGATAAACAATCAGGAAAATGTGAGTTCAAGATCACTCACTCAGGAACAGAGGCTGATACCCAGCCTTACCAGAAAAGCTCACGCATTCATTCCTTGATGTCTGCTCTGCCAGTGCTCAAGTCTCTCATTTGAAATGACATAGTACAGTGAATATAGTCAGCCCTCTGTGTCCTCAATCTGCCGTTGGTTAAATTCCGGGGTGGAAAAGCTGCTGATACCCAGGGCTGACTGTATATAACCTTTCATAGGCTCTTCTGTCTTATCTCCACAGGGCTCCCAAACAGAGGAGAATGGCTGCAGAAAATCACTCTGCAGTGACAGAGTTCATTCTTGGAGGTTTAACAAATCGGCCAGAGCTCCAGCTCCCCCTCTTCCTCCTCTTCCTTGGGATCTACTTGGTCACCGTGATAGGGAATCTGGGTGTGATAACGCTGATTTGTCTGAATGCTCAGCTTCACACCCCCATGTACTTCTTCCTCAGCAATCTGTCGTTCGTGGATCTCTGCTACTCCTCTGTCATTACCCCAAAAATGCTGGTGAACTTTGTGTCAGAGAAGAACACCATCTCCTATGCAGGGTGCATGTCCCAGCTCTACTTCTTCCTTGTGTTTGTCATTGCTGAGTGTTACATGCTGACAGTGATGGCTTATGATCGCTATGTCGCCATCTGCAGACCTTTGCTTTACAACATTATCATGACTCATGGAGTCTGCTCCCCGCTGGTGGCTGTGGTCTACGCAATGGGGCTCATTGGCTCAACCACAGAGACAGTCCTCATGTTGAAACTGCCCTATTGTGAGCACTTCATCAGTTATTACTTCTGTGACGTCGTCTCACTCCTGAAGCTCTCCTGCTCCAGCACCTATGACATTGAGGTGACAACTTTCTTTTTGGCTGGATTCAACATTGTGGTCACCAGCTTAACAATCTTTGTTTCCTATGCCTTCATCCTGTCCAGCATCCTCGGCATCCACTCCACAAAGGGAAGGTCCAAAGCCTTCAGCACCTGCAGCTCCCATCTTGCAGCTGTGGGATTGTTTTATGGATCTACCATGTTCCTGTACTTAAAACCCTCTGCAGACAATTCCCTGGCCCAGGAGACTGTGGTCTCTCTGTTCTACACCACAGTGATCCCCATGCTGAACCCTCTAATCTACAGTTTGAGGAATAAGGAGGTAAAGGCTGCCATGCAGAAAACCCTAAGGAGAAGATTCTTTGGTTGCAAATGTCATTATTCTTTCTCAGGTTGAAAATTGGGATAGAAATATAGGGGAGAAGCCCTTTACAAGCTTACACGCACATGAATAGAAAACAGCCCCTTCTCAGCATGACCTGTTGAATGCATTTACTCATTTTTCCCTCTTCCCTTTCTCCCTTTCACATCTTTCATGTCTTAGAGCTTGAATCTTGCTGGTTTCAAGTTCATGGTTTTTTTTTTTTTCCCTTTTGTGATCAATTGTTTGTTTGGATATCCTTTGCTCTCTGGTAAACATGTATCTATCTTGATTGCAACATAAATTTAGAACTTTCAGCAATGAATTTAAGACAGCTGTCCATTGATTTACCATCTTCTATAGAGAAATATTACCCAAACTAATAGTTAAGTTGCACTTGAGAGAACACAGACAAATGGAGATGAGTTCAAAAGTCACAGGAAGTCACAAAGTCTTTCTCACCCAGATGTATGCCTTTATTCTCTCTCTTATTATACTGTTACTATCTCATTTGTGCTAAGATTATTTAAATGGCCCCTTCACCAATTATTGCCATCATCATCATTAGGTTTTTGTGCGGCCATAGGTTTCAACTCCTCTGGGTAGATACCAAGGACCACAATTACTGGATTATATTGTAAGAGTATGTTTAGTTTTGTCAGAAACTGCCAAACTGTCTTCCAAAGTGGCTGTGCTATTTTCCATTCTCATCAGCAATGAATAAGATTGCTATTGCTCTGAATCCTCACCAGCACATAGTGTTATCAATGTTCTTGATTTGGTCATTCTAATACATGTGTACTAGTATCTCATTGTTGTTTTAATATGCATTTCCCTAATGCCACATGATATGGGGCATCTTTTCATATGCTCATTTGCCATCTGTCTATCTTCTTTGGTGATGTGTCTGTTAACATTGTTCCTTTCCTCTTTTTCCCATTTTTTAATTGAAATATATTTGACATATAACATTTTGTAAACTGAAAATCTACACATGTTAATTTAATTTATTTATATATCTTTAATATGATTGCCACTGTAGCAATAATTAGTACTTCTATCAGGTCGTATAGTTGTCCAGTCTTTTCAGTGATTGAAATAATTGAGTTGTAATCTCTTAGCAAGTTTGAAGACTATAATATAGTATTGTTGTTAATATTCAACATACTGTGCATCAGACTTATAGGAATTATTTACTACTCATTGCAAAATTGTACCTTTAATAACATCTGTCCTATATCCTCACACCCATCCTCCAGTAACCACCATTTTATTCTGTTTTTAGAGTTTGGCTTTTTTAGATTCTACCTGTAAGAGAGATCATGCTGTTTTTGTCTTTCTCTGGCGACTTATCCTCAAGATCCATCCAGAGTGTATCTACTTTGCGTGACAGTTCTTCATCAGATATGTCTTTTGCAAATGTTTTCTAGTAGACTGTGGCCTGTCCTTTCATTCTCTTGACAGTGTCCTTCTACAGAGTAGAAATTTTTAACTTTATTGAAGTCCAGCTTATCAATTCTTTCTTTCATAAACTGTGCTTTTGTTCTACCTAAAAAGTCATTTCCACACCCAAGGTCATCTAGATTTTTTCATTATCTTCTAGGAGTTTTATCATTTTTCATTTTACATTTAAGTCACTGATACATTTTAAGTTCATTTTTGTAAGCCGTGTAAGCTCTAGTCTAATTTATTTGTTTGTATGCTGATGTCCAGCACTGTTTTTTGATAGCACTATCTTTGCTTAATTTTTTTTTTTTTTTGGCCACTTTGTCAAAGACCAGTTGGCTATATTTATGTGGGTCTATTTCTGGGAACTCTGTTCTGTTCCATTGATCTACTTGCCTGTCCTTTCACCAATACTATACTGTCTTGATTACTGTGGCTTTGTAGTAAGTCTTGATGTCAAGTAGTGTCAATTCTCCAACTTTCAATTTAGTTCTACTTCTTCAATATATGTTGGATATTCTGAGTCTTTTACCTCTGCATATAAATTTTAGGTCAGTTTGTCTATATCCACAAAATAACCTGGTTGAACTTTGGTTGGAATTGTATTGAGTCCATAGATTAAGTTCAAAAGAACCAAAGAAATCTTGACAATATTGAATCTTCCAGTCCACAAACATGGAATAGCTCCATTTATTTAGTTCTTCCTTAACTTATTTCATGAATTTTGTAGTTTTCCTCATGCAGATCTTCTACATATTTTTTTTTCAATTTATACTTAACTATTTCATTTGGGGGGAATGCTGATGTAAATGGGATTGTGTTTGTAATTTCAAATTCTACTTCATCTTTGCTGATATAGGAAAGTGCTTGACTTTTGTATGTTTACCTTAGATCCTTCAACCTTGCTGTAGTCACTTATGAGTTCCAGCAGTTTTCTTGTTGATTCTTTCAGATTTTCTGCATACACTGTTATGCTATCTGTGAACAAAGACAGTTTTATTTCTTCCTCCCCCATCTGTATACCTTTTATTTCCTTTTCTTGTCTTACTGCATTACTAGGACCAGTACTATATTGAAAAGCACTCATGAGATGGAATCCTTGCCTTGTTTCTGATCTTAGTGTGACAGCTTCAAGTTTCTTACTGTTAAGTATGATGTTAGCCTTAGGTTATATGTAGATGTTCCTTTTCAAACAGAGGAAGTTCCTCCCTAGTCTTAGTTTATTGAGAGTTTTTATCCTGAATGGGTTTTGGACTTTGTCAGATGCTTTTTCTGCGTCCATTGATATGATTATATGATTTTTCTTCTTTAGTCTGTTTATGTGGTTATTATATTAATTAATTTTTGAATATTGAACCAGCCTTGCATAACTGGAAAAATCCCACTTAGTAATGGTGTATAATTTTTCTATATGTTGTTGGATTCTATTTGCTAATACTTTGTTGAGAATTTTTGCATCTATGTTCATGAGAGATATTAGTCTCTGTACTATAGTTTTTGTTTGTTTTTCTTGTACTGTCTTTGTCTACTTTTAGTATTAGGGTAATGCTGGCCTCATAGAATGTGCTAAGAAGTAATCACTCTTCCTCTGTCTTCTTAGAGAAATTACAGAGAATTGGTATAATTTTTTTAAATATTTGGTAGAATTCACCATTGAACCCATGTAAGCCTGGACAGGATGGCCAGAGTGGGCTGGAGTTGGGCATTTCCTTTTCTCCACATTGGAGGGCTACACCCAGCTGGCGCTTTCCCCTATGATGCCTGCCAGGAAGCCTTCATAATTGCCTATGGTCGGGCCTGAAACATCATGCATAGGTTTTGGCCTGGAGCAAGACTCCTCAGCTTCCAGGGCCCATGCAAGCCTCTTCTCTGGCTCCATCCTTCCGACAGCAGGCTACACTGTTGGTGCATTTACTCCAAGGGGTGGTCAGGAAGAAGCTGTATGCAAAGGATGTGGATGGCAACTGGGTATATGGACTGGAGGTATTTATACTTTGCAAATGTGTCGGCCCCTCACACTGTAAGGGGGGTAGGAGTGACAGGCAGAAGGAGTAGGCTGTGGCCCACGGGCAGGCACCTGGGAACCAGGGTGGCTCTCCCTGTGCTACCACCTTTTTGTCACAGAACTTTAAACATCTTAGGACCCTCTGTTTTAATCAGGCCTTCCAGAGTTGTGAAAGTAGTTTGTCAAGGTAAGAGGTAGGAACATATTTTATTTAACACTATATTAGGTTTATTTTTTATTTACTTTTTATTGTGGTAAAAAAGCACATAACATAAAATTTCCCATCTTAACTATTTCAAATACATAGTTCAGGGATGTTAACTATGTGCACATTGTTGTGAAACAGAGCGACTGTATTCATAATTGCGCAAAACAATTTGGAAGCAACCAAAATGTCCTTCAAGTGGTGAATGGATACACAAACTGATCTATCCATATAATAGACTATTATGCAGTGCTAAAAAGAAATAAGCTATCAAGCCATGAATAGACATGGAGGAAACTTAAATGCATATTACTATGTGAAGGAAGCCAGCTCTGTGACAATGTGGAAAAGGCAAAACTATGGATCATTAGAGAGATCAGTGGTTGCCATGGGTTCTAGGGAAGAGAGGAATCAACAGGTGGAGCACGGAGGATTTTTAGGACAGTGAAACTACTCTGCATGACATTGTAAGGGTGTATAGATGTCATTATACATTTGTCCAAACCCACAGAATGCACCACACCAAGAGTGAACTCTAATACAATCAATGGACTTTGGGTGAAAATGATGTATCAATGTAGGCTCATTAGTTATAACAAATGTACAATGGGGGATGTTGATAATGGGGGAGGCGATGCCTGTGAGGGGGCTAGAGATATGTGGGAAATCTCTGTACCTTCATCTCAGTTTTACTATGAGCCTAAAACTGCTCCAAAGAAAAAGAATGTCTTTTTTAAAAAATAGTTTTTTATATTCACAGTTCCCAGGAGAAGGGAGCACGCCACACTATGAAGGCCACATAGGGAAGCACCAGGATTGGTCATGAGGCAGAAAGAGGGGGAAACTGGACATGAGATTCTACTGTGTTTTCTGCAAGAAAGAATGGGCAGGAAGCATAAGCAGGTTTAGGGTTTGGATAATTTGAATAATTTCAGCTGGTTCTGGGACACAGGGGTTTTCCCCCAGTTGCCTGGATTTGGGATAATTTGGACAAGTGGATAGTGGCCCAGAGTTGGATGAATAGGGTTGTTAAGGGTATGGACCCTGGAGTGGTTGGTTTGCATTTGCAGCTACACTTATAGGCTGAGGGAGTCCATCACTGCTAAACCTGCTTTATAAGAAATGCTAAAGGGAGTTCTTCAAGCTGACAAGAAGTCACTAATTAGTAACATGAGAACATGAAAATCTACAAGGTAAGTATATAGTCGAATTCAGAATACTCTTATACTGTAATATGGTGATGTCTTAACCACTTTAATATAAAGGTTAAAGAACAAGATTATTAAAATAGCTATAGCTGCGATAACTGTTAATGGATACACAGATGAAATGAAGTAAATTATGACATCAAAAAGTTATAGAGGGGAGAGTAAAAGGGTAGAGTTTTTGTATGCAATTGAACTTTAGTTGCTGTCAGTGTGAAATAGACTGTTGTAGCTGTAAAATATTTTATGTAGGCCTTGTGGTAGCCTCACAAAGCAAAAAACAGAAAAGATACACAAAAGATAAGTAGAAGGGAATCAAAGCAATACCACGGAGGAAAATTATCCAAAAAGGAAGGTAACAAGGGAGGAGGAAAGGTACAAAAGAACTACCAAACAGCCAGAGAACAATAAGCTAGCATCAATAAGCCCTTACCTGTCAGTAATTACTCTTAATGTAAATGAATTAAATTCCCCAATCAAAAGGCAGAGTGGCTGGATGGATACAAAAACAAAACCCAACTATATGCCACCTACAAGAGACTCACTTCAGTTTTAAGGACATACATGGGCTCAAAGTGAAAGAATGGAAAAGGATATTTCATGCAAGAGGAAGTCAAAAGAGAGCAAGAGTATCTATACTTATATCTAATAAAATAGACTTTAAGTTAAAAATGGTCACAGGGGACCAAAAAAGGGTCATTATGTGATGGTAAAGGGCCAATTCATCAAGAAGGCGTGATAATCACGTAGGCACTAAACATTGGAGCATCTGAATATGTTAATGAAATACTAACAGATCTGAAGGAAATCGTTGACAACAACCCAGAAAGAATACAGGGTTATGATACCCCGCTTCCAACAAGGGGTAGATCCCCCCCAGAAAGAAAATCAATAAGGAAATGTTGAACTTGAACTATGCTTTAGACCAAATCAACCTAACAGATGGAATATACCGTCGCACAATACACATTCTTCTCAAGTGCACACAGAACATTTTCCACGATACATCATATGACAGGTCATACACGAGTATTAGGAAATTTAAAAAGACTGAAATCATACCAAGCATCTTTTCCATCTACATTGGTGTGAGACTAGAAATCAAATAACAAGAGGGAAGCTGGGAAACTCGCAAATAAGTGGAAATTAGACACACTCCTGAAAAATTGATGGGTCAAGGAAGAAAATTTTTTAAAAATCTGGAGACAAACAAAATAGAAGCACAAAATACCAAAACTTACGGGCTACAGCAAAAGCAGTTCTATGAGGGAAAAGTTCTATGAGGGAAATTTATAGTGATAAATACCTACATTAAGAAAAAAAGATAATGAAAAAGAATATGAAAAGAATATACGTATGTATATGTATGACTGAAACATTATGCTGTATACCACAAATTGACACAACATTGTAAACTGACTATACTCCAATTTAAAAAAAAAAAAGTGACAGGGGGAGGGTATAGCTCAGTGTGTGCTTAGCATGTATGAAGTCCTGGGTTCAATCCCCAGTACCTCCATTAATAAATTAATAAATAAATAAACCTCCCACCAAATAAAAGCTTAAAAAGTTAAAAATAAATAAATAAGAAAAAAGTTGTAAAATAAACAAGGTAACTTTACACCGAACTAGAAAAAGAACAATCAAGTACAGAGTTAGCAAAAGGAAAGAAATAATGAAGATCAGAGCAGAAATAAATGAAGTGGAAACCAGAAAAGTCAATAGTAAAGATCAATAAAACCAGGATATGGTTTTTGAAAAGATAAATAAAATGAAAAATGAGACATTACAGCTGATACCACTTTAGAAATACAAAAGATTATATTCCATGAACAATTATATACCAACAAATTAGATAACCTAGAAGGAATGGATAAATTCATAGAAATATACGACTTACCAAGAGTAAATCATGAATAAACAGAAAATCTGAATAGATCAATAGCAAGTACAGAGGATCTATCAGGAACCAAGTCTGCCAGCAAAGAAAGGCCCAGGACCAGATGGCTTCCCTGGTGCGTTCTACCAGACATTTAAAAAAGAATTAGCTGACTCTTTGATGTCACATAGGTGATAAGTTTTTTTTGTCAAGAGGTCATGATTTTGGGGGAAATGATAGAATTAAAGAAACTTATGAAGGAAAAGCTAAAGAGTAAAAAGTGCTTTGAGGTATCGACATTAGGATTATCCAAGTTAGGATGATCGAAGAACAAAGAGAAGAGAGAGGGCTGGAGCTCTCAACTACCTGTCAACTTAGCAAAAATATATCTGAGACAAGAATGATTGAAAAACATATTTCTAAAACACGTGGGTCAAAGAAGAAGAAATTATAGGGAAATTTGGAAACACTTTGAAATGAGAAAAATGATGAAAATAAAATAAGAATCTCTCCGATTGCAGCAACACGGATGCTCCTGGGGAAGGTCGTTCTAAGTGAAGTCAGCCAGAAAGAGAAGGAAAAATACCACATGAGATCGCTCATATGTGGAATCTAAAAAAAACTTAAAAATGAATGTAAATACCAAACAGAAACAGACTCAGAGACATAGAATACAAACTTGTGGTTGCCAAGGGGGCGGGAGGTGGGAAGGGACAGACTGGGATTTCAAAATTTGAGGATACTGACAGGCATATGCAGAATAGAGAAACAAGATTATACTGTACAGCACAGGGAAATATATACAAGATCTTGTGGTAGCTCACAGTGAAAAAAAAATGTGACAATGAATATATGTATGTTCATGTATAATTGAAAAATTGTGCTCTATACTGGAATTTGACACAACATTGTAAGATGACTATCACTCAATAAAAATGTTTAAAAAAAAAAGAATCTCTCCTAAACAAAAATTTTAACACAAAGTGATAATTATAGCATTACTTACAGTAATAAAACATTGGAGATCTTGACACAATTTTAATTTTCAGCAATAGGAAAAACTTAACTAAAATGACTTACCTACAAGATGAAATCAATGAAAAAGTATAATTCAAAAAATATTTATTGATAAGTAAGTGCTCACATCCCACATGTCCCACAGGTCTCCTGAATTCAGTTCTTTTTCCTTATTCCATACTGACTTAAAGCAAAATTTTCCCCCCAATATTTTCAGTTTTGTAACTTCACCCGCTTTGATCTGTGTCACACTAAGTGGCAAAACTAGATACTGATCCAAAGTTTTCTTTTTCCCGGAAGAAGAGAACTTTCCCAAAGAAAAGCTCATATGACAAAGCGGCTCCCCAGCACTTAACATGTTAGTGCGTTTCCAAAGAACCTCCATTTATTACTAACAAGTCATTGAGATCGAAGCACTCTGATGTATCCTACACCTTTTTACCCAACGTGGTGGATGTATAAACCAGTCAAGGTGAATTTTCTCTTTCCCACAAATGCTTGTATCTTCTCATGAAGATCAGTGCAATCTGCAATGCCTTAAAATTCTGTGGAAATGGCCTCTTCTGTGTGGCTTGGTACTACCTTTATAACTAATTAGATCCCCCAAATTATTTACTCTTCCTTAAGAACTTACAGACCATTAGTTGATTATCCTGAACCACAGATTTCTCCATCATAGCTAAAACACCCAAACTAACCCTTTGGAAAAAAATTCTAAATTCTGACTCCCTTAGTCTTGAAATAATGTATAAAACTTTCCACTCAGCATCTTTATAACCCTTAACCCTACAGAAATTCTAATTCACTAGACTGGGTCCCTTGGCTTCCACCCATAACTTCAGGAATTACCACGCTTTATCTGCTATCTGGGACCTACATTCTTGCCACCCATACACCACAATCTTAACACAACTGTCTTTCATTTGGCCAAGATCAAGTTCAGTAAATTTTTTGTCCCCTACTCTCTTAGAAAAAAAAGATGTTATATTCAAGAATCATTTATTATAAAGTTACATTAAATTACTATAAATAGAATCAGACTTTAATATGCAAATGTAGCATATTTTCAAATTGAAATCTGCAAGGGCAGTAACAAAATGAAACAAGAAAACATGGCATAAAGCAAAATCAAGTAGATTGGAATTCAAGGGCCTGGATTCCGACCCTAGTTGTGGCACCAGTTAGTTGTGTGGCCCTGGAAAACATACATAATATTTCTAAGTCTATGGTATTTATTAAATCAGATTTGATTAAATGATTGATAAAGCTCATTCAAGATTGACTGATCTATGATTGTAGAAAAACTTGCATAAAATAATCTTGGAATGTTAAGTCAAGGAGGGTCAAGGGACAGGGAAAATAGATCTTCACTAAAGACTCATCCAAACATAAAGGCTTATAATTCTCTTTCTGTACAAGAGACAGAAAAACTGGAACTTGCATCCTTTATTAAAAACACACACACTAGCAAACAACACATTGCATCTCCTTCTTCAAATAGTACTCTTTTCTCAAGAAAATATTTTCCTTCCCAAGGTTTTCCTCAGGGCAACTTTGACATCCTTGTTCCTCAAACTGTAGATCAATGGGTTTAACATGGGCACCACAATGGTATAGAACAGGGAGGACACTTTCCCTTGGTCAAGGGGCAAAAGAGAAGGTGGCTTGAGATACATGAAAGCCCCAGAACCAAAGAAAAGAGAAACCACAATTATGTGGGAGCTGCACGTACTGAAAGCTTTGGACCTGCCCTCAGTGGAGGGAATGTGGAGAATGCTGCAGAGGATGAGAGCATAAGAGATGAAGATGGTGCCAATGGGCATTCCAATGTCAATGGCCACAACTATGAAGACCACCAGCTCGTGCACATAAGTGCTGTTGCAGGAGAGCTCAAGGAGGGGAAGGATATCACACATGAAATGATTGACAAGGTTGTTGGCACAGAAGGTCAGACTTGCTAGGCTTCCCGTGTGGGCCATGGCCCCTGAAAACCCCATCACATAAACACCCAACAAAAGGAGTAAACAGACCTTAGGAGACATGGTGACCGTGTACACCAGTGGGTTACAGATGGCAACATAGCGATCATATGCCATCGCGGACAGGACGAAGGACTCAGAGATAACAAAGAAGCAGAAGAAAAAGAGCTGAGTCATACACCCTGAGTGCAAGATGATGTTCTTCTCTGAGACAAAACTCATCAGCATTTTGGGGGTGATGGTAGTGGAGTAACAGAAATCTATTAGGGAGAGGTTGAAGAGGAAAAAGTACATGGGGGTGTGCAGGCGAGAGTTCAACCCAATCAGCGTTATCAAGCCCAGGTTCCCCACCACGGTGACCACATAGAAACCTAGAAACAGGAAGAAGAGGGGCGTCTGGAGTTGTGGCTGGTCTGTTAAGCCTGCGAGGATGAACTCTGTCACAGAGGAGTTCTTGGCTGCCATTGTCCTCTGGGGACGGTTCGGGGAAGGGCAGAAAAGAGAAGAGAATGACTTAGAGAGATGGAAACACCACCAGCAGCCTCCCAGCATCCTCCCCCACTCTTGAGAATGGACTCCATCTCCACAGAGAGATTTTAACTTTAATATGGAGGGAAGGTTTTCACTCTTTAATGTGTGTCTATCTTCCTAGCCCAAGTGACTTTAACTTCCAGAGAACAGTAAGAGGCTAAACTTTTTGCCTCCAGTGTGAGAACTCTGCTTCTAGAGAAAGCAGTAATTTATTCATATTCCAATTCATTCAAAAATAAGACAGCTGTCTTTTAAATATTTGTCTGTTCATTTTCTGTGTCCTTCTCTCTCCTGCCCCTGCCTCAGTTGCTGAAACCTGGGCCTCTTCCCTGGAGAGAGTCCTGACTGGAGAAGACACTGTGACTTCTCAGAGCTCCTACCTCTAGGTCACTGCTATCAAATCAAGAAGGTTAGATCACACTTTTCCAAGATCTTCCAGCTCTAGTGGCTTTAGTGTTAATGATAAATGTTTTTAAGCAAGCACTTGTTTAAGTGGTTATTATATGAGACTGTGTACTAAGAGCTATGTGACAATATTATTATCCCCATTTTTGCAGATGAGACAACTGAGTTGAGTAACTAGCAGAGATCCCCAAACTACCAAGTTGCAGCCAGAAGATGAAGTCGGGCAGTCTGACTCTCACAGTTTGCACTTGTAACCAACATGTTACATGACTGACTGGTCAGGCAGGCACTTACCTTCCTTTAGTTAAGAGCTGTAATGCTGTGTTCTACTGTCTCTTGTCCACAGTTGTCCTGGGAAGGAAAATGACCATAGTGAATAGAAGATGACAGCTTTGAGCTCAGAACTCTCTTTTCCCAGTCTGGTTCAAAGAATCAGAACTTCTAATTTATCTTGCATCTCTTTCTGCATTGAAGAGCGTGATTTCCAGTTGTTGATTTGCCCAAAAGCCCTTCTAGCTACACAGAAGGAGACAGTGTCTTTTCCTGACCAGTGGATAACAGGAGAATAGAGTTTTATTAGGGTTACAGATCTCAGTGACTTGTTTATTAAGACAGAAACTCCCTCAAGACCATTTCCTCAGGAAATGTTTGTTTATACCGTGGTATTTCCCAAAGGACACTCAATAATGTATTCATATTTCAATTCATTCCAGGAATAATTGCACTGTGACAAAAATATGACAAAAGAGGCAAGATATACAAGGGAGAAAAGACAGTCTCTTCAAAAAGTGGTTTTGGTGAAACTGGGCAACTACATGTAAAAGAATGAAATTAGAACATTTTCTAACACTATAAACAAAAATAAACTCACAGTGGACTGAAGACCTAAATGTAAGACTGGAAAACATAAAATTCCTAGAGGAAAACATAGACAAAACACTCTTTGATATAAATTGTAGCAATATTCTTTTGGATCTGTCTCCTAAAGCAAATAAAAGCAAAGATAAACAAATGGGACCTAATTAAACTTAAAAGCTTTTGTACTGCAAAGGAAACCATCAACAAAAGAAAAAGACAACCTGCTCAATGGGAAAAAAATATTTGCAAATGATATGACTGATAAGAGTTTATATCCAAAATATATAAACAGCTTATACAACTCAATATCAAGAAAACAAATAAACCCAATTTAAAAATGGGCAGAACTGAATATACATTGTTCCAAAGAGGACATGGAGATGGACAACAGGCACATGAAAAGATGCTCAACATTGCTAATCATCAAGGAAATTCAAGTCAAAACCACAATGAAATATTACCTGACACCTGTCAGAATGGCTGTCATCAAAAAGAACACAAATAAATACGTTGGTGAGGATGTGGAGAAAAGGGAACTCTCCTACACTGTTGATGGGAATGTAAATTGGTGCAGCCACTGTGAAGAACAGTATGAAGATTTTTCATAAAACTAAAAATAAAACTACCACATGACCCAGCAATTCTACTCCTGGGTGTAGATCCAAAAAAAAAAAAAAAAAAACCCTCAAAAATGCTTATTTGAAAAGATACATGCACTCCAATGTTCAGAGCAGCATTATTTACAATTGCTGTCATTGTAAATACAGCAGTTGTAAATAATGATATGTAAATCATTTTGCATATCTGTAAATAAATATGGAAGCACCTAAGTGTCCATCAACAGGTAAATGGATAAAGATGTAGTATATATATATATATATATATATATATATATATATACAATGGAATACCACTCAGCCATAAAAAATGAAATTTTGCCATTTGCAGCAACATGGATGAACTTGGAGGGTACTTTGCTAAGTGAAATATATCAGAAAGATAAAGACAAATACTGTATGATATCACTGATATGTGGAATCTAAAAGATACAACCAACTAGTGAGTATAACAAAATAGAAGCAGATACACACGTATTGAGCCCAAACTAGTAGTTACCAGTGAGGAGAGGGGAAGGTGAAGGGCAATATAGAAGCAAGGAATTAAGAGATATGGACCAGTATGTATAAAATAAACAAACAACAGGATATATTGCACAGAGACTATAACCAATATTTTATAATAACTATAAATGGAGTATAACGTTTAAAAATTGTGAATCACTATTGTACACCTGTAACATCTAATGTTGTACATCAACCATATCTCAATTAGAAAAGGAAAAAAATAAAAAATATTTTTTTAAAAAAATAAAAAAGAAACAGATTTAAAAAAAAGAAATACAATTGCAGGTGGCTTTGTCAACCTTGACAGAAATAAAATATAAAACCTTCAAAAAAGATAATTATGCTGTTTACCTTAAACTTATACAGTGCTTTATGTCAATTACAGCTCAATGAAACTAGAAGGAAAAAAAAAAGACTCCAAGAATTACATAAAGTTACAGTAATCAAAACAGTGTAACAGTGAAATAAGGGCCAGTAAATAATGAGGCAGCACATCTAGAAGTAGACCCATATGAATAAGGTCGGTTGATTTTATACTGTTGACACATGTAATACCAAGGTTAATCTTGAAAAGAAACAAGAAATTAGTCTGGAAAATTGCACCAGGAATACACAAAGTAGAGTTTAGAATCCTAAGCCTAACGGCAATTATTAGCCAGTGAGTAACCTCTAATAGTCTTTGAATAAGAGAGAACATTCATTGATCCATTCAACAAACATTAATTGAGAAACTATACGTCTGGCACTGTTCTAGGAACTGCAGATAAAGCACAAGACAGAGCTCATGGAGCTTTTACTCTAGTAGGGAAAAGACACACAATAAATAATTAACTTATGTAATATTTAAGAAGATAATAAGAGCTATAAAAAAACACAGCAAGGGATGTGGGTTGTATGTTTAAATAGGACGGTAGATTGGGTGAAGGTGACATTTGAGCAAAGACTTAAAAGACTGTGGTGTGCTGTTAATATATCAGCTACTCTTAATGGACCAGTGAATTATTGTCCTCTGCTTCAGGCAAACAGCTTCACCATAATCTCTGGCTCTAACATAGGATGTTTTGTACCTAGTGACAGGTTAAAGAGACGGAAAGACCTTTCTGATCTTTTTATAATATCACAGGTCACACAGTGAAGGTCACTGTCCACACACATTTCTGGTCTTTAAATAGCTTGCACCAGCTGCTTCAAATTCCCTTTTCAAATCAGTTCTCAGAAAGGGATCTGAAAATATCCTTTGTACATAGACTAATTGAGCCGGTATGTGGTTACCTACATGCAAAATTCTTCCTTAAGTCATTTATGGTATTTTTACCAAAGACGGAAAACCTCTAGTTGGAGAAACTCAGGCCTCAGTGAACAGGTGGGTAAGCTATGTTTTTTATCAGGGCTTCTCATGAGAAGTTTATGCAATCACCACAAAGGCAGAACCCTTATCAAGTCCAGCTGTAATCACTGCACCAGTCACTATGTTTATGTGTGTGCACTTATCAGTGTCTGCTTGCTTAGCTACCTCTGTGAGACATTTTCGGTCAATGCTCCACAATCATGGTGTTTTATTTGTGGATTTACCCTTAGAATCTTGCTGTGTCCTGCAGTGACTCTAATGAATCCCAAAACCTAATCTTAATCCCACTACAAATAAGTTATAGATGGGGGAAAATAATTAACTGTCGTAAACTCTCCTACGGACCTGCAGGCAAACAAGACCTCAGGGACTCATTAAAACTTGAGTTTTCTCTAGGAGCCTTACAGCTCTCTCATCTGTATGACGCAGGACCAGGAAAACTTCCTCTGAGTTGATGTCACTTCAGAGACAATTGCTGTGAAAATTTTATTGTAAATGCATTTCACCCATGGCTTCTCCAAAGTCAGGTTTACAGATGTCTTGCTCCAGCACAAACAGAAAAGAGTACAAAAAAAGAAATATTTTGACTATATATTTTGGTACAGAACCTTCCCCTTTCCAAAATCTGAATCTCTTATTTTTGGTTTCTTTGCTTTAGTTACTTCTAGCACATGTCTAATATATGTACATTGATACATTATATACATATATGTGTGTGTGTGTGTGTATATATATATATATATATATATATATATATATATATATATATATAAATATGTAATGTAAATGGATGTCTGATACATAAGCATGTATACAATGTCTTTACATCCATGTTTTAGGGTTGTGGTAGATCATCAGATAGCACTAGTATGAGACTGGGTGAATTGTTTATCACTACACCTGAGAGAAACACAAGAACAGGCATAAATTCCAACAAGAAGAGGCATAGATCCTGGCTGGAGAGAAAAGAAGGTGGCTGATAGGTCTTCATTTGAAATGGTCTCAAATCCTAAGAAAGTGAATAAAATTAAGGTCACTAAACAGAATTCAGATGGGACAGCATTCCATTTAATGTTCAATTTGCCTTTAATTTGTACATTTTTTAGTATTTAAAACTCTAAATTTAGGGCCAAAAACATCTGGTTCATGCCTTAGAGGAGCTTACTGTCTAACAGAGGCAGCTCTCATTTGCCTCTTGTTCCTTTTCCTCTCTCCCCATATTTCACCTTTCCCAACATCCTATGTCCTGCTTTTTTTTCTTTAAGTGCTTAGTGAAGTCATCTGTTCAGCAACCTCCTCCGTAAGGGTGGCTCTCAAGCTTGTGATGTTAGTTCTCATCTTTCCATTAATTCTCGTCTCTCCAGGTGATTATGCCTAGTGGGGAATAACTGATGATGAGTAACAACCATAAAGGTAGTGACTGATGATGATGGTCGTGGTAATGATGGAGGTGGTTGTGGTGGTGATGGTCATGGTGGTGGTCCTGGTGATGATGATGGTGATGATGATGGAGGCATTAGACTCTATGTGTCCCAAGCTGCAAACTGACTCTGGATAGTAAAGGAAAATTAACACACCTGGGAGACAAAATGTGATTCACAGCACAGATGTAAACCAAGACTAATTGCTCCTTACTAAGAACTCCAGTCTCTGAAGTGCCGCGTCCCGGGAGAAGTTCTGCTCACATACATAAGTACATAAACAGACCCCCAAGTCTCCCAATCTCAGTGACACATTTTTTATGAAGGTGCCGGCTCCTTTGAGTAAATTTAGGACTAGATATAAATCTACGGTCCTCTCACTTCCTGATATTTATTTCCTGACTGTTGAAACCAAGACAACCCTAAAATTTCCAGAAGGCCGTGTTCCATTTTTTCTCAGCACAGGTACTTAATTACAATTTAAAGCAATTGTATGACAAAAATATTTCCTCTATGAATTCCTATTTCTAATGCAGGCTGTTTTCAACCATATGCTTACTTCATCTCTGAGTGGTTTTGTGTGTGTGTGTGTGTGTGTGTGTGCTGTGTTCTTATCCACAGCAAGCCTAGCCTCTGAGGGACTGGTAGAACTAGAGATAATAATTGTAGTAACTGATATCAGATACGTCTGTCATGTTTCCCTATTTTATACAATTAGATAATTATGGGAGTAAATATTTCAATCAGTGCTGTCTAGGATTTTCCCATCTGCACTGTACAAAGGGAATGGTGTTCACTCTGTACTGCTCTGCAAAGCACTTTTATGTCTGCTAATGGTATATTCAAGGTGGATTTTCTATGTTTCTTATTATTTTGAGAGGTGGAAATTGAGTAGAAGGGCATATATAAGGTATTTCTAACCTACTGTTGTTACCTAGAAGAAATTTTTCTCCTTTGTAATAAGAGAAAATAATATTCAAAAAAATCTTAGCTACTTGTGATAGCAGTTATTATGAGGTCAACAATTAACCACCAATAATTTAACATGTAAAGTTTACAATGCAATGCGTATTTTCTTGTCTTCAAACCACATCCTAAGGATTTAAAGACTCTTACCCCTAGAAAAAGAAATATAATTAGTACTAGAGTTATAATTATAGGAATAAAATGTAAAATGCTACATTAAAAAATTTTTTTAACTACATAAATTCGTATACACATGTAAATATAAAGATGCATTGAAAAATCTAAATGGATAATCATGACCATTGTTAGTCTCCAAGGAGCAGAAAAATGGTATTTTATTTGGAATTGTTTGTATTCCTGATTTTCAATAATGTACATATACTACCATGGTAATTTTTTAAATGCATCTGAAATTAGCAATAAAATCTACTCTTCTATGTCCAAAAATTCAATAAATTAAGTTTACTGAATAATAATAAAGTGCTACACACAAGATAACCTACAGTAAAACAGCATAGCTTAGTGGAAACAAAGCAGACTGCTGGTCAGAAAGTCCTGGGTTTTAGACCCAGTTCTGTGTCTTGCTAGTTTTATGACTTTGGGTAACTTATTTAACTTTTAGAACTTCAATTTCCTAGAGAATAGGAAAATAATAAGCATTTCTCTTTCTTTACATGCTATGCACAAACTGAGACACTAAAGCACATTCAATCTCAACATTGCTTAGACCTGTAGGTGTGCAGATGTCCAAGGCTACACACCTGGGGCCAAGGGAAGCAGCTCATGATCAGAAGAAAGCAGTTGATAGTTAGGAGGCCTTGGGCAAGTCACTTAGCATCTGGCACTTCAGTTTTCTCGGTATGAAAATGGAAATAAAAATTCTACTCTAGATGCATTTCTCCTCACACCAGATTCTTCTAGGGGTTGTTAATGAGCTTGACCTGTGAAGAGCATGATACCAAAGTTAGTATCTGTATATGAAAGCAAATAAAATAGTGCAAATTTAAAGTTTTTAGCTTAAGAAATACATGTCAAGAAGGGATATCTATAAGTGTCATATCCAGCAATGACTCTCCACACTTCTTAGGTACAAGTCTACGATTTGAGTACTTTATCATTAAGGAGATAATGGAGCCATGGTTTGATATTATGATCTGAAAAGAAAAACAATAGTAACAATAAAAGTAGCTATTGAGTACTTACTCTGGACTTAGTATGTGCCGGGGCCCAGGCTTCACGACAGACAGATTAAATCAAAGACCCTGTGGAAACTTGATAAATGATCCAGGTGATTATAGTAGGCAGCCAATGTTGAGAGCCACTGCCTTAGGGCCTAAGTCCAGTACAAAACTAAGAACAAATTCCGGACACCTCATGACAACTCACATGTTTATAGGAATTGAGTTCTTGAAAAAGTTTTTGTAAATATGCAGTATCTCCTATTATTTTTACAACCACCTTTGGAATTGATATTACTAATTGCTTCATCGTTCAGATACAGAAGTTGACCTGTAACTCAATGATACTGTTAATAACTACCTTATCGCCCTGGCACAGCATCAATCTGAGATAAATACTCGTATGTTCACATTTAGTGAATAATTAGAACTTGAATAGACCACAGGGAAATTTCATTTCTGATGCAAAATACATCTCCAACTACAAAATGTGAATTATCCTGCTTATTACCTATAGGATTGAGGTTCTCAAACTTGAGCATGCATTAGCATCACCTGGAGACAGCATTAAACACAGATTGCTGGGCCCTGTCCCCAGAACTTCTGAATTGGTAGGTCTGGGGTGAGTCCTGAGAATTTGAATCCCTAATGTCTTCAAGTGATGCCCATGATGCTGGTCCAGGGACTTCACGTTAAGGACCACTGCTCTAGGATATTTGAGAAACATGAAAATGATAAAAGTTCCAGATCATTCCTCTTTTTCTTCTCATCTCCGGATCTTTGAAATGCCCAGGGTGTGGTCTCTTCCCAAAACAAACAGCAGGAAGTGGAGAGCATCCATCAGGAAGGATCCCAGGACCACTCAGCTGGCCTCAGATGCTGAAAACTAGCTTCACCAAGCAGTACAAGATGCAGCCTTTCACGGAGTTCTTCTCTACCCTCTTCACAGGGCTCCCCACCAGAGGAGAATGGCTGCAGAAAATCACTCTGCAGTGACAGAGTTCATTCTTGGAGGTTTAACAAATCGGCCAGAGCTCCAGCTCCCCCTCTTCCTCCTCTTCCTTGGGATCTACTTGGTCACCGTGATAGGGAACATGGGCATGATAACACTGATTTGTCTGAATGCTCAGCTTCACACCCCCATGTACTTCTTCCTCAGCAGTCTGTCGCTCGTGGATCTCTGCTACTCCTCTGTCATTACTCCGAAAATGCTGGTGAACTTTGTGTCAGAGAAGAACACCATCTCCTATGCAGGGTGCATGTCCCAGCTCTACTTCTTCATTGTGTTTGTCATTGCTGAGTGTTACATGCTGACAGCGATGGCTTATGATCGCTATGTCGCCATCTGCAGACCTTTGCTTTACAACAACATCATGTCTCATCGAGTCTGCTCCCTGCTGGTGGCTGTGGTCTACGCAATGGGGCTCATTGGCTCAACCACAGAGACTGTCCTCATGTTGAAACTGCCCTATTGTGAGCTCCTAATCAGTCATTACTTCTGTGACATCCTTCCCCTCATGAAGCTCTCCTGCTCCAGCACCTATGACATTGAGATGACAGTCTTCTTATTGGCTGGATTCAACATTGTGGTCACCAGCTTAACAGTCCTTATTTCCTATGCCTTCATCCTGTCCAGCATCCTCCGCATCAGCACCACACAGGGAAAGTCCAAAGCCTTCAACACCTGCAGCTCCCACCTTGCAGCAGTGGGGATGTTCTATGGAACTACCGCCTTCATGTACTTGAAACCCTCCACGGCCAGTTCCCTGGCCCAGGAGAACGTGGCCTCCGTGTTCTACACCACAGTGATCCCCATGCTCAACCCCCTGATCTACAGCTTGAGGAACAAGGAGGTCAAGGCTGCCATGCAGAAGACTCTGAGGGGAAAAATGTTGTGATGCAAACGTTATTATCCTTTCTCAATTTTAAAAATAAGTTGTCATAAATACCAGAGGGAAACTCTCTGAATGCTTGCCCTTCGGAGATGGGAAACAATCCCCTCTCTACCTGGCTGGGTGACTGCCTCCTTCCTCCTTCCTTCTCCTTCCCTCCTACTCTCTACTCCCATTTCTGTCTGAAACCCGCTGATTTTGAGTTCATGTGTTTTCTCATTTGGGATCCATTCTCTATCCTGAGCCCTTTGGTGACTGTACTACCTTATTTGTAATTTAACATAAATTTAAACTTTCACGGACTCACTATGGAGAACAAAGTAATGGTTACCAGTAGGCAGAGGGAAGTAGGGAGGGACAAGATAGGGGTAGGGAATTAAGAGGTACAAATTCCTATGTATAAAATAAATAAAAATGAGATATAGTGTACAGCACAAGGAAATATGACTTACTTTACAACAACTTTAAATGGAGTAAATTGTAAAAATATTGCATCACTGTTGTACACTTAAAACTAATATAATATTATAAGTTAACTATAATTCAATTAAGAAAAATTTAAACTTTCAGCATTGAGTTTGAAAGTTATTCATTGTTTTACTACTCTCTATAGAGAACGCGTTACTCAACCCAGTTCCTACTTCTTTGCACTCGGGGGTACACAGGGCAGAGAGGGTCACGTCACCCAGAGGTGACACCAAGGGCCTTTCTCATCTAGACCTTTTCCTCTCCTCTCTTTCAGTCCTCTCTTCTTATTCCTGCCCAAGAACAGCTACCTGATCCCTTGATGTGATTTCCTTAGTAACAGTGATAATAACACCAGCCACTAACATGGTTTTGGATTCTTGCTCTGAGCCAGGCCGCTCTTCTAACTGCTTTTTGTGCATTATTTCAGTTACACCTCACAACAGAGCGGTACTGTGGAAACTCGGTTTAGTAAACAAACAACTGGACCCTGGGATTGAGCATCACCTGGAAAGTTGATAGAAATGCAAATTTGAGGTTCCTGCTCCACGTCTACGGAGTTACCGGGTGGGGCCCAGCAATCTGTGTTTTAATGGGTCCCCTGGCGATTCTGATGTTTACTGAAGCCTGAGACCCACCTCACTTCCACCTTTCAAATCTCACACAAAAGCATTTCATTAGTGGAAACATTCACATCCATGGCTCCAGCTGCAAGGGAACCTGGGTTATGTCATTTGTAGCTTTTTAACCTGAGTGAAAGGAGACTGGAATGGGCGCTGAGACAGCCACTCCCAAGTGTCTCCTCTACCTATTTTTTCCTGAGCCCTTTCCAGCAAGAGATAAGGTCTACCACCACGGGTCCCCTCTACTTAGAAGAAAAGGCAGGGAAATCTCTTTCTTATCTAAAGGTGAGGAAACCATAAAGCCAAATAAACTGGTGTATTTATTCTGTCAAAAACTAGGGCTCTTATTCAGCAAAGGACACCAGGGATAGAGTTAATAGAAACAACACAGGTTGGAAGAAGATTTCTAACTAGCATATTTTAGAAACTTCAGCAGCAACAGAGAAAATGGGCTTGGTATACGGAACAGTTGACAGAAGAGAAAACCTGAAGTGCCACTGAGCACAGGAAGAGATGCTCAAACCAATGACTACTCAGAGAAGTGCAAGATAAAGAAAGGTGTTTCTGTACACCCACCACCAGGTAACTAAATAGGTAAATTGAAGTGGAGACGTGGCCTCAGTTAGAAGCAAAGGATTAGCTATAGGAAATCTAGCTAAGAGCTGCAGTGCTGTGTGAGAAAAGAAAGATCATGAGACATAAAACTCAATATTACTTATGTATATTTGACTTACATGGACACAAACCGAAAAGAAAGCACATTTAGAGAGGAAAAAAAACCATTATTAATAAAACACATATTGAACAGGTTAGAACGGTTACCCAGAGAGATAAAATGCATGGAAGGAGGGAGTGTGAAGAAGGGAAACAAATAAAAATTCCTTTTCCTGTTCCACTCCCAGTTGCATGCCATCAACTCACTCAAGGCCCTGGATCAGAGCTCCCATTGAACCGCTGGGTAGGGAGACAGGCCAGCTTACTTTTAATATTGCAGGGCCGGGAGATTCTCTAAATATTTAGAAGTTAAAAATTATGCTTACAAAACATTAAATATTTTCTTCTTCTTACCCTGATGAGTGTATCTTTACAACTAGCTGCAAGGCCACGTTCAAATTTAGAAATCTCAAAATTCTAAGAGTCTTATGCCAGAACATATAACAAACTGGCGGTTACCAGTGGAGAGAGGGAAGAGGGGAGGAGGATAGAGGCATAGGGGATTAAGAGGTACAAACTATTATGTTTAAAATAGGCTAAAAGGATATATTGAATGACACAGGGAATATGGCCAATATTTTGTAATAACTGTGAATGGAGTATAACCTTTAAAAATTATGATCACTGTTTTGTACACCCCTAACATATAATGTTATACATCAACTATACTTCAATAAAAATATAAAATAAAATAAAATAAAATAAAATAAAATAAAATAAAATAAAATAAATACAATACAGGAAGGCTCTCTCTGGTCCCCAGCCCCCTGCCCACAGCCACAGCCTGGCCTGTCCACTTCCCACTCTGCCATCTGTCCCAGTCCATCCATACCCCTGAACACAACCACTCCCTGGCCATCCTTTGGTCTGGGAACAAACAGCCAGCTGTGTGGTCTCACTCTGGGGTGTTGGACTTTGGGAAGAGCCTTAGAAGCAGGTGCAGTGTATCTGGGCATGGAATTCTGTATCCCAACACTGAAGTCAAGTCCAGAAGGAGGTGTAAAGCCCTTGCCTGTGCACATCCCCTTGGATCCATTCACCCCCTGGGGAGGGATACAGCCAGAGAAGGGCCAAGGACAAGTACCTGTCACCAAGTCAGAGAAGGTTACTATGACTACTGTGCAGAGAGGTGACCTTGCCTGTGTGTTGGCCCATAGCGGCTGCTTCTCCCCACCGCTGGCCAGTCCCGCAGTTGAGGTGAGATGTGTGTATCCCTCATATTACAGTTTACAAAGCATCTTTTTTATAGTGAATTCTGATTTATATGCAGAAGACCATTCTTTGAGGGAAAGTCACATTAAAGTTGAGACAAATTTTATTTCAGCTTTGTCAGGATATTTTTTCCCTTTTTATCAGTGTTTTTCATAAAAAAGGAAATCTATGTGAGTGCGTATTTCATGCTTCTCATTCATTTTTTTGCATTTGTTGTTCCTGAAACACTCCTTATTACAAATAGAAGAAATGGAGCTAAGTGACCTGTCCAAAGTGTGGAATAAATGAAGGCCACCAAGTGAGGACAAGCAACGTCTATTTATCCAGAGCTTGCTTGATCCAGCCACCATCACTCACCTTTGGCAGAGACTCGCAAGCAGGCAGGGAATGGGAAAGCTTTGTAGTGAAGAAAGGGGAAGGCGTCATGTGTGCTCTGATTGGAGGTTATTGGCACGGGGAAGCTGGAGGGGGGCTAACGACAAGCAGGGCATCCTTTGTGATAGGTTTGGTTTGGGAGCATATTTAGCTTTTCCTGATTGGACCCAAGTTGGAAGCAGAGGTTTAAAAAAAAAAAAATTGGGAAGCTGGCAGGCAGTGACCAAGTCCTGCCCATTCTGGGCTGATTCTTGCAGAGACTGTAGTTTGGCTTCCCAAGCTGGTTGCTACAGGTTGTGGGTAAAAATTCTATTTTTACACATCGTCTGGCCATTACGTGTTTGTATATGCAGTTTCTCAAAAGTCACACAGTGAGAAGCTGGTACTATCATCCTTGATCTTTTGATTGCAGGTTTCAAAATTCATGCCTTTTCCACTTCTGTACCCCTCCACGCATTCCAGAGTTTTCAGAGGAGTTCATGTAGTTTAAACCACTTGGAAAAAGTCCAGGGTGGGGTGCGGGAAGGGTAGCCTTGAGCATCGTTAAACACCACAGCAGTTTTGGAATAGGAACCACAGTCCTTCATCAGGAAGAGGAATAAAATGCAGGTGTAACAACCCCAGGCAGAGTCTCGGGGCTCCATTCTCATTCCAAACCACAAAATGAGGGACTTCCACACAGTTAAACAATTTTCATACCAATTGCATAGGGTCTCTAGCCCTATAGGCTGGCTTTCCCCATCACTATACTAAAAATTTCTCATTTGGGAGTGTTTTGCACAAAAGAATGGTGCTCAGTTGGCCCAGGGACGGCTCAGGGTAAGCAGCCTGGCACCAGTCCCAGCTGAAGTTCTATTCTCCTCCAGCAAAGACCAGCTCAAAGCCAACCAGGCCAAGCCTCCCTCTAATTAGGAGGGGCCTGGCCAGTTATTTAGAGAAGCATCTCCTGCCCCTAGCGTAGATGACTGCTCAGAGCCAGCTGCCCAAAGCCTTTGTGTCCTCAAGGGATCCTGGAACCCCTTCTGCTGCCTGCCACCCCACCCCCATGCTCAGCAGATCCTGTTGAACATGCAGCTGCAGAGCACATGCCCTTGGAAGCCCTGGTGCCTGACAGAGGCTCACGTTCACAGCTGGGAGCTTCCCCCTGCCGCAGGAGCTCCTGGCCAGGAGTCCCCTCCAGTGTGGCTGCACTATGTGGTCCCCACCACCCTACTCCTCTCCCTGCATGGGATTTGGAGTAAGGCAACTCCAAATGTGAATCATATGCTGACCAGCTTTCATTTGGGACAGGCCTGGAAGTCATGAAACAAGCTGATGAAGGATGTGCTTTCTCGGTCTGGACTTTGAGAAGTAGACAAGTGCAAGTATGACAAGGATAATGAGGGTGAAGGATGAAACCATCCCTGGTTATAACAGAAGCTAGCCAGATGGAGCACCCGAGGGACAGGAGGGGAGGAGGGCACCCAGGCTGGGGAGCTCGCGTTCATATCCCGAGATGGGTCTAAGGCTCCTGGGCTGTCTTCCTGGTAAAGTGGAAACGGCCCTTCCCTCTCCCTTCCACATAATACTCATGTATTTATACTTGTTTTTCCCTTCCAGGCTCTTTTATTTGGTGTATTAAAGGGAAAAAATGTACACACGGTTCAGATTCCAGAGATTATTATTCTTCCAGGGAGTGACATCCTTGGGGAAAGGGGAGGGGAAGTCTGTAGGCCATTTACCTCGCAAGAGCCCCATTTTAAAGACGATAAACCAAACATTAATGCTCTAATGTCAGCAAAGCAACTATAAACATGTTTGCAACATAGATATCTAGTATCTATATAGCAGCTCAAATTTTACCGGTAAGGGAAGGGTGTAGCTCAGTGGTAAAGCGCATAACTAGCATGCATGAGGTTCTGAGTTCAAGCCCCAGTACCTCCATTAAATAAATAGATGAATAAACCAAATTACCTCCCCCCCAAAAAAATTTTTTACTGGGAAGTGTTTTAAAATAATTTAATACATCCCCAAAATTATTTCCAAAACCACTAAAGCTAATGACTTCATTGTTGTTTAAATGTTTAACATGTGGCATAGTTAGCATGTATATTTTAAATACTCACTGTTATAGTGGAGGCCTATGTTTCACGTGCACGCACAGACACACACACATACACACACACACACACACCCCTTTGGTTGTCTGTTGAGGTGCTTTATGTAATCAGTACAAGGAGTAGCCCCTTTTATAAAACTTATTTTATGTTTTTATGTTTTTAAATGAGCATAGTTTATAATATGTGGTGTGTCTTTACTTTCATGACAGATAATTAGCCATGCCTTTATCTTATATTCAGTCTTCACTCAGAAACCATGTCCTATTTTTTGACATCGTTGCTATGGAAACACACAATCAGGTTTATGATGTGCTAAGACTCATTGCCCTGAGTCCTGAGTGATAAGCAGGTGACCGGCAGAGGGATTTCCAGGCAGAGAAAACAACATTAAAAAAAAAACATGGAAATACAGAAAAACCCAACTATGTTTAGGGAAAGGTTGGCAATATTAAGGCTAAATCACTGAGACTAAGTCATCTGAAGAGTGAAATAGGAGAGCTTCAGGGAAGAGTGGTGTGACTGGTAATTTTATGTGTTGGTTGGCTGAGTCATGTTAGGTGGAAGTATGGATTTGTTATTGTGTTTATATGAAGACTAAGTATGGTTTAAGGAGATATATACGGAGGCCTAGCTGACAAAGGGTAGACCATGACAGTTAATTTTATGTGTCAGCTTGGCTAGGCTGTGGTGTCCAGTTGTTTGTTCAAACACTAATTCCAGTTCTGTGAAAAATGTCTTTGGTAACTTGATAGGGATTGCATTGAATCTGTATATTGCCTTGGGTAGTATAGCCATTTTAACAATATTGATTCTTCTCATCCAAAAACATAGTATATCTGTCCATCTGTGTCATCTTCAATTTCTATCAGCAGCATCTCAGTTCTCAGAGTACAGGTTCTTTGCCCCCTTAGGTAGGTTTGCTCCTAGGTATTTTATTCTTTTTTTAAATTATTCTTTACTTTTTCATTTTTGGGGGGTGGGGAGGGGATTAAGTTTTTTTTTTTAAGGGAGGTACTGGGGAATGAACCTAGGACCTCATGCACGTGCTCCACCGCTGAACTATATACACTCCCCCCCCGGCATTTTATTCTTTTGATGTTATGGTAAATGGGATTGTTTCTTTAACTTCTTTTTCTGGTATTTCATTGTGAGTGCATAGAAATGCAACTGATCCCTGCATATTACTTTTATATCCTGCAACTTTACCAGATTCACTGATGAGCTCTAAGGAAAGACAGTCTCTTCAGTAAGTGGTGCTGGGAAAACTGAGCGGCTACACATAAAAGAATGAAACTAGAACATTTTCTAACACAATGTACAAAAATAAACTCAAGATGGATTAAAGACCTAAATGTAGGACCAGGTACTATAAAACTCCTAGAGGAAAACATAGGCAAAACACTCTTTGACATAAATCGCAGCAATATTTTTTTGAACCAACTCCTAGAGTAATGGAAATAAAAGCAAAAAGAAACAAATGGGACCTAGTACGACAATAAAGTGATTTTTTTCCTCTACAGATATTATATATATTTTAAGTATCTAGATGTTCCATTTAAACAATATCTTCTATTTCTTTTGGCATGTTTATTTTTTCTTTAAATTATTGAGCATATTGAGTGTATTTATAATAACTAATTGTAAAGCTCTTACCTGCCAATTCCACCATCGCTGTCATTTCCTGAATGTTTCTGTTTACTTATATTCCTGCTGGTTACAGGCTACATTTTTCTGCTTCTTCCATACCTAGTAATTTTTGATTGGATGTGGACATTATTTTAAAATTTTTAAAAATGTTGAATGCTGGATTTTATTGTATTCCTTTAAAGTGTGCTGCACAAAGCTATATCATAATTAAATTGCTGAATACCAGTCATAAAGAGAACGTTTTAAAAACAACCAAAGGGGGAAAAGCACATTACATAGAGAGGAACAAAATAAGAATGACTATAGACTTCTCATCAGAAATGATGCAAGCAAAAGATAATGGAACAGCATCTTTTAAGGGAAGAAAAATATTGTCAGCCTAGAATTCTGTCTTCAATGGAAATATCTTTCAAAATTGAAGATGAAATAAAGGCTTCTACATACAAACAAAAGCTTGGAAAATCTGCTGCCAGATGACTGTACTACAGGAAATGTTAAGGGAAGCTCTCCAGGCAGAAGGAAAAAAGATACCAGATGGAAAATTAAGGAGCCCCTAAAATTGTAAAAAGTAAACTTAAAGATACCATGTAAGTGTAAACTTACATGGGAGCACCTAAAATAGTAAAATGTGTGGGTAAATATAAAAGATGTTTTTCTCAACTTTTAAGGAAAGATGGTAGAAAAAAAGTATGGGCTATAATTTTAAGTAGAGTGGTGAGAAAAAGCTTCATTCTGAAGGTAATTTTTGTACCACGGCCAGAGTTATGCTCAGCAATGTCAGCTATTCTAATGTGCGCTTGGGTAAACACAGCCCAGTGAAACATCCCTCAAAGGCAATGCATTTTTATCATGTGCTTCAGCAACCCTTCCTTAACCCAAAGCGCTGGCTCTAAGGGAGAAAATGTTAGGTATGGTGAGAGGTTAGAGGCGCTAAAGACCTTTCTGAGCATTTTAAGAAATCATAAATCATATAATGAAGGTACCTATGCACACCTGATTCTGTTCTCCAAACACCCAGCCCTGGCTCCTTTAAATTCCATGCATTGTATAACTGACTTCAGGAAGGGTTTCTGATGGAGTGATTCCTTCCAGGACTAATAAAGCTGGTATGTGATCACTTGTACTCCACATTCCTTATTAAGGACACTTTTATTTTAATGAGGATAGACTTTTTAGCCAAAGCAATAAATCTCACTTTGGGGAAATTCAAGCCTCAGCGACTGGGTGGGTTAGACATATTTTTAGTCAGAGTTAAGTGCAGGCGTCCCCTTGGAGAAATTATGAAATCATAACACAAAAGCCAAAACCCATCTTATTCAAGACCTGTTTATGTTTATATGTACACACTTGTCAACGATTGCTTATCTTTCTTTGTAGCCAGTATTCAATGAAGACTCAGAAGTAATAGAGCTTCATTTATAGATTTTTCCACTTAGAATTTTGCTGCATCCTTCAATATCGTTAATAAATCCCATTCCTTGTCCTCAATCCCACTGCACAAAATTTACATTAGAGAAAAATAGTGCTTGCTTCAGCAGCCCATATACTACAAATAGAGAAAAGCAATTCATTATCACAAACTTCAAATAAGCCCCAGAAGGCAGTCTCCTTGGGACTCAAGAGCAAATAAGACCTCGGGGATTCATTAAAAGTTGACTTTTCTCTAAGAACCTTTGAGGTTTCTTGTCTGGATGATGCAACTTCAGGGAAAGTTCCTCTAAGTTGATGTCACTTCGGAGACGGTTGCCATGGAAGCATCATTTCCAATGCATTTCAAAGCTGTTAGAGCAACCCCCTTTTTTGTGTTTTTCCAAATTTTATTTTTACTTTTTATTGAGGTAAAATTCACATATCATGAAATTTGAGGTAAAATTCACGTATCATAAAATTATCACCATGTTAAGGTGTACATCCTGTGGGTTTTACTACATTCACAATGCTATGCAACCATCAGCACTAAATCCAGAACATTACATTGTCTCAAAAACAAACCGCATATCCATAAGCAGTCACTCCCTGTTTTTCTCTTACCCTCAGCCCCTGGCAACTGCTAATGGGCTTTCTGTCTCTACTGATTTGCCACTTCTGGTCATTTCATATAAATGGAATCATACAACATGCAGCCTTTTGCGTCTGGGTTCTTTCACTCAACATAAAGTTTTCAAGGTTTGTTCATGTTATAGTATGTATCAGTACATCTTTTCTAAGAGATGAGTAATATTCCATTGTATGGATGTGCTATACATTTTATTTATCCATACATCAGTTGATGGCCATTTAGGTTGTTTCCACGTGGGGGCTATTATAAATAACGCTGCCTGCAGGTCGGCCAGAGGTGAGAGCTTAGGGTCTTCTCAGGTCTTTTCTGAGCGTGTGCCCAGCCCTAGCCATGTGTGTGGTCTTCTAGGGTCTCAGGAATCTGCGGGATCTTTTCAAAGTTATTTCCAAAAACATCACATTCCCTAGCCTTTCCTCCCAAGATTTTTGGTTAACCTATTGTTTTCGCTAACTGCCCCAGGTGGTAGTGACTAAATACATTTGCGTTGAAACATTTTCCACAAATGGCCTCCTCCCTCCGTGGCCCCATCAGCCCTGGGAGAGGCCCAGGTTAGGGGAAATAGAGGGAAGCCCTTTGATGGTCTTTCAGAGAGCCGTAGACGGGTCAAAACAAACCACCACAATTTTTGAAAAATAAAGTCTGTCATGCTCCCTCCGGAACTGGTACTTATACCAAGGGTACAGGCTGTTGTCTTCAAGGCCAGCACTGAGCTGGGAGCAGAAGATGTATCCAGGATAAGTTAAAATGCCACAAAACTCTCTTACCAAGACTTAGGGGTTTTTTCTTGATTATGTTCCCCTGGTTGCTACAAGTATTCGGTTAATATCCAGAGTTCCAAGAAAGTTGATTTTGAAAGTTTTTGCCAGTTTACTCCTTGCATTTGTGGATGAAAGGCCTTTGGAAGTTCCCTACTCTACCATTTTTCCCGACATCACTCTAGACTCACCCCCTTTAATATCTCATATGTCCCAGTGGAGTGACAAATTATATGGCCCTGCCCAGCACTGGGAAAATAAACCTTGGAATCAGTCTGATCTCAGTGCCAATCCTGGCTTTGCCACTTCCTAGGTGGATGACAGTGGGTAAATCTGTTTAACCTCTTTCTGAACTTCAAATCTCTTATATTAAAGTGGGAATAATAAACACAACTCAAGAGTTGTAGTTACGACTGAAGGGTACCATTTCTGGCACCATAATTTAAGGTATCAAGCTTATAATGCAATGTGGATTTCCCTGTCTTAACCACTGCAATCTGAAGCCTAAAGAAGCATGGTTGGGCAGGTATTGTTAGAAAGTATGTGTGCAGTGGGAGGGGAATTATATGGAACTGTGTGTTTTAAAAAGCAACCCAGCAAAGCAAGTTGTAAACAGTATGTATAGTATGATCCCGTTTCAGAAAGAAAAAGGCATATGTATCCAGACAAAATATCTGGAAGGAGAGACATTAAGTAGTTAAAAACATAGAGGAGATATGGTGTTTTTAATTTCTCATTTTTCCTTACCTACTTATATTTTCTCATTTGCTTCATACACATACATTGCTTTTGAAATCTTAAAAAAAATGCTTATGAAATACAGTGATAAGATCTCGTTTATCCCCCAGAAATTCAGTAAACCTATTTTACTTCAAAAAAAATAATAAAGTCCTATACAAAAGTAAGTTATAGCAAAACAGCATGTTATAGAAAGGACAGGATGGGCTGGCATTAGAAGTCCTGGGTTCTAGGTCATGCCCAGGTCTGCCCCTTGCTAGCTCTGTGACCTTAGGAAACCTGAGTGACTTCTTGAGCTTCAGTTTCCTAGAAGATGAAAACAATAATGCAGCATTCCTCTTTTCCCCTGTGCTGTGCTGATGGTAAGCCATCGCTAGTAAAGCATATGCCTGAGAGACACAGGCTACAGATGTAAAGGGCTACAAACTAGAGCAGTGATTCTCAAATGTTAATGTACGTTGGAATCACCCAGAAAAGCTGTTAAGACTCAGAGTGCTTGGCCGTCTCTCCCGAGTTCTCAGGAGGTCTGGGGTGGGGCTCAAAGATTTATATTGTAAGTTCCCAGGCAGTGCTTCTGATGCTGACCTGGGGACCACATGTTGGGAACCTCTGAACAAGAGGCAAGGATGCAAACACATTCTTCAGGTTCAAGTTCCAAGTCACCTCTCCCAGTTCCTGTGACTTTCAACAAATCTCTTCATCTGTCTGCACATGAGTTCCTTCACCAAAAGAAAAAACGTATTACAATTCCTGCTAATAAATACCATCTGCCCCTAAGATTTTTATGAGGATTAAAAGATTTAAACTTGTGAAAAGAATGCATAAACTCTACTGAATTATGCAAATAGCATTAATTATATAAGTTAGGCAACTAACGTAGCTAGAATTTAAATTATCTTTATTTTAAGAAATACATCTCAGACACAGAGATGTCTGTCAGTTTAGATTCCCAACAGTAGAGAGCCACACTTCTGGAAAGCATGTTTGAAACTTGAATCCTTTGCCACTGTGGATGGAAATAATGGTTCCTTGGTTAAGTACCGTGACGTGAACATGTAAATAATAAGAATAATAAATACAAGAGTTACAATTTGTTGAATACTTACTATTTACCAGGTACTGTAGTAATTTAAACCTCACAATCCTATGAAGTAACTGCTGTAATAATTCCCAATTTGTAGCTGAAAAAAGCTTAGGCTTCAAATGGCCAAATCATTTGCTCCAGGGTCACACAGCAAAGATCAGAAGCAGGGTTTCTAGCACTCACTTCGGCAGCACACGTACTGAAACTGGAAGGACACAGGGAAGATTAGCGTGGCCCCCGTGCAAGGATGACTTGCATGTTCGTGAAGTGTTCCATATTTTTGGGGAGTTCGAGATTTGCAGATACTAACTAATATATATAGAATAGATAAACAGTAAGTTCCTGCTGTGTGGCACAGGGAATTATATTCAGTATCTTGTGGTAGCTTGTGGTGAAGAAGAATATTAAAGTGAATATGTGTGTGTTCATGTATGGCTGGAGCTTTCTGCTGTGCACCAGACATTGACACAACACCGCAAACTGACTATACTTCAATAAAATGTATATACAAAAAAAAAAAAAAAAAAAGAAGTAGGGTTTCTAAATAATGTGCTTACACTGCTATTTGTTGATTTGTCTAATTTAGACATTATTCATTGATTCAGGGCCTGGAATAGTAGCTAACTCATAATAGCTGTTCCATCACTGTTTGCTCGGGGAATTACTGGCAATTCGATCTGATTGGGATTGAGTTCTCTTACATTCCCCCCACGCCGAGGTCTCCTCTCCTACACTCCCAGTACGAGTACATCACAGTTTTCATTTCTCCACACTTAGTGTTTACTGTACTAAGATGACATTTCCTGACTTGCTCCATTTTATTCTTCCCCAGAGTAAATATTGTCCCCGTAGTTTTCTATGTGCCTCTTCTTAATATTTCCACACCCTCCCATGTCAGGGGTAGAATGTGAGATGAGAAGAGGAAGTCAAGGACAGGCAGACTTCTTGGGATCCCAACCCAAAGGGCACAGAGCATCTGGCTCCCCCACTTACATCATTCTCTTTTGATCTGTGTGTGTCGTAGTCTATTTCTAGTTCCACCTACTTCTGACCTGACCTAACCTGAATTTTCTTGAGCTCCTCTGAGCACAAGAGGAGCAACAGAGCTCATCTTTTTTTCTTAGTTCCCTCATTTTACTCAAAATAAACTACATTCCAAGCCTAATTTGACCAACTTTTTAAGCTACAAAATTATTCTGATTCCCCAACTTTTCAAGCTACAAAACTCTCAGCTGCTATAATCTGATCTTTCTTTAGTAGAATAATGCCTTCAGTGTAGAGTCAGAGATGCTGGCTTTTCAGCAACCACAGGACTTAAGCCCAATTACCAATTTGTTGGATTCAATTTTATATGCAAAGCAAACCTAGTTATTGGCATAAATAACACAAAGTGCTATTCCTATTTCTTTTCATCTTTTATTTTCAACACGTACGCCCACAAGAAAACTGTATACAGTTCTTCACAAATACATAACTGTGATGGCATGCGTGTTTTTGTCCGTGTGTATAATTCCTTGTTCTTTATTCTTTTCCTCCTTTTTGGCTACCTCAGGCCCATGCTACAGACGGGCCACATGCAGGCACCTAAAACACAGTTTCTTCATGGTCTTCTTTTACATCTGTGTGCGTCAAAATTCAGTTAGTCCATTAGTCCATTCATACTGATACGCGTGGCCTGTCAGGGTGCAGACTGCATTCCCGTTTGGGATGGTTTCTCAGCCAGCGCCCCGTGGTGCTCTCGCCCCAACCACTGCCCTCTGATTTAGCTGGTAACTAACCTCCCCAAAGCAGGAAGATACCTGCTGAGTTACATCACAGAGCTTCAAGTCCAGGGAGAAACTAAGGTCAGTTTCCAGATGCCTAGTGACAATTCACATTTCTATAGCGACTGAGCATTTGGAAAAATATTTCCATGTGCATTATCCCGTTTTGTGCTTACAAGACAACTTAGGAGTTGATATTTTTGCTTCTCATTCCGTAGATAAGGACATGACTTGTCTTTCAGTAAATGGTGTAACCACACCATGCTGGACTGCCCGGATCTGGGATAATGTCAGCTTCACATGATAGTGTGCTGGTGGATATTTTGGAATTGGCTATAGGATACGGGAGATTAAATTTCTGAAGCAAAATTCATGTCCACAGCCAAGAAATAAAACAGAGATTTTTATCTCTAAATATATGAAGAAGTTGTAGGCAGTAAAAACTCCAGAGTTTGCCTGTTTCCTCTAACCATGGTGGTCTCTGAAACAGCGCCCACCTGGTCTGACTTCTAACAAACAAGCAGTGGTGAGATGAGCAGAACACAGGAAGCAGTTCAGTGTGGGGTGATGTCGTACCGGCCTTATCACAGGCCTCCCACCTGGAAGAGAATGGCTGCAGGAAGTCACCCTGCAGCGACAGATTTCATTCCCAGGGAGTCAAGCAGGCAGCCAGGGCTCCAGCTCCCCGTCTTCCAGGGACCAGGGAAGTCAGTCTTGAGATTGCTCTAACGTTTCTCAATTCTCAGCTTCACACTCCACTGTACTACTTTCATCAGAAAGTCATCATTTGTAAATCTCTGCTCTATCATTACCCCTAAAATGCTGATGAACTTCATATCAGAGAAGATGATCATCTCTGAGGACGGCTTGTCCCAGCTGTACTTCTTGCTTGCATTTGTCATTGCTGAGGGTTGCATGCGGACCCATGAAATACTAAACATCATGCAGCCTCCAGGAAAGTTTACATTCGTGCAAGAATGAGAGTTAAAGACCAAACAGTGCTCAATATTAGTGTGAAAAGAGTTTTGACCTTGCAGACCCACTAAAAGGGCTTCAGGGACTCTCAGGGATTCCTGGACCACATTTTGAGAACCCCCGCTTAACGTCCGACAGACTAAGAAAAAGTTTTAAGTTGGATGGTGCTAACTGTTGGTGAAGATGTGGGAGTATGGGAACCTTTGTGCATCACAGCCATTCTGGAAGCAACACGATACCACGTAAGACAAGTTAAATATATGCTGCCCTGTGATCCAGAAATTCTAGTCCTTGATTTACACCCCAATCGGATTCTTTTGTAGGGCCCTAAGGGGAAATGTGCATTCTTTGTGGTCAAGGACTACAGGCAAAATGAATGCTTATCAACAGGCAAGCAAGTAGATAAAATGAAATATTTTGCAGCAATAGAAACGTGATCTGTGTACAGGGCAACATGGATGAACTTTCGAAGCACAATGCTAAGTTAAAAAAAAAAGGTAAAAAGCAATAAGACATAAGACATACTTAGGTATATTAAAATTATAATGCACAGACTTACGGGCAAAGTGCAGCATGTCATAGCAGGCAAATTCTCCTGCAACAGCAAATAGAAACGGCTGTATTTGTTACAAAAACGATGTTCTGTAGCTGTCAGGAATTTGTGGAAGAAATGGAGACAAAATGAATTAAAATTCCACAGAAGAGAGAACCATTTGAGGGGTAAGAAGACAATCTCCAGGAATTTTTCCCCTGGAGGAATTTTTTGCTTCTGGTCGCCAACTCACTGTTGGTCTCGGTCCAGGTGGAGGGCCTCTGTTAGGGAAAAATAAACCATCGAAGCTCTCAGTGGTTGTTACAAGGGTGGAGTGACAACTGGAAATTTGACAGACTTCAAATGCATGCCCAGTCTTCCCTACAGGACAGTTACTGAGTGCTGGGGCTGTGTGGACTAGACTAAAACTTCCAAAATGTAAAGTGAAATCTCCTACACTGTGTGGTAATTAGGAAATGAATACACTACAAAGGGAGGGGTCCTGCATTAAAGTCACTGACAGACTCAATGAACCAGTCTCCCCTTCAAAGCGTTTGCCAGATTGAGAAGCTAAATGCAGCGAAAGGCTAATGTGCTAAACTGAAATCCTCTGAAGAGGATAATAGAACCTCTCACAGGCTTTCAGAGCTTAAGAGGCAAAGACCCAACAGACTCAGTCAAAATCCTGGCAGGATCAGGCTCTAGGAATAGGAAAAACTAAATGTAGATTGACTCTTACTAAAACTCCAGCGCAGACCTAACTCAGCTCAGACCCTGACTGCATTCAGTGGTCACTCCTCATCCTATGCACCTAAGAAAAGAAAGAAAAACCATCTTTGCTGAAAGACAGCATTCTCTAGAGCATCTCTGGTTCTTATGGTCCTTTATCTACAGTGTTCAGCAATGCAAAATTACAAACAGTGATTTTTGCAAAAAGTAAACCGGAGAAGCAGATATCTACAGATCACCCCAGCTCTGGAGTTAGCAGGAAGGATTTTAAAATAACTGATTAATATGCTCAAGAAAATAGAAGATGGATGAGTTAGATGAAAGTATGTAGATTTCTCACCAGAAAACGAGGATCTCTAAAAAAGAATAAAGTGGAATTTTCTGGAGTGATGACAACGTCCTAACCTTGATGAGGTGTGGATTACGCAGGTGTGTGCATTTGTCAAAATCTGTGTATGCACACTTAAGCTCCGTGCATTTCACTGTACATAAATTTTGCCTGAAAAGAAACAAACTTTTAAGCAGATATTGAAGTATAGTTAGTGATCTGCATCTTGAAGTATTTAGGGAGAAATACATCGATATTTACAACCGACTTTGAAGTGTATCCAGGAAAAAGTTTAATGGTTTATGGGTGGATAGATAAATAGATATGTAACAAAGCAAACCAAGTAGAATGCTAGTGACGGAATTAACTGTCATAGATATTCAATGGAAAAGTCTTTCAACTTTACTGTATTTTTAAGTTTTTTCATATTACAGTAATATAACATAATGAGAGAATATTATGAATAATGGTATGCAAATAAATTTGACAGTTTGGGTGGAAAATGGACAATTTCCTCAAAAATTTAACTTATCTGATGTAGTAGTTTAAAATATTACACAAATTCTTTGGCACTTCCTTCAAAATGTGGAGCCCAATTCCTCTCTTTGAATATAGGCTGGATTTTGTGACTTAGTTCTATTTTTTTTTTAATTGAAGTATAGTCGATTTACAATGTTGCCTTAATTTCTGGTGTACAGCATGGTGATTCAGTTATACATACACATACATTCTTTTTCATTATAGACCATTACAAGGTATTGAATATAGTCCTCTGTGCTGTACAATATGACATTGTTGTTTATTTATTTTATGCATATTGGTTAGTATCTACAAATCCAAACCCCCGGTTTATCCCTCATCACCCTCTTCCCCCTGGTAACCATAAGTTTGTTTTCTATGTCTGTGACTCTGTCTCTGTTTTGTAGTTAAGTTCCTTTGTGTCCTTTTTTTTTTTTTTTAAGATTCCACATATAAGTAACATCATATGATATTATTCTTTCTCTTTCTGGCTTACTTCACTTAAAATGACAATCTCCAGGTCCATCCGTGTTGCTGCAAATTTCATTCTTTTTATGGCTAAGTAGTATTCCACTGTATATCTAAAAAATTAGAAGTTATAAAAATCAAGCTAGCAAACTGTTAAATAAAATACGTCCTATCTGCCTACCTTCAAACACACACACACACACACACACACACACACACACACACACACCATCATAATAATCAGGAATGCTAAGTTAAATTTAGAATCCTTAGACTGTCCAGGTCCCTTCTTGCCAACCCAGCTAAGTCCCACAGTGCAAGAAGACTCACAATTGCATGTGTGAACACCCAGGACGTCTTAATTCTATCCAGACCCCCTACTAAGAGCCATTCATTAGGCCAAAGGGTGCACACCAGCAGCATGCTCTGCCTGCTGATGGGAGGATGCACCTGGACAACGGCCTGCACAAGCCCTAGAAGCAGGCTGAGGCCATCTAGGCATCCCAGGTGCTAGAGGAGGGCTGACACAGGTGCATGAGCCCCAAATGCACACATCCCTTTGGCCCCATGGACTCCTTGCCTTGCGGAAAGGCCGCAGCCGAAGGGGACCAGCGTGAAAGACAAGGTCAGGGCCTCTCTTCCAAATCTAAGGGCAGAACTAGGGACAAGAGTGCCCTACGTCCCAGTGTTCACTTTTCCATCCACTCAACCCTACCAAATTAAAGTAAGCGGTGACATTTATCCTACACTTTACAAGCATCTTCCCACAGGGTGCTTTTCAATCCTCACAATTTTATACGATCACTATCATACCATTTGATAGATGAGAATACTGAGCCAAAAGTGACTCCCTGCCATCACACAGTGAAAAAAACGAGTAATGTTAGGTCTCCAGTGGAAGACTTGCCTCCAAATTTCAAAAGTCATGTTCTTTCCACTACTCAACACTGCCACACATCCCGCAGCTTTCTAGAGAACTAATGGGGGCTAAAAAAGAAAAGTGTAAACACACAGAGATTGTAAATACGTGGCTGAAACACTTTAGGAAAAGACCAGAAGCGGGGAAGGGAAATAACACCAAATACAGATCAGTTTCTGGGAAAAAAGCTGGACCCAAGGCAAAAATCATCACTGGGACAAAGAACGCTATGTAGGAGCAGCAGCTCTAGCTGAGCTTTGGGGGCTCCATTCCCACTCCAAACCACAAAATGAGGGCCTTCAACACATTGAAGCAATCTCCACCCCAATTCCACACCAATTACACGGGGGGCCTGCTCCACAGCCCTCCCCCTCTCCAACACCCCACCAAAAATACTTTATTAATGAGAGGGCAGCATAAAGCCACGGGACTGTATCTGCTCAGGGGCAATCCAGACAGCAGCCTGGCACCAGCCCCAGCTGACACCTGACCCTCCTCCAGCGAGGACCCACTAGGCTATGCCACCCTCTAATTACCAAGTGCCTGGCTCAGGGCCTGGCCAGTTATTTAAAGAACTAGCGCCCGCCCCTTGCACAGATATCTGTGAGGCCGGGGCTGCAGGCACTGTCTGCTGAGAGCCAGCTGCCTGAAGCGGCTGTCTCCTCACTCCTCTATCCCAGGACCCCTCCCACCGCCTCTGTGCCCCAGGCTCCCGGGCATCATGTCTCTCGCACACACAGCTGCAGAGTACATGCTCTCGGATGCCCTGCTGCCCGACCGCAGGGGCCCGCGTCTCAAAGGACTGCGCCTGGAACTTCCCCTGGACCGCATGGTCAAGTTCGTAGCCGTGGGCTTCCCCTTGTTACTGATGTCGCTGGCATTTGCCCAGGAGTTCTCCTCCGGTAAGTGGCTTCTAGACCCAGTGTGCAAGAGAGACTCTGCTTGGTTTCGTTGTTTGTGTGAGCTCTGAAGTGGGACAGCTCCCTCCCTGTCTAGATTGCATAGCTTGGGCCAGGCATCACCCAAAAGGCAGACCAGGCATGAGTTTGGGGCACCAGGAAAGCAGAGGTGCCAAAAAACTTTGAAAGTCATTTCCAAAATTTTGCCATTAAAAATATTTAGTTTAACTTGAGGATTCACATATTTTATGTCACTGCAATCATTAAACTTTTATTTTGAATTTCATGTGGAGGAAAGAGATTGGGATCCTGTAATCTTCTCAGGACCTGGGACCTCTAAAGGTCTTACTTAGCCATGCGTTAGACAAGTCTCATCTTCCCAGAACCTTCTTCCCACTCCCCAACTTCAGGATTACCCACTTAAGAACATATGTTAAGTGTCTGATAGAACCTGGCACATCATAGGTGCTGAATAAATCTACTCCTTCCTCTCCATGAACCCCAGCCACATACACAAACATTAACAAACACATACGTATCGTGCTCTGGGTGCTAGATTAACTCAGCAAATCTGCCGTCTCTATTAAAAAGAATTTGGACCCCCCGAGAATTGGAATTTCTGGCTTTCTGTTCTGGCTGTGTGATGAGCTTACTACCTAGCCCAAGGAGGTGTGTCAGCCTCCCACTGCCTCTTCCTTCACCCACAGGTGGGGAGAAGTCTTGGTTCCTGCTTCTGCCTCTTTCTAGAGAGCGATGGGAAAATCAAAAGCAGAGACCCTTCCTCCAAACCCACTCTCCTTCCAGCCCCACTTGCCCCGCCACCTTTCTTGTTCTTGATTTGGGCTCAGAAGTCCAGGAAATTTATCCTCTAAATGTTAGAACCTTAAAGAGGTCAGCTTTCTCAGGAAGGAGACATCACCACCAAACTGCAAGCCCTCTGGTGCCAAACTGCAGGAAGGCGAGGAGCCCCTGCTGCCTGCAGGTCTGGGAGTCCAGGGGGAGCTCGGAGACAAAAGACCTGCCCCCAGACATCGAAGGCGAGTCAGTGCGCTGGCAGGCCTGGGCCAGCAGGCCTACGGTGATGGTGAAATGGCAGTGCCAAACCCAGAAAGCTGGGATCCGGGAAGAAGAAAGCACCCGCCAGATACAGAAAGTGGCCGAGTGGCGGAGGTGACCCCGGAAAGCTCTTAGCTGACTGTCCCCTGGATTCCCACTCCCCAACCCCAACTCAGGGCTGCCTCAATGCTCGTTCCTGTTCCAGGGTCTCCCATCAGCTGCTTCTGTCCCAGCAACTTCAGCATCCGGCAGGCTGCCTACGTGGACAGTTCCTGCTGGGACTCGCTGGTTCACCATGAGCAGGAGGAGTCTGGCCAGTACAAGACCAAATCCCTCTGGCCTCACAAGGTAAAGTGAGCTGCGCTCCATCAGGCTGGCTTCACGGCTGAGTGGAGGGGACGGAACTGCACCGCTAGGCTCTCTCCTGCCTCTCCACCACCTGCCCCTGCCCTTTCATGTTGGCCATGGACTTTCACGTTTCAGACATTCTTCAAATATCTGGTGATATTCAATGGCCCACTTTTGTCTGATTGGAAGTTTTGTGCCTGGGGTGAGGCTGTCCATTTAAGGTGATCCCTTTGGGCCATTTCACTGTGGAAACCTCAGGTATCAGTATCTGAAATCCTTTCTCTGAAGCTGGTCAGTTTTCCCAAGAAGAATCATTCAATCTCTAATTTGTGCAGAGAGGGCAGGGGACAGCTGGTATCCAGTTCAGCTGCCAACCCTCTGGGAACTCAGCTGCAGGTCTCAGCAGTCAATATTCATACAACTCATCCCCATTCTCAGTATGGTCCCCCTGCTCTCAATGGATCTCTCTGGTTGGATATTTCCAAAGAATAAACCACGAGCCTTCTGCTAGGGGAGGAAGACGGTGGTTGACTTCTTGTAGAAAAACGTGTTACAGCTCAGTGTTATAGTTTAGTGTTACAGTTCAGTGTTACAGCTCAGTTGTGACAGCAACTTGGATCTGGGCGAGAGACCAAGCAGCACTCTGAGAGTTGGAGAACTCAGGTTTATTACGCCAGTGAGCCCAGAGGAGTTAACATTTTAAGCTCTGGATTCCGTCTGTAGGCTTACATAGGCTTTTATAGGCTGCCAGTTTACACTTTGTAACATCATATGCAAATAAGGTATAACAAAAGTTGACTAATTAGGAACAAGTTTTGTAGAAATGGACCAATGAGGAGGGAGAGAAATGACCAATCAGGATTGAGCCCCATGCAAATGAAGTACTACAAAGGGACCAATCAGGAGTGAGGGAAATGGACCAATCAGGAATGAAAGAAAGAACCAATCAGGAGTGAAGGAAATGACCAATCAGGAGTTAGCTCAGGGAACCAATAGAATTTTAGGGGTAAGTTCCACTTTCCTAGAATTAAGCCATTTCAGAGGCAAAAAGTGAGAGAGAGCCCCTGGGCCAGGGAACCGGATGGTGCTGTTAGAAGAGTAATGGCCCTGCCCGGGTGTCCTGCCGGTCTTTTTTATGGGACTTCCCACCTCAGACTGAGTGTATTATCCTTCAGAAAGGATCTGTGGGTTTGTTTTGTCAAGATTCCTGTTTCCATCCCCATCTGCACCCCTACTTTCAGACACACCTGGTATCTCCAGTTCCTGAGTCTTTCTGATTCCATGGTGAAAAGCAGCTTGGCTGCACCCACATCAACTCCCCATCCTCTCCACAGCCTGGTATCTTCTATCACGCAACTGCTTCCCAGTTTTCAACACTCTGTTGCTCTTGTCTCCTCTCCCATTTTCTTTGTCCCTGTAGGATTATGTCTTTTTTGTCCCTGAATCGTCATTCTAGAGGGGTTTCATGAGGGAGCAGAAGTAACATGTATGCGCAATTCACAATCTTAATCAGAAGTCACTCATACTATTTTCTAGTTACGACAATTGACAGGGCCTCAACGTGCCACAGTTCTAGGACCCAGACAACACCAGAGACTTAATGGAAAGAGGTGTCTGTCCGTGGAAGTGTTCAAGAAGGATCTAGATGGCAGCAAGTTCAAGGCACTGCAGAGGGGATTCCTGTGTCAGAAAAGAGTCAAATTGTCTGATCATCAGGGTCACCTGTGAGCTCTTTAAGCCCAGCTCTGGCTCCACTCCAAACCTACTGAAACAGAAGGTCTAGGGTGAAGAGTTCATTTTCAAGAAATGTCATTTCTTAGACAGGAGTGGAAGGGTTCTGATTTTCTCTCATGGCCTAGAATACCTTCCCTAACCTGTCACTCTTGTTTGGTTCAGATATGCGCGCGCACACACACACACACACACACACACAGACAACCTTTCTCTGCCTAGATGCACCAAATATCCACCCTCCCTCTGTTTCTTCAAACTCCCCTCTAAAATAAAAGGCATCTCTGGTTCAGGAGAAGCTATAGTCGAGTATTTGTTAAGGGAATAAGACCTCAAGTCAGACTGCCTGGTTCCAGCCCTGTCCCCTCGCCTCCTAGCTGTGTAACCCTGCACAGGTTACTTCACATTTTCATGCTTCAGTTTCTTTGTCTGTAAAATAGAGATACCAAAAGTACCCACCTGATGGCCCCCTTGTGAAGACGGAATAAATGCACGTTGAGCGCCCAGCACAAATGTAGCTTAAATAAGCCTCTATAAGTAGAGTTTTTACTGTGAGCAAAATAGTGGGCCCACCCTGTTAGGTGTGCTCAGTGTGACAAGGAAAAGTCCCTTATCTCAGGTAGCAAATTATATAGTTGAGGATCCTAGACTTCTGCTTACCTCGGTGTCAGGTTATACACGTACAGATCAGCAACAGCCCCAAAGGAGTCCAAGACAGTGCCTGGTGATGTAGTTTGGCCTTACCAAGAATCCAGAGATGAGAAAAGACCACTGCACACGGGAGGAGGCACGGAAGGCCACGTGGAGGAAATGGGACCAGACTCCTCTCAGCAGTGTGGGGGCTCCTGGCAGGACTTTGAATGCTAATGGGTTCTGGAGCAGTCCCGGAAAGAAAAGTGGAAGGTTGAGAATGAAGATGCTCCCCACGAAGATGCCATGACTACTGTTGGCCATGATTTCCAGTTAGCTCCCCAGCCTAACCTGCATGGGGAAGGGGAAGCTAGCGCCCTCTCTCTCTCTCTCCCTCTCCCCCTCCCTCCCTCCCTCTCTCTATCTCTCTCTCCCTCTCTGTCTCTTTCTCTCTCCCCCACCCCCACTCTCTCTCTCTCTCCTTGCCACCTCTGTCTCTCCACCTCTGCCTCCCCCTTCAAGGCAGAAACCCGGGAACAAGAGCCCCTTACTCAGCACTCTCTCCACAAGGTGTCAGCCCCCTGGCCCCGTCCTCAGCTCGCTCTCGCCCTGCAGGCCCTCCCCTACTCCCTGCTGGCCCTGGCCGTGGCCATGTACCTGCCGGTCCTGCTGTGGCAGTATGCGGCTGTGCCTGCCCTCAGCTCGGACCTGCTGGTCATCATCAGCGAACTGGACAAGTCCTACAATCGCTCCATCCGCCTGGTGCAGCACATGCTGAAGATCCAGCAGAAGAGCTCGGACCCCCACGTGCTCTGGGATGAGCTGGAGAAGTGAGTTGTCTCTTGCACTCCTTTCTGAAAGACTCAGTCGGACATCAAAGTGATATCTCTGCAGAGTAATCTTTAAACTCTCCTCTGTACCACCCGTCTCAAGAATTCAAAGTGCTTAACACCTCATCTCATTAACCTTCCATCATTTCTGTACAGGGAGAGGATAAGGACTCTGCCTCCAGTTGACAGGGAACCCACTCCGTCAGACAGGGGTTAATCTCTGAACGGCCACTTTTTCAGACCCTCATCTAGCTCTCCCCAAGCCTACAGAAAACATTTCCAAAGTCTCCCAAATATGTTTCCCAGGCCTTCCATACACTGTCATCAACTACTTGTTCAAACTTCTCTCTAACTAGCAAGGGACGGACACCTTCCCCTCCACCTCGGCAGCCGCCTTCTTTCCTCCTGAGCAAGTGGTTCATTCATTTAAGGATTGAGCTGTCATTTCCCAGCACCCGGCACTGCTCTGGGTGCTTCGGATATGTGTCTGTGTCTGTGTGTCTTTGTGTGTCTGTGTGTGTCTGTGTGTGTCTGTGTGTCTGTGTCTGTGTGTCTGTGTGTGTGTGTGTGTGTGTGTGTGTCTGTGTCTGTGTGTGTCTGTGACTGTGTGTCTGTGACTGTGTGTGTCTATGTGTGTGTGTGTGTATGTCTGTGTCTGTGTGTCTGTGTGTGTGTGTCTGTCTGTATGTCTGTTGGGGGTGGGGGCACTTATATTCCATTGAGGGAATACAGACAATGAATAAGCAGGACACATCAGTGAATTACACGGTAGAAGGAAAGCGGCAGGAAGAAAAGAAAGGCAGGAAGGGGCTCGGGGGAGCTGGGAGGTGGCGGTGGGGTGCAGTTCTAAATAGGGGGGCCAGGCCAGGCCCCTCAGAGCACAGCTGAGCTAAGATGTGAATCCATATTCTGCCGCAAGTTTGTGCACATCTCTGTCCTCTGGAAACAGCTCTCTTCTTTCTGTCCTTCTGAAGCCTGCCTACATTTTGAAGGCCAACCGGAGACAACACTCCGCAGAGGTTTCTGAGCACCCCGGCCCACACTGTCACGTGTCTCTCCTAACCTTCACAACTACCATGGTTTGTAGCCATCATTTTAGCAACAAATCAAGCACTGCTTTTACTTGACATCTGCATGTCTCATCTGCCCCTTCCCCACAAGCCAGGCTGTAAGCTTCTCCAGAGCAGAGACTGGCTTCCGTGCACCTGAACACCACGGCTCTCAACAAATACCTGTTAGCACCATTTGGTTTCATAAAATGAATGAACTGGCCGAAAAATCATACACAAAGTAAACAGACCGAGAACCAGAATGTGGTTACTTACACTCCCAGTCCAGCGCTAATTTTAAAAGCCTCAACGCTTCCTAAGTATCCTGCTTCAGCCTGGAGATTCAGTCTGCCCTGCTGGGCAGACCTCCAGTGTGACCACTCATTGATCATTCACTGGGTTTACTGCACTGCACTCGTTTCTTGGAGAATGAAGGTGCACGCGCACACCTCTTTTGGGGGAGAGGCGTGGTTATGCGCAAAGAAGGCAGACAGTCATGTGAGCCAAGGGTGCCGTGTTGGATGCACAGACTCTGCTACCTCCTCACATGGCTCTCTCAGGATGTGGTTCTAAATGGTCCCTCCTAATCTTGCCTCCTTTCTTCCTCTGCCCAGGGCTCGGAAAGAACGATACTTTGAATTCCCCTTGCTAGAGCGGTACCTGGCCTGTAAGCAGCGCTCACATTCACTAGTGGCTACCTACCTCCTGAGGAACTCTCTCTTGCTCCTCTTCACCTCAGCCACCTACCTGTACCTTGGCCACTTCCACCTGGATGTCTTCTTCCAAGAGGAATTCAGCTGTTCCATCAAGACAGGGCTGCTAAGCGATGAGACCCACATCCCCGACCTGATCACATGCAGGCTGACCTCCTTGTCTGTCTTCCAGATTGTGAGTCTCTCCAGCGTAGCAGTGTACACCCTGTTGGTTCCAGTGATAATATACAACCTCACACGGCTCTGTCGCTGGGACAAGCGGCTCCTGTCCATCTATGAGATGCTCCCCGCTTTTGATCTCCTCAGCAGAAAGATGCTAGGATGTCCCATCAATGACCTCAATGTGATCCTTCTTTTCCTCCGAGCCAACATCTCTGAGCTCATCTCTTTTAGCTGGTTGAGTGTCTTAAGTGCACTGAAGGACACAGACACCCAGAAGCACAACATTGACACAGTGGTTGATTTCATGACTTTATTGGCTGGCTTAGAACCCTCCAGACCTAAACAGCTCACCCACGAGATGTGTGATGAAAACCCATAGTTAAGAAACCATGAAGCAAAAAATTTTATGGAAAGTAAAAATCTCTCCCCTTTTCCACAAGCCTCACACACTAATATACAGAAACACCCACTGTAGGATTGCTAAGCTTGGATTTAGCTGAATCATACATCCTGTATTATGTTATCCCAAAGGTGAGAAGACATAATCGACATATGGAAACAAACCTGAAAGTTGGGGCTGATGCGTCAAAAAACTAAAATCTAGGTCTAGAGCATAATATGAAGACAAGGGAAAAAAACTAAAACTAAAGTTAAAGCCTAGACATTGCACAGAGGAGGAAGTTTCTACAGGCTCTTTACAGAGGCAGGGTCTTCTCACTGTATTTACTCTGTGGCCTTCCTAGGATACACAGGTTACCCCAGAGAGCAAGCTGGGTAACGTGGTAAGAGAATAAAGGTATAAAATCCCTGATAACCCTTTGGTGTGGCCTCAAATCCTAGGAATTTGCCCAGCTTGTTTTGTGGAAGTCACCAACCTTGCGCAGGGACTCTGTGGCCTGCCAAGTGGGCCAGGAGCTACTGATGGCAAGAGCTTGTAATCTGCTCTTGGGGCCTAAGGACAGCATAGAACAAGGCCAGGGCCGTTCGTCAGCTGTGAGTGGAGCCTTGAGGTGTTCGGATATGCTTTTTCATCATCTAAACTAGGGACTCACTTCCCCAAGGGCTGGGATTATGGGCTGCAGACTCCTTCACAATTCTTAATGGGTCCAGAGGTGCTTTTTTTGAAAAAATACATTGAGGGAGGGGGGTTGGGGGAAGGTAGGTAATTTTATTTATTTATTTTTTAAATGGCGGTACTAGGGATTGAACCCAGGACCACATGCACACTAAGCATGTGCTCTACCACTGAGCTGTACCCTCCCCACCCCCCATGCCTATAACAGCCCAGGGGATGCTCTACCTCCACTTACAGCCAATCAGCAGTAGTGACTACTCAGACCTAAACAGGAGTCAGGAAATGCTGCTGTCTCCAGCTCTCCCTTCTCTGATTCGTTGCCCCATCTTAGCTCCTAACTCCCATTCCTATGCCCTGATTTAATGGAACCCTGATCTGACTGCAGAGGCCACGCTTAGCCCCCAGTGCTGTGCTGTCTCTTGTTTGCTATTTCTTTCTGGGGCTGCACGTTACGTATTTCTTCAGGGAATTTCTGCCTAGGTCATTTAGACCCTTCTTCATATAGGTGAGTAGAAAAGTTACGTTGCCTCTAACAAATTCAGATAAGTTTACCTAAAACAAGCAAAGGGGGTGATATACGGACATTCATCAATGCTTACTGTTGTCACTGGGTTAAAGCCTAACTTCAGTTGGCACACAAGACCCTTCACAATCCAAATCCTGCCTGCTCCTTCGGCCTCTCCTCTCACCTCCCTCCATAGTCACCTTTCACTCTAATCCACAACTCACAGTTCTTGTGTTTCTCATGATGCTGGGCCTGTGACGATGCTGTCCCCACTGCCCACGGTGCCCTCCTCTGTTCTTCGCTGGGCCGCTCAGCCCCTCTCCGCCTCGAGATTCTGCTAACTCTCGAAATCTTTCCCCACTAGCTCTCCTCCAAAGTCTGCTTCAAGAAGCTTTCCGAATCTCCCTCCTTTCCTAACTGGGTGTTTTCATATCATCCAATACCTACCTCTGAGATAAAACTTATTACACTGTAGTAATATAGCTTTATAGTATTTGTCTTTCCCTCTTAAATAAGTTTCCTAAAGGTTGTGTCATCATTCTTACCAAATAAATATTCTTCTGAATACATAATTGACGGAATGAATTGCTGGAGAACATTACAATATCTGGAGCACACAGACCCAACTACTACATAATCCTGTACTGAAAAGGCTTTGTGCACAAAAATGTACTTCACAGCAATGGATGACCAGAAAATCAAACATGTAAATAATTATGTAAAATTATTCTGTCATAACTGGAATATTAAGCAGCCATCTAAAATTGCATTTATAAAGAAATCACAGTAACTTTACAAAATGGCTATAATAAAGTGAACAAAAAAACAAAAGATTATATTCGGTATGATCTAACCTATATAAAAATGCATTAAAATATTAAACATACAAACTACTATATATGAAATAGATAAGCAACAAGAATATATTGTATAGCACAGTGAATTACGGCCATTATCTTGTAATAAATTTAATGGAGAATAATCTGGAAAAATACTGAATCACCATGCTGTACACCTGATACTAATATAATATTCTAAATCAACTATACTTCAATAAAAAACATACATGTTAAAAGTGATTCACTTCATGTGGCAGCGCTATATAGATTTTTAAAAATCTTTTTTGTACTGTATTTTCTAAATTTTGCATGAAATGTTTTATAAATTATAAGAAAATGTTTCTAATGAAGAAGAAACAATAAACATGTTAATGCAAATTCCACTGAAATCCATTGGCCAGAGCAGTTTGCGAACAAAGGCAAATGATAGTACTTCCCTCCCACTAGGTATGATACATGTGTGTGAAGAGGAATACTGAAAATAAAGATCACAAAGCCTGCATGGACAAAATATAGCTGAACAGCAAATAAATCAGGCAGTTGGCAAATAGAGTGTTAAAAAAAAAAAAAAAGAAGAAGAAGAAGAAAAGAAAGAAAATCTGTTCCTGTCAGTCAGAATTACCTGTTTTCATGTTCGAAGGTTAAGTGCCAAGCTACAGCATAAAAGCCTTGAGTATGGGTATTTTGTAGGCTGAAAGTGTTCCTGGCAATTGCCAAAAATGAATCTTGAGTATGTTTGTAAAAGCACACTGGAACCATGAGGAACTGCTCTTTTAAAACCTAGCCATGTCTAACAAGGCAGTTTACAAAACGGATGGACATAAAAGGACTTTCATAAGCCTTCTCTCTGTGTTTAAACCATTTTGTCAAGATTCTTGTCACTATTCTTAAAATTTTCAGAAATTCAGTACCTGATCTACCAATTCTAAACCTCTTTTTTTAAACTCTGATAGTTTCTTATTTTAGCTTAGCTTTAAGATTTTTCTCCAGTAATTTAATGAACTAACTTAAACTCTGGACATATTTTCCTTAACTTCCATATACAATTCTAGAAGTCTAAATTTTGAATCTATGTAACAGGAATTATGTATCAGTGGAGTACCTTTCAAACTCTTACTCACCTCCATTACTCTAAAGAGTATGTTCAGTTTTGAGAGGAAAAACCTTTGACCCAGCGGCTCACTCAGCTAGCTAGTGGCATTGCTGGAAGAGGAATGAGAACCTCAAGGCTTCTGCCTTCCAGCGCGGCGCAGTTACCAATACCACTTTCTAAAGAATTGTCTTTCCTACTTATTTGATTTTTTAGACAGAACTTGTTTACAAAATTACAGCTATCTAAAAATAAGTGCAGTCACATAAACATACTTTCGGTTTCATTAGGCAAATTATTTACTGAGTACCTACTTAAATGCAAGCATGTTATTAAAACTTCTGGTTAAATCTTATCTTCCCTACTAGACTCTCTTCTGAGAGCAGAGGTCTTTTTTCTAATCACCACTGTAATGCCAGCTCCCAGTAGAACCCAGGGTAACAGGCCCTCGAGTTCTATAAAGGAGGGGAGCAAGGAAAACCGCAGTCCCAGCCGTTGAACACCGTTGTTCAAGTGCGTCGCACAATCGGGGACGGCCAGTCTGTAGCAAGTGTGAAAAGGTGGCGCAGAAACGAAGTGGGCTTGGGGAGCGTATACGAGATTGGCGTTCGGAAGACTTCTGTACGTTTGTCCTCAGCTCAACGATAACGCGCACGCACACGCGAGTCACAGTGGGTCGTTTCCGGCGGCCGGCCCTCCTCTCCGGGACCGGCACTCGCCTCCCGCCCCGCGAGCCGAGGACCCGCCCCGCGAGCCGAGGACCCGCCCCGCGAGCCGAGGACCCGCCCCGCGAGCCGAGGACCCGCCCCGCGAGCCGAGGACCCGCCCCGCGGGGAAGACTCCCAACCGCTCCCAGCCCCGGAAGTTACACGTGGCCCGCGCCGTTACGTAACTTCCGGAAAGGGCTGACTTCCGAGGCAGACGCGGAAGTGCAGGGAGGCCCCGGGAGCCGGGTCCGCTTGCCAGACTTCGGGCCCTGCTGTGCGCCTCGGGAACGTTCTGGAGAGGTTGATTCCTAGAGGCCGCTGCCGTCAGCACAAACCAGACGAAGCCAGCGCGGGGGGCCTCTCCCCGTCCTAGGAGCCGATGCCGGCCGCGCCCTGGAGCCCCCGTAGCGGGGCCGGACCATGAGCCTGCTGGGCGGCCTGGCCTCCTCGCCGCGGACCCCGCTGCAGTCCAGCAAGGCCAGGATGAAAAAGCTCCCGAAGAAGAGCCAGAACGAGAAGTACCGGCTCAAATACCTGCGGCTGCGCAAAGCGGCCAAAGCCACGGTGTTTGTGAGTGTGACCGTCGCTCAGCCCCTCTCCGCCTCGAGATTCCCCTAACTCTCGAAATCTTTCCCCAAACTGCTCCCCTTCCTAGAGTGGTAGTGTTCATACAGTGTTAGCTTTTGCAGTATAGATTACTTCTTGTTTGCCTTTTCCTTGGACGGTTCACGTAATTTCTTTATCTGCAGCTAAGAGCTAATAGCTAACCTTGTAGAGTTAATGAAGATTGAATGAGGAAAGTAAAGTGCTCGGTACCTAGGAGATGTGCCAATAAGTTTTAGTCATTATCGTTATTACCTCAAAATTCTTGGAAATAGGATTCTCTAGAGATCCCTGAGAATGAGGCACTGTTTTTTAAAGTGGCAACACTGAAGCCCAGGGAGATGATTTGCTCAAGGAGATAACTTGACTGACTCCAACTCAAACACCTTGATTCTAGTTTATTACTTCCGCTACACAGCTGTTTCCCAAGCAGCCCACGTCCCCATAACTGACCCCTTCCCTGAACAAGGCACATGAAGCTTTCAGTAATCTCCCCGCTCCCCTCACCGCTTCTGACCTCTTTTGAGTCTTGCGAATGTTTCTGCCCATCTTTTATTGTAGGGGCACTGGGTTTATCGAATAATGAAATGGTTTGCCAGCCCAACTAAGTATTAAAATACTCAGTCTTGCACAAGCTCACCTCACGGCACGGAAGTAGCAAGTGAAGTCCTCAAACATTTTCCCGCATCTGAATCACCACCTTACCTCTTCTTTCTACCAAAAACTTGAACAACCCTTAGCATTTTTGGAAGCATAAGGAAAGGCTTGGAAATTAGATCATTCCAAAAATATTCACTTAGCACTTGCCATGTGCACTGGAGACAAATAAGAAAAGTAGAACTAAGAGGATTTGGTATCTAACTGATGTTACCTTTCTTTTATCCCCTAAATGTCAAAGGTACCTAGAGCTTGGCAGCTATGTTACTAGATGGATGTTGGTTCTGTTGTTACATTAAGTGCATGAAGAAGGTTTTGTGAAGAAAAGGGATATTGTTTTGAACATTCAGAGTCTGAGGTCCCAACTATGGAACATCAAGATGGAGCATTCCCCTGAGGACTGATGCTTGGGAAATAGATTGAGTCATCAGTATTAGAAAGGTGATACTCAAATACACTTAAGTAGATTATGAAATTAAAGAATTTTATAGAGTAGACTTGATTTTTTCCATCTGGTTCTTCTCTTTAACGTTTATACTGCATGAGATGCTTTGGGTTAGGTTGGTTTTGTAAGCTCCGTAAGACACTTGGGAATGGACATTCCCCATACTTATAAGGATTGAGTTTAAGCATCTATGGATTTGAGCAGTATACCCTTTTCTCTGCCAAAGGCGACCCAAATTAAGATGGCGTACGTCTTGGTTTGCCTAGGACAGCCCTAGTTTGCCATATTGTTCTGACATAATCATTAACAGCCCCCTCTTTTCAGTCAAAGCTGCCCCATTTTCCATAGATTAACTGCTCAGCCTCTGGTAGAACTTGGCCCTATCTTTACCTGTAGGTTAGTTTACAGTTTGCCGGGGAGACTGGCTCTTCCTTCTCACCCAGCAACACAGATTACTCTGGTTTGTAATGTATCTCCTCTTCCAGGTGTAATACTTTGATCTTTTATTCATTTTATGTGATTATATTCAAAATTTTTCTTAAAGGAAAATGCTGCTATTTGTGATGAAATTGCTCGTCTTGAGGAAAAATTTCTTAAAGCAAAAGAAGAAAGACGGTGAGCTGGGTTCATTTTGTGTTCAGAATCACGTTTTTGGCGATTGATGTGGTGTTACTGCTCTGGGGACTTTTCCTCCAGTGGGCTTTTTGTGCTTTGCACAGCCCACTGGCTGCTGATCTAGTACAGAGAAACTTTCAACTGTGGTCCTGGTTCCCATTTCCCTAAGTCGTGTTAGACCGTGGTGATGCACAGCTCCATTCATCTTTCTGACAAAACCCTCTTGCCACATCTAGTAAGTAATCTTGTTATAACTCTGCAGTCAGAAACACCAAGGGATAAAAGAAACTGCATTTCTTTTTTTTTTTTTTTTTGAAACTGCATTGTATTCTACAAATAATTTATTCAGTACGCACTGCTCTGTGAGTGTGTCTCCGTGTGCAGTCGTGGTAGGTGCCCTTCAGAAGCCTAACACCTTCCGACATCCAGGTGGAAGGGCCCTCCAGATGCAGCAGAGATACGTTACAGTCCTTTATCCTTGGCTTCTTGCGATATTACCCTCTGGAGCTTCATTTTTCCCAGGGTCCAGTAAGAACCTTATTTTTGTATATAGTTCTGGCTTTTCCCAGGACTGGACTAAAATGTGGAATTGAGAGAAAGCGGAAGCTCATACCTCTGCTCCCTCTCCTTCCCGGCTCAGGTACTTGCTGAAGAAGCTCCTGCAGCTCCAGGCTCTCACGGAAGGGGAGCTACCAGCTGCTGCGCCTCCCCACAGCTCCAGTTTGCCCCTGCCTTACGGTGTGGCCAGCTCTGTGGGAACTATACAGGGAGCTGGGCCCGTTTCTGGGCCTAGCACTGGGGCTGAGGAATCATTTGGGAAGAAATCCAAGAAGGAGAAAAAAGAAAAAGGCAAAGAGAACAACAAACTGGAAGGTACCTTGGGGAGAGGATATCAGATGCCCCAGCAGCTCAATGACTGATGGCAGAGACCTGGTACTAACCGGTAGATACTCGGCCTGGCAATGACTTACACTCTCACCTGGTCCTGAAGCAGCCCTGGCAGCCCCTGGAAACCAAGTGTGTTAAAGCCCCTCTGGGTGGAGGAATTCCATTTAGACCTGGTCAGATGTGATGGGAGCAGGCTGAGGCCTCCCCCTTCTCCCACACCCCAGTTCTCTGGGTGCCTTCTGTGGAGTCTTTCCTAGAGGCAGGGGAATGGGCGAGGTGGTCTTTTGAGCACACAGATGGCTTGGGAAATTTTTGATCTTATAAATGAAGAGGCCTTAAAAAGAATAAGGCTTTCAGGTTCTAAGCACCAGTATTAAAATTGATTACTGCCAGGTGGGCGGTTTAGAAAGCTGATGCAGGGCTTTGGGGAAAGTCCCATGTGCCCATTCAGTGAGTATACAGAACCGGGATTGGCTCACTGCTTTTAGCATCATGTAAACTTTTCCCTTCCCCTCAGCATTGGGAGGGGCCTAAAGTGGGTGACCGCAGATTTGCGTTTCAGTTGTGAAGAAAACATGCAAGAAAAAGAAAATGGAGGGAGGTGCTCGCAAGCTGGTTCAGCCCATTGCCCTGGATCCCTCAGGACGGCCTGTGTTCCCCATCGGACTGGGGGGTCTAACAGTATATAGCCTGGGGGAGGTGAGTGAGACCAGCGAAAAAGAGAGAGGAGAATGAGAGAGAGGGGAAGAGGGTTGAGCCTCCCCTCCCTGGTCCCATCAGCAGCAGCCCCTTGCTGATCCAGACCAACCCCAGAAATCTCCAGTCCCTGGGAAACCAGGTCAGTCTTGTCTGCGGTACCGCCTGCACTCTTTCTCTGATTTGAGTCACTCTTTGCAGCCCCACGGTGGTTCTAAAGGCTGCCACAGCACCCTGGACTTCTAACCTCTCCAGCGGCCTCAGTGGCAGGTTGGGGGAATCTTTTTTTATAGATCATCACCGACCGACCTGGCTTCCATGACGAGAGTGCCATCTACCCTGTGGGCTACTGCAGTACTCGGACCTACGCCAGCATGAAGTGGCCAGACCAGGAGTGTCTGTACACCTGTCAGATCAAGGACGGTGGCTCGCAGCCTCAGGTGCCCGCACTAGGAACACTGCTGGTTTCTTTCTTTTTTTTTTTTTTTTTTTTTTTTTGCCAGCCTTCTCTGTGACAGGCACTTAATATTTCTCATCTATTCAGACACTTTACAGGGTAGAGACTATAATCACCATGTGGGTAACCCCAGGGTGCAGCAAGGGATTGGCCCCGAGTCACCCCTCTGCTAGCAAGGGATGTGACTTGAGCTGGGATGTGACTCTGCACTTCTGTGATTCTCCTCCTGACACCCTTTCCTGCCTCTACTGTGACCATATGGTGACCACGTGAGGCTTGATCAAGCTGCTTGTTCCTAAAGTGCAGGCCCACGTGCAGGGGAGATTAGTGCGACACTCGGTGGTTCAGGTAGGTCCAGAACAGAGGTAGCAAAGGAACTGCATGGTTGTTCCTGACTGCACGCCCTCTCAAGGACCCGGGAGACCTGAATCTAGTCTCTAAATACACTTGTTCGTCCTTCTCAGTGCTAGATTCAAGGCAATTCCTTTTCTCAAGCCATCACCTCTGATCATTGGGGAAAAATAGACCATTTCCACTTTCTGATGATGTTACAGATCACTCAAAAATTGGGTGGAAAGAGAGAGAAGCAAGGGAAAGACCCTCTGAACAGAAGCTGAGAGCCTGCCCGACACACGTGGATAATGTCGCATGGCTCCCATCTTGGTTAGAACGCTGTGGGACGCACCTGAGTGTTTGGATGTTGTTGGCCAGACAGCGTTCCTCTTTAGAAAGTGCTCTAACACAGAGACTCCATATTGTAGCAGTACACCCGACCTATAACAAATCTATCAACTCAAGGCAAATGTAATCAAAATCCTAATAGAGTGTAAATGCAAATTGACAAGCTGATCCTTAATTTCCTCTGAAAGACAAACTGCCAAAATATTTTTGAAAAAGAAGAGCCTGTAGGGTTTTCGGTTTCCTTTTTTTTTTTTAGCTGTTAACCCTCTGGACATTATTTTCAGGTACTTTGTAAGCTTTAATTATTTTCCCCCAACTAACACCAAGTGACATCTTTAGTTATGTACATATAATACTTGAGCGTGTTTCCAGATGATTCTGTTTCATCTATAAATGCCAATATGGCTTTTAATTACTTTAGTTGTATAGAATGTTTTATACTATAAATATGTTAAAAGAAAATGTAGAAGAATATTTTTATAATCCTAGGATAAGGTGAAAAGGTTTTCTTTAGCAAAGACATGAAAAGAAGAAACCACAAAGGAAAACAGTAAGAGATTTGACTATTAAAAATTTAAACACTTCTGAATGACCAAAAACACCATAATCAAAGTTAAAACTCAAGCAACAAACAAGAAAATATATACAGTGGATTAATAGCCAGATAAAGTGCCCTTATGATCTAAGATAGAAAGCAGTCAGATGAAACAGGCATTTCACAGAGACAGTGCAGGTGGCCAGTAAGAGCAGACCTCACTAGTAGTTAGGGAAATGCAAATAAAACAAAAAGATCTTAAATTTTTCATGGGCAAATATCAGAGAGATTGGTAATATCAGGTGTTGGCCAGAGTGTAGGGGAACAAGTAAATACGTATTAGTAAGCTTGAGAATCTATAGTCTTTCTGGAAGGCAGCTGGGCAGTATCAGCAATTTTAACATGTATGTCCTCTGATCCAGGATACTTTGAGGTATTCTAGTATTTCTTAAGGAAATGTGGAAATGTGAACAAAGGAGTTACATATGACAATGTGATTGTGGCATTGTTGGCAGTTGCAGGAAATTAGAAGTAGCCTAAATACCCATCAATAGGAGAATAGTTAAAAATTAAAATATATCCTCCTAGGGTAGTAGTATACGGCAGTTAAAAGAACGACGTAGATTTACACATACTGACGGAAGGATCCCAAGACCAAAATAAGACATTTTGGCCTTTTAGTTGCTCTTTGCTCACATAGGATATATAGTGTGCACACAGCATGACCAATACCAAGTAGAAGAGGAATCCTGAAATATTTGAAGGTAATTGTTCACAGTTTTTTCGTGAATTAGTTGAGAAATAAATATAATCATCAGAATCTTAAACTTGCAACATCATCAAAGTAGCAAAGCCATTGACTAAAAAGGTACTCACAAAATAATTTATTATTGACAAAATTGAGAGATCTCTAAAATTTGACACAGGAAAATTGAATCACATGAAATAACAAGAAAACTAACAGTAGAATCTTAATAAAGTTTGTTTTGGATTCTAAAAAAATGATCAGTAATATATATTATTGTAAATATATATATGTATACAGAAAATAAATTAATCCTGTGTGGACTGATTTGATTGACATAAACATTGAAAAGCTGAAAACTGCGTAACTGAACTTTGTAGAAAACTGGTCAAGGAATTGCGTTGGCATTTGTTACAAAAGTACATTCTTGGCAAAAATTCCCTAGTATTAGTATACTTTTGATTTAACAGTTTCTTTTTATAAATAGTGAAGGTATTTTACTACTCAAAAAATAAAGTGAAATGGGGGTTTGCAGTCAAAGTGGCCTATACTCTTCCTCAGTATTATAAACCTAAGATTATGTGGAGAATGATCTCATTTGTTTTTAAAATCCCATTTGTATCTGTTCTTTAAGATGTAATTAAGTGGATGGGAAAGTGTCTGGAAAGGTATGTAACAAATTGTTGACATCTGGAGAGCAAAGAGTGTAGAACTGAAACTGTCAAAGGACTTCTCTCTGTTTCCTTGGCTTTGAGTTTTTAACAGCCCCCTAGTAAATTGTACCTGCCTCCTCGCTGGTATACTCAGCTCCAAGTTGCAGAGGGAGGAAATAGTTACGGCACCGGTATGACTCTCTACAACTTTCCCCTTGACTGATCTCATCGCTCCTTTATCTTTCTCAGTTTGAAATTGTTCCTGAAGACGACCCCCAGAACGCCATTGTCAGCTCTTCTGCAGACGCCTGCCATGCAGACCTGCTCAGGACCATAAGTGCTGCTCTGTAAGTTGACCCACGGCTTGGAGACAGGCTGAACCTTCCCTCTTGGTTTTCATGAGCCCTTCTCTTGTTCTTGGTACAGTGAGACCTTCTCTCTTAATGAGGGGAGAATCCTTGTTTTATAGAAAGCTCTCCTGTGTCCTTCGAAAGTCTTAACAGCTGCAGTCTCGGGAGGGTCCATGTCAGGAAAGCTTATTCTGTGTGTTCACACCGACCTCCACTCCCAAACCTGTTCTCATGTCCCTCTCAGGTCTCAAACCCATATTCTCCCTCTCCTATTCAGGGGGAGGCCAGTGCCCAACCTGCTTCCATCTGGAGCTGACTTTTTTGGGTTTTCTCATCCAACCATCCACAACCTGATCCAGAGTTGTCCGGGAGCTCGAAAATGCGTCAAGTAAGTGAGGTCAAACCCATTCCCTTGAAAGAAGCTCCCTGATCAGTCGGCAGGGACCTAAACTGGCAGCTGCTGCTCTGCACATTTGTGTGTTTGTTGAGCTGCTTCAGTGCACAGGGCACAGTTATCGGTCATCTTAGCCCTCTGGACGGAGAGGGAGCCGGTACCCCACTGTACGAAAGTTGTTAGCCCTTTCTGTGTGCACCATGACAGCAAACAGGTTGGGAAGTCCTGCAAATAGAGTATGTCACTGAAGAAGCCTGTCTGTCTTCCGTGTTTTGGTTAATATGTAAATACGTGTTGTAGATACATGTGGGAGAGACCGAAAGAAAAAATACCTGATCCCTTTGGAGGGAAGAAGTGGGTGTTATGGCCAGCAGGTAACTCAATAGTGATCCCTTTGGTCCTGCAGTTACCAGTGGGTGAAGTTTGATGTGTGCAAACCTGGGGACGGGCCACCGCCCGAAGGACAGCTGGAGAACGACGCAGCTACGAGCTTTGAAGCCTTTCAGAGACACACCTTCGATGAAGATCACAGTGATCCCATTCTGCAAGGTATCTTCTATTTTTCTTTCCTGATTTGAAAACTGGTCATTTTTAGGCAACTTCCCTCTTCATTCATCACTGAGTACCCCGCACATCTGGGCCCTAAGTGACTCTTTCCCTGCTCCCGCCACGCAGAGCCCGGGGCCCGGAGGGTCTGCTGCCTGTGTGGCCCTCCCGTGGCCCTCGCAGAAGTCAGGGGCGTGGCTGTGGTCACAGCGAGGCAGGGCCCACGGAGGAACCAGGAGGTCTCATTTTCTAACCTAAGCAAGACCCAAGCAGAACTAGCAGGGAGGGTTTACTGTGGGACTGAAATTTCAGATGATGTAAAGGGGATCCGGTCATGGCCTTGGTCCTGCCTGTGTTCTGTGGACTCCCTCCCACAAGTGAGTGGTCGGGGGACCCGGCATTGGAGTCACATAGGGAGAGCTCTGGATGGAAATAAGAAGACAATTCAATTCTCTTTGCCTAATATGCTCTATAACCCTAGGCAAGTCGCTGCATCGACTTCAGCCACAGTTTTCTTCATCATAGAAGTAAATCTCTGTCCTGCCTCACCTAACATGGGCAAAACTGGGCTGAAAGATGCAAAGGAGGTAAAAGAATTGAAAGAACATATATGTGTCTGATCAAGCCTGTCGCCCAAGATGTCTAGGCAACAGTGGAACTCAAGGAATTTTTTTCTCCAGGATCTTTGGACCTCCCGGAGCTTCAGCCTGCAGCCTTTGTGTCTTCTTACCAACCCATGTTCTTGACACACGAACCCTTGGTAGATGCTCAGCTGCAGCACTTGAAGTCTCCTTCGCAGCGTAGCCCAACTCAGTCTTCAGACTGAACAAGAAGGGATCAGATACCACCTCATTTTCACCATGATGAATGGATTAGCTTAGACTAAAGTTTAAGACCATATAGAAGAAGGCAGCAACTCGGGAGTGAAGAAGATAGTAAATTAACGCATTTTGTCATGGAAGTTCCCATGGTGACAGCTTTCCTGGGAAAAACTTCAGCTGCTTTATTTTTAGTAATAAATTTCTGTTGACAGTTCTGCTTATTTTCATCGTGTTGTAATCAGGATATAACCTTTCTGCTTAGCTCTGTCTGCGGTAAAGTCCTTTATAAACCAGAGCGAGAGACGGCTGCTGACGCATGAGGAAGGTAGTTAAGATTCTGACAGCCTTCTACCCTTGGTTCTCATCCTCGTTCAAGGAGTGTTAAGTCCCCACCCCTGCAACCAGCTGCTGCTTTATGTTCTTGTCAGTATCATCAAAATCAAGTCCTGCTTATCCTGAAGCTGGAAGGTCCAGTCCAAGGCCCACTGTTCATCTTTTTCACATTTGCAGATTCTTCAAGGGGATCAGAAAATCCTCTGTAACCCTTTCTACCTCCCTTTTGTGGTTTCTTATTGGAGAATGTGCTTTTAGCTAAATATGTTGAAACCACATAGTAACAGCTTTAGATAGAACATGACTGGGGATTGGTTCCCACCCTCCATAACAGACCCCATCAGCTCATTAATCGTGTAGTAACGTGACTGCATTCTGGCTAACTGGATGTTTTGGACCCTACTTACGGCATAAAGGTAGACACTTACCACATCCCTAACCCCAACCCACAGCTCCACGTACCTCGTGGGATGCCTTTGCTGCCCATCCCACCAGGTAGCAGGGCTGGTATAACGGGAAGGAACCAAAGGGCCCCAGAAGCAGAAGGATGGGGAGGGAGTGGTGAGAACTGGGCTGTCACTGCTGCGACTGCATGACTGCTAACTGGGGAGAAAACAAGTGGGACTAGCAGCCCATAGGAACAGACTTGGACAGCAGAGGGAGGGAACCAGACAGCAGCATTTAGAGGACATCACACTGGCCATGGTGAGGGATCAGAAACTGAAGTGACTGATGTTTGTTAGTTTTATGACTCTTAATATAGTCTTAAAAGTACATAGCCTTTATAGTGCAAAAGAATAAAATGTGGAAAACAGCAGATGAGGGATGGAAAGGGGATTACTGAAAGCTGCTGCTGTTTCCCTTTTGTCTTTTCTCGTCAGATGCCTGAACCTATTTACACTTACACAGAAATGGTACCTGCGACATTTAACATAAAACAGCTTTCCATTCCAGCCTAAGTAAATGACAGGTTCACAGGTAAATTCATTTTCTGAATGACATTTTGAAAAAATGTTTAAATAAGTTAGTAGTGCGCTGTTTACTAAGAGTTTACTTTGTGGCTTTCCTAGAACGGTGTTTTTCAAACTACAGATCTCAACCCATTTGTTGTTAAACTTTGGTAGTCAAGACCCACATCTTTTAGAATTAAATTAGAAGACGGAACATACTGGAATGCATTGCATGACAAAAGGTTGAAAGTCTGGTTTCAACTATAGTATGTATGTAAGTATTTGTGTATCAGTCACACAGTACATACAGGGATACATGGAATGATGTAAAATGTTTTTATTGTGGATTACCGTGTTAAAAGACTTGCAAAACACTGCCCTAGTATACTTAATTTTATTTTCATCTATTGGTTTGTTAAAGATCTGTTACGTTTGACAGCATCCGGTGTCAGTGAGAATGAGGGGAAAAAATGGAACTGTGCCTTGGTGGGAATGTAAACTGTTGAAACTTGTGGGAGGAGTAAGTTGTAGGTATTAAAATGTGAACCATATTGACCCTTAAACCTGTCATTCCACATGAAGGACCCTAGCAAATTAAGTGCGGTACGGTGTTTGCATGTAACAGCTTCACAGTATTGATTTTATAAGAAAAAACTGGAAAGACCCTGTATGTCCACTAATGAGAAACTGGTTAAAGAACCGTGCTCCCACAAACTGAAACACTGAATCTCTATTCAATTTACATAGGAAAATTATTTTGCTAGAATAAGTTAAAAACAGATTATAAACTAATGTGCCATGTAGTAGGTAAAATGTGACTCAAATCAAGTGACTGCTCAACAAAATGTTAAATGTTTCCAAATGATGAACTTTGGGCTAATTTTTTACTTGCTTATACCTTTCTTTAGCATGCTCTACAGTGATTATAAATTTTATTTTTCAAACTGTTATTTTCATCTGGGAAATAAGCTGAATTCCTATAGAATGTTTTAAATTAGTCAGCCATTAAAAACTAACTTTCACACGACTTTTCATTAAGATACCCACTACCTAAACCTAACATTTCACACCGTGTGCCCTGAGGTGCGGGGTGAGCAGCCCCTGGCCTGGCGCTCCTGACTGTGTCGCCGCCTCCAGGTTGGATCAGCCCCCGAGCATGTGCGGGGAGGGGTGGGCAGGCAAGGTCGCCTTTTCTCAGGAGCTGTTACTGGGTTTGTGGTTCCCATTAAGCCAGGTGAGTACGCGGTCAAGGCTCAACAGTTAGGTGTTAACTGTGTTCTAGGAAGTCCTCAGAGGAGCCACAGTTCCTTGTAAACTGCATAGTTGTTTTGGTTTTTTACTAAATAAAATCCTGGCACCAACTTCCTGTTGTTCAGAGGGACCCCGGGACCCCGGGGGGCGGGGTGGGGACAGTGGCGCTCACTGCTTTCTCATTTTTCACATGAAGGGGATGGAAACTACCCACAGGTGAGTCTCCTTTCTCAGCTTCACAGGACAGTTTGCAAGCCCATCTTTAACCCAGTTCTGACCAGAGAGAAAAATTGCACTTTTATTTCCAGATTCTTACACAGACAGTTAGCAAGCGCCGTTAACTGTTTTTAATCAACCTATAAACAGCATTACTAGGGGGAGGCACAAAAGCCCTCTTTCACATCTGTCCCTCTGGGTGGTTTTCTAAGTACCATCGTGTAGCTTTACTTTCAGCCTCACTTTGTTCCTCCATCTGGATTATCCTGTTCATAGTTAAACCTCTTACCTTTAAAGAGTCTGGTATCTGTATTTGCTTCTCAGTGACCGCTTTGGTCACACAGCTCTCACCCCCAGGCTGCCACCAACTCGCCCTTTTCCCTCCTCGAGTCGGTCCCTTAGCACCTCCCCAAATGCCTGTGTGTGGTTCTGGTTTCTTTGTTTTAAACATTCACATGATCGTTATTTAGACTGAAGGAATAGAATGATTTCTGGCTCAGAACAAAATAGGACTTAGTTCTCTGAAAGACTTGCCCAGTGGAAGAACGACTTCAGTTCCACATAAAGAAAAACTGTTGGGAAGTTTAGAACGGAAACTTTATACAGAGATTTGATAACCACGTGTCAGAGTTTGTAAAAAACACATGGATGCTAGCTGGCCTTGAAATCTCTTCCAGCCCTGAGTTCCCACGGTCTGGACGTAAGGGGATAGACGTGTTCAGATCGTTCACTCCCGGTAAGGAGGGAAGTGACTGACACTGAGGTTCAAGCTGTGTGTGGTTGGGAATTACTCTAATTCAGATACCTGGCCTAACCAGGGGACAAAAGGCAAGGATCTCATTTGCCTACCGGCCCTGGCATCTCAGAATATGGAAACGGCCACGTGCTAGCCGGGCGCTCCCAGTGAGGCAATTCATTAGCCTCCTTTAAAAGCAACAGTTGTCATTTAAACTCCTAAGTCCCAAATCTAAAGGGGCCACACTTACATCTAAGATGTCATCATGTTACAGCTAAGTCACTTAGCAGCCTTGCTTGCTGTTAGATCCAGAAGCCCGGTCTGTGATGACAGCAGTGAAGGGAGGGGCCGGCAGGGCACTGGTGGGGTGGTACAGGGCACACTGTTTATATTCACAAGGCCACGTGGTCCAGGCATAGCGAACAGCAGCCACGGTGCCAGGACAAGACTTGATGTTCAGGGCCAGGGTCCAGGTGGAGAAAGTGTCCACGGGAGCCGGAAGCCACTTGCACCAATGGTCACTGCAGCATGAGATCTAAACAGGAGAGCCACACGCAAGTGAGGACAGTTACAAGGCCATTCCAGGACAGAACTGCTGTATCAGACAGACGGAAAGGAGAGAAGGGGCCACTCTTAGCTGAGGACACGTTTCCTACAATAACCAGAACCAACCTGAGTCCAGGTTGGATCTGATCAACACAGCCACGGATCGATAATAAAAATTCACATGAAGAATTAAGTCAACAAATAAAACATTAAATGACTGAAGGAGACCAGCATAATCCCACGAAGCAAGTAGGGAAGGTGCCCTGAACGCTGATCCTCCCTCCTGATGGCAAAGCAGGCAGGATGGAGGGAGAGAAGCCCACCAGCCCCTGGGCTGCTCCTTGGCTCGCAGAGGAGCTGGGGAATGAAGGAAGCTGGGATGATGAGCTGTTCCCAAGTCTGAAAGCAGTGAGTCCAGGTCAGATGGTGGGCACGGCCAGCAGCTGACCGAAGAGGAGAACTCAGTGTGCGGGGCCTCCCCAGGAGCTAGGATGCCCCTGAAACCCCGCATCCAGAGAAGCTAAGTGGAGTTCGTGTGACCAAGCACCCGTAGTTAGGATTCCAGAGGGGGGGGGGCAGCCCTGGATGAGCTCCTGTGTAACTCACCGTGGTCTTTCACGTTCTCTCATCCCCTCCGGTACCCTGTTCACACTCCGCCCCCTACAGCCTAATGGCCCCAGGATTCCCAAAGACACACTTCAGTGCCCCATCTCAGAATGCCTCCACCCCCACCCCAACTACAGAAGACTCCTGAATAGCCTCTTGAATCAACAGCCCCAGTTCCACAGTGAAATGATCCTCGCCAGGTATTGGAAGAAAGTCTAGCATTTCATTACAGTAACACACTAAGTGACCAGTCACCAAGCTTAAACCGCTTAAAGGAGATGCTAAACTCAAAATCAGAATTTACGATAGTGTGACAAAAGAAAAGACATCCGAAGATGAGGGAAATACTCTGGAGCAAGCATCCTTTCAATAGGTAACGTACAGATAAAGCTGCAGGCCCTGAGCTGGGACAGTTGCTCTGGGAGGGAAAAGACAAGGAACATCAGTCTAACGTGGACTCACTTTCCCTTCCTTGATTGTTCTGTCTGTCAAAATTGCCTCCAAGCGAATGAATTAATAGCTGTTTATTTGTCGCTTGGAGGTAAACTCAGCGCCGCACGAACCAAGACCTGCCTCATAGGAATGTTGCAGTTAGAGACGGGCCTCAGTGCGGAGGAAACCCTGACCCCAAATACACTTACCTCAAATGTCTCGTTGTCCTGCCTCTGCACCTGGATCTCCTGGGAATACGTGAGGTTGAGCAGCCCCTGGCTGGCCAAGAGTTCGATCTTCTGAGGCACCGGTCCCTGAAAGGTCAACTTCTCACCGTAAGCCACGGCTCGCGCCCCCAGGTGCAGCCGGTAGGCCACCGTCTGCTTATCCCGAGGGTGGATGCTGCAAGATGAAGAACGGTGGAGAATTTGGGTTTCGGCTCAACAACAGTGACTTAAGAAACAAAAACAACCATTACACAAAGCACCCTTTAAGAATTTAAGAATAAAGCTGACTGAATCTAAACAGCCCGTGATCAGTGACTAGTCAACTTACGAGAAATGGTGGAAGGAAACCATGATGGGAGTCTGGGCCTTCTATGAGTCAGAAACCTGGAAATAACTGAGGACTTGGAAGGAAGGAATAAAGGGGGTGGGGGGAGGGCGGGCCCTGCAACTAACCTGGGAGAGCTCACAGAAGACTGTTCCAACCACTAAAAGTCCTGTGTTTCATCTGAATCAACTGTTCATTACTTGGTCCCCTCCAGGTTTTATTCGTTCATTCAATAAACATTCACTCACTCAGAAATAAACAAATATTCATACAAGCTCCAACTGTAATCCAGACACTGTGCTGGGCTCCACCGCACACTGAAATCCCCTTGTACCCGCAGCGAGCGTGCGGTAGTCATTGGGGCGATTCACAAAGAGGCCAGTCCTCCCGCTCCGGGCCCACGACAGAATTCCGTCTCTGCTCTCCCCGAGGACAGGCTTTGGCTTTGGCCTGTCCTCGGGGAGAGCAGGAGCAGGACTTGCTTTGACCAATGTGGTGGGCGCAGAAGCCACTTGTGTTGCTTTAGGCAGAAGCACCTGATTGCCAATATGAGACCTAAGTTTGACTGTGGAAGCACAGATGGCCCTGGGCCTCTGTCGCCCCGGATCTGTGAAGGGCTATGACAGCAGAGCCTCTCTGTTGACCATCTTCAGACAGAGAGTGAGCAAGAAATAAGGTTCTGTTACATCAAGGCACTGAGATGCTGGGGGCTCCTAAACACGCAGCATCAATGATGGATAGATCATGCTTCTAAGGTCCGATCCTTAGGACACTTACTCTGCCCCCGACAAGTGGACAGCAGAGCGAAGGCCACAGACAAAGAACATATATTATTGTTCAGGCAAAGCCCAGGAAGCACCCACCTGCCAAAAGGCGAATCCCTGTCACAGAGATCCATAGCTACAGCCATGAAAGTTCTGGGCATCATTACGTTGGGGACAGAGCCAAAGTCTGCTGTTTGATGCCAACGGATCTCGGGAAATCCGTCATCGGAGGTTGCACCAGACAAATAGGAAGATAACTAGAAAGCAGAGATTGTTGCATCAGAATTTTATTGTGTCAGAAGAAAGTCTTTGTCACAATTAGACCCTGCTTCTGCTTCATTCATTCGTTCATATCCTCATTCTACAAGCACTTCCTGAGCCTCTCACCCTTGTGGCCGAGCCTCTCATCCCACACGCCGCAATGCACCCCCGCCACCCCTCTCAGCAGGAGGCAGCCTGCTTGTCCTCCCACAGGCCCTGCGCTCGGCCTGTTGATTTTCTCTGACGAACAGAAGGCAGCAGAAGTGATGTTGTGCTGCTTCTGAGTCTTGGCGTCCAGAGCCCTGCCTTCTGATTTCATTTTCTTGGGACTGTGAGATGGCCGTGAAACAAAAGTCCAGCTACCCTGCTGGAGAAATTATGCAGAGAAAGCAGCCTTAGAAATTGGAAGGTCATGAGGAGAGAGAGGAGTCAATATCCCAGGCATCCCAGCTGAGGGGCCAGTCATGTGAATTCTAGATCCTTCAGCTCCAACTGCAGGCCCGCCTGATGTCACAGAGCAGAGATGAGCCAGCCCAGCCAGGCCCTGCCTGGCCAACCCAGGGAATCCTGAGTAAACACAATGGTTGATGTTGTAAGCCCCCAGGTTTGGGGGAATCTGTTACAGAGCAACAAGGAGCTGGTACCTCTGTGTGTGACACAGCGCAAAGCACTGCAGGGAAGCAGAGAGGACTCTGCCCGACCGTGTGGCCAACTGCATCAAAGGCCCCAGTTCTCCATACCTTCCGACAGCTGCACCCTCTTCCACATGGCTTTGTGGTTTTTCCCACTGAGAGTACATCTCTCTACCACTTGATTCTTATTAGAATCTCCTATTCAAATTGGCTTTAACATATGAAATGATAAGAAGCGCTGAAGCTTCACAATGAAATTTCATGCAAACGGGAATAAAAAGATCCAGTGAGTAACCCCACTTCTTTCCCACACAACAAAGACTGAAAGTGGAACCAGCGCCATGTTGAGCATCACTGCAACAAAGCCACCAGAAAGGGGCTGCGGTGAGGACCAGCCTGAAGCGCTTAGGGAGAAATGCTAGTAACAGCCACTCAAGCCAAGGAAGCTGTCTTAAAATGGCAGCTGGCTCAGAATTCCTGCGGCCGGTCTCCACTCTCACCGACTGCACTACTGCCTCCTGGCCACGTGGGGGCGCCAGCATACTCCATACCCAAAAGAAATTCCTGTGTTTTTCCTAATCCGAGATAAAGCAGGGCACTTGTTCAGTTCCCTGCAGTGATTAGTAGAAACACTGCTGCTGCTGAAGGCATATAACAGCCAAAGAATATAAAAGTGGCCACTTTAGAGGACTTTACGATAGCGTCTGTAGTCCGCTGTGTGTTCCACTGTTCCTCCAAACTCCTTTAAAAAGCCTACTCCTGGGACTCCAGTCCCTGGCCTCCCGCTCTTCTCTCTCCCCCATGCTTCGGGTCCCCTCTCTGCTAAGGACTCACAGCTACACGTGCCTTGCCCTGCTCTCCCCACAGAGCCTGAGTCCCACCTCTAACTGTGCTCCAGTCACTGCAAGCATCATTTCCCACCCAGCACTGGCACCAAGCCAGTTCATCTTTCCTTACAGACCAACGGTCCCTGCAGATTTTCTGACTTCTCTCGTTAATAAACACTGACATTATCTAACATAGGCCAGGCCTTCCATGGGTTAACTCATGTAAAAATTAAAATAACAAAGCAGTTCAATATCTTGTTCAAAACCACACAGCTAAAGAAGAGTCAGAGCTGGGATTCGAATCCAGGCTAGACAAGCCCCAGACCGTGCTCTGAACCATTATGTTACCTACCTGACTATTTCCCTCTGAAGTCACACATTTATATTCCCAGTTTTCCACAATCAGCCTACTGTAGATGATGATGAGGTCAATGCCCAAGGCTAAGGTCCTTCTACTGAACCACAAGGCAGAAGTGCAGGAACCCGGTCTCTTGGATTCAGGTCGTTTTTCTAGCACCTCACACAGTTTGCGGTATATGTTAAGCATTCAACATATTCTTGGTTTGAACTGACTGAAGTCACATTCAAATGACCACATACATAGGCTGAGAGGCAAAAAAAAAAACTCTCAAAAGACAAAATGTAGTTTCCACCACAGTAATACAGGACTGGGGACAGGGTTGCTATTTTGAAAATAATGAGCAGAATAATCTCGTTCAAAATCAAAACAAATGTAAGAAAGAAAGAAAATGACTGTAAAGTAATTGTAAGTGGAAAGAAGGTCTATCAAAATCTTTATCCAAAAAAAGGTACATGAAATAGGACAAGGCCGAGGAGACAGGAAGATGGGGAGAGGGAGTGTGAGACAGGCAGAGGCAGATGCCTGGAAGTAGGTACATCCAATTCAAATATGAAAGCCTACTGTGTTTTTGTGTTGTAAGTTGGGCCTTGTTTTTATAACATCTGACTTGCTTAATGTCCTATGTTCCAGAAAAGTCAGGGCTACCACCCTGCTAGAGAGCCTAGGCCTTGGAGGGCTCACATGAACAGGTGAGGCAAGGCAGTTATGAACTTGGTTAAATATGTTTATTCCCTTTAGGCAAGGCTAAGAGCTGAGTCCTGACTAGGTACCACTAATTAAAAGTATGGCTTCTCTTGCTATATTTTTTCATTTGTGTGTTAAGCCATATCCAGTAACTGCTGATCAGTTAGGTCATCGGAATATAAATGTGATCCAGGAAAAGACGGTTATTTGCACAACCTACATGCAAGCAAAAAGGAAAAGCAGAAGGTGCTAAGAAATCACCCACATGGGGTCAGGGGTACCAAATCCAGACTCTGGATAGTCACAAAAGGCTTCCCAACTGACACCCAGGCCGAGGCCCAGAGGATTAAAACTTAGCTAGGAGAGTATGGAAGAGAAAGATTGGTCCAGTCAAAAAGCATGCGCAGTGAGCTGGGCATGAGTGAGAGCTAGGTTCATGCTAAGGGCCGGGAGAGGTAACACGAAGTGCTGGGAAGTGGTCATTCTCACACATGGTGCTAAGAGTATAAAAGTATACAAATTAGTAGGTTTCCACAAAGAAATCTGGGGATGTGTTCAAAGCCTTAAAAAGTGTGCAATTTAACTTGGTAGTTTCATTTCTAGGAATTTATCTGATGGAAAGAATTAAGCATGTGTGTAATGATTTAGCTACAAAGAAAATAAACATGACTGCTTATAAAAGCTAAATGTTTAAAGCAACCTAAGTGCCCATCTATGGAGGACTAGTTAAATAAATTACAATACTACCATGTTTCAGAATACTCTCCAATCATAAATTGTGCAGAAAACGAACATCTACCAGCATGAAAAAATGTTCACAATACGACACATGCTCACAGTAAGAGAAAAGGCGAGCCACAGCACGGGCTTAGGACGTGCATCCTATTTCAAAACCACCTAAGCAGAAGAGGTCTGCTTATTTCTGGATGGTGGAATTATAAATAGCTTTTTTTTTTTTCCTTTTTTAAAATACTTCTTTAATGAACATGTAATTCTTTTTAATAAGAATAAATATTAGTTACTTATTAACTTTTTAAAGATTCCACTGTCCCATTGGTGAACTGAGACGGAACGGGGACTCCCGGGAAGAGACCCCAACAGGGCCTCGGCACACCGCTGCCCGCGCGTCCTCCTCTCAGCACGTACCTGGACAAATCCAAACGGGAAGAAGCGCTCTGTCTGCCCCTGGGAGCCACGGTGGAAGGTTTGGCGCCAGTCTTCAATGAGTGCAGGGAACGTACAATTGTACAAGTCCCTGTTAAGATTGACATTGGACTCCCCTAAAAACAGTCCAAACTGTGAGAGAAGATTGGAGAAGACGCGGAAATGGCCCCACGTGACTCCCCCGTCTCCATCCACGCCCTCAGGTGGTGGGCCTTCCCGTGGGCTCTCTAGACTGGCCTTGTCCTTGCTCAGACTGATGGGGCCCAGCAAATGCAACACAAGCAGAGGTTCAAAAAGCAATTTAGCTTTGGAGTTTGTCCCCTTGTGACACACCTGGGACCCTGAAGCTGCTGTGTAATTGACAAGCAAGTCTGAGCAGCCTGCTGAGGGACGCGAGGCCATGTGAGGACTGTGAGGCCCCAGCAGACAGACAGCCCCAGGCAGCAGAGGTGAGTGAGAGGCCATCCGAGGTCATCCAGCCTCCAGATGACCCACCAGGTGGCCAAAGACACATAAATGATCCCAGCAGAAATTAGCCAAAGCAGCCCAGAAAGAAAAATTACCCTGCTAAGCCAGAGAACAGGGAGCTAAATAAAACTATTATTGTTTTAAATCACTGAGTTCTGGGCTGGCTTGTTACACAGCAAAAGTTAACTGATCCAATGAAAAAAGAGCAAATTGAACACTCACCCTGGTACCATATCACCCCTTTCAGAGTCATGTTATGGAGTGGATGGATCATGGCGTTCCAGAGAACAGAATGTTTACTGGGACCAGTGACAAAATCAGACGGAAGGAACCTGAAATCAGTAAGATGCACAAGGTCAGGAGAGAGCTAGGGACTGATCACACGAGGGTCCCTAAGCTGGGCGTCTGTCCAGCTTTCACGTGGGGAGAAGTCTTGACGACAGCAACACAGAGTTAAACTGAACCCCTCTGTTTCACATGAAAACATGGGAACGGCCTTTGAATTTTGCTGCAGGTTCTTCTCAGGGTAAGTGTATCAATCAGCATGGGCCATCCCTATTTCCAGATAAGGTGATGAAAACCAGAGAGGGGGAGAGTTGTGCAAAGAGTCTATCACACTGGCAATACATTCATTTAACTAGTACTCAAAGGATGGACGCTTGGATTGTTTTAAGCTCTTGGCTTTTATAAGCAATGCCATGATTATCTTCCTTGGAGCTAAATCATTACACACAAGCCTAATTATTTCCTTAAGATAAATGCCCAGAAATAAAATTGCCAAGTCAAAGGTACATTTCTGAAAGACTCTGAACGTATCCCTAAATTGCCTCTATGGGATACTTGCATGAATTTACACTTGTAGCAGCTGTGTGTGAGAATGCCCACTTCCCCACAGCCTTGGAATTGTCCCTTCCATGTCCCCAGAGACCTGGGAAGCCTGGCTTTAGATTCCGCCAACTCTATCGATGGCAAGTATTTCTGTTCAAAGTTGGACGTCCTCACTTCCCGACAGGCGGGCCTTTGCCCAAGATATACCAAGAGCTCAAGTCCACGCTCTTCCCAGGGGCCCCCCGGAACCGACACGGTCTGTGAAAGCAGTTCACAGATCGTCAACCTCTGTGTTAACGCCAGTGTCAGGATTTTATTAACTAGCCTTTTCTCCACCTCCACCTCCACAGTATTCTTCCTGACCCAGCTTCTCCTGAGCGCGGCTTCACCATCAGTCTTCTCTGTTTCTCTGATTACATGTGACTTGTTCTTCCTGTGACCATCCATTCTTACAGGCCACACAGCACAGTGGTTGGGAGCACAGAACTGACACCAGACGTTATCACTGACGAGTCGTGTCCAGGAGCAAGTTACTAAGCCTCTCTCAGACTTTGTACCTTGACCCCATCATATGTTAATAGTACCCACACCTCAAGGAGGCATTGTATTAAGTGAGCTAATACATAAGAAGTGCTTATCACAGCGCCTGGCATACAGAAAGCCTCTAGTACGGATCAGCGATGACTATTTCTAAGGAAAAGGGCTATAACCACTTCTTGACATATTCTCAGATGATCCTGGTGGTGATAACAGAGAAAATAATACCTGACGTGTTTGTGGAATAAGTTGCACGCACTGAGTACAAGTCTGGACATTCAACGCGTACTTCACTCCCCAGCAGAGGCAGTGACCCTTCCCTCTCACACGATTTCCTGGCAGGCTTTCTCCCAGGCTGGAGGATGCTTTCTTACCCTTGCCTGCTGACCCCGCAGGCTTTCAGTGACCTTCCAGATGACCAGGCTTCAATGGGTGTCCCACCCCACGAGGAGGAGATCAGCCCGATGGGATACTGCAGAGTGTCGTACAGGTGACGCCCGAAGAGCCAGCACACGGCTGACATGTACTCGAAATCTCCATGGCCTAAGTTTTCTGTTCAGAGAAACAGTTACAGAAAAACAGTCAGGGAAAAAGTAGATGGATACAGACTACAGCTCCTAGCTGGGTTCAGGTGAGAAAAATGGGTGTGAGTCCACCCTTGCACTCCCTTCTAAGACTTTCCAAGTGTACGATAAGACTAAGAGGCAACTGTCTCGCTGGCAGAAAGCCAGAGCTCTCTGGCGGGGCAAGCAGGGCCTCCCCGCTGCTCCCCGCCACATGCAGGTTCCTGCGACTCTAGGAATATTAACACTCCTCTTCGACAGCTGAGGGGCAGAAAGGGCCCTGGCCCCTAACCACCCTCATCTCCACCCTCCTCTTGCCCAGCATCCAACCCCACTTAACTCTGCAGGAGGGAACAAACAGTGCGGAGCATGTCAAGAAGAAAGGTATATTTTTTTCTGTGTAGCTTTATATCCAGTTTTATAGTGACGGTAATGAAAACATGGACAAACATGTGATGAGGAGTTTGGCCAAAATGGGAAACAGCAGAAGCCAAAACCAGTGTTTAAGTGTTAGCATCACCCAGCTCACTTGTCCATGCAGCTCAGGAACCAGCACAGACCAGAAGGGGCGACGTCCTTGTTAGAAGAAAGCAGATGTGGAGAGGGCTGTGCACACACACAGCTGACAGGGTTAATCCAACCCAACAGCTATTAAAGAGCCACCATGTAGACGTCCCTGGTTTGGCTCATGAAGGAGCCAAGCTCACTATGGTCCTGGCACTCAAAGTGCTGACAGTGTGATAGTGGGAACTGAAATCAACTTCAAATCAATAGTATCGACTGAGCACCTGCCAGGTGCCAGGCACTTGCAGGTGACGGGGGCACAGTAATTACAGAGACACGGAGAGACACGGAACCTCTCCTCAGAGGTCTTATGTTCTACAGAACGAAACAGATGTTCAGCTGAGTAAAATATATGGCAAAATGCGGCTTAGTGCTTTAAGAGTTACATACAAGTGTTAAGGTGTTTTAACAGCAAAAGAAAGCACCTTAAATGAAAGGCAGATCATAAAAAGCCTAGCAAACTGGCCTTCCCTGTGCTCCCAGAACGCTCTGTGCCTCGTGTGTCCCTCACGCCACTAAACCATTAGGGCTCCATCCCACTCACGTCCCTCTTCCCAATGTCTGGTGCTAACAGAGAGGCAGTGAATGTCTGTCGGCTGCATCCCCAGCACGTAGAACAGCACCCAGCACAGGGCAGGACTCAAATATGTGTTGAATGAATTAATACTTGAAAACGTAGGAGCAACTGAGGTTACCAGGGTAAAGCATGTACAGGCGAAAGAGAAAAGGGACTAGAAAGAGCACAAGGGACCACGTCTGGAGGAAGGGACGGAAGAAAGCAAAGGAACGGGCAGGGAGAAGACGGGAGAGAAGGAAGGAAAGGAGGGGCCCCGCAGCGCAGAGGGAAGAGCAGGTCCTAGAAGCGGTGGTCGCGCTCAGGGAACAAGCTGTTGGGGGGACGCAGAAGGCAGATTATAAAGGATTAGAGAGTGAACACGGGGGAAGGCAGTGAAAGAATGAAAAGATGATCTAAAAGGTTTAATGAAGCAAAGGAGACAGGTGAGGTACCAGGAGTGGGCATTTGTTTGTTCCACTGGGTTTGTCCCAATACAAAGCTAAGTAAGCCCTGAGAGCAGGGGCCGCGTCTGTCTTGCTCCCTGCTGCATCCTCGCGGCCCAGGACACAGCCTGCCGCAGAGTCGGCCTGAAATATAGACTTGGTGCAAAACAGCAGTGGGGTGAAAGCACAGAGCCTGGGGGAGAAGAAAAGGCCCTGGAGGAGGGAGGAGCCCGCATCAGAGGCAGCCCTGAAAGGCAACAGTCGGCTGTGCTCAGACATGGAAACAAAGAAAGAAAGACCAGAGGAGAAGAGAGCGTCAGGGCTGAAGAGATGCTGGCTGAGCGGCCAGGACGTGGCCAGTGAAGTTGGAGGAAGAGTCCTCTGCCCAGAACGAGGGGCAAGGTTCACTGTGGGGTCTCGGGAAGAAACGCACAACAGGTGCCACGAGGAATGGGGGGACGTCAATAAGAAACGAATGAAAGGATGGGTAATCATGATAAACAGGTCAGAACCAAATGTGGGGTCTCAGATTCCACGCAGGGCCCCGGCTGGCCCACGTTCCGGTGACCACTTACCCGAGGTGGGCTTAGACCACGGCAGGTCAACCTTACGAAGGTCCTCCAGCTCCTCCTCAGCCTGGCTGAGAGACACAGAGAGGATGCGCACCGACTGATAGGCTGCAGTGTTCAGCAGCTCACTTGTGGCATTAACTATCTAGAAAAGAAATGGGAATGTCATTTCTTACACCAGCCTAGTGGGTGGCTGGCGATCCCACTGCCTCCTAGAAAACAATACCAGCACCTGAGCTCCTTCGGAGTCCCGAGTATACCAAAACCAGCGATGGGCTGCTCTGGGCCGCCTGGATCCACCTTGTCCTACAGAGGCCACGGGAAATCACGTCCCCAAGGGTGGGGATACACCGAAATCTGAGATCTCAAAGAGTGGGTCTGTATTAGGTGAGAGGAGCTGTGGGCTGGGTTTAGGCTGAAGAAGGCCGATACCTTCCAACAGAAATACTTCCATTCAGAAAAAGTATCTGACAACAGAAAGCCACGGCATTAACTTTTTTTTTTTTAAGGGAGCCAAAAAGGGCCTGGGGAGGTAGGTTTGTGTAATCCACACCCCGTAAGAGAAGTTTATTCAAAAGAAATGCCTCTGAGAAATGACTGCTGAGCTCCTGAAACACACTGAAATCAGTCGGCAAATGCTGACCTTCTCATCTCGGTCCCGGCAAAGCACCAAGGAAAAGCAAGGAGCATGGCACTTTGGAAGGTGGTGTTCAGGCTAAGAATAATCCCAAGAAACTAGACAAAGGAAAGGGTCCATCCAAAGACACATCACTTTTGCCCAAACCACTTTATGAAACCTCATCAGTTGCCAAGAGCGTGACAGGAGTGGCCTCAGGCCGGACGCGGATGTGTGTCTTCTCCGTCCGTCCGATAAAGCCTCACTCTGCTGTGCTCTTACACAGAAGTGCTGCTTCCTTCAATCCTAATGTTTCAGCGGTTATGTTTCTCTTTATTTTAAAAACAAGGTTATCATAAATATATAGTTTTCCCTTTTTATTAGTGTTTGTCTTCTCTGGTCTTCTCTCGATCCCCCTGGACAGTCTGGTCTTCCCCAAACAAAGGGCTAACAGGAGCCTGGAGCAGCCCAGTTACCCTTGGCCTCAGGGAACGAGAGCTCCAGCTGAGCCAGGACTGCCACAGCGAGAGGAGGGACACTGGGACGCTTTCCATTGGCCGCTGGCCACAGAGTGTGCAGCTGGCTGGCGTCCCCCCCCCCCCCCCGCACCCGCCACAGAGAATGCAGCTGGCCCTCCGGCCCACAGTGTAAGGGAAACGTTGAGCAGCCAGGGTGCCCCTACGGAGCCTTTCATTGAAACGCGCTGCCCCTGGAATTGTCTTTTGACTGGCCACTGAGCCTGCTGCGGCCAACAGGCTGGCCAGATGCAAATGAAACAGCTCTTTTGGTCACAGTGGGGGCCGCAGCCTGAAATGCTCCCCGGGTAACCGCAGCACCAGCCTGGTAGGGTGACTGGTCTTCCACACACGGTCTCGGAAAATTCCATGGAAGTCCAGCGCTGCTCATCCAGGCTCTTGCCTGGCACATTTCATGTAAAATAAACATCAAAGAGTAAGAACAGGCTAATGCACTCAGTATATTTTGGCAGGGAAATTATTTTTCAGCAGCAGGTACCTGTAAAAAGTCGCCTCCCTTGAAATTCAGTTCTGCACCAAGCGCTAAGGATCGTATGTTGCTTCCATGGAAACAGTGGATGAAACTGCTTTCCCTCTCTCCACCCACACTAGCTTCTGCACCGACGGGGAGCTCCAGTGCCTCCTGGCAGCGTGGTGAACATGCCTCTTGTCTTTTAGACCCGCTGCTAACACTGCAAACTATCGCAAGGCCAACAGGATGGGAGGGAGGGGTGAGGGGACTTGGCGTCCTCCTCTGTTGTTACCAGCACACAGAACTGGATCCAAAGCATTGGCTGGAAAATTTCCATTTTCAAACTCACATTTGTGTCTTATTTCAAGCCAAAACTTGAAAGCCACAGAAAGTGTTAGCAAAAATGGGGTTGGGGGTGGGGTTGGGGGGGAAATACTTGCTGTACATGATGGCAATTACTTCTGAAGCTGGTGCCCTTTCCCACTATCACCAGGCCTTTTTGATGGAAGCCGTTCCCCAGGGATATTGGCAGCAAACTTAGGAATAAAGAGATTTCAGGAAGATTTTCATTTAAATGACACTTGGTTTCCCTGCTGATGAAAGGGGAAGCCTTACTCCATCTGCTGAGATCAAATTTCATCTCATCAAACACCTCAGTGTAATTATTTTTCTACCAAGTATTGAAATGAGGATGTAAATGAATACCAAGGTATTTGAAGTCATTAAGGCTGCCGGGACGGGAGCGGCCCAGCGCCTCTCTGGGGACCCCGCGGTTCACCATCAAAGCAGCTGCTCACTGGTGTTCATTTTGTAACCTTTATGCCACATTCTTGAATTAATGAAGAAACGTCAAGAATCTATTTCCTCAGAGAATCTTGGCACGAGGTCAGCATGGGGGGGCAAGGCGTGGGTGAGAGGGGGGTGTGTGCGTGTGCGTGTGCGTGTGTGTGTGAGACGTGCATGCACTGAAGGACACACGGAAAGTCTCCTTAGAAGAATTTGGATCCTTTACATTACTTTACCTTCTACTACAGAACAACATCACAGTTTTAAAGTTGAGAGAATAACTATAAATAAGCCAGTCATCATAACTCCTGTGGATCTTTTCTTGTGATGTGGTGCCAGCCTTTCTCTTCTGGATTTCAATTTCCCTATTTGTAAAGTAGGAACGTGGGGATTGCTGAGATGTCAGAAAATGGGTTTCCTGTTTAACATTGGACATCTTCTTCTGAGCCTAACTAGAAATATCCAAGTCTTAAGACATACCCTGACTTGGGAGGCGACAGATGAACATTTAGACTTTCCTCCTTTTATAAACATCTCACTCAGTGTTATAAATAACACTCGATTTTAAAATTCCACTTTACCCTAACAGCAAGATGGGCACACAATCTGCCATTTTCTTCATGTGACTGAAGAGTGGTTGGTTATAGTGAAAATCTTCTCTCTTCAGAAAAGTCACATGGAAGGAGGGAAGGAGAAAGAGAGAGACACTCTGTGTGTGTGTGTGTGTGTGTGTGTGTGGGTCTGTGCGTGCGCGCGCGTGCACACGCGCTGGGGGTCTTCAGGGGAAAAGGAGCAAAGGAATGAAGGAGGAGTCGTGTGAAGTATCCTTTTGATCAAAATATAAAGTTCTACAGGGGGTTAAGAGACTAGAAAATTGGCTTTTGGTACTGTCAGCCGCTAAAATGCTGTCTTGCAGACCAAGTGCATGACTTAAAACAAAAAAATAAAAAATTAACACTTGGCCACTTCAGATGGAGCCTTTTTTTCCATTTCCCTGTATCTCAGAGCTTGTAGCCTTAGTTTAATATAGAAGATGCTTAAGAGTAAATTCTAGGCAGAAAGAATGTGTTCAGTCTTAATAATCAAAATCTGATTTAGCTTGACAGAAAGTGGGATGAGATCCCCTGGCACAGACTGCTACTGAGAACCTGACTGTATAGAGACAAACAGATCTGGTCCATGCCTTCCTGTGCAAACAGGGAGCTGCAATTAAAGCATTAAGGAAAATACTGTTTTCCTTAATGAGTTAACAGCAATCCCACTTCTATATAAAACCATGCTTTCTATCATGAGATAAAATTGCAATTTTGCTTCTATTCACTTATGTTAAAAGGGAGCCCAGTTAAAGTCCAGTTTAATAAACATTTAAATTAAAGAGGTTTCCATATATTTGTAGGGCAGGGAGCAAGACTAACATTTTGGTTAGGAAGACATAAATGCAAGAATTTAGATTTTAAATTCAAAAACTAATAATGAAATGAAGCAGGTATGTCCAGAACAGAATCTTTTTACTAGTACTATTTAGTAATTGGTTAAACAAAGAAAAAGAAAAAAAGAAGAAACTATAAGGCATAGAAACCCATTAAAGGGAACAAATGAAAGTGCGCATTAAAGTATACAGAACATGTTAGTTCTGATCAATAGTGCAAATTAAATAATTTATTCCTAAGATTCTTATTTACATAATGCACCTCTCTATTGTAAACTGACCTTTGATATTTAAGATATCAGTTAAGTGAATATCAATTTCTTGTTTTTTATAAATTTCTCTTAAAAATTAATTATTTCATGCTTATTATAGAAAAATCAGAAAATACAGACAAGCAAAAATAATGCCCATTTCAAATGTGCCAAGAACTTAACTCATACTAACTCCTCAGGAGCTCTGATATGGAGTAAAAAATATTTACTAATCTTTCAGCATTATTTTTCAAGCTGCCATTCTTTACATATGTCTATGAACTTGCTACTGTTCAACCATGATCCTAATACAAATGAAACAGCAATGGTCTCCCTTATTTTATTTTTAAATCAGATAGCTTCCACAAAACAAAGCAATGGCAATTCTGAGGCCCAAAGCAATAACCCCATCAAACCCTCTCCAGAAATCCACTCTCTTTATTCTAGACCGTTTTTGTGTTCAATTAGAAAGTAGACTTGATCCCCATGCAGCACCAAGCCTTTTATTCTACCACTGCTGTCTTGCTAGGATAGCAGTAAACAAGCAAGAAGCTTGTTCCCTTGGTAACTTTTTCAGTGTCCTTTTTATCCAGCTTTACTTAAGAGACCTCACTTGTAGTCTGTCAGAGGGGCCCTATCCTCTAACAGCAATGGAGACAGGAACATCTCCAGATGAGTTTCCTCACTGACCAACATATGACATATTGGCAGGGCAGCATTCCCCTGTTCTGTCTCTCTTGATTCTCCATGTACTGCATATGCCCCAACCCCACCTAGGAGCCTATACAGTGCTCTTCCTCCTGACATTCTATCGGGATAAAAGAGCCCAGTGAAGCCTCTCTATAGTTATAACAAAGGAGAAAAAAAATGCTAGTCTCAAAATTTAAGAAAAGTTAATCTTCAAAGGTCATGACTAAAACAGAAAAAAACTGACACTAACAGAAGAAATCCTAGACTATGAAAAAGTAGAGCAAAAAGAGTCATCACTGGCCTATTACCCTTCTTTCTGTGTAAAGAAAATTTGATAGATAGATAGATTTCATATATGAATATATCTGTATCAAGTTGACATATGACACCCAGTTGAAGTATCAAGATGTCTGCAGCTTACCCTGAGGTAGTTCAACAACAAAAACAACAACAAAATAGGTAAACCAAATATGGCAAAATACTAACAACTGTCAATCTAGGTGATGGGTATATAGGTATTTATAAGTCTCTTAACTTTTGTGTGTTTGATTTTTTTACAATAAAAAGTTTAAGAGAATAATGACATCTTATATTCAGACACCACTTTTCAATTTATAAGGGCCTTTTAGAGATAAACAAAATAATTTAACCTTTGTAATAGTCCTGTAAATTAAGTCAGATATCATCACTGTTGTAGTATAGTTATTAAAACTAAGCCTCAGACATTTGACAAAATTCAACAAACTTTCATGATAAAAACTCTAAGACAACTAGGAATAGAAGGAAAATTCCTCAATGCGATAAAAAGTATTTATGAAAAGCCTGCAGATAACATCATAGAAAGACTGAAAGCTTTCTCCCTAAGACCAGGAACAAGACAAGGATGTCCACTTTCAGCACTGCTATTCAACATTGTACTGGAAGTTCCAGCCAGAGCTGCTAGACAAGAAAAAAGAAATAAAAGGCATCCAAATGGCAAAGAAAGAGGTAAAACTATCTCCAACTGCAGATGATATGCTCCTATACATAGAAAATCCCGAAGAATCTACAAGAAAGCTACTAGAGCTAATAAACAAATTCAGCAAAGTTTCAGGATACAAGGTCAACATGCAAAAATCATTTGTTTCTATACATCAGCAGTGAACAATCCTCAAAGGAAATTAAGAAAGAAATACTATTTATAACAGCACCTAAAAGAATTAAATACTTAGGAATAAATCTAGCCAAGTAGGTAAAAGACTTGTACACTGAAAACTATAAAACTTTACTAAAAACAATTAAAGATCTAAAGTAATGGAAAGACATCCCATGTTCATTGATAGGAAGGCTTAACATTGTTAAAATGTCAATACTAGCCAAAGCAATCTACAAATTCAATACAATGTCTATCAAAAATTCCAACAACTTTTTTCGCAGAAAGGGAAAATCATATCCTCACATTCATACAGAATTACAAGGGATCTTTAATAGCCAAAACAATATTGAAAAAGAGGAATAAAGTTGAAGGACTCACACTTCCCAACTTTGAAACTGACTACAAAGCTACAGTAATTAAAACAGTATAGTACTGCCATAAGGAGAGATATATAGACCAAAGGAATAGAATAGAAAGCCCAGAAATAAACCCTCATATATATGAGCAACAGATTTTTGAAAAAAGTACAAAGATCATTCAGTAGGGGAAGGACAGTCTTTTCAACAAATGGTGCTGGGAGAACTGGATATCCACTTGCAACAGGATGAAATTAGACTCTCACCTTACATACACTACACACAAAAATTGATCAAAAAGGATCAAAGACCTTAACTTAAGAGCTAAAACTATAAATCTCTTAAAAGAAACATTGGGGAAAATCTTCACATCATTGGATTTGGTAAAAATTTCAAGATGACACTAAAAGCCTAGACAACAAAAGAAAAAATAGATAAACAGAACTTCATAAAAATTAAGAACTTTTATGTATCAAAGGACACTCTTTAAAAACTGAAATGACAAACTACAGAGTGAGAGAAAATATTTACAAATCATGTATCTAGCAAGCAATTAATACCTAGAAGATAAAAATAATTTATACAATTTAACAATAAACAACTCAATTCAAAAATAAGCAAAGGGCTTGAACAAACATTCTTCCAAAGAAGATACACAAATGGCCAACAAGTACACAAAATAATACTCAGCATCACTAGTCATTAGAGAAATGCAAATCAAAACCACATTCAGATACTACTTTGCACCTACTAGTATGGCTACAATCAAGAAAACAGCAAGTAACACATTAGTGAGGATCCAGTGAAATTGGAAGCTTTGCCTATTGCTGGTAGGAATGTAACTTGGTGCAGCCTCTGGAAAATGGTCTGGTGGTTCCTCAAAAGTTAAATATAGAATTAACAGATGACCCAGCAATTCCACTTACAGCCATATATCCACAAGAATTGAAAGCAGGAACTGGAACAGACATCTATACATCAGTGTTCACAGCAGCATTACTCACAATAGCCAAAAGGTGGAAACAACCGAGATTTTCATCAACAAATGAATGGATGAACAAAATGTGACATATACAATGGAATACAATCCAAACATAAAAGCATAAAATTTTGACATGCTGCATGGATAGACCTTGAAAGCATATGCTCTGTAAGATAAGTCAGACACGGAAAAACAAATATTGTCTGATTCCATTTATATGAGGTACCTAGAAAAGGCAGATTCACAGAAAAAGCAGAATAGAGACTACCAGTGGTTGGAGGAAAGGCAATAATGGATTTATGGTTTAGTGGGTACAGAGAAAATGTTAGGGATGATGAAAAAGTTTTGAGTATAGCCAGTGGTGATGGGTACACACAGCATTGTGAATTTATTTCATGCCACCAAATTGTATGCTTACCAGTGGTTGAAATGATAAATACTATGTTACATCCATTTTAACCACAATTTTTAAAAATCATGTTTTAAAAACAGTCTCATAAACACCAAGTGATTTACTCCAAGCCATATAACTAGTAAGAGGCAAAGCCAACATTCAGTCTCAATTTTTTAATCTCCATGACAACAAAAGACAGGGTATGTTAGCTGCTCAGCATTAAAACAAAATCTAATTGTTTGCATTCCCTAGGCTCTCTCCAGAAGCTCATCTTCTAAGACCAACCAAGAGGAAGAGTAATCTACTTTGCCTTCAATTTGATACGAAGTCTCCATCACCATCAGATGTTCTCTAGCCTCTGCCTTTAGCCCAGGAAGGTGAGAAAACAGTGCCCTGCACACTGACAGCACACTAGCCGTGACTAAGAAAGCAGGCTCTGGGCTCGCATTCATGTCCGGGGTCCACTATTAACGCTGTGACCTTAGGCAGGGAACTTAACCTCAGCTGGGGCAGTTTCCTCATCTGTGATATGAATAACACTGCCGACCCCATAAAGTTGTTACATCTAATTAATTAATGCGTGCAAAGAAAGCCCTTGGAACAGATCTTGGCACATGGCAGAAAAAGGAGGTTTCTATCTCCTCCTCCTTGTCCCCTTCCTCCTCCTCCTCCTCCTTTTTCTTTTTATCAGCATTATCACTGAGACTCAGCAAATTACCTGTGAAACTGTCATCTGCATGTTACTCTGTCCACTGCAAAGCCAGACATCTCCAAATAAGACATTTTGAACTCTCAGGGTGAAGTTCATTCTCTCAAAAGTCTGTTGTGCCGTCAGTTCATAAGGTCCACCAGGCCTCATAGGATCCAGTACCACCGTCCAACTATTAGAGTGCGCTGAAACAATAACAAGGCACTAAGGAATTAGTCAATCAATTAACCAAAATGAAATTAAAGCCCAGTCCTGCTGTGCATCAGACTCATTTGTGGCTACTCCTAGTTTCTGTGATGAATTGAATTCAAAACTATGAAGATTGGCCAAATTTCGGACAAATGTATAAAAATAACAAAAGCAGCTATCTTTAATCCATACCAATCCCTCATTTAAAAAAAAAACACTTTTTTTTAATTTGCGGGGGTTATTAAGTTTATCTATTTATTTTTTTAATGGAGGTACTGGTGATTGAACCCAGGACCTCGCACACGCTAAGCACATGTTCTACCACTGAGCTATACCCTCCCCTTCATCCCTCCTTACTTTTAACTGAACCATTTGCAAGAAAAAGAAGTCACCCAATTATAGTTTTAAATGAGGATAAACAAACATATACAGAGATTAGAATTCAAGGAAGTTTAATAAAAAAAAATACATAAAAGAGAAATTTTACTATACTATCCAACTGTCAATATTAACATAATCATAATCTAATAGATTTACACAGCGCTCCCCAAACTAACTTGTAATTATCCAATCAAATGTGAACACAGGTTAGAGAAAATCATTTATAATCTCAAACTTCCGCTTACTTGATGTATCATCCTTGTCATCCATCCCCCCAACTCTTCCCCACGTCGCTTTCAAAGCTTAATGCTACCATGACTCTGGGTTCTCCTATCAACAGTTAAACACGTGAGTGGAGAAACTGACCCATAAAGAACTGTGGGAGGCGTATAAATTAATCTCTCTTTGAAGAAGATATTTAGGTTCGCCCAATTAATTACTTTCACAGAGTTATTTACCAGACCTAAGGTTTTCGAACTCAATTAGGGAGATGAAAAGCTATCCAAGACCTTATTTCAGACATTCACAGCATATTCCTTAGGAACCACCCCCCTGCCACCTTCCTACCTCTCACCCACTCACACCACCACCACTGCCAACAGCATATTCAGAAACTTAAGAGTCTTCAAAGTGGCAAAATTATGCCTAGGAGAACCAAACAACAGAAACAAAGTTGAAGAAATGAGAGTGAGAAAATAGATAAGAGAGACGATCATTTTTAAAATAAATATTCTTGGCATAATGCCGAAGAATATGAACTGATTCACAGTTTGTGCCCCTCAGATCAACGTAAATTCAAAGGGAAGAATGGCAAGAACTGGAAGTGGCCATCCTGAAGTTACTGTACCAGCCAGGAAAAATAGTAATTATAAAAATACTCGCCAAGTGCCTACTCTGGCCAGACACTGTGCTAAGTTCTTCCCAATCAGCAAGAGCTGAGTACAGAAGTCCAGACGCACAGCAGGAGACTGGGAAAGGCCCCGACCAGGAAGGGTTGCTCAGAGCCCAGCGGAACCGTCCAAACCCTCAGGCGTCAGTGAAAGGGGGCATGTTCACTCATCTCAAAAGCACAACCAATGGAGTCTGCTACTCCCACTCCTGAGAGGTCAATTAAGCCCAGAACCAAATGTTCTCTATTTTATTTTTATACCAGCAATAGTCAGACATCAATATACTAAACTATAATTCACCTAGAGCAGAAAAACCACTGTTTTGGAAACAGTGGGCAGCTAGTACAGATTGTGTCGCACAGGTGTGATGTGCTCCGTATGGCTCTCTCTTCTGAGCAGGCAGACGCCCCAATCTGTCCCAACTACAGCCTTGCCAAGGTCTTTCCAGGCTTCTTGCACCGATATGTCTTACTGGAGCTCTGTCCTGCTGCCACCAACATGACTCGTTTGTGATGAAGAGGTCAATCCCTAGCAAACCTAGGACAGGACTGGTTTTCAGCCTTCTACTACCACACAAGCTTCCCGGTCACTGTTGTTAAGTAGGGATTTACATTTCGCTTCAGTCCAGGCAAAATGGCTGGTGGGGAAAACCACCTCCACCAGAGCTTCTGAAAGCTTGGCTGCCCAGCAGTAAAAACAACAAAGAAGGAAAGGGGGAGATGCTGGGGCAGAACATGGCACCACCACCACACTACAGCCAGAGGAAGAGCCCCCTCGAGTCAAAAGCATCTGGAGGGAACTAGGCATCGAGATCTGAACCTTGTTCCAAGAGCTGCTCCCCTGCAGGAACCTCTGCCTTTCCTCAGAGACCTTGGAGAACTTCCTTCTGTTCTAGTCCTCAAGTTCTAGCTTTTTTTCCCTCTCACTTCGTAGAAGAAAAATAAACTCTGACACAATATTGAGCATTAAGTAAAGTTAACTGCCATGCAAGGCCAGGGAAACCAGATCCACTACAGAGAGGTTACTAACGGTCAAACTAACGCAGAAACTACTGGTTTAAAACAATGCAGATTTACTCCCATGTTAGAATACACCAAGGAGAGCAGCCTTGTGAAGACTGTTCCTCAGGCTGAAGGCAAGGGGGGGACACTAAAAGCAAAGGCGACCCACGCTTCACAAGGACCGACTGGGCCGCAGCCTGTCCGTTCAGGACCGGATGATTAAAGTGGAGCGGACTGCAGGCCAATGGAGTCTGGCCAGAGATTTCACAAACTCTGTTGACCCACCGAGTCCAGTGGGTAATGAAACTGAGTGACCGACCACGAAGAGTTGAAGCTCACCGTCCAGCCAGCTTTCCGCTGCTCCTGAGGGCCTTTCTCAGCAACAGATGCCCTGGTCCTGTCCTCTGGGCCCCAGTCACTTGCTGCCTTGTAACCTGACTTACCAATCAGGGCCCAGGTTTCTGTAAATTCTCATTTTTGTCACATTCGAAGCTCTGCCTCCTCGCACTCTTTCTTCTCCCATCTAGGGAGATGCATGTCCTTCCTTCACTGGATAGACACTGAGGATGCTCACCGGGTGCCAGCCACTCCATCAAGTAAACAGCAGAGAGCAAACCTCAGCTGTAGGTTACACTGATGAGAAAGCCGTGTAAACTGACTGGTGCTCTGTGGTTTCACACCCAGTAGTTGGCATATCTCGCTGGTCTATTTCTCACTGTCCCTTTCTCTTCAAGATCCAGCCATGGGCATAAGCAAAGAACTCTCTCCATTTTTCTCCAACTCCCTGACCAACCCCCACCTCAAAATGGGGAGAATAAACAATCAAAGGCAAAAAATGAAAAGAATTTGTCTAAAGACACGATTAGTCATAAAGCACATCATGCTTTTTTCTCCTCGCTGTTCACATCAGATGTTAATTATTTTTCAGGTTATTGTGCCAAATCTCAGAAGCCAACAAGAGGAAAAGGAAAATTATCCTCAACCTTTCTCTTCCCAAGAGGAAGCACCTAGTCCTGGAAGCAGCCCTAATCGCTTTTCCCCCCACAGAACCCTGGCACTTCAGCAGCTACAAACTGGCTCAGTGATTTCCGGAAGTGACCTGGAGGTAAGGAAGCCCTCACTGCCCAAACCGCCCCTTCCTGAGCTGCATTTATTCTGTATAAAGTTCATCTCCACCGTCACCAAATATAAATGTGGGGGGAAAAGGCTTAAATATTTTTCTGTCAATAAAGCTGTTTATGCAAGTTACTTAAACTATAGTATGCTATGGCAGACGTACCCTAAAATGACCCCCCGTAGTCACACCCCTGTACAACCCCTCCCCTTGAGTGCAGGCAGAATATACGACTTGCTTCAATCAGCAGAAAATGGCAAAGGGGACGGGGTGCCATTCTCATGATTAGGTTATGTTGCTCGGAAAAAATGAAGTTCTGCAGATGTAATTAAAATCTCTAACCAGCTGATTTTAAGTTAATAAAAAGGGATATTATCCTGGGTGGGCTGGACCTAAATAAGGTGAGCCCTTTAGGAAGGTCGAGAGGTCAGAGATTGGCAGCAGCAGAGATGCTGTCACGGATTCCACAGGCACAAGGAAATGAATCTGCCAGCAGCCTAAGGGAGCTTGGAAGCAAATCATTCCCTAGTCGAGCCTCCGGATGAGAGCGGAGCCCAGCCAGCACCTTGATGCCAGCCTTCTGAAACTCTGAGTAGAGGACCCAGGTAAGTGAAGGCCAGGCTTCAGAGCTACAGAAACCGTGACTCAGTAAAAGCGTGCTGCTTTCAGCACCCGGGTCTGTGGTAACTTATTATGTGGCGCAGAAACAAGCACGCATGCAAACACTGCAACCAGGGGCTTTTTATTGTTTTAAGAGGTTTGGGCTTTTTGTATTTGTCTCCTTAACCTCAGTCGTGACGACAAATTCAGGCAGATACACCTTCATTTCATCATCTACATAAGCATCCCCCGCGTGTGTCAAAGTGAGAGGATACAGCCTATTTGCCCCAGTTTCGCTCCTTGTGTCTGAAAGATTCCTCATGCTTCATTTGACAGCACGGTTTGAACAGGCCCAGAACCTGACCATATTCCCAGTCATCCCTCAGCTTTTAATTTTCCCAGTGCTTCAAAGTGTCAGTCTGCAGGACAAAAGCCTTTCTGCCATTAAATTCCACTTTGCTGTGGGCACCTAGGGGATAATAGGTAATAAGTTAAATATTAACAGAGATAGACAGGGTGGCAGATTGAGGTAGGCTGGCTGAAAATCCCAGAGTCGTCATCAAAATTTAAGTAGAAACTAACCCTTCAATATACCTCGTAGCATCTCCTTTGAGAAACATTTTCCTCTCTGCCCTGTGAAATTTCCTACATGTCTATCTCCTTTATTCCAAATAACACTTTATCCATTTTGCTTCATGGGCGAGACAGAGAAAGAAGTCCACTGAAGTAGGTCTGTGGATCTGTAGAAACTAAAAAACTTTCCTTCTCTACCAAGCCAATGTAGAGACCTCTCTCCCACTCCTCCAATAGCAACAATCTCCGTTCCTGCAAAATTACCATCAACCGTCCATGGATCACTTGGTTCCCTTCGGTTGCTGCTGGAAATTTTAACTCCAAATGACCCGTCACTTTGCAGTGAAGCAACTGAGGCATCATCTGAACCTTAATTGTTAAATGTTGAAAGGACAGCCCGAGAGGGTGAGTTCCTGGCGGATGGGCGCCATTGGCATTCTTCTGTGTATTTCCTGAGGTTTCTAGCTCACGGTTCTACACATAGTAAGCCTTCAAGCGATGTTTACAGAACTGAACTCAAGATAAGTGAGCAAGTTCACTATCACCGTAACGGAAAAGAGCGGCTCATCCGCCTAATTATTATCTTATTCCTTCTCGTCACCACCTGCCCTCCTGCCTCGTCTCTGGCCACTCCAAATATTGGTCCTGCAACAGCCATGAAGGGGAAGAAACTAAAAATGATGCATAAGAATACCTTTAAAAACTGACATGCTATATGTTATGTGCTTTCTCTATCTCTACAGTACTGTGCAGTCTGTCTGCTGAATATTTATGGGTAATGTTAATTATCAGCACCAAGGAAACCCTATTTCTTATTTTTAAACTACATCAATTCTTTAGATTTCTAAATCAATGTCAATTTACTGAGAATACCACCCTCTGCACTCCGTACTGCTCATCTGGACACGACACAAAAAGAAAGCGCTGTCAGTCCCCTGAATTCTTCACTTTCAATATATCCTACAAGTCACCAACAGCATTTAAATCTAACAGAGAACAACTTCTCAATCAGCTTAAGCTTTGCTTCCAGGTCTCTGAGTTTCACCCAATAACAGTCTTACCTTAACAAGTCTTAAAACCCCCAAACTAGAAGCACTTACCTTGCATCTATGCCTGGTATTTAGTATTTTCAATGTTTGTTGAATGGACATGAATTATTAAGAGTCTGTACCAGGGTCTGGGTCACTCTGGACTGGATATCAGTCCTGTATATTGACAAAAACTAATCAGGAAATCCTTGTTTTCAGGGGCCAGTAAAATATCCACAAGCTTCATTGTCACATGTATTCAAGTCCCTTCTTAAACCATCAACCGCCACTTTAACTCCACCCTCCTACCTGTCTGTCACCTCCACACCCCACAGCTATATAATTACCTCTAACTAAGATGTAATCAGTTCTCCACCTGACCCAGCCCTGAGCATGCTCTCCTGCACCCAGTAACTCCTAGCTCCCCCACATACTGTCTTGTGTGTCTTCATCTGTTCTAGACGGAGACTCCTCTGCAGGACCTCTCTGCTTCTGCATCCTCACAGTCACTGTCCGAGGTCAAGCCTTCACTGTCTACTGCCTGAACATCATGACAGCCTCCTAATAGGTCCCCACCACCTCCAGTCTCATCCATCTCCAATCCAACTTCTGCAGTGCTGCCAGAGTAATCTTTCCAACATACAAATCTCATTGTGCTATTTTGCAGCTTAAAATCCATCGATCCAAAAGAGAGTATACAGTCCTTAGCAACGACAGGCAAGCCTCCCTACATCTCCATCAGTGTCTCCTGTCATCCACCTGCAGCCATGTACCTCAGTGGTCCAGACACACGAACCTGACCCAAGCTCACTCCTGCCTCCATGCCGACCCTCTACCTGGTCAGCTCTGCTCATCTTTCAAGATAAGCCTTAGACAAAGTTAATTATCCCTCCTACACACGCCCATTGCACTCTGTACTGCCCCACTGTGGCACTTGCGTATTTAACTGTCATTACTGATTATTTCTCTGTCTCCTCCCGTCACCTATAAGCTTCATGAGGGGAGAGATCACATCTGCTTTGTTCATCACTGTATAACCATACACAGCACGGGCTCTGGCACACAGTATGCACTCAATAAATATCTGAGTGAATGACTAAATGCTATAACAGTAATAATAACCATAACGACAGCTAACACTTACTCAGTACTTTCTGTGTGCCAGGCACTGTTCTAAGTATTTCACATGTGTTAATTCATTTAATTCTCACAATTCTACATATCATGATTATTATTATCATCACCATTACATAAATAAAGAAATTGGGAAACAGAGATGTTAAATAACATGCATATTTATTAACAAGAGTATATGGCCATTAAGTGACAGAATCAGGATCAGAATGGGGACAGTGAATTCCAGAGTGTAGGTTCTTAACGCCTCCTCCATACTACCTCTCCCTATATATGATTCAATTCTAATGTCACCTTCACTGGAAACCTTCCCTTGACATCCAATATGAGTCAGATGTTTCTTTTCTGTATCCCATGACACCCCGTATCTGCCTTCATCACAGCACTTATTACACTGCACTATACGACTTGGTGTCTGTTCTCATTATTCCACGAGCTCCTTGAGGAAAGGGACTTTGACTTTGTCTTATTTTTCTTTGTACCCTCAGTGTACATGGTAAATACCCAAATAACTTTTATGGATGGATGGATGGATGGATGGATGGATAACCTGAGCTGTAGCATAAGCCTTCATTTTCAGATAAGCCAGCAGGTGGCAGAAGAAGACAAAAGCTGAACAGAGGATGGCCTGCCTTACCTTGCACACTGGTCACTTTCTTCATGATGGCTGTCTGACCTTGGCACAGAGTCACTGTCACTGTTGCTCCGGATACTCCATAGCCCCAGATCACTGCTCCTGAAGGCTCCTTCTGCAGCACCATGTAATCATTGATGTAGGAAGCAAAGCGAAAACTACCTAAAAAATTTGGCAAACATTTAGAAGAGCATGACTGGGGAGATTCATCACTGACTGAATCTGGTTAAACAGCAAGGAACACACAGTCTTTATACAAGAGAATTTGAACATAACCAGTCCTTGTAATTTTCTAAAACTATGCTTTATTCCTCCGAATCAGGGGAGCAACACAACAGGAACAGTTCCCAGCAACATGCATCATAGTACACGACCAACAGGGAAAACTCAGATAGCTGAGGGCAACCCGCGTCCACAAGCCTCCCCCTTTCTGAGCTCTTCTCCTTCCTTTGCTCTCAGGCTTGGCCCTAACGCTCGACTTTCTGCCCCCAGATCACCAAAATGCTCTTTTTATGCACCCCACGGATGGTACGTATGAGGAAAATGAGCCACTTCCTTCCCTGGCTTTCCACGACCACTCCCACTCCTTGCAGCTGGGAGTAAAGCAGCCTGCCTCTCTCCAACACAGCCTTCTCTGATCTCCTTTCCATCCTCCCAGTGTCAGTTTCCCTCAAATAATTCTCCTTATTGTGGTTCTTTGACAACCCACTGAAAATTCTAAATAAGCATTTATGAGTATCTGCAACAAGTCCGCTTCCTTCTAAGGTAAATTCAGATAAATTAGGATGCAAAAAATAAGGTCAGTGAGAGAGAGAAGGTCAAAATGTTTGAACAAAAGGTCTTTTGTTGCAATTTACCCATTTCACGAGCTAAATTATAAAAAAAGAGCAAGAGAAAGAGCACTTGAAACCATGGATTCTAGACAGTTACTAACAAGACTGAATAAGAATCCACTTTAACGAGATCATTCCTATTTTTAACATCCAGCCTATATCGAAGTATTTTATTAATATCAAGCATCTATCCAAATTATCTCAGTGAGTTCCTCATCAAAACTTAACAAGGGGAAAAAAAACTTACTAAGTTATATCCCAATTTGTCTGAATATAACAGACAGAACTCCCTAGAAGAAAATAATTAACAAAATTAAGATTTTTTTTAAAAGAGTTTTAAACAAAAATGATCGGCAGGAAAGAGAATCAGAACTAACAAGGCTGACACTTTCCTCCCTGGAAGCTACAAACGATGACAGCCCCTTAAGCTACACACCCAACAGGGCAGCACAGCTAATGGGGTCTCCTACACAGACCTGGTGGCCTTGTCCTGAGCTTCGAATACAGCCTTGTCCCTAGACATCCTCAGCTCTCTCTTCTGAGTTTGTTCCATCCTAAAACCTACATGACAATCAAAGATCATCCAGAAGACCCACCGGGCTGGAGATGCACAGCTACCAGGAGCAAAGTGCTCTGAGGAGAGACTAGGACACCCCAGAATTGCATAAGCACCTCGTTGGCAGCCTGCTGGAGGGAAGGGGAGAGGCATGTGTGTGGGAGGGCCTAGTCTCCGATAAGGGCTTCAAATGGAACAGAACCTGAAAATCAGAGGCCTCAGGGCTAAGCAGAGAGAGGACTGGAGTGAAGAAAACTGGCTGCCGCAAGCTCATGAGCGGATGCAAACGAGGGGCCCTGGATGTGCGTGGCCACTGGCTCACATGCTGGGGAACTCACTTCCCGAGTCAGTTTCCGCCAACACACAGTCACTGAACCTCTCTGTGCCTGGCTCTATTCTGAGTTAAAGAATTCAGAGGTGGAAAGGATCTTTCACACCCTGGAGTATAATCATGTTATTTACTGATCAACAGGCTGAGATCCAAGTAGATTAGGTTATTTTTTAAAATAGCCTGCAGATAAATAATTGATTCAGTAAATATTTATTGATGCCTATTATATGCCCGGCACTATTTTAAGCATTGAGGATATAATGGTGAAAGAAAGAGAAAAAAAAAGCAGACAAAAATCCTTGCCAGCAGGGAGCTTACATTCTACTGGGGAGCTTACCTGTGGCAGGCACAGAGCCAAACACACCACAGATGTTAAACTTCTTTGGCCTCAAATCACACAGGTACTTTAGGACAGGACAAGAAACCGAACCACCTGATTCCAAAGTTACTGCAGTTTCCACTCTGCCACAGTTAGATACTGGTGGTAAGTCAAAGAAAAGCCATACTCCCTGTCTTTTATATAAAACTCACATTCCAAGCTGATAAGAGTAGACAGTGGAACATTACCAAGGAATTAAGCAATGGACAAAATAGAACAAGAAAGGAGGTGGGGCTGGTAACTGCCTTTGTCAAATACTAGACACAACATTTGGGAATTTTTTTAAGGTCTTTAATTTTTTCTTAATTTGGGTGTTGGAGTAGAAAAACAGGAATTAGTGTTCTGTTAAAAGTAGTCATTAAAAGTAGACTGATAAAATTAGGACAGTGGTTCCCTCTGTGAGGAACTGGCAGAGGCACTAGGGAGGAATGACCGGAGTCTCAATAAAACTGGCAACGTTCTAGTTTTTAAGTTGGGTGGAGCGCCCATGGGTGTTCATTTTGTTTCACTGGTACATATATTTCTGTATATTTCAAATATTACATGATAAACACAGGCACAGGGGAATGACTTGAAGGAAAGAAGTCGGATATGCAACTAAATAATAAGGAAAGAAACTTCAGAGCATTAATGAATAAAAAATAAAGCCACTGTTAACGAAGGTGATGTAACAATATGACCCAAAAGCAGAGATAAAATAATGTTATTAAGGTTAACAGCCTTTAACAGAAAAACAAATATAATAATGGCCCTACTCTCCGCTTTACCTTCTCCCCACCTATATACTGGACTCAAGGGTCACTGAGTGGGGATGAGAGTCAGTAAATGATATGTAGAGTGCTGCTGGTTTACACTTTTCGTTAAACCTTGAAAAACCACTTATGGGCTGCAGTTTGTCTGCACCTGGGTACTTGGTGGGTTCTTAGGTAGAGCAGCAGTCATTTTCTGCATTCTGTTCTCCCACATCGATTTTTATTTCTTAACAAGGGTCTTTGGGGTCCACTATTTGAGTTGTCTGAAGGGTTAAAAAAAAAAAAAAAAAAGGTCCTGCCTTATCCCTTTACTTTACATTAGTAGACAGTTTCCCTCTTTTGGTTCCTCTCTGATCGTGACCCAATGTCCAGCCTGGGGTATCCAAATGACACGATATGACCTGGACAATAGTCAAAGTGAGTCATCCTCCTCCCCAAGGCCACGCATATTATCCCACCACCGATATCTGCAAGCCGCGCCAGGAATTAAAGCTGAGTCTTAATTAAATATTCTGAACTGGTGAGGGGGCTGTATTTCTTACCCCTAATCACCACTTAACTTAAACTAGTAAAATGTAATTCCCCCAAGGAACCCAGCCTGAAGCAAACCCTCCCCAAGGGTACCACTGAGGGGGCAGCACTGAAATGTTTTCGATGACTCAGTCACCTGTTTCCAAATACTACCTAATTAGCTTCGCCCCCTCCCCTTCGAGTCCCCTGCAGTTATTCCAAGACACTGAGGGCCCCGGTCTGGGCACACTTGGCCCTCCGCGTCCCAGACAAACCCACTCTCCCGCTGCCCCCAACGCTACATCATAACGGCGGTGGAAGGGAGTGGAGGAAGCGGAGGGGCCGGGGCAGCCTGGGTCCGGGGGGTACAACGCGGCTCCTGCCCCGGATTCTTTCCCGGACCTTGGGAGGGGGCGGGGTGGGGGGGCAGTCCTGCGTTGGACGCGGGATCTCAGAGCCTGCGCAGCTGACGGGCGGGCAGGGGTCGGTCCAAGCTCAGCCGCCTCACCTGCACTGGTGTTGGCCAGCAGGAGCAACTGCAGCACCAGCCCAAACACAAATCCGGGGACGACCATGTTTGCGAGGCACCTTGGCCCCTGCGCAGGCCTCGGGGCGTTGACGCGAAGCGGGGACGGGGCCTGGGGCGGGGCCTGAGCGGAGCGGAAAAGGCCTGACCCCGCCCTTCCCAGGCCATTCAGTCCGCGAAGCTGTCCGCGGCCGCCGGGAGGGCCCATGCCTCTCCGCGGCCGCCGTAGTCGAATAGGGGTGGGGGTGGGGGGGAAAAGGTTGCCCGGCAACGAGAAAAAACAACCGGAACCATCGGCTCCAGCTCTGAAAGAACGAAGAGGTGAGGCCGTTCACCCCATTTCCGCTCAGAAAGCGAGACCTCGCCTTTTCCCTTCGCCTGTCGCATCCTCTCAGGATCCCCGCCGCATTCCGGGAAGCCTAGCACAGACTGGGAGCCAAGCAACCCATTCTGCGAGTATGAAATCCCAGACCCTCGACGTCGCGCCCCGACCAGACCTGTGCCCTCCCCCCCGCCCCCACTCCACTCCCCAGATTGGTTCGGGGTCTCCTCCTTATCACAACCCTAGAATGATTCAATACTTAATCTCCTTTTCCCTCAAAAAGAGAAAAAGAACCTCCCAAGACTAGGCCTCATTAAACTGTCTAGACCCCCAGCACGGCCTCCATCCTTACTAGGTATAGACACGCTCACAACAGGCCAGATCCCCAGCCCCCTGCTCAGCAGCTATCCTTATGTAGCCCCTGTATTACACAACAGGAAGAGAAGGCCTGGTCAAAACAAAACCAGAAAATATAAGAATACCAGAACTCCGAAGGCTGGCATTGCAAAATGATGATCTTGCCCCCAGCTTCTCCGCCCCCGTTGCCCTTTCCAGAGTCTATAGATGCTTCGACGAGGCACTGGAGATCCTGCTTCAGAAGTAGAAGCTAAGGGAACGAATAAGTGTGAAACTTACTCATTCAACAAATTAGTTATTTCTATAGCAAGGACTAGTTCTTAATTTTTTTTTAAATTCCAGACGCTAAACAGGGTCTTTTAGGCAATTTAAGGTGGATTTTTAAAATTTACTATAAATTCATCTGGGATAGCAAAAATTACCGTTTGAAAGAAAGATGGTGGGACAGAGAGGAAAAAGTATTTGGTATTATAGTGAAAAATCTGTGATTCACGTATTAAATGGTTTTAATATTCTAATTAATGGAAAATTTCAAAACTTTCTGGAAGAGATGGATGGACTTGGGTTGTGTTGTGGGGGAAAGGATTGAACTCCAGAAGTTTGGGGTCTCAGAAATTATTTGTTGTCTTAGTTCTGATTATATAAGTAAAATCATACTAATTTAAAGACAATACTCTCTAACAAATCTCTAGGTACAATAGGCAGTTCCTTCCAAGGAGATGTCGATTCCATTCTCCAACACCCACTACCGAATTCCACAAGGATTTGGGAATCTTCTTGAAGGGCTGACACGCGAGATTCTGAGGGAGCAACCGGACAATATACCGGCTTTTGCAGCAGCATATTTTGAGAATCTTCTAGAGAAAAGAGAGAGTAAGCTTTTTTAAAACAGGCATTTAAAAAAAAATAAGAGATGGAGCATTTGATTATGTTGAAACTTGCTTAAGATCATCCCTATTCCAGAGAAAGCCTTTATGAGGCAGGTAGCTTCAATTAGCAGTTCCTGCTATTTGAAACAGCATGTGCCTTTTTGACAGGCTCTCTTAAATAACCGCATTATTTCACATTACTGAAGATTACCAGTTTATCACCCAGACCCTCTTCACTGTTTTTCTCACAGACCCATGGGGTGGAAGGGGAGCTCAGGAGAGCATCCAGTCTAGCTCTCCATTTTCCAGCATGCTGCCCTGTGCATCCCAGGCAGTTGACTGTCTGTTCTTCCTGGGAGTGGAGTTTGTGGTTTTCTGTACATTTTGACTCTTCTTATTGGAAAGTACAAGTGTTGTGAAAATACAGTTCTATACTCCTTAGATTAAATAAGTTGGTATTCGTTGGGGTGTATGAAACTGTTCGTTGATAAAGGCACAGAGAAAAACTGCTTTGAAAAGTGAACTTCCAGCTTGGAAGGTAATTTATATTCTTTTTCTGTATTTCCATGGTCCCAAACTGTCCAGAGAATGAGATTCATGCTATCAGTGACTCTTTGGTTGACTAACAAAGCAGTTTCTTCACTTCCATAAATAAAATTTCAAAATTCCCAGCCTTGAAAGTGCACGACTATTAAGACATGGCCCATTGGTCAAAATGGGAATTATTACAACTATAAGTTTCTATTAAAAACCTTGACTAGAACAACCATTTTAGTTTTGGGGGTTTTTTTAGATTTTTTTTTTTAGAGGAGGTCCTGGGGATTGAACCTAGCACCTTGTGCATGCTAAGCCTGTGCTCTACCACTGAGCTATACTCATCCTCCAAGAACCACCATTTTGTATAAGCTGTTATCATCACTACTTTTGATTACAGTATTCCAACAGAGTACTAAAGGTGACCAGAAATAGTCAGCAGCAAATAAACATTCCATTTTAAATCATTTTACAGAAGGAGGAAACCTATCACACGGCTTGAACTGAAACAACTCCCAAACACATGCACAACTCCACCCCCTTGTCTTCTTTACTCTACCTTCACAGAGCTCAAAATCTCTGCCGATTTCCTGAATGTTGCTGGTCTTTTCCATTTCCAGTCAGTGTGAATACTTATTGCACAATTTGAACCTTAAATGCCACTAAAAAGCTATTAAGAGAAATCCTTTAGGGTAAGAGGTGACTTGTAATGAACATTCATTTAATTTTGTTATTATAACATTAATTTTACAAATTCATGAGTAAAAAGTCTTCAGTTGTTTATTTAATTTTAGACCTCAGAAACATCCCATTACAAAAACATTTGAGTCATTTGTTGCCAGATCGTGATAAAGCAATTGGTGATTCAGACTAATGGTCTCAGAATACAAGCTCTCTAACTAATAAAAAATGGGTAGAATTATTTGAAAAAATTTAAGCACCACACCAATTTCCCTTCACATAAACCAAGGTGAATTGTCCAACTGATACAAGGATCAGAATTTAGTCTCTCTAAAAAGAAAGAAAAAAGTCCTCTGGACCAAGTCTCTCACACAATGCAAGAATTCCCTTGCCAGTGTTCCTCATAGGTAATTGCTAATCTTAACTTCTGATGTTTGTGACAGGAAAGGGTTTAGTATGTAAGTGGTATCTCAAATCACTAGGGAAAAGGTAGGCTTTTTATTAAATGAACTTGAGATAAAATGTAAAAAGATTAAATTGGATCTATTTCTTACATCATATACTAGGATAAAGTTCCAAATTGATTGGAGATTTAAATATTTTAAAAAATGAAACCATACAAATACTAGAAGAAAACATAGATGAATTCCTCTATAATGAAGAAGAGAAAAAAATTTTGCTAGCTAAGGTGCTGTAATTACTTTAAAAATCCAAAAGCAATTAGGGAAGAAAATTGATAAAATTAAAACATAAAAGTAAACTTCTACATGGCAAAAATCACCATAAGGAATATAAAACTACCAATGACAAACAAAAAAAAATGCATTTTATATCACAATGGGTAAATAAACCTAATAAATAAAAAGCTTTTGTAGAAATGGTGAAGAAAAAAAAACCCTATATAAAAAATGGACAAGTGGTATGAGCAAACAATTTGCACGAAAACAAATGCAAATGGACCTTAACATATGAAAACATACTGAAACTAACCCATGATAACAGAATAGCAGAAGCCCATATCAAAACTACACTGAAGTACTACCACCAACCACTACAACTCCCCCCATCAATTCACAAAATGCCAAAAGTTTGCCAGCTTATTCTAGGCAAGGCTAGAGGGGAAATAAACAAACACTGCTGGAGGAGATACAAAATGATACATAACCCGAAGGAGGGGACCCTGGCAATATCTGCCAAAATTATACACATAAACCACCTTTGACACTGAAATCCCATTTCTTCACTTTTCATTGTATTATTACTTGAAGAAGCACCCCGAATATTCATCATAGAGGATTTCTTGAATAAACTTGAGTACATCCACACTACTGAATAATGTACGGCTATAAAAAACAAACAAAAATGGAAGGAGGAAGATTTTTATATGATGCTATGGAGTGATCTTTAGGATATATTAAGTGAAAAAGTAAGGTGGAAAAAAAGTGAATATGCTACTAATTATCTAATAAAGGGGTGTTGATGGGAATGTATAACTGTTCATTTATATTTTTTAAAAGAAAGAATAAAGCTTTTAAAAATTAACATTTACCTCTAAGGGAAGAAGGAACAGAATGGAGGGAATAGAATAAAAGCTAGACTTCTCTGAATACATCTCAAATCAAAATCATATATTTAACATAGTTTATAAAATAGAATTAAAAATTTTACTTGTTAGACAATTTCTAAGATTTAGAAGCAAAAAGAATCAAATAAGCCTAACTAGTATTGAACAGGTAACATAACCACACAAAAAAATTATTTCAGGTGACTATATAACAGTAATTTGTGCATTCCTGGTGGATATAGCCTAAAAACAAAATGAAGTTTTAAGAAAATCTTAAATTGTTTTCAATTATCATTGTTGATAATACTGTAGTTCTGTTATTCTGAAATTATATTTTTATATACTGTAGGACATAACAAGTAAGTAACTATCCTACCATCATTGGGAATAGGATCTTCAGTGTAAGAAAAATGACACACAAATATAAAAATGAAAGAAGTTAAATTCTGTAGTCCTGAATTTGAGTTGAAAAATATCAGGGTGACTTTACAATATATTTTCTCTTTAAAAAATGAAAGTATTATTTTCTAGCTCTACATTTTTAAAAATCAAACAATGACCAACCCAGTACCAATGAGCACCTAGTCCCTAGACTGTGGCTTCTAACTACCATTTCCCAAGAACCAGGACTTCTTGGAGAACTAACCAATCCCATGAACTGGGTAGGAGATATGCAAGATGAGCCTGAACATCTTGCCATGCCAGTAAACAAGAAAGTTATCAAAGATTATTAGAGTTGTTTCCAAAGTTATTCCAAACTCAGGAATATCTCAGCACCTGAGTAAGCTCCTACTGGTCAATTTTGGACAATGAGAGCATCAATAGGAATAATAAATGCAATGGATTGAAATTCATCCTATTTGTTAAATATTCACTAGTTCATAATGACTTAATTAAAAAAAAACTTGAGAGGATGCTAAGGAACCAACTGATTATTCTGAAAACTGGTAAATAAAGGGTTATCAATCAAACCTTTAACCTGCCTCTTCTATAAGACCTATATTTCAGAGTAACTAAATAGGGAAAGGTTTTTTGTTGTTGTTGAGTACTCCAGAAATAAAGAAGTAACGATCAAACTAGGACATTGCCATTTTAGAACCCCTAAAGAAATTATCAAAGCAGACATAGTGGGCCCACAAAAACTGTAAAAAGAGGAACAACCAGACATATATTTCCTGACAGAATTATACTGCACTGTCTATAAAGTATTCTTGAAAAAAATCCAGCCTGAATTAGATTGAACCTATAGATCTAACTAGCATACAGGAAATTCAAAGGCAGAGGAACTTGTTAAAAAAAAAATCACCAGGGGAATGGAATCAGAGATATCTAAACTGTGGAAAACTCCAAAGGAAAAATGACTTAATTTCCTCAACAAATAAATTGCAAGGAAAAAATGTGGGGTGGAAACAGGGAAGTTTCAATTAAAAGAGATTTAAAAGACATAACAAAAGGCTGTGTGTGCCCATTGTTTGGGTCCTGATTTGAACAAACTAATAGTAAAACTAAATAAATAAAAATCTATTAGACAGTAGGGGAAACTTGGATAGTTGATGACATTAAGGAATTATTGCTAGTATTTTTAGGTGTGATAATGGTATTGTGAATTTATATCTTAGGATATTTAGCAAGTATTTGTAAATGAAATAGTAAGATGCCTGAGATTGGCTTGAAAATAATAAGAAGAAAGGGCAGGAAAGTGAGGAAAGTTACAAATAAAGTAAAATCAATCATGAGTTTATAATCATTGAATCTGAGTAATGTGCACATGGGAATTTGTTATATTCCCTCTACTTTCTAAGCTTGAAATTCTTCATAATGAAAAGCTAAAGAAAATTTTGTTTAAATATAAAGAAAAATTCTGCTTAAATATAAATACTTCTATGTCAACTGACTACTTAATATGCCTAATTAAAAAAACTCTCTTCCATCCTTCGCTTTTCCAAACTTCCTTACTATTTAGCATTTATTTTTACACATTTTCCTATGTTTACTAATACATGTTTATAATTTTCTATATTTATATTTAGGTATTGACATTTATTCTCTCTCCCATTTTACTATAAATTCTATGAAGGCAGCCATTATGGTTCTTAACGGCCTTTCTAAATATCTTCAAGGGTTCATCTAATGTTTAATTCATCATCAAACATTTAGTAATCACTGGTTTTATCTATAGTACTAGGCTATGTACAACATCAGTAAAATTTTTGCCAGGCAGCAAAGAACCTATGCTTTGAAAAAAGAAAACTTGTTTTATGTTAACAGTCTACATTTACTTTAATGAACTCAAAATAAATCTGAAATTATTATATTTTTGTTATTTAGAAACCAACTTTGATCCAGCAGAGTGGGGGACTAAGGTAGACGACCGCTTCTATAACAATCATGCATTCAAGGTATGGTCCCGAGAAGCTATGGGCTTTGGTTAACTCTTCTCCCTGTCTCCAATACAGAGATTACTGGGATCTCCCCAAAATCATGAATATTGTGAGAGGCATCACAAATATCTTGTTACATATATTTCAATTGAGCAGTTCTTTCCAGCAAGAAATTCATTTCTAAAGTATCTATACTTAAATTTAAATCCTGTACAGTACTTAAAGATGATCTGTACATGAAAGTAATAGAATAATTACTTTCATTTGTTCAAATTTTGTTGAGTATCACAGTGCTTATCCATAGCAGATACACAGTGAATATTTATTGAATTAATAAATATTTCATGAAATAAAATGCTGTTCTTCCAGTTATTTTATTATCATTGAGCGCTTACAAAAGATTAATTAGGATTGAAGATAGTAATGGTATAGAGTTTTCTCTATAAAGCCTGTCTGTTCAGAGACTGAGCCCATCTTCCCATTAGCCTTCTCAGAACCAGCCTTTCTCAATCAAAGCTCCTCAAAACAGTTAAGTGCTACGCCAAAGGCATCCATTGCATGTAAGGCATCAATGCCTCTCCTTTGTATCTAGAGTGATTCTGTTTATGTACCATCCCTGGGAAAATTGAGAAAATAGTCACTCAAAATATTCTGTACCAATGAGGAAAGCTGGTTGAGGAAGTCCATGTGTGATCCAGCATCATTGGCACCAACTGGGAAGTTGGTAGAAATTCAGTCTCAAGCTCTACCCCAGGTCTACAAATTAGACATTAAATTTAACAAGGTCCACAAAGTAATTTGTAGGTACATTAAAACCTGAGAAGCACTACTCTAGACAACTGTAATACATGGGCCACATATACCAGCAGATATTAGAATCAACAGGAATTAACAAAGGTCAAATTGTGATAATGTTCCACAATAGATTTGGAGGGATTTCCTGGGAAAATATCTGGCCCTTATTCCATGAGTTCAAAAGTGAAGTCCCATCCATTTATGCCTGCCAGATACGGGAATGTATGGGAGTGTTCTGTTTATTTCAATTTAACTAGATTCTCTGTGTTCACATTTTATTGAAATCAAAAGAATAATGTTGAAATTTTTAAAATCTTGTGTGACATAGCAATTTTACAGTGTTCTTCCTTCTCTTTCGAATTCTAAAGACTTTATTTGATTAGCTTGTATGTCCTTAAATTTCTGTTTTATGGATTAAAGAAGCTTTCTGCGCAGGTTGTGAATTAGCAATGCCTCTCTCTGGAGGAAGATTTCAGTAACCATGTCAAAACAGACAGAGCTGGTTTCCCATTTTTGTAGTTAAATCCTTCCTCACAGCAAAACTCACTTCTTTGACTTCATTAAAAAGTCACCTTGACCTCACACTCTGGAACACAGTAGTATTTACTTCATTCCTATTTAGGAAACTATTGGGCACCTCTTTTTTATTCTTTATTACAGCATCAAATCAACTTTTAGTATAAGACAATGGTTTGTTTATAATACAAAATAATATTACACACATTCCAAAAGCAAAAGATCAAACTTTGTTTTTTTGAAGACCAATGAATTGTTTTTTTTTTTTAACCAATTCATTGGTCTTCAATATTTGTTCATGCATATTCTCTTGAGAGTTTTCTCTTATATCTTTTCCAATCTACCTTCCTTGGTAAAAAAAAAATATGTATTTAATTCCCACTAATCAATAACTTAAAGTAATATTTAATTACCTCTAAGCAGTTTGACCCAAGACTTCACTATTTTGGAAACATTGCCTATTTGGCCCTCTCCCTTCTTTCCAGGAGCAAGAACCACCTGAGAAGTGTCCGCCTGGAAAAGAAAAGTCTCAGACATCTATGAAAGAGGAGACATCCTTAGTAAGTTATATTTTCCATGTACTATTGGATTCCTACAAAGAGTGATGCCACTCAATTTAAAATTGTACTCCAGTTATCAATCTAGTCTATTATCCATATTGCTATAATTATGATTTTGCTTTCTAGATAACTAATATCAGTGATACACTCTCGGGTGGGTTGTATTTAGCCATGCCTCTTATAAAGAAAAACTCATTCTTCCCCTTAAAAGTAAAATCTTATTTTCCTTAAATATGAAATTCATTTCCTTAAAAATGAAATCTAGATTGTCATTGGATGGGAAAATCTCCCCAAGACGAAGAACAGACAGAATTCACAGCCTCAGTCTTGATCCTTTAGATTCACCTTCAACTTGGGGAATTTTTCACTAATTGATGCTGTCAACACCACACAGTGGCAAAGGTTCAGAGAGAGCAAAGGGAAACTCATGGGGAATTACACACAACCAAATAAAATGGCTTTACACAATGAGTCCTACTCACCTTCCATACATTTCGCTCTACAAAAATGACTTTCTGCCTGACAGCCTACATCTGAGCAATGATGAGCTGGGTTCAGTCCACTCTCAAAGATGCCTGCATTCAGTGGTGTGCTAGAGCCAGCTCTTAAGAGACAGTTGTGCACGTATCTACACAACCCCAGGTTCAGTAACACAACTTTGATAGCCTGAAATGAGCCACAGTAGTATCAAGACCACAGTAAATACTACACCTCAGGACTTGTTTTTCTGGAGAGACAGTTGTTCAACATTTACCACGGTATCGCTGTTCTGTGTGCTTCCTAGTCTAGACTCAAGAGAACCAGGCCTAGTGAGAAAGAAGCGCTCGCTGTCTACAGTGCTGAAGCCCAACTTCTGAGTTTCTTTTCATGTATTAATGTCCCAATTAGTTGCCCAATAATTGACACCCAAACTGGACATCCCCCTCAAGGAATACCTTACTTCCTACCCAATGGGGCATAACTTTTGCCCTATATCCTTTATAAGTCACTTCAGAATTATATCAGTACAACTCAATCAGTCAAACAGTAGCATAAGATGCGATGGGAGGTCAGGAAGAAGGGAGTGTCATTTCCTTACATCTTTAGTAGGTGCCCTTACACAGGCTTTATGACTTTGAACTGAGATCCTGTTGATTTCCAGCTTCAGCAGGATCCACCTGCCCACAGAAGGTTATCATCTCAGATGAGGTTATACCAAACCGTGTGGATTTTACAGTTTAAGAGCTAGATTTGTCTCACTGTTTGTAATGGGAGAGGGGGGATTTTAACAACCCAAAGGTCCATTAGTGGGATAATTAATTAAAAAATCAAGGTACATCAGTACAATGGAATACAGAACTGTCATTAAAAAAAAAAAGAATGGGCAGAATTACATACTGAATAACACAGAAAAAGACAATCAAAATATACTGTTACTTAGAAAAAGTAGCTGCAGAACATTGTGATTAGCATGACCTCATTTTTTAATAAAAAGGCAAATATATACCCATGTGAATACATTTGCATATAGAGAAATTTTAGAAGGATATATATATATATACTCAGCCTGTAATAATGGTTAACTCTCAGGTGCAGGAGTTGGGAAGAGGGAGAAAAATTTCACTACCAGAGACATTTTAGTTTTTAAAAAAATATTAAAGCTATATATCTATTGAATTATACACTTAAGATCTATGTGTTTCACTATCTGTAAATTATACTAAAATTTTTTTAAAAAGAAACTATATACAAAATTTCTGCCAGCCATGAAAACTGACATTGGACTAAATGGATTTCTTTTGGGCACTTTACTTTAAATGTATGATTTTGATTAGCTAATCATTGAGAAATTAAGGACACTTTAATCCATTTTATGTAATCATGATTCTTTTGAAACAGCACATTTACTATTCTTCTTGGCATTTTTACCATGCTTCAAGGATTCTTACTTTCTTCCCCCCAAAAAATGTTAAATAGGAAACTGTCAAATAGGAGCTATTTTGGGGGGAAGAATTTGGCAATGATCTTTTATTGCAGAGACATATCAAAGAGTGACAAAACAAAATGCCTACTATTTTGGCATTCACCATTTGGTTCATGTACTATAACATGACAATATATAAAATTCCCTCAGGAAGCAATGCATTTCAGTTGTTGCATTCCTAAAATGGTTAAATGTATGCACTTATTTTAATGGCATCAAAATATGGGATGTTTAAGAAGTCTTCTACTTTTTTTTCCTTTCCACAAAGAAATCTTCTGAAGAAGACAAGGACAAACAGAAGGCTGCTGTCAAAATCCAAGCAGCCTTCCGGGGACACTTAGCCAGACAGGAGGTAAAGAAAATGAAATTGGGTGATGGTCAAGAAAACAAAAGACAGGAAAGCAAGTGAGGAGACTGGCTTTACCCCCCACCTCTGCCAGAAAACACGAAAAAATAATCCAAATCCGTCAACCTTGCTGTCATTGTCTTTTTTTCTTAGTAAGTGAGACTTGATGTAGTGAAGTAACATTTGTTGCTGTTGTGAAAATCTGTCGTGAGCATTTGTTTAATAAACATGCCATTGAACACATGCCTCTTGAAGATCTTCTCTCAGATCATGAGTCTTATTTATATTTCTCCCAAGGCTGTGTATAGAGATCCTTGGATTTAGGGTTATAGAGCAGGAGTATCTTGAGTTTTCAGAGATTTCAGAGGCTGTCTGATCTAACCATTATCTAATGAATAAATTCTCTCTCACACATCCCTGAAAAATAGTCCTTTGGCTCCTGTTTCACTCCTAGTAGTAGAGAATCTCACTGCCTTTCAAGGATAGTCCATTTAATTTTGAATAACTCAAATTATTAGAAAGATAAGCTGAGTCAAAAATCTGTCTCCCTGAAGGTTTCACCCATTGGTTTTCATTCGTCATGCATGCATTCAACCTTTTATGGAAGGAATGTATCGCGCACAGTTCACGTTCTGGGATTTAGTAGTAAATATCTGTTCTTACACTCATGCAGCCGACAGTGTTTTTATTGTCTTGCTCTCCAGAACCAACTCTCCAGACAAGACTAATACATCATGTTTGAAAAAAACAAAAGCTCTCATAACATCATAAATACTCTCTTCTTCAGCTAAAACTTCCCAAGTTTCTTTAATGTGTAAATAATACCCATTTCACAAACTCAGAGGCCTATGTCTTTTATTTTTACGGTGAACCATTCAAGCTCCCAGAGCCTTATTTTTAGTAAGTTCAGTCTTTCCTTTTTGAGGCCTCCCCGCCCTTGAATATTCAAGAAACCGCTGGGTTCATGTCTTAGACCAAAAGATGCAGTTCCCTTTCAGAAACAAAATGGAGAGAAAGTAGAGTTTGATCATTTAATTAATGTTGTTGCCTTCTACCAGCAGACTGAGGTCATGTCCTGGCTGATATAAATTCCTGTCTGCACCACTGTGAATGTCCCAGACTTTGGTTCTATGATTCCACCTCTCTTAGTCCAAAGTCACACATCCATTGTTCCCCAAAGCTCAATGACATGCCTGGGTGTCTCCGACTTGAGGAACTTCTAACCAGCAATATGTGATTCACATCCAGTACACACACTTAGATCCTTGTCATAAGCCCAGACATTCTCTTTCTGCAAAGCAATTTTATTTCAGGTGCCTCATTGCCTACCCCCCATCACTGAGCCTTTGTCAGGCTCTACAACAGAAGTTCACCCAACTGATCTCCACCCAAATACAGGTGACTTATGTCAATGAGTTCAAGGTTGTGGCATTCATTCTCTAATCTCCACTCACCTCTGGGCAGCCATCCCCCTTCCAAGGTCTTACTGCCAATAGAGAGCTGCATGCTAGCTAAACACAGGTCTCTAATATCCAATCCATTATCTTCCATGCATCTTTCCTCGGAAATGGCATTGGAAAAAATTCCCTTTTTGGTGGATAAGTGAGTTTCTCAACCTGATTCCTGCCTGCAGAAAGTTGAGAGCACAAAGATGTTTACATCTCGGACATCCTCTGTCTCTTTTAGTTGCTGGTAGTGCTTCTGCCAATAAGCTTTTCTTAAAAACTTTGTGAGTTTTCTACGCATTTGAGTCCAGTCAGCTCCATGTGTCAAAAGCTGCACTCACAATTTCTTTAAAGAAATGTCACCCTCTTTATCTCTAGATTTAATCCTACTAAGAGGAATGAAGAATTGGAACCAATATTTCAAGGTACTGAAGCCTAACAGCTGTTGTAACTGATCTCCCTGTTTTACTCTTTTCCCCTTTCAACACAAAAGCCAGAGTATCCTATTAGAGTTTGTCATATCATGTCACTGCTGTGCCTAAAACCCCCAATGGTTTCTCATCTCACTCAGAGTAAAAGCTAAAGTCTTCGTAACAGTCTACAAAGTTCTATGCAGATCTTGCCTCCTATAACCTCTCTAACCATTTTCCCTTTTCTGTTTTTCTCCTTGTTTACTGCTTGCTTCCTCCTCCAAGAATGTATGCTCTGTGAGGATAGAGATTTGGTTTTTTGTCCACAATCTAGTTCCTTTTTTATATGCAGCAGGAAAGAGTGAAGTATTTCTAGTGGCTTATACAGAAGATGGAGAGGCCCGAACAAATATCTCTTCCATCAAATTAACTTTGATTGGGTTGTACCTCCATCCCTGAATGAATCATTGCGATTTGGGGTGGGGGAATATGCTAATCAGATTATACCTATCACTGTCAGAACCCACCCTTGGAATAGGGGGTCACTTCTGCTCAAAAAGCCAAGCTGAAAGTCAAGGAAGTTTGAAGTCCCTTATAGGAAACAGAGTAATGTTGTCAGGAAGAAGAAATAGTGGATGCTGGGCAGTCAACCAACAAACACCCACCACAATAATTTACTCCGCGTGGCTTCTCACTACCCTGCACCATTTGTTAAATTATTGGCAAAACCAAAGCCTAGGGGAGTATCAAGAATGAAAGGAAATTGTTAAAACAGTGAATGAGGGGTTAACAAACACAGGCAGGCAGAGATTTGAGTAGCCTGCCCCATAAATTGCCATGTTCATGGTGTTCCTTGGAGTCATACAAAGAAAATGAGAATCTCCCAAAAGAAAGATCTTTGGCATCTAGGAGCATATGAAAACTCATGTGAGAGCAAAAGAACTTAAACTGCTTTTAAAATACATGCAAAATGTTGCTCTGTGGGAGGTTAGGCGTGAGAGTTTGTGAACATGAATTTTTCATAAAACGTTCATGTGAACAGTGTACCTAGAGATAAAGGGTCTTCTATCAAGAGCAGCAATCGGTCCTTTGTAATAAACATAAGTCCCACATAATCTGGAGGTCGTGCTCTCTGTTGCACTGTGGACGAAGCTCATTCAGGGCTCCTGTGAGTGAGGGAGGAGGCCAAGTCAAGAATCTGATGGTTGCTGTCATTCTGCCTCTAAACATACTCACTTTTGTAACAGCTGTTGTCCTAAGCAAACTAAATAGCGACTTCCTTAATTTCTCAATAAAATTAACCCAACAGTTCCTCTCTACACCTCAAAACAACTTGAGTTTTCCAACATTTGAAAACAGTTCATCAGGTACCATATTTTCTTCAAACTGTAGGTTTTCTCCTATGAAATTATTCCCACGTTCTTATTTTATGGGAAGGAGGGAAGGTTATACAGGAGCCAGGTACTAATGTCCTACATGCAACTCACTTGGCCTGAGGATTTTTCTAAAAGGCAGGTTACAAACATAAGACTAGGACTTTGGCTCTTCATTTTCAGTCCTATTTTCCCTCCCCCATATATTTGTTTTCTGAAGGGGAGGAAATTAGTTTTCTTGATTTCCGCTTAGAGGAGGTATGGGGGATTGAACCCGGGACCTCTTGGGTGCTGAGCATGCGCTCTATCACTTGAGCTATCCCTTCCCCCCACTCTCCCGTGTATTTGTTATGTGCATATAATGATGGCCCATTTTGTATCAATTTACAATGCTGACAAACTCATTTCCAATCTGAAGTGCTTTTGACAAATGTAGCTACTGGGCTTGACAATTATTTATGCCTGTAAGGCTCTCAGAAGAGACTGAACATGCAAAATGCACTACTTTACAAGGGGAAATTATTTTTCGTGAATGAAATATGCTTGGGAGTAAGCAGCCTCTGCTGTGTAGAGCAAAAATGCAAACGCTGGCTGGGTAGTGAAGTCACTGCTAACTAAAGCCTCAAGAACCACATTTGGAACCAAATCCGTTAGCAAAGGACTGCCAACACTTCAATACCGAGAGGTCACCACCGGAAGTGCTGAAACACACCATCCCAGGGGTCGGATATAACGGAGAAGGTGTGAAAGCCGGCCACCACTCTGTCCCTGAAAACATCTGTCTCAGAGGCTTCTGACCAAGAAATAAACAAGAAAAAAAGAGGCTTTTGACCAAGAACTAAGGAACTTTATTCCATTGAAATCATATTACTAAGAAGTAGGGCTCAGTCTGATAAATCAGTCATTAAACCGATTTTGGAGACCATCAGGAAAACTTGTTCTGGAAATCCTTGCAACAATAGGAAGCATGATTGCCTGGAGACCTAACAAGCAATTGGTAGGAAAACAGGGTGCTTGCGGTGTTATGTTGACAATCCTGAGTTTAGAGTCACTTGCTTTTAGATTGCTTGGATGACGTAAGACTAAGAGTGTGCTGCCCAGACCTGGCCCCATCCCACCCCATCCCACCTTCCCAGGACTGAAGGCTACTTCCTTTCTAGGAATTACCTTCAGCATTAGGGAGCTGCTTCAGCTTAAACTGCACTCTCCCTGGACGTGGCTTGCATCTAACAACTAGTCACTTCAGTAATACAACAGGTTGGCCCTTTGCCTCAAATTGAGACCACCCTGCAGGGCCATTCCATCCCCCAGCCGTAGGATTGGCTGAGCCTGTGCTGCAACTTGGTCCTCTATCCACTCCTGCTTCCCTACCATCCTTACAAGTGTTGTTTCTGAATGCACTCACCGGGAAATCACCTTCACCTTTACTCAAACTCTCTAAACCACTGGTCTCAAAACACCATCCCCAGAGAACCTGACCTATGATAGGTAATCTGAAAATCTCTGACATATTTATGCACATTTAGAAACTCTTTTCTTCCTCTAATGTCATCTGTATGAAAACCCAATGATGGGCATACCTGCTGATGAGGGAGAGCTAATCTATAACAGATACATATGCATTTCTATTTCTTCTCTAAATAAATTATAATTACCAAAACTTCAAATAGTAATATCATGTACTGAACTGTGTCCCCTCCAAAATTCATATGTTGAGGCCTTCATCTCCAATGTGACTGTATCTGTGGACTTTGGGAGATAATTATGTTTAGATGAGGTAATGAGGCAGGGCCCTCATGATGGAATTAGTGTCCTTTTGGAAACAGACAGTAGATCTCTCTCTCCCTGTCCTTCCCTCCCTTCCTCCCTCCCCACTTCTCTTTACAGTACAATGGCAGCCCTAATGACGAGGGCTTTGCATCTATGGACTATTAAATAATGAAATGGAAGTCAGTCACTTAGCTGCCACTTTGGGCCTCATATCAGATTTTTCTAGGGTTGACCATTTCTTGACTCTCCAGTATCACTTCCACCACCCCCTTTCTACTAATACCTAGCTTTTCTTTTTGGTTTCTACTCTTCGCTAACCTGGATCAAAAGTTCAGCCAGCTCAAGAAATAAATCCAGATTGGCTTAAGTCAATTAGCCCCTCTTACCCCTCAGCAGGCTCTCATTATTTCAAGACTTGACATGTGACTTAGGCCTACCTAATTAGGACAGAAGCTCTCACCCAGGAGTGATTTCACCCCCCAGGAGACATCTGGTTGTCACAGCTCAGGGTGGGGAGGAAGGATGCTACTGGTACCTACTGGGTAGTTTTGCTGCGTATGCTTCTTACCCTCCTACAACGCTCAGGACAGACCCCCATCCCAAAGAATGACCCAGCCCAAATGTCACTAGTGTTAAGGTTGAAAAATCCTGAAATTAGGCATAAAAATGTCATGTGGCTGTGAGGGAGAGCAAGCTTTAGAATAAAGCTGACCTAGTAGGAAGCAGGGCAAAAAGACAGAAAGACATCATGTGTGTTCTTGAGTGATCCTATCAATGACCTGGGGACTCAAAGCTGAAGCCCGCGGACTTTCCACTTGTACGAGCCAGTTAAACCCCTTTATTTTTAACGGTTTTCAGATGCAACTGATAGTAAAAGAATGGAAAGGAAAAATGTAGACATAAAAAGTAAAAACCAAAGGAAAAGAGAGGAAAGGACATGAGGTAGTGACTAAACAGAGTAGCAGCAACAGCCAGATGTGTGGAGAAAGACGAGCTGGTGTTTGCCCATCGGGTCTTTCTGACCTAACAGTTGGGAGTTACTGGAATTAACATTGTAGAGGATAAAAGAAGTACCTAAATCATGATCCTTTTCTCAAGGACCATAAGACATTCATCAGGGAGATAAAACATAATCCGCAAAAAGAGTACAGAAATACAGAGGAAGGATTTTAAAAATACAACACAAAAAGCACAAACCATAAGAAAAACATCTGATAAATACAATCACATTAAAATTTAAAACTTTCAAATATCAAAAAACACCATAGGCAAAGTGAAAAACACAGCACAGAATGAGAGGGAGAGATTTGCAATTCAAAATGCATAAAATTAACAAAAGATTAGTTAACCAGAATATAACTCCTACTCAGTATAAAAACCGTGCATGAGAATGGTAAACACTAAATTCATGATAGTGATTACTGTGGGAGGAAAGCAGGAAGATAGGACTGGAGAGGGAACCAAAAGGATCTCAGATGTATACAGTCGTCCCCCAGGATCCGTGAGGGATCAGTTGCAGGACCCCCGTCCGGATAACAATATCCGCAGATACTCAAGACCCTTAGTGGCTCTCTCAATCCACGGATGCAAAACCCATGGACACAGAACCCACAGATAAGGGGTGCCCACTGTGTATGTTTTTTTGCTTTCATTTTTTAATCTGAAGCAAGTAAGACAATGAATAAAAACAAATAAGACAATTTAATGATGCTGAGGGATAGAAACATGAATATTTTTATATTATCCTCTATTCTTATCTGTATGTTTCAAATACGTTTCATCAAAAAAAATATTTATGAATTCCTGCAAACCATTAAGAAGAAAAAATTAGACCAATGGGCAGGAAGAAAATACAAGAAGAGGAAACCCAAATCCAATAAGCAAATGGCAAAAAGATGTTCAGCCTCCCCAGTAAGGAAAATGTCCATTAAACAATAGTGATGTATAATTTCTTATTTGTAAATAGGCAACATCGAAGTCAGGCAATACTAAGTGGGTGATGTGGAACAACTGGAACTCACGCTGCTTTCGGGGTGAATGCAAAGCGTCAGGGTAGCTGCTAAATTTGCTGAGGACATGCACACCTGTTAGTGTTTAAAGTCAATATATGGTATCCCTCTCGTCCTACCCCCAATTCTGAACCAGTTGAAGGAAAATTAGAATCAAAAGATAGTGTTTAGAAACAGAATGTTCAGATGGGACTATGAATTTGATCAGTAACTCATACATCTCAGACATAGTGAGACCACCCCCGACGTTTGGACTTTTCACGTGGGGAGACAGTGACAATGGTTTTGTGAGAAGGTAGAAACACAAAGTGGATACTGTTGTCTGCAGGTTCACATATGCTTAGCAGGACGCATGTGAACCCAAGTGCCCCAAAGAATAGACAATACTCATCATTAAGTTATCACCCCTCAGCCTCCAGCTTACCTCCTAGTTGGCTTTGTGATGCTGGCATTGGGCTCTGCGCTCCATGCTTCTCCTTTGCGAGCTGGACCTCATTTACACTCTGACAATAAGGCCGTTAGGGAGAGGGTGACATGCTCCTTTCTGTCAACCTCCTGCCAGCTTCCTCCGCCTGTCGGTGTCACCCCGCTTCCTCCCCACCCCAGAGCAGCCGGTCGGGCCAGAAGCAGCAGAATCCAGCTTTCCCACAGCCACGCCAGCCTCATCCCAGCCCCTCGGAGACACCGGCCCTGGCCAAGCGGTGTTCCTCCTCAGAGGTCTGGGTTTCAGCTCTGTGAGGCCCTTTCACGGAGTTTCTAACAATCCAAACTTCCTTTCTTTCTGCCTCCAGGCCTAGCAGTGGTAGCTGCTTCCTGCGATTTCTATCTCCTCAACAGCTGAGTTTTCTCTGTTCGCTTTTTCCGTCACTGCCAACATGCTGACAGCTCTTTATGCCTGATTAGCAGCTCTTTATGCTAAATCCTTGCCTATTAGGATAAGTACAGTGGGTTTTGCTCCCTGATTAGATGGTGGCTAATTCAGATGAGGATCAAAATATCAGAGTTTTTTTCACCTAGAAGGGTGGATTGCAGACTTCTAGATTAAGATGGAAGACTGAACACATGCATCTAATTCTGTATCCTCCAGAAGCCCCTTTAAAACAACAGCAGGTGAATTTTTCTTTTACATTAAACATGGTTAGTGCAACAGGAAAAGAGGCAAAATCAACAACTTTTGGAAGCTGGAAGCTAGATTCAGCTGAACCGAGAGAGCCAAATCCCAAACCCAAAGTGAGGATAAGAATCAACACAATTTGCACCGCAAAGTTCCCTGGAATAGGCGGTAGCAGCTAGCACTGGAACTGGAGGTGTCAGGAGGAAGGCCAAATAAAAGAAGATGGGTTAAGAGCTACTTGCGCAACGGTTAGATTTTAGATTCCTTTTCCCACTCCACGCCACTGGGAACCTACCCCTCACGCCATCCTAGCAGAAATCTGGAGGTTTACAGTCCAGAGAGAATAGAACGGCCCCCAGATTGGGACACAGAGGGCCCCTTGAGGACAGAAGCACCACACCCAAAAAAGAGTGTGGAGTGACCACGTGCACACAGAATCATGAGTCCAGGGACGTCCAGGCCTCTTTACCATTCATCCGTCAGAGCATTCTACCTTTCAGATGAGCAATTAGAAGGTCCTTCTCTGAAGAATCTGACCTAATATAACTGACATGAGAGTTTCTCAACAAACAGCCCATCAAATCACTTTGAAACTCAAAGTCAACAAGACCACCCACACAATGGTGAGAATGATCCAGTCAGTCTTCTGGTTCTTCATTCCTGAATAAAATCACTCTTGATCAGCCAAGGATTATGAGACATAGACATTTGGGCAAAGCCTCTAATAGAAAACAGAGATTTTTTAAAATTAAGTTAAATTAACTTTGAGAGACAGACTATGCAGGGAGAAGAAATCCTTTTCAAAAATTTCACTGATACCCTCAGAGAGGGACGACATTACATTCAATTTTTTTTCAAAGGGTAAACATTCAGGAAATGAAAAGCTCTTAAAAATGTCAAACTTGGGAGTAGAATTCTAAAACTCAATGGAGTCTGGCAGTTCCTCAAAAAGTTAAGCATAGAATTGCCATATGACCCAGGATTCCATTTCTCAGTGTATACCCAAGAGAATGGAAAACATATGTTTATACAAAAACTTGTACATGAAGGTTTATAGCAGCATCATTCATAATAGCCAAAAAGTGGAAACAACCCAAATGTTCATCAACTGATTAACAGGCAAACAAGATGTGGTATATCTATACAGTTGACCCTTTAAACAGGGGTTTAAATTACAGGAGTGCATTCACACCCAGATTTATTTCCAATAAATACACAGTCAGCCCTTCATACTGGTGGGATTTGCATCTGCAGATATGGAGTGTTGACTGTATTCCTTGTACTCCCAACATTTTATATAAGGGACTTGAGCATCCACAGATTTTGGTGTACATGGGGCTTCTGGAACCAATCGCCCTTGGATATCAAGGGACAACCTGTATAATAGAATAGTATTTTACCATAAAAAGGAATGAAATACTGTTACATGCTAGAACACGGATGAATCTTTAAAAAGCTATGCTAGGTGAACGAAGCCAGACACAGAAGTCCACATACTGTATGATTCCAGCTATAGGAAATGTCCAGAATAGGTTATTCCATAGAGACACAAAATAGATTAGTGATTTCCAAGGGATGAGAGTAGCAGGAATTGGGATTAACTGCCAATAGGAACAGGGCTTCTTTCAGGGATATTGGAAATGTTCTGGAATTTAATAGTGGTGATGGAGGAGACAGACTATCTGCCAAAAGAATTGCAGGATGTCACTAACTAGTATCAACAGGAGTCGGGGAACATCTATTTAACTTGATTCTAAGGTTGTCAGGCCAAGAACATAATTTAAGGCTTGATTAGCTAAAATCTTTCAAAATGGATGCATAACTGGGAATTAGGATTTAATGTCATGGTTTGAGCACTTAGGAAGAAGCTTTGATAGATTGGCCAATCTCAACAGTAAGCTATCACCAGCAAGACTGAAATGTCAGAACTTCCCTGGCATTCTACAGACAGAGGAAGAGGTCTAAATGCTAAAGAACATGAGAAATGGATCTATTATATGCAACCCGCTCAACCACGCACAAGTCATATTTCCTCAGGAGTTCCCAGAGGATACTCCATTCCTCACAGGACTGAGAAATGAAATGAACTGACCCTCATCCTAAAACCTGAAATGCCACCTTGGTTCACTAGCCAGACTGTGCTTATGAAAGTCAAGTAAGAGAAGAAGTTTCCATCCACACTCAGTGGTCCATGGATCTATCTCATGGTTCCCAGTCTCAGAAGGTGTATTTGGAACAGATACACTTAGTAACTGGGAAAATCTCCCTGTTGGTTCTCTGACCCACAGGGTGAGGTCTAATATGGCCAGAAAGCAGGGCTAAGTAGAAGGCCCTAGAACTGTGCTACCCCCAACCCACTCCCCTGTGCTAAGCTAGTAGCCCAAAAGAAAGCTAGAAACCATCCCAGAGGAATTACAGAGTTAGTGCCACCATTACAGACTTGAAAGAGGAAAAGGTGTGATTCCAACCACATCCCCATTTAACTTACTTCCTGGCTCTTTCAGAAAACAGATGGTCTTGGAGAACGGCTCTAGATTATCACACACTTAATCAGTGATGCCATTTGCAGCTGATTCTGGATGTGGTAACTTTGCTGGAGCAAGACAACACAGCCCTTGGAAGCTGGTATGCAGATATTAGCCTAATAAATTCTTCCCCACTCCTCAGTCCTGTCACCAAAGATAGTAGGAAGCAAACTGACTTCAAGTGGCAGGGACAACAGCATCCTCCACTGTTAATGCCCCTGCGCTTTGTCAGAACGTAGTCTGGATAGACCTTGATTGTCACAACATCCTGTAGAACACCACACTAGTCCATTACATCGGTATCATGATAGAAAGCTCAAGGACTTGCCACGTCAGTGAAATTCCTAAGGATCCAGTGGTCTAGTTCACATCAGGATGTACTCTCTAAAGTAAAAGACAATTGGTTGCACCTACCAACAAAAAAGAGGCACGATGTTTGGTAGGACTCTTTGGGTTTTAGAGGCAACATATACCACATACGAGTGTGTTGCTCCTTCCTATGTATCAGGAAACTCATAATAAGGCTGTCAGATCAATAGTTGGGTGGGACAGGTAGGCCCTCTCCACGAGGATTACTTTGCACAGGAAAAGAACAGGTCAAGGAGAGCTGCCTGACGGAAGAAGTATGGAGTCATATGCTGGAAAGAAAGGATGTGTCCATTCCAATCAGGGAAAAATCGTTAAAAGGCTCACCTATTTCCACTTAGCTCTGTTTCAAAAACCACAGTCTCAGGAAGAAGTATCTGTCTTAAATTAGAGAGGTCACATGAAGCTCAGAGCTCCTGGTCCTCTGGTGACACAACCAGGATTAGGCACCTGGGGTTTGCTTCTACCCAAGAGCATACAAACCCAAATGTAACAGTCTGAGTGTTTTAAAGAAAGTCTTGAGGGGAGGGTATAGCTCAGTGGTAGAAGTCCTAGGTTCAATCTCCAGTACTTCCACTAAAAAAATAAGTAAATCAATAAATAAACCTAATTACCTTCCCCTTCAAAAATAAATAAGAATAAAATGAATCTATTTTTAAACTGTTTCTTTGTAAGTAAGCATGCAAACTAACAAAAAAAAAGTTGAAAACAGAAAAAAAATTTAAATAAATAAACCTTTGCTACCAACACCATATCTGGCTAAAATGATATTGGAACATGACCCAAAGTAGAGGGGAAGAATGTGAAATCCCCGGGCAAATGTGCACAGTGTAGTACTATGGCCACTCTTACCTGCCATATCCAAGGATGATTTTTTAAAATTGTCCCTATTTTGTAACAACCACAGTGTCTTGCAGGACAGACTCCTTCTCAGGAGCAGACTACGGCGAGTCCTCGAGGTGGTTTTTCTCTGGGACCCTTCCCTAACGGACCTCAAACCTACACTCAGAGGCCAGAGGAAGGGGAGGAGTGGGAAGGGGTACCCTGTCTGGTTTTGCCTTCCCTCCGGCTTTGGAGAGGTTGGAAATAAGTGGCACCACGCACCCATTTCCCTGACAGCTGGGAAGAGGCAGGAGCTAGGGGAGTCCAGCGAACAGTCAGCATGGTCTCCTCTGTGAGACCAGCAGAGAGGAATCCTGAGACACAGGCGGGAGTCCATCCCTCACACCGCGTCTGCGCTCGCCCCCATCCCTCCGGGAGAGAAGTTGCAGCAGAAACCAGCGTCTTTGCCAGTCGGGGTCCCGCAACGGCTGAGAAGGCGGGGCCAAGAGGGAGCGAGGATTCGGCGAAGCTGGCAGCTTTCGGAAGGGGGATGGAGAAGGGATGGATTCCTAGAGCGACATGGAGGCCCGGGCAGGCTTAGCACGATGCTTGCTCCTCCTCCCGAGGAAGAGGAACAGGCTTTCAAACACCTGCCTGCTGAGAGCCAGCTCTCCCCTTTCCCTGACGGGGCTCCCAGCCTCCCGCAGCGGGGCCGCCGCGCTGGAGGGGCAGAGAGCCGGGCGTGGGGACAGCCGGGGGCGGGGGTGGCTGCAGCGCATCAGCAGCCGGGCTGCGGGAAGGCGGGCGGCGGGCGGCGCCCTTTGTGCCGGGAGCTGTTCTAGGGCTCAGATGATGCAGGGGGAGTTTTAGGCAGCATAATGACTCGTTTCTCCTCCACCACACTGCACTTAGCGGCGGTGTTTTCGTTGCGGTGGTTTAGCCCGCCGGCCCCGCCCACAGCCCGGGCCCCGGGCCCTCCAGGCAGGCCTCCTGCTGGGTACCGCCCCCCCTCCCCCTCCCCAGCCCCGGGAGTGTGCGGCTAGGGAGGGGGCGGGTGCGATGCTGAGGTACTAATTGTATTAATGAGAATGGCAAACACACATCCTTTCGAAAGGAGAGGCTGTTGGGAATGCAATTAACCACTACAGGAGAGCGTAAAATATGTCAGGTTTAGCAAATGAAATTAGTATCTCCGATTACTAGAACTTCACTAATGAGATGAATACAAACTGCCTTTCCTGGTTGCAAGAGGAAGAACCTGTCACATAAAACCCAAAAGGCCATTTCCTGATAGGAATCTCTGCCACTGAGACAGGCATTTTCCGTGTTGAGGATTCAGGTTGTGGAGCCCAGAACGATGTTCCGGTGGTTGGTGACGCACACCCTGACATTACAAACCGAGGTTGGGGGGTTGGGAGGGGGGAATGTCCTTCTGGAACTGTGCTCCCGGGACTCCAGAGGGTTCTGGACAATCCCCAACCTGCATGGCAAGATGGCCAAGGATCCCACGAACCCCTGGCACCACACCCCAGTCACTTTTGCCACATTATCCACGCAGCCTTCCAGACCTGGAAGCAAGTGGTTGTGGCCCTCTTTTGGCCAGGTATTTCCGCAATGTCTGACATTTATTTCCTTCATGAAATTTGTATATAGCAAAAGCTGGCTTTGCTTTAGGCAGAGCATATGCTTCATATTTATTGGAATCAGTTTTCTAGTTCCTTAGCATTCTGTTCACTGATATTCCGTATGTTAAAAATATCTCAGCTTTTCCCCCTGATACTCAGTAGTAGGCAGCCACAGTTTTCCTCTATAGTTTTTCTGGGTAGAAACCAGAAGCTGCTCTCCACGGCCCCAGGGGAGTATTCTACACCTTTGGAGAGGATGACCTGATTTCCTACCCAGGAAGAGAAAGACGATTTTCTTACTCTCCACCAGTTTCCCAGCTAATGATACCAGGCAGCCTCATTCCAGGGAGTGAAGATCCTTCTTTTAGAAAGAAAAAAGCTAAGGCCAAAGACTTTGCCTCTCCCGTAATATTCTGGAATTCTGATTCTTCTTGCAAGCCTATAAGGTATTTGGTGGAGGAAGCAAAAAGAAGATCTGAACTCTTCAGTAAGTCTGGGACTCAAGGAGATTGCAAATAAGCTCAGCAGGTCCACACTTCCTGGGAGGACTGGGCTATAATCTCCCTGGGACCTCACATGCTGAGCCCACAGCTACAGTAGCCTCTGTGATTTCCCAGAGATCCAGTGGGAAGGACTTTGTCTCTGCTGATCCCCTAAGAGACACAGGGAGCCACTATCTCAGCAATGGGAAACTGCTTTTTGTGACAACTCCAGCAACAAGAGAATAATGAACAAGCCAGAACTGTCCACATTTGAAAAACAGAATTTGGGGTTAAAATGATAGAATCAATATCAAAGCTCATACATACACACACACACACACACACACGTCTGTGTGTGTGTATACGAATGCACATGAAAGAGAGAAAAGGAGAGAGAGAGGAAAAAAAGAGAGATAAGGTTTCCACTGCTATTGCCAAGGCAGAAAATACTAGTTTTCAGATAGCCCAAGATGGAGCTCAGAATGGCCTTCTCCCCATTCCAAGTAGGGTGGGGTCGGGTTGGGGGAGATATTTATCACAAAGAGGGAAAAACAAACCACTCCTTGGAGGAGACCTCAGTTGAATGTGCCCCTCATCTGCTGGAAGGGTGAGGTGCAGGATTTCCTGCCAAGGCCAAGCCTAACTATCTACTTTACTAACCCTAACAGCCCACCAGCGATCTCCTGGGAAGAACTGCCCCCTCATAATTCATTTATATGAAACACTGCAGTTTATTGTCTCATCTGAGGCCAGAAACTGTCCAGAGCTGGGCTACAGGTCATAGCTTGGTAAACCCACTAGCAGATCAGGTACCCACCCTGGACCCCTACCTGTCTTCTCTGAGCCTGGCCTCAAAGAGATTCTGTAAGCAAACCAGACTTATGACCTCCTTATGCTTCAAATATTCTTTTTTGTAAGTTGGTTATCTTGAATTTAAAATGTCTCTTTTCATGTAAACAACACATTGGTTCATTCATTCAACAGCTGTTTATTGAGTACCTCCTATACCAGGTGCTGGGGGCACAATGATGAAGAACAGGCATAAGACGTATATTTTCAGATCAATCCATAAAAATCCATTTAATCAATAAGAGAGACAAGCTAATGTTTGTGTGGGAGAATCCCACTCTGAGCTCCATCTTGGGCTACCTGGAAAATAGCATTCTCTGCTTGGCAGTAGCAGTGGAAACTGCCACCTGGTCCCTGAGCAACAGCAGACACAGGTAAGAAAGTGCAGAAGCCAATAATTGTTGAGCGCCTACTGTATGTCTGGCTGTGCAGGCAGTTTACATACGTCTATGAGATATGCCTCTGTGACACAGACACAACTGCTCTCTGGTTTTATGGATAAAGAATCCCTAGTCAGTTGCTTAAGGTCATAGAGTTCGTGACTAAGCTAGAATTTGAGCCAAGGCTGCAGACACCCAAGCCCATGTTCTTCCTTCTATTCACCAGTTGACTGTCTCAGTTTGGGTTCCAGGGCTTTGGCCCCGGTGTCACGGGAAGTGAAGCTTGCTGATGTGGAGGTCATTCCTAGGTCGATGGTTCTGCATTCAAGCTCCGAGGACACCAGCCATTTCCCCCACGTGGCTTGCTGCTGTTGTCCAGCTTGCTGCCTTCCCTGGAACCCTCATGACTCTGGCCATGTACTCAAGTGGCCAAGACTCGGCTAGAACTGAGAAGCCTTTTCTTCCTCTCTGTTTTCTCGGGGGGAGGCTGTAGGAGGCTTGCAGGAGGAAGCCAGAGTGTGAGTAATGAACGAGCTGTTATGTAAGAGGGAACCACACTGTCTAGGACACACGGGCTTCTCCAGGAGTCTAGGAGCCAGGATGCCGGGGTTCTGTTTCAAGTTCTGCTACACTCAGATCTGTCCCCTTGAGCAAGTCTCTCCCACCTTCTCCAGTTTCCTCCACTGTCACCTTGACAAGATGGTGCTCTTCCTCCCCTTTCCCACCAAGAGACTCCCACAGAATGGGGCATGGCGGCCACCAAGCACTGGGTGGCACTCTGAGGGACAACCCCCAGGCAATGGCGCCCTCATCTTCAGGGGCTCACCCTCCTGTGGCACCCCACAGAGGTTGTGGTCCCACATTTGTCTCTCAAATGTCTTTAGACTTATTTGATGTGCCTAAGAGGCCTGGGCTTCTTCCCTAGGGGCCCAGTAAGGTTATTATGCTTCTGATTGTCTAGCTGTGTGCAGAGGAAGCCAGCAGCAGCTTCGACTTAAAATAAAATTAGTCTCAGCCTGGACACGTGTTTTCTAATTCCACCTCTGCCACTAATTAGATCTGCATCCTGGGAAAGTCACTTACCTCTCTGGACCTCAGTTTCCGCATCTGTAACAGAAAGGGATTAAACCAGGTGTTTCTAAGAGTCTTGGCAGTTTCCTAACCAACCCTTACCTAGGCGTCTGGGCCATCTTCTACGTCCTTTTATTTCATAACCTTAGGAATGGTACAGCTCCATGGGCTGATTCAAAATGACACGTGGAAACCAGCCCACACCCAGGCCGTTCCCAATCAGGCACCTAATTAGACCCCTAGTGTCAGGTTCTGAGAGGCCACTCCAGCCACTGTCATCAGGAAGTGTCTTAAATAAAGCACGGCTGCTGCTGTACCCCCTCCCCTCCCCCGTCCCCAGCACAGGCTCCTTTGCCTCAGTCCAGTTGAGGGAGGGTTCCTTTGCACAGCAGGCCGCTGCCCGCTGCCAGTCCCTCTCTGAAGTAAGAGGGGTGAGGCTGGAAGAGGAGACTTGTTCCTCGCCCCAGCCGCCCGCATCTCAGCCTCAGGACAGTTTTGCTTTGCTCCACACGCCCTGCGTGGGTCGGCTCCTGTTGCTAGGAGAACCTGACCATTTGCATTTCCTGCTGTTTTTATTTTAGATTAGCAGCCGCACTGCTGCAGAAACACAGGGTATTTTAAGAAAGACAGAAAAAGGAAAAGTGAGGGAAGGACCTAGCATGAGACCTCCTTCCCAAAGGCCTCCCAGACACTCAGACCGAGGGGGCGCCCATCCCAGCCCCCAGCCCCACCCTGACCTCTTGCCTCCTGTTCCCTGAACAGCACCATCTCCCCACCCGGACACCTTCACAGGCACTTTCAAGCTATACAAGAACAAAACAACACAGTCTTCTTCCAGAAAAAAGTCAGGCCTTGGACTCAACCTAACACACAGCATAGTTTATTCATATTAAAACAAACAAACCGATAGAAATACTTCTAGATTCTCCAACCCTGCCAAACCACCTGCTCTCCAATTATGGAGTTTAAGGATTATGTTTTCTCCTTTTCCTTGCCCCTTTTCTGCCCTAAACATGGGGGCATGACTTTTCCTTAAGGCCGCACACAGATCAGTATTGCCTTCTCAGATCCCCCTCCCTTCTAGTCATCCCTCCCTCCCTGTTCTAAAAATACCCGCGTCTTATCACTACTACCGCTCCCTTAGATCGGCAATCTATTCTTCTGTCTTCCCCGTAGACTACGAACTCCTCGAAGCCAGCGTCTATGCAATTTTTATTTTTTTAAATCCCCTTATTACCTCGAGAATATTTTGCTCACCATGGATACTCATCCACACCTTTTAAAATTGGTTCATCCCCATCAAGCATGCGTGGAACCGGCCAAGAATTATATGCCACAGGTGACCGTGAAACATTCTCGATCATTAAGGAGCTCTTCACCTGGCAGAAGAAGACAAGTAAACGTTTTTAAACAATGTGATGAATGTTGTAATAAAGATATGTTCAAAACTGCAGAAAGCTTCTGGAAGCAGGGGTGGGGGTGGGGTGGAGTATGAACCAGAGAAATCAGGACCTGCTTCACGGAGCTGAGAGGGACAGCAAGCCCACCGTGGGATGACCACTCTCTCATCAGATGCAACAGCTTGTGTAAAGGCACAAAGACTTGAGAGAAATGGAGTGAACTGAACATGCCACCCAGGTCCTTAACAAGTGGAATCTCCCTCTGGCCCAGTTCACCTCTCTGACACCCACGACCTGCCCTATTTGCATCTTTCTTAGAAACTGAAAATGTCTTCCCTCTCCTCAGTCACCTGTTCCAGGCTGCGGGGAGCCAAGTGCTGCCAGTGAGAGGAGAATTATGATAGACCAAGGAGCCGTTCCTCGACACACACCGCAAAGCCCCTTCATTCCTCAGTGGAACAAGCACCTGTTTACTTAGCATCCTTTCAGATAACCGCCCTTGCCAGAGGTTAGACCTGCACACCTCCCGGGTGGGGCCCAGCCTCTGCAGACCTAGTGAGAACCCAGGCATGGCTGACGGGTCTCCAGAACAAAGTGGCATTTGGATGCCTGGCCTTTATCCTCAGTCAGCTTTGTCTGGGCAGCAGGCATGGAAACCCTGGAGAGATGTAATATCTCCTCCCCCAAATCCAACATTCTTGACCTTTAGCAGCAGAAATTCTTACTTATCTATCACTCTCTCCTTTTTTCTTATTAACGGAAACGCAGATTTTATCCAGAGCTGCAACATGGTCAGCTGAGAGACTGTATTTCACAGCCTGTCTGCAGGTGGGTGTGGACAGTACGATGGAAGTGGATTTCTGGGACAGCTCATTAACAGGGGAACAGAAAACTGGAATGGAGCCTTTTGGCCCCCTCCTCCCCACCCCACCTTTCTCCTGCTTCCTGCCCAGAAGACAGATGTTCGGCCAAGGCTCTAGCAGCCATCTTGAACCATGAGGTGACCTCAAAGACGGGCACCTCATGCTGAGGACGTCCCTGTGGGACATCATATGGGTTCTGATGGAAACTCACGATTCTCCCCCAAAAAGCTATCTCTAGGCACACGCACAATTTTGCAAACAACTCCCAGAGTTTCAGGAGCCCTGCCACCAAGTCCTGGACCCCAGGTTAAGAATCCTGCCTTAGCGGTGTGGGGAGGGCCAGCACGCACCTGGCTTCTTTGATCACCATGTTAGAGCAGGGAGAGCCTGGGATTGTGCGGTGACCACGTCCTCTGTAACCTGACAGGCCTCGTCTTCCCCCTCCCCAGCCATTCTCCTGGGCTGCCAATCCCACTCCAGAGTCACTTCATACCAGGAAAGAAATTAGCATTTGTGTTGGGACAGAAAGTGACACTGCTCAGCTCTCACTGTCATTCTGCTCTTAATTAATATTTAACCTCAGAGAGACTGTGTAGCAGACGGAAGTGGCTGATGGGAGAACAAAGCCCGAGATGGCTCTCCTTTTCAACACAGCCTCCCTCACTTCCAGCTCCTCTCTCTGTACCTTGGGGCCCTGAAGGACCCAGAGGGCCAAGGGGAAGTGAGGAGGGGAGGCAGGCGGTGCCCCTGAGGACCCTCACCTGTACTTTTTGGATTTGCTCCCTCAGATCTCTTATCTGGAGAACCCTTCTGCAACAAAATGAGAGCAGCGGGAGCCCAGAGCCTGATTCTCAGGGCCCAGAGCTAGACCCAGGCCTGGCCTGCCCAGAAGGGTGATGAGACAGGCAGGAGGGGGATTGGGGGAAGCAATGCAAATGTGCCCCTCAACAGATTATATTTAATGCACTATTTTTAGTTGCCTTCAATCCCTCGGGGCTGTCAGGGCGGTTGCAGCCCCACTCCCCCGGGAGAGGAAATGACAGGCATTATTACCCAGCCCAGAACACTGGTGCAGTGCGTGGTGGGGGGGTGGGGGGGGAGGGTGCCTTGCCAGCTCCAAAATTCCCCAACTTAACTTCCAACGGGAAATTGAGGACACCAAGAAAGATCAGGCCACGTACAGAAGGCCCACAAGACCCCCTCCTCTGTTCCCAGCCAGCCCTGCCAGACCATCCTGAGATACAGTCCACTGGGCCCAGACCAGGAGTGTGGGAGTCTCCTCAGTCCCCAAGTGTCTTAAAAAGTAGGTTATACAACATCCCTCACTGCCAAGATCTTCCTTCTCTCTAATCTTAGCCCTGCCTTCGGTCTAAGCCCATCTCCCCTTGCTCTGCAAGCAGAGGCAGAGAGGACAGCTGGTCACCACCCCCACCCCCAGCAGGAGAGCCCTTCTTTGTCTCGATGAAAATGATTCAGTTTCCTCTTGGCCTTCTCTTCTCCAACCTGAGTCATTCCGTCTCCTTTAACCTTTCCACACATGTCATGTTTTTTAGCTCAGCGCCTTGTCACTCTTCTAACCCCGCTCTGAATATATCCTTGGATATATTCCTCCTCGGAACCTGAAAGATTCCAGGCCTTCGCCAGGGAGCACCTGCGCGGCAATTTGAATAGAAGAACTTACCCAGTGTTTTCTCATTGTCATAGTTATCCTGCCTCCACAGGACCAAACTGCTGCCTCCCAGCCATGTGATGTCGTTCAAGCTACTTGACCTCTCTTTCCCCACACTCTTCTTGCCAGTAAAACATGGATATTAGTGTTTGCTTCATTGTGAGCATTAGATGATGTAACGTATTGAGATGGATGTACATTACTCAGTCAGCCTGGTCTGGAACAACCTCCTTTCTTCTGTGGAACTGCTCTTGCCGACTCTAACCAAGTGGTTCTGCAGGGCACTGCCAATCGTATAATCCAGCTGGTCACATGGTTGTGCCATGGGCCAGGTCAGTTACAATACTTCATCCTTCAAGCCACAAGGATTGGGGCAGGGATGAGCATGCAACCTAACTCAGGTTTGTTGAGACCACTCCTGGAATTTAAAAATTATTATTAAAGAAGTTGGGATTGAAGAACAAATTTCCCCTCTGTTCCCAAGGCTATAATGGTTTAAGTTCAATGGTGCCTGCAGACAGAGTTCCAGTATCGTGAGGATGGCAGCATTATGGAGAAAGAAGCAGACATAGGAGACAAAAGAGGAAGAAGAGAGTCTTGATAAGATTCTGTATTCCTGGATCTGGTCGTTTCTGAAGCTCCTTCTCCGCCCTTGCTGTAAGTCAGGTTTCTACCCCTTACAACCAAGAGTCTTGATCTATACAACATATGATGCCCCCAGTATAAGGCAGATGGCTCGTAACAAATATTTGGCACAGAAAGTGCTCTCAGGAAAATGGTTTGAGACCTTTCAGACTTAACAAAATTTTTACTTTAGTTTAAGGTAAATTCAGAAGTCCTTGTATATATATGTGTATATATATACTGGTTTACAACAATAATAATGTCCAATAACAAGTGTCCTCCCAGAGTCCCAGAGATTTCTGCTTGCAGGTACAAGCCATTCCCATGTAGGGCTTAAAAGTAATGGCCATTTTAAAGGAGACAAGCATACTTGACCCAAAGAACTGGTGGAGACTCTTCGTCCTAAGGATATCTGATTAACCCTTCAGATTACCAACACGACTGGACTGGCAACTGCGTGTGGACCACAGTACTGTCCAGAGGAGTGGTGGGGAGAGGAGCCACATCCTGAAGGAGCTGTAAATGCTGTACAAACGAGGGATTCTGGATGAGTATCCGCTCTGCCTGCTCTGTCTCCTTCCAGTGCTAACCTTGGAGGGTTTTATTTTTAGTAAAAGAAGTGGGAAGTTTCTTCATGGGATGGTCTGATATGGTTGATCCCAAACTGAATAAGTTTATATGTTAATGACTTCCCCCAACCAACCAAGCCTGTAGGATGGATAAAGATGGATAAAGACCAGCCTGTCACTGCCACCAATAAGGAATTAAAGGGCTACCACCTGCCACTTTTTAAAAACCAATATAGATCAGCCATCCGACTAGAGACAAAATGCCCCAAACCATTCAGTCCTCATCAGTCTCTGGGTTTTCTTCTCTGTCTTAAAGGAATTTTCCTTACTCATCAGTAATTCTAAGTATAGCAAGCCCACACACCAGACATGGGACAACCAGGAGAGGCTGATGTGATAGAAATGCTGAAAGAGACCAGGGGACAAAGGCTTTGAGCGTGACTACAGGAACTATAAATGGTCACCCAGAATCCTACAATGGTTCCTTCAACTGTGCAGAGCCAATGTAGGGCAACTAATCAGGAAGCCAAGCTGCATGCAATCACGCAATCACATAAACTCATGTCTGAAACAGTAGCTGTTCCAACTTAGACCTTTCAGGGTCTGTAATCAAAGAATCGCTGGAAACAGCTGGCACTGGCTGTCCCCGTCCTGTCAGGATGCTCGGTACACTGATCTGATGCCCTCGGACATCCCTTGGATTATTACAGCATGTTAAGGATTAGTTTGTGTAAATCTTATGGAAAGCCCGAATGATAATGGCTTAAATATATAGGAGGTTATTTCCTCATGGTTTTAGCATTTGACTTGATGCTTCAAGGTCAAAAGGGAGCTGATGCAGCTCTAGACTTCAGCTCTGAATTCAAGGAGGAAAGAAGAGGGGTTGGTGGTGCCAGCTGCCTTTGCCTCCTCCTGGCTGGAGAGTAAGAGCTTTCCTAGCAGATTTCTCTACAGAAATCTGCTTATATCTCACTGGCCATAGCTGGGCTCTGTGAGCAGCCCTAGCTGCCATAAAAGCTGAGAAAGTAAAATCAGGCTTAGATTGATTTTGACATGTTGTCAGGTCAGGATCCATGACGATCCCAGCAAAATTGCAGTTCCGTTAGGAAGTAAGTAGGGGGAACTGAATGGACATTGGCCAGGTAACCAGTAGTGTCTGCCATGATGGTTTCATTAAGATTCACACCTCATCACATAGTATCCCAAATGTGGAACTTTCCTGTTGCTACGATCTGACATACATTAAGCAAATCATAACATAGCTTAGCTCTGCCATCGTGTTCCCAGTAGAACAGAAAGTGCTCTCTCTTCTTTAAGAACCAAGCTTTATACTCTTTCACTGCCGAGGAACACCTGCTACATAAGATTGTGAACACTATACAGATCTTTGACTCTGTCTCCCAGGTTTATGTGAACCCTGAACATCTGTAGAAAGACCGTTTAAATATCTTAAAGCTTCAGGGCCCAAGGGACAAAGTGGTTTTACCTAACATGCCTTCTCTCTAAGCAGCAGGAACATTTCCACTAACAACCCAATCCAAAACCAGCTCATGTTCCAGCACTCCCCACGCTCACCCCACTCCGACACACGATCCCACGGCAGGCAAAGCGAAAATAACCAAAGTGTATCGACCCAAATGACTATCAGTTCTTACCTCATTGAACGCAAACACTCCACCCAAACGCCTGGATAACAAAAGCTTGTAGTTAATAATCCTGTACTTTTTAGTGCTTCAATTTGACCCAAAAGGAAAAAAAAAAAAAAAGTCAAACTAAAACAATATCCCTTCCCAAGGTTAGAGCCAGGGTTAATCTGCGTAGAACTACTCTCGTTTTTTTCACAGGGAAAGACATTTGACCCAATGACCAAATTCCTGTGTCATGATCCATTCTGAGGGGTATGTGACATGTCTTTCATGCTGGGTGACGCCCCTGAGAAAACTTTCTCTTCCAGGTGGCCTGCCACCTAGGCCCTGCAGTGGCTGAATTCTAATAGCTGCTCACCTGTATCTTGGCTCTATTGGATGACAGTCTGCTTGGACAATTCTGTCAATGTCTCCTTCCTTTTGAAGCCTGGGGGAGAGACCTTTCCATACCAACACTAACTGTCACCCCAGAAGCTCATATGAAAGTTCGGTGGAAGGTGATATTTGTAACACCATCTCCAGCCCGATGGCTGATCTGTTTTGGTTTAACGGAAGTGGTAGGTGATAGGCCCTTAATTCCTTGTAAATGACAGTGGCAGGCTGGTCTTCATTCACCCAAAGGGCCATTGGTTTGGCCTGGTAGGCAGAAGTCATTGACATATAAACTTATACTAGGCTTATCCAAGGGGATTGGGATCAACCACATCAGAACACCCAGTGAAAGAAACTGCCCATTTTTTTTTAAATGAAAATAAAACCCTCCAAGGTTATCAATGGAAAGAGAATTCCTCCAAATAAAACAGGGCAGCAAGACCACAAAGTCCGACTCTGATCCCCTGAGAGCCCCTTCTTCCTGAAGTCCCTCATTAATGGAAGCTGCCACCCAGTTGGCCTTTTGACCTTGGTCTCTTGGGTCTAACACTGAGTATATAATTCTTCCTTCGCAGTTCTTTGGCATAACTGAGACAAAGTTGAAATCCTTGATCAAACTAAAGGGAGGAAGCCATAAAACAGAAATAGAAACATTGAACTAGAGAAACTGGTTGTAGGCAAGTTCCCTTCCCAGGCTCACAGGCCCTGTCATGTTCTGTCTCCCATGCCCCTCTCATGAAGGGGGGGTAGGGGGCACCTCAGCAAAGTCTTCCATGGAGCACGGGGCCCTGTGTCTCAGCTCTCCAGAATGGACACCCTGGTACTGAATCTCAGAGACATGAGGAGCTGCCTCCCTGCTTAAGGCCCACCTACTAAGTCCTCACTGAGGACACACCTGGGCCTCTAACAGAATCAGGGCCCCTGAAGATTAGCTCATGCTCGACCACTGAAATGTGCACTTTTCTTTACTCCTTGCTTCCTCAGGACAGTGTTATTCATTTGTTCCCTCATTTATTCAATCATTCAAAACGTATTTATTGAGTGTCCACTATGTCCCAGACATTGTGACAGAACTAGAGTAGCCAAGAAAACAGCAGGAACCATAGACAGAGAATACAGACTTGTGGTTGCCAGGGGGGCGGAGGGTGGGAAGGGATAGACTGGGATTTCAAAATTGTAGAATAGATAAACAAGATTATTCTGTATAGCACAGGGAAATATACACAAAACGTTATGGTAGCCCACAGAGAAAAAAATGTGACAATGAGTGTGTATATGTCCATGAATGACTGAAAAATTGTGCTGAACACTGGAATTTGACACAACATTGTAAAATGAATATAAATCAATAAAAAATGTTAAAAAAGAAAAAAAGAAAACAGCAGGAACCTCTTTCTTTATGGAGCGTCCAGTCTAATGAACATACTCTTTAAAAATAAGTATTTAAGGGTCCCTATACGTCTTGAATAAAATGACAAAGGGGGAATCATAAAGCGTATAGATAAGTTTGGGGATGAGCTGAGAATTACTGAATGTGGGTGATGGGTGGAGTCGAATTCGTTATATACTGTTCTATTTGCTTTTGCATGTCTTTAAATTTTTCTGAAGAAAAACACAAAAGGCTGAAAAAAGTATTAACACAAGGCAATAGTCGTTAGATGTCAAATGAGTGACAGCCATGGCTAGTGCATTCAGATCAAAATTGCTGCTCAGAGGTCTCAGATCAGAGGGAGTCTGCATGGAGAAGCACGAGGCTAGAATACCAGACACACACACACACACACACACACACACACACACACACACACACACACACTCCAAGACATGCTCATTCTGGATGATTTCAAGAGAGTCTCCATCTCATGGATAAGAGTTTCCCCCTTCTTCCCCAAGGAAGACGCGCAGGGAGAATGACCTGAACATCACTTGACACACATCACTAGTAGAGCCAGGAATTTCTTTTATCTGACTGTCCTACTGAACCACAAAAGGAGAAAGCGTCTTTCAACAGACTAAGGAATAAAATAAAAATCATACCTCAGGTCAATCTTTCTATAAAAACCAGTTAAAACAGGCATTTGTCTGGACCAAAATCAAGGTGATTTATTAGGTTTGTGTCAGAGTTTAAAATATTATCAGAATGGTTATATAATAAGATGATTGCATTGGTCCAGGGTTTACAGGTGGGCTGCGAGGCCATCACTAGCTTTTACTCATCAGGAAAGGTGGGGAAGCAAACTGAGGAAAGGGAAGTGGACATACAGAACCAGTAAACGTTCTGGGCAACGTAGGAACAGGAGCAAACCACATCCAGGACTGAGCCACACTGAGACCCAGAGTGAAAGGGTGTGGAGGTGGAGGAAGCAGACACCTGGCCCATCAGCAGGTGCACGGGGCAGGTGTGTGTCAGAGCTCCTAGGAACAGCAGGGCCCCTGAGCAGGCACGAATACACATCTGGTGTGACCTGGAGGTCCGGGAGTGCTCCAGTGTGTCACATCAGGGCACTGAGCCTTAGACACAAAGACCCGTGTGAGAGGAAGGAGATGGGGACTGTTGTCCTCAGGGTGGTTCTGGACTGGGATAGCGTAAGCCAGCAGGGATACTAAATGCAGGGCCTGGCTCACAACATGCGCCACTGGCTGCAATGTCCTTCTGCCCATTCCCAGCCCCCTCCACACCGTCCTCATCCAGGAAGCCTTCCTGGATCATCCAAATTCTCAATTATTTCTCCCACATCTCAATTCTTATTACACTTAGCCGTCTGCATCATTCATTTGGCATCTATCACTTACTGCTTTGGGAGATATAAATGTATCTAGTATATGTATAGGTAGATATATACATACATCTAAGTCCATATATACATAAGACATGTGTGCACATAGATACATATATACACACATACATATACACTTTTCTGGTGTTTTTAATTTTTTTAATTTTTAAAATTTTCTATTGCAGTATAGTTGATTTACAGTGTTGTGTTAGTTTCTGGTGTTCAGCATAGTGATTCAGTTATATATGTATATTCTTTTTCATATTCTTTTTCATGACAGGCCATTACAAGGTATTGAATACAGTTCCTCGTGCTCTACGGTAGAACCTTGTTGTTTATCTATTCTGTATGTAGTAGTTTGTATCTGCAAGTTCCAAATTCCCAAATTACACCTCTCGCCCCCCTTTCAACCCTGGTAACTGTAAGTTTGTTTCCTGCGCCTGTGTGTCTCTTTGTTTTGATGCACATATACTTTTATTTGCAAGATACTAAGATCCAAGGGAGAAGAGACTGATTTGCTAACCACTGTACCCCGCTCCTTCCAGCCCAGTGCGAGTGCTAGGAGTGGTAGAGGTGAAAACACACAGAATTCAAAGCTACATCTCCTGTGTTTTGGTCCTAGTTTCGCAGTTCACTACGGGTCTGATACCGAACAAGTCACAAGTCACAAGTCACAAGTCACTTAACCTCTCTAGGCCTCGTTTTCTCCTCAGAGAAAAAAGGGATGAAAAATACTCACACCTCCTCACACAGTTCTCAGGAGCTCCAAATTCCATCAGAGACTTGGAAGCACTTTGTAGAACCACTATTCAGATTCAGGATAATGATATTATTCTGTTCTGAGTTTGAATCAGAGTTCCTCCATTTCATAACAGTGTAACCTTGGGTGACTTCTTCAGCCCCTAAAAGCCTTTGCTTCCTCATCTTTTAAACAGGAAACATAATGTCCAACTCACAGGGTTTTTTAAGAATTAAATGAAATCACATGTACAACGTGGCTAACACGACACACAGCCCCTAGAACTCACTCGGAAGTCTTGGTCCCACCCCCCGGCTCACCAAGCGCGTCCTATTAAACCTTCTGGATCGTGTCCGAGCAGCGCCCTGCACACGGCGGAAGTTCAAGAAATAGTTACTCTTTCTGATCAAGCTGCTAATGACAGTGATGTGATGATAATGAGTAACAACTATCGGTGAAGATGACTTACTGGCCGCCTAACACCCAGCAAAACTGACTTTAAATTCAGTTGCTCCGTGCTTTCCCCCTCTCTCCTTTATGACGTGTGGGGTGAGGGTGGGAGGAGGCCTCCAGTCTGGCAGAGGCCCCTTTAAAAATGTACCCGGGCTCCTCCTCTGCCAACCAAGTTGCTAAAAATACTACCAACAGCAAAAGCTGAAATATTTGCAGAGAAAACTGAATTTGCTGCCCCCCACCCCCTCCACTCAAATGGGTAAAATCCTGACCTAAGAAGTCCCCAGATCAGCTCCACCAAAGGCACAGTCTCCTGCTTCCCACCTCCGACTCATCACGGAGTCCCTCTGTGGGCTCGAGCTGGGATGTTATGTTCGGAAAGTGCCCACTCCAAGGGAAGCCACAAGTATTGGCAAATAGCTCGCCATGTGCCTTGGCTTTTCTCTCTGCTTACGAGGACAAGCTCTCTCTAAATCCCCCTCCATCTGTCTCAAGAAGGATCTGTATTGGACCCCAGAAGCTTCCCACTCATCCATCTTTATCCTCTCTTCTGCCGAACCATCTCCTCCCCTGCCGGCCTTGCCATCCTCTCTGTGCCCTGCACCTCCCTCCACGGGCCCATCCCGCCGCAGCGCCCTCTCTAACCTGGCCCTTCTGGAGTCCCCCTCCTTTCCAGGCCTGCAGTCCTCCTCGTTCAATAGCTGCGGGGGCTGGGAGCTGGCGAAGACAGAGGAGAGCTTTTGAAATGTGAAGAGTCACAGAGGATAACTGCGGGGCCCAAGCCCAGCGGGGTCACAGGTAATACCCCAAAGGCTGACCTTGGCACCAGGCCTAGGCCGGGCAGCTTCTGTGGGGAGTGTCATCTGGTCTCACAGAGTGGGGCAGCCTGCTCCTCAGACCCGGAATTCCACACGACTACCATCCCATCCCCTTTCCTCGCTCCTCTGTTGGGGAATCAGAGGCTCAGAGTTGCACCCAGCAGGTCCTGCTGACAGACTCTGGCCTCCTAGTCCAGAAGAGGAACCCTTACCAGGGGGCGTGCTTGCCCTCGCTGTGTGGTGGCAAAGGGGGTCCACTTCTGTGCACGGCTTCAGATGCCAGTGGGTGGCAATGTGCCCATGTATGTGTCTCTCTGGATGTGCGGGCAGTGTGTGTGTCTGGGTGGGTGTCATTTAAATGGGGCCATCCATGTTGCTGCTCCTGCCTCTGGATATGTGAGTCTGTGGGTGGCTGTCTTCCTGTCTGTCTACCTTTTCCTCACCTCCGTCTGCCCATCCCCCAGGACAAGCTCTGCGGCCAGTTCTGCGTGGGCGCCTCAAGTGGGCTGTTGCTGAAATGCTTGTTTTGCGGATGGAAGCGACAGTTGAGTACCTGTTCTCCCTTGGGCCCACTGGTGTTCAGAGACACCCTCATCCCACACAAAGGTGTCTTTTAGGAAGAGAAAAGGGCTGTGCTGCTGGTATGAGGGTTTGGAGGGGGGCGCATTATAAAGATACCCCGTGTTCAGCTCTGACCAGCAGGAGGAAGGGCCCAGAGGCAGTGCAGCCTGCAGAGGGATGTTGCCTAGCAACTTGGGAGACTTTACTGCAAACTCACTAAATCCCGAATTCCTCAGCTCTAATTTGGGAAGAGACAAGCAGAGAGTCCAGGCCTGATATCCAGTCTGCCCCCAGTGTCCTCCTTCCCTATCTCCTTTGGATTCTGGAGTTGAAATCCAACGGGAAGCAGCACAAACCAAGGCCCTAGATGTGCCCATCATTTAGGCAAGGGCCTGAGTTCCCAGGACATTCTGCCATTTGGTGGAGGTGGGGGGATGGAGGATGTGCCAGAGACAGATTGGGGAACAGATTTTCAGTTACAAGGGTGGGTGGGTCCCAAACATGCTGGGAGAGACACCCCTGCACCCCAAGCCCTGGAATCCCAGCCAGCATCCAGCTTAGCTTGGGGGCTCCAGCTGGCTAACCGTGTCCCCAGCCTAAGTGACCACCGGAATTTCCCTCCCACTCATTTTCCTTTTGGCAAGCAAAGCCCATGGCCTAAATGTTCAGGTAGGAAGGAAGTGTGTGACAGCCGTGGGGACTGGCCAGTGGCTGCGGGCTCACAGCAGTGCTGTTTCAGGATCTCCCATCCCAACCAGAGCCATGGGGCATTTTCCCCCTCCTCCCTCTTCTGCAGTCAGCAGACCTGAGCAGCAACCATCTTTTCTTCTTTCCCTCCTCTGGGACCTCAGCTGAGAAAGACTTTCTAGTTTTCTCAGAGATGGCTCACCCTATTCACACAGCACGCCGCACCGCCAACTCTAGTACCCTGACAGGTTGCGGGACATTGGAGACCACAAAAGTGGCAGGCTGCTCCTCCACGATGCTCCTCCCTTATCTCCCCTTTCCAAACCTCTCACAAAGCCCGCATCCTTCCTCCATCATGCACCCAAAGAACTGATGATGACTTCTAGTATTTCCCTACACTGGAGTTTAGGTTTTTTCTTTTTCCCAGGGGCAAGGGTGAGAGTGGCCAGTTCTTGTCTTATTCAGAAGCGGTGGATCAAGAGGTTAGGGAGAATTTGGTACGGGGAATGGTAGGGAAGGGCGCTTTTCCCGTCAGTATCTCTATATAAATACATACAAAATGGGTGTTGTGCATGTATGATTTTGCCTCTTTAGTGCAGAGCATATAGATAGATGGATAGGTAGATAAACTGGTATGTCTATGCAGACATCTTGGGTAGAGTGTTTGCATGTGTGTCCACAAAACAGGGAGTCTGCATATATCTGCACGGTGTGTGTACGAGGTCTGTGTAGTTATTTTTGCAGGCTGTGTCTGTAGTGTCTGCATGTGGAAGAAGCGCACGTTTTAGTGAGTCTGGGGAGTATCGTATATGGGCATGTGGGGCCTTGCATGAGCTTCTGTGCCCCCACCGGGTTGTGCATTCCATAGCAGAGTGGTGGCGGGCCTTTTTACCCGCACATTTTAGGGGGCATTTCTTCGAGGACTGAGTGGGAGGGAAGGTAGAGGAAGCCATCTTTGGGACTCTAGCTGGGCTGCGGAAGTATGGGGAGGTGGGTGAAGTGCGCGTGGTTTTCTGTGTAGGTGGGAGGAATGTTGTGCCCAGATGGGAGTGTGTTTGTGCCCGGGATGTCGGGGTCCTCCTTCTGCCTGAGCCGGCATACATCTGCCTGGCAGTCTGCCGCCTCAGCAAGCAAGAGGGGTGAGTTTGGGAGGATGGGGTGTGTAGGAGGAAAGGATGGAAGTGTGTAGGCGGAGGGGTTGGGGCAAGAGGGGGAGCGAGGCGGAGGGAGCCTAGGGGGGGCGTGGTCCTCCCTCCATTTCCCCCGCCCATCTTGCCGAAGGCTTCTCCTGATTGGCTTGTCGACCGCAGGGCTCAGGTTACTTTCGCGAGCAGAGCGGAGCGCGGGAGAGAGGACCCGAGAGCAGAGCGGCTGGTTCAGCGCGGGTCCGCGGGCTCCCCACCGCCCCAGAGTCCCCACCTGGCACCACACAGACCCCACTCCCGCCCTGCGCCAGCCCCTGCCCCAGCCAAGGACCTTCAACACCAGCATGGACTGCTGCACCGTAAGTTAGAAGGCCTGGGGGACGGACACTTAGCTTGATCTGGGGGAAGGGGCTCCTGAGAACCCTCTGGAGGGAGATTGAGGGCTGGAAGTGGGTGCAGAAGACCTCGGAGCAAGAAGAGTGCCTGCTGAGACGTGGGTGGTGGGTGGTGGGTGGTGGAAGGCACCCGCCTGACTTGGAAGCCCTAGGGAAAATGCTCCCCAACTCGCGGGGGCGTCTTGGCGCCCATCAGCCAGGCAGTCTGTGTTGGACTAGGAGCGCCGCAGGGCTTTGCAACCGGGAAGCTGCAGGTTAGACAAGAAGAGGAACTTCCCCCAGAGAGACGCTGGAAACCGTCTTGCGAAGCTATCCCGACTCCTTTCTCCTGGCTTTCGGCCCCCACCCCATTCCCCATCCCACTGCTGCCGCCGGCGGTGGGCGGACGGGATGACCCTCGTGACCCTCGCGCCCTGTACAGCGCAGGATGGGATAGTCAGTTCATACTGGTTAGCTAGTCGTGCTAATGGGCAGCAAAGAGCCTAGTCCGTTTGGTTCTGGGGGGAGATTGGTCCGACCTCCAACGCCTTCTATCCTTGGAGGAGGCTGAGTGAATTGACCGCGAGAGAGCCCTGCTGGCGAGGGAAGTAAGTGTCTGCAGTGTGCCAGCGCCCACACGACCTAACGCCAAAGCAGGTTGCTCGCTGTTAAGGTACTCGGGTATGAAAGCCCCTGGCACAGGACCAGGCTCCTGGCGCACTAGAGGAGTGCAGTCATCATACATATATGAAATATATTTGTTATTTTTATTTGTTTATTTTTAGACCCTACATATGGAGAAAGTCCTACTCCAAAGTCCTTGTTTTCTCAGACGTTGGGTCAACCCAGCTAATGACACAACAGGTTATGATTTGCCTGCTCCCCACCCCCCACCCTGTGGCTTACAAAAGGAAAACAAAGTGAGGTTTGGAAGGAAAGCATAGGCCACTTTAGAAGAAATGAGACTTCCCTATATCTGGGTACCGAGGACTTAGGGACAAGTCCTTGTGGTCGTTATTATGTTAACTCTTATTAATACAAATTATAGTTGTCAATTTGTGAATGCTTACTGTGTACCTAACACCTTATATTTAGTCATCACAACAACCCTGCAAGGTAGATATTTTCCCCATTTTACAGATGTGCAAACTGAGGTTTAGAAAGATTAAATGTTTTGCCCAAAGAGGCACAGCTTCTAAATGTGGAGATGGGATATTAGCCTTGTCTGATTCCAATAGTTGTACTTTAACCTCTCCTATATTTACCATATTTCCTCATTATAAAGGTAATATGCTCATAACAGAAAAATTTTAAAACTAAAGAAAACTATAAAAAAGAAACATGTCAGTCATCTACAATCCCACCCCCAGGAAAAAGCCCTGATAATTAATTTTCTTCCAATTTTTTCCTTCCATTTGTTATTCTCCAGGAAGCAGTTTTTGGTTATGAAAGGAGGAATGGGCTCTTGATGGAGGTTCTGGGGCTCCTCCCCGTCCAGCAGTGTTTTATAAAGTGGAGAAAATAAATAGATGGCGGGTTCTGGATATGAGTGTAGGGAGAGGCAATATTGCTAATGGTAAGAATGATGGGGAAGGGAAGGCAGGAAGCATGATCAGTGGGAAGACAAGAGAGAGAAAAGAATCTGAGAAGCCAGGGAATGAATATAACTTGTCTCCGCTGGTACCTGCAGTACTAACTAAGGTAGGATGTCCGGTCCCCGCCCGTAGGCTCTGGTCTGCCCTGGACCATGCTCTTGAGTGCCCAGGAGACCATACTGAGGGACTGGGAGGCATGGTTAGAATCAGGGGCCCCTAAAAAAGGGAGAAGCTACCCACCCAAACAGTACAAAAGAGGCAAATACACAATTATCCCTGTGGCCCAGGGCCCTGGGTGACCTCCTCCAGCGCGTTCTGTACACAGGAGCCTTCCCTTTTCAGGTCCTGTCCTAGGTCTGCAGGACTCAAGGGCTGAGCGAGAAACAGCATCATTGTCAGCCTGTGCGGGTGGAGCAAGAAGAAGTAACAGGGGCAGAGGGTTGGGCAGGGCTGGGACTGAACATTTTCCTATCTATCCCCATTCTGCGGAGGGCTGGGGTCAGTGCTGGGAGCAAGCTGGGATGTGCACAGAGAACAGAGTGCATCTGCAGGGCTGGGGACAGGTCCCTCCTCACCTTCCATTCTGGGGCTCTCCTTGCTGACCGTCTGACTTGGTGTTTGGGCAGCATCTAGTCCTGCCTTATTTCCTTCTTTCTCCTTGGTAAGGAGGCTCAAACAGAAATAAGAAGAAGAAAACAGATCTGTTGTTTTTTTTTTAAGAGCAAGAGCTGTTGATTCAGATGCACCAGTTGCCAATTGACATAGTCACATATATCTGACTTTCCTGAATTCACTTAATACAAAAAGGCAAAGAAATATTTTTTTGGATCCTACTCCTTTCTTTTGCTTAGTCTCATTGACTTGGTCCAGCTGAACTCAGAACTAATTACCTGCCCCGAGGCAGTGGTTAATAGCACAGGCTTCTGAATCCCACCACTATTTGTCAGCTCTGTGACCTTGGGTAAGTTACAAAATGTCTCTGAGGATGTTTCTCAAACGCTAAAATGGGGATTAAATGAAGCAATGTGTGCAAAGCGCTTAGCACAGGGCCCAGCATTTAACAAGCAGTAGGCAGGGATCATTCTTAAAGCTTTTAGGATTTGGAAGCTAAAGGAGACTTCATTCACTGAGGCTAAGTTCTAGCTGTGGCTGAAGATATTGAGACCTGCAGGGGTGGAGTGATGTGCCCATTTGGGACCAGAAGGCATGGCTGGTGTTTTGCCCACTGCTCTGTCCACCCCACCCCCAGGCACCCACCATCAGATCTTGGCTTTGGAAGGCACCAGTCTGGGCACTATGACCCTTCCTGGATTCCTTTTACTGTCTCTCCATTTCTGCCTGTGGACAGGCCACCTAGCAGCTCTGCCCTGAGAATTCAGCTGGAGGAAGAGGGAGCTGGTTCAGGGAGGAGCAGGGTGTCGGGGGTGGCTCTGCCTGTCGTTCCAGTCTGGAGGCAGCTGGGGTGTGTTGGTGACAGCAGGTGGGTCTTAGCATGGTTGGAGGAAGATACCCCTTCCTCCGCTCAACCTCCACAGCTGCAGGCCTAGGAGACAGGGTCAGGAATTTTTTTTTTTTTTTGATCATTGTCCTCTTTTGAGGAGATGCTTCACTGTTTCCTGAGAATATCCCAAGAAAGGCTTGAGCTCTGAGAATCAAGAATCCCAAAAGAGTTGTCTCCATTTATAGGTGGGGAATAAGACATCAGGAAGAGAGCGCCAGACCCTGGAAAGACAAAAAGAGTATATCGGGCCCCTCCGCAACCACATTGGCCCTTGATAACTGCTTCTAACTGGATTTAGATCCTCTGTGGACATCTTGAGCACAAACTGAAGAACTTTGAAGCCCAAGAAATGAAGACAGCTTTGGGAAGCATGATGAGAGGAAACCAGGGCTCAGGCTATCTGAGACATAACCTGTGCCTCCTAGAGCAGGACCCGGCTGGGGCAGTGATCACTGAACCTCCACTCACACCCATCCCACTTCTGTGAACTGGACGAGTGATGGAGGGAGGGGAAAGGAATAGAATAGAATTACTATTACTACATAAGACCTTGGTCATTTCATGCCCATGCTGGAGAAAGCCTCAGGCAAAAAAAAAAAAAAAAAAAAAAAAAAAAAAAAAGGCAGTTTCCTAGGAGCTAGAGGTCAGTTCAAAGGAGAAATACCCGCGTAATTCTACAGTAACCATCCACTCCCCACCGCACATCATCGCTGTGAGTGATATTAAGCAGCAAAGGGGCTGGGGGCTGAGGCCCTTTCCTTTCCACAATCTTGTCTCTGAAATCAGTAGCGTCAGTTTCCCTCACTCCTTTTGTTCTCAGCTAGGGCAGGCTGCCAGAGAAACAGAAACCTGGGGCATGGGGCTGGGTCTCATTATTATTAGGTTGATCTCTGTGAAATTGTTTTATATGACCTCTTTAGCCAACAAAAACCACTGTTCCGCATCAACTTACTATTACTGAAAGGAAGCATAATAGCTACCATTAATTGAGCAACTAGATTATGCCAGAACCTTTCTGTGTATCACTGTGCTTCCCCATAACCCAGAGGTAGAAATTATTATCCAATTTCAGATGAAGGAACTGAGATAAGAAAAGATTAGAAAACTTGCCCAAGTCCACTCAGTTACCAAGTGGTAGAGATTGGTTCACTTTTGTGACTGCCTTTGCTTATTCTGCAGAGTAAGAGTTAAAAATATACTCTGGACTCTGACATACAAGAGTTTGAATCTTTGGTCCACTGATAACTATCTGTGTGACCTCGGGTAGGTTTTTAACACTCTAATCATCAGTTTTATTAGTAAACTGGGACAACAATAAAAGGTACGTCATAGCTTTGTTGCCAGGACTAAATAAAATAACATCTGTAAAAAAAAACACTGTGTTGCTGCGCCCAGAACAAGGGCAGTGCTTGAATGGCAGCTATTGTCACAATTCTCTTCTCCCTCATGAGGACATCGCTGCCAGGGCTTCTTGCTCCTGCTTATCTTTCTTCTGTCCTTTTTTGGAATGAAGCCTTTTCTCTGTAGCTTCTTCCAGGCCATCTCCTCGCATTTGAGTACCTCTTGAGGAGTGGTACGGAATGGAGAGACAATGGGAAAACAGCCTCCCGCCTCTAGCCCTGGGTGGAGGGAGGCCGCCTCACTGAGCGGTAGCCCCATCTTCACCCTAACTCCAGCTTGGAGCTCTGGTGGGATTTTACTCAGCAAAGGGACTGTCCTGCTCATTCTTCTAAACCTTCTCCCAGGGAATCCTGGACACAGAAGGGACCCTTCTGAGCTGGAGGCACCCTCTGAGGACAGGGGGAAAGGCAGCCACCTCAAGGGGTCCCTGCTGTGGTTTACTTTGCTCCTCCAAACCCACCCTCCAGTCAGCTGGGCCACTCTCCTAACTGGGGGGAGGCTGCAGGTGATGGGCCTTGGCTCACGGAGGGCCACCTGGCTGTCCTGAATTCCACCTACCGCGCCCTTCTCTTTCCTGAGTTGGGAACACAACTGTGTCCATCTGACCCTGAACTTTCCTTTTTGCCTGCCGCTGCCCAGGAGGGACACGCACACCGGTGGGCGGCTCCCTCGTCTCAGTACCCCCACGCTCTCCTCCCACCCCACCCTTGCGGGGTCTCGGCCCACTCACCCTACAAGTTCCCCCCTGCCCCGCCTCCAGGAGAGCGCCTGCTCCAAGCCTGACGACGACATTCTAGACATCCCGCTGGACGATCCCGGTGCCAACGCGGCCGCTGCCAAAATCCAGGCGAGTTTCCGGGGCCACATGGCGCGGAAGAAGATAAAGAGCGGAGAGCGCGGCCGGAAGGGTCCGGGCCCCGGGGGACCGGGCGGAGCTGGGGGCGCCCGGGGAGGCGCGGGCGGCGGCCCCAGCGGAGACTAGGCCAGGTGAGGCGGGCCGCAGGCTCCCGACCCCGGACCCCTGAGAGCGGCCCCCCTCCGCCTCCGAAGGAGCAAAGAAGACTAAAGGCGGCTGGGGTGGAGAGGGTGTGGAGTGGGGTGTGGAGGGAGCCAAGGATGGGGGCCTCGAAATCTGAGACGCGCGGTGGGTGGGTGGGAGGAGGCAAAGGGGTGCATCGGGTTCCAGAGCTCACCTGTTTCTTTCTCCACCCTCCCTTCTGCCTCGCCCTGGACCGAAGAACTGAGCATTTTCGAAGGTAATGACTACGACTCCGAAGCAGCGGGGTGGGACCCCTGAGTGGGAGGAAAGGACCAAATCCCCAACTCTTACCTCCGCCCGCCCTCAGCCCCTCCCAGCCAGGGAAAGTGCACCTGCGCCTGCGGGTCTTTTAACACTTAGAGACACCTGAGGCTGTGACGGGGACACACCTGGACCAACACAGACTCTCAGTCACCCCCACTTGGCGGCACAAGCCCAGCCGGGGCCATAAGCACCCTGCGGCTCACACGTGTACTGGCCATGGGCTCATGTCAGCTCAGTGACTCCGGGTGGGCGGTTCCGGGTGACCGGGGCTCTGCTGTTCCCCGCCCTGGTGTCCTGGTTCAGGAAGGATGGGGGAGAGAAAGTACGAGGGGAGAGCAGATCTTCTCTCTCCTCAGTTCCCGAAGAGAGATGGATGCCGCGTCCCCTTCGCAGTGACGAGACTTCCCTGCCGTGTTTGTGACCCTCTCCTTCACACCAACCTGCCAGCTTCAGGAGCCTTCTCTGCGTCCCCAGAGACCCCCTCTCCCAAGCAGGCTCCGTGGAGGAGTCGCTAAGTCTGTCCTCTTTTTAGTTAGTTCTCCAGTCTAGTGTGGTCCCCATTCGCCCTTCCTCCCCACCATAACCCCAACCCCGCGCTCCCGAATCTTCCTTCTTTAGCTTCTCGCCCACCTCTCCCCGCACCCAGCATGCAGCTCTGCCTCCGCAGCCTCGGTGCGCTTCCCTTCGCGCACTGCGGAGGGCGCCCTAAGCATTGCCCAAGGACACACTTAAAAAAAAAGTCTCCATTCTGTGCGCAGCTAAAGGGGGCGTCCTGCGTCTCTGTGCTGTTCTCTCCCCACTCTAGCCCCAGAATTTCGGATCTGGGGCGAGGAGGGAGGGGGAGGAGGGGTTTTATGGTGTCCGATACCCCTTGCTGTGATCGGAAGGGAAGTCCCTATTTCACACCCCAACCCCATGCCTGCCTGTAATCTGCCCTCCTCTGTCCCCAGCGCACCCGGAGAGCCGCCTCTCCAGCTCTCTGCTTGTTTAAGCAAACGCCGAGCGCCGGGGAGGCTCGGTAGGAGGAGTCTTCCGCGGTCCCGCCCCTGCTCCTGCTGGCCCCGCCCCCACCGGGCTCCTGGGGCTGTGGCCGGGAGGTTTTTTATCTCCGTGTGTGCATGTGACCGTGCTGGGTTGGAATGTGAACAATAAAGAGGAATGTCCAAGTGTTCAGAGGGTGCCAGAGGGGAGGGAGTTTGGATGCACAAGGCCACCACTCGAAATGTGAACAAGTCTCCTTGGAACAAACCAAAAAGTGGAGAGGGGGAAGGGAGAAGAGGGACCTAGGCTAGAACTACCCCCTTGGAACCAATCAAACTTCCTTCCTGCAGCATCATCTCTGGGACTTCAAGCCCGCTCCTTCCTTTACCGGTAATACTCCTTGGGCCGCCTAGAGGAATTTGCTATACCCGCAGAAAGAAGAGGGAGACAATATGGCACCCAAAGGCTTTAATTCTTTGTATTCCCCCTCAAGAATCCAGAGAGAAATCAGACAATTGTAGGGAGCTTGGACTTGGTGGTTGTCACAGTGCTGGCAGAAGGGGCGCTGTCCAGGAGCCCCTTGCTAGAATCAGCCCTCACAGAAGTTTGCTCTGAAACCCCAGGTGCAACGGCATCCTCCCTGATGGATGTAGGCAATTGTTAGTGAACGCTGGAAGCATCCCTCAGAGCACGCCTTTCCTCTGACCCAGGGACTTTTCATTTTTACTGTGCATGGGAATCATCGTGGAACTTTGGTTGAAATGAAGCTTCCAGGCCCCATCACCCTCCGGCGCGCGCGCACACACACACAGACACACAGACACACACACACACAGATTCTGCTTCTGGAGGGATAGGAAGTGGCCTGAATCTGAATGTTTAACACACTCTGGTGATTTCTGTCCAGGTAATCTGAGGACCACATTTGGAGAAACATTGCTCTGGTCCCTATTCTGACTCCACAGCTGACCCCTAAAGTTGATGACAGGTTGCTTTTGCCTCCTTTCCTTGCTGCCCCACACAGATGAGCCAAACTCAGCTGAGGGTTCAGGACAGACTCAACACCTGGCCTCCGCCTCCTGCCCATGTGTACAAAAGGCCTTGAAAAGTGAAAAGTAAAAATTCTCCTAAGTATGAGGAAAATGAGGGCAGTTCGTGAACCAAACCCTCCACCGTGTACACTTGACTCACATGCTCTAATACCTGGGCTGTCCTGCCACCCCCACCACCAAAACCCAGGGCTGAACGGAGCCCCTCACTCTGACCCACCCCAAAGGTGTCAGAGTTGGAGGGCTGAAGTAACCAGCTCTTAACTCAAGCCCTTTCCTCCCACTCTGCCCCAGCCCCCAGCCCTCCTGCTCACCGTAGGTCACTACCCCCATATATCTCCTTGCGCTTCTTCCGCCTCTCTTTCTGGAACCTTCTCAGGCAGAACACAGCAACTGACAGGAACAGCACACCCAGGAGCACCCCAATCAAAGCCCCGGCCACTCGGCCTTTAGAAGGGTCTAAGGAGACACAGGATCCTCAGAGCTGCAGGCCTTCCTTGGTGCCTCAGATAGCCCCCCCACCCAGGCCTGCCAGCCCAGCCTTTGCCCAGCACCCCCTACCAGTCACAGAGAGGGTCAGCTCACAGGATGCACTGCCCATCTGGTTGGTGGCCAAACAGCGGTAGGTGCCCGCAGATGCCAGGGAGAGATTCGTGAGAATGAGCTGGCCAGTCACCTCGTCTAGAGGGTAAAGAGAAAGCATTCATCACTCATTCAGCTCCCAGGGAGCTATACCATGACAAAACCGTGTTTCATTTCATCCTTATGACAGTCCTGTCAGGAAGGGACTAGGCGGCTCATTCTAGTAGTGGGGAGACGGGCTCAGAGGGGGAAAGTAATTGTCCAAGGTGACCTAGAGAGGAAGCGCTGAAGCCACTGCAACTTCCATGCCTGTCCCACCCTACACAACTGCCTTTTTGGGGCAGGGGGACACTGCACACACTTGAGGGGTTCAGAAACCACAATGGAACTGGGGTGATGTGCCTACTGGCTGATGTCAGATTTTTGGTTTCAGGGAAAAAGTTTGATTGCTAGAAACTGTAACCTCTGGGGTGGCTCTAAGCTGACACAAATGATTTTCTAAGTTGCTTACCTTCTCGTTAGAAGGAAGACCATACATCAGGAGGTGATCTGGGGGCTCTCTGGATGGCTAAAGGGGCTTGCTGGGGCTGGGGCTGGGACGAGAGCCAGGGCACTGGAGCCAAGGTGGAGAGGTTGAGAAGCCAAGGCTCTTAGCCAGTTATGTGGTTCCTCCGAAACTACTGGCTAAATGATTCAAGCCAGTCCCTGCTACTCTGCTTCAGTCTCCTCTCTAGGAAGTCTGGAAATGATTTGTGACCCTTAAGAAATCTTTAGATTTCTTAGCAGGGGGAAGGTAGAGCTCAGTGGTAGAGTGCCTGCTTAGCATACACAAAGTCCTGGGTTCAATCCCCAGTACCTCCACTAAAATAATAAATAAATAAATATATAAATACGTAAATAAACCTAATTACCCCCCCAAAAAAAGAAATCTCAAAGAAATCCCCCAAAATAGACAAGTGGGAATCATAGAATGCCCCTTGCCTTCCACTCTCTTCCAAGATATCAGGAGTACGTTTAGCTGAGAAATGCCCCCAGGACCACGCAGCCACAGACTGTACAGAAAGACAAAGGGAGCGATAAAGGAAGCCAAGGAAGAAGCAGGGAAAAGTGTAGCAGCTTGTCTCCTGCCGCAGACTTGGAACTTGTACTGTGGGTGTGTGGAGTTTCGAGCTTTGCCCAGGTCCTGAGTCCCTTCTTCCTTGGTGGCTGGGTCTTACCTTGCACCATGCTGCCGGGAGAAGGTGGAGAAGACGACCCAAGGCGGACCCAGTTGTACACGGGCCTGGGGGCTCCCTTGGAAGAGCTGCATCTCAGTGCAGCGGAGCCCCCCACGGAGGTTTGACCACTGTGACTGCACCAGGGGCGACTGGGGGGCACTGCAAAAATCACAGGAAGTACCTTAGCCATTTCCGACCCCCACGCCCACGAAGTGCTAGATTTCCTGCTTCCATGCTCCTGCCGCATAGTGGTCCACCTCTGTCCACATGCCACTGCGTTTCCAGGAAATGATTTCCACTATTGGAAATACTGATAGAAAATTCTTCCTCACTTTGAGCCCAAATCCAAGTAACATCCACCCATTGGTCCCAATTCCTGCCCTCTGGGCCCTTAAAGAGAAATGAAAAATCTCTCCTCCCCAGGACAACCCTTCAGATATTCGAATGCAGCTGTCATCCCACCTCCTAAGCCTTCTCTTTTCCATCTAAACATCACCAGCCTCTTTAATAGTTTCTTCAGTTTGCTCAGCTCCAAGCAGGCTCTAGTTTGGGGTAAGATGGACTCTCTGAACACAAATTTAGTGCTTAGAGATACGGGCCCTTTTTCCTTTAACGGCCACGCCCCCTCCCTGCTGCTGACCTAGAGAGGGACAGAATCTGAGCTACAAATAGGAGGTTCCCCCAAGACAGAGCTGTTGGGGGCATGACTCAGATCCCTATCTGTGGGAAGGTTCTGTCTTGAACATTTGCTAGAGACTGAGGGAGGGGACACTTTTGGTGGAGGGTGGAGCAGGGGAATGACTGCAAGACTTTGGAAAGGGGGTATTTTCCCTCGAGGTCCCCAGTGCAGTTGTGCGCTTGGGCTGGAAATCAGGACAGGGGAGGATTTAGCAGGGCCAGTGCAGTCTCTCAGGATACATGGTCCCCAGTTGCCCTGCCTTACCCAGCACAGTAAGGTTGATTAGCCCCAATCCATTGGTGTAGAAATCTGGTGGGTTGTTAACATGGCAGAGGTAGGTTCCAGTGTCTGAGGGGCGGACATCAGTCAGCTTCAGGCTGGCCACCCCTCCTGTGGGGGGATTGTGAAGCAGGCTGGCCCTCTCTGCCTTAGAACCAGTTGGATACAGTTGACCATTGGTGAAGTACAGGATCTGGGGAGAAGCAGAAGACACACATACATGCCTTTTGCCACCTGGCACCAACTCTACAGTCTTTCTCAAAAGTGGGTGTAAGAGGGCCCCTCCCTTATAGCAGCCGGGAAGCTGATACTCTGAGCCAGAACCATGAAGGTCTACCTGTCCCCAGATATCATCCTTCCCCAGATACTAAACGAACTAGATTCATTGCTTTCAGCTAATTGTGGCTCTCAATAATAATAACGCAAGTATTCCTGGAAGGAACAGCATTTTATCCCGGCTTAGCCTCAGTGGGTTCATTAACTGAATCTAGAGCCGCACTAATGCACTTAGGGGCTCTGGGGGAGGAAGCTGGGTATTCAGCGCTGTATATGTGATACAGACTCACCAGGCTGCAGTCCTAAGAAAATCTAGAAAAAGGCCACTGATTTTTTCACCCAAGCATACTAATCCACAAACACACCCTCTCCGACCCGCGCCCTCATCCTAGGTGGGCCCTCTGTTCCTGCCTCTCCCGGCCTGAGCTGCCAAGAGGCAGGAGGGTCCCCACTCTGCGCAGGTGCCCTCAGCTTACAGGTTGGGAAGCGGAGATGGGCCTCCCAGGCTGTACGAAGCTCCACTCCAGGGCGAAGTTTTCTCCCACCGACGTGCTGTAGCTGCAGGTCAGCTCTGCAGTCTTGCCCAGCGGCACGCTCAGGGGCTCTGCGGGCACCTCCACCTCCACAGCCAGCCCGGGAGCTGGGGGCGTGGCAGGCACAGGCAGGAGAAGTGCTCAGATGACCCGGCCAGGCCTGGGGTGATCAGAGGCCGGGACGGGGTGCGGGGAGTGGGGGTGGGGGCCTCCCTCCTGGGGTCCAACTCCCTCTGCTCCATCCCTCCCTTCCGGAAACCTGAGGTTTCCGGGAGGGAGGAGCCGACATCCTGGCCGGGTTTGTGGGTAAAAGGACCGAGAATGGGCCAAGTCTCAGGGTGTGTTTGTCGGGAAAGGAAAACAATAGTCAGGTGATGGTTAAATTCTCCTGAGGCCCAACTCTTCTGCGAGCCTCCCTGCCTCCCTTCTCCGCCCTCCTAAGCTTCAATGCCTCCTCCCCAACCTCGCCCCAACCTCGGCCCCTGTATTCCAGTCTCTGCCCCCCAGCTCTCACCACAGTCCGCTGGCCCCCTCCTCACCACTCAAGCAGACCCAACCCAACAGGGCCCCACAGAGGAAAGGCCCTGGCAGCTGGGTCATGGCCGTGTCCTGCCCTCTGTTGGTCCGTCTGGGTGTCTGGGTCTGGCAGAAGGAAGGGAGCACCCACAGGGCAGCCTCCTGGTGCCAGGCTCTAGAGAGACTGGCTATCTCAGAGCAAACAAGGGGAGAGGCTGGGCCCTCAGGTAAGGAAGTGCTCCTCCCTTCTCCAGACCCAGTGCAGGAATCATTCTAGCCCTACTCCCTTCTTTTGTCCCCTTGCCCCCAATTTCTGAAGCTGTCAGGCCCTGGGGAAAGCGTTGTGCTTGGGGTGGGCACCCCTGGGCGGGGAGGGATCAAAACGGGAGCTCTGCAGGAAAAAAAGAGTGACCCTGGAGGCAGAGGGACTTGTTCTGAGGACCTGAGCGCTGGCAAATGACGTCACACTTTGGGGCCTCACGTGGAGGTTAAGCTGCAGGCCAAGACCCCACCTGACCCCTTTGGAGGGTCTTGTTCCTTCCGAGGCCCTTCTTTTCTCCTCTGACATCTCTTCTTTGGCACTTTTAACACCGCTTGCTGAGACAGGCATCTCCATGGAAACTACAACCCCTGACCTGTCCCAGAACCACCCCATTTCATGGGCAGAAAAACAGGGATCTGGAGGAGACCGCACTCTTGGTAGGAAAGCACGTGGCAGGATTGTGGCAGACACCGGCACCACATCCTGTGTCCCGCTCTCCCTCGGTCCAGGGGGCATCACTGCTGGATGGGCAGGAAGATGGGTAAAGATTCAGAAGTCTGGGGCAGGGAGCACAAGTCAGGCTCCTCTCCCCAGCCCTTGAGGAGGAAGCAGGAGATGAAGTGCACGCACACCCAAGCTCTGAGCACTCAAGCTCCAGCAGAAAGTCACCAACTTCATCCCCTTGCTGCTCAGAGTGGGTAAGCATGTCCCCAGCCTCAGGCTCTTTGTGTCTCTCCACCATTGCCTGACAGCAAATGACCCTTTTAAAGACTCTAGAAGAGCCATCCCGAGCCAGTAAGCTGAGCCAGAGGCCACGTACAGAAGCCCTTTGCGGTCCCCCGCCTGGGTAGTGTCCTCTTTGCATCATCCTGAGACTCAGCCTCTCCTGGGAATTCCAGGTTTGAAAAGGCAATTTGACGCTCTCACTTCCCATACAAACACAATGTATCTTTATTGAAGTTTGCTAAATAAAAGCAAAATCATGCATTTCAAGTTAGTTTAAAAAATACCGTACTTATCCCTCGCCCCCAAACCCAACCAGGCCAGCAGGACAGGTTATATTAACGCAGGGAGCTGGAGTAGGAGTGAAGAATGGTGTTAGATGGGGTGGGGTCCAGGCCAGGGGGGCCTGGAGGGCTTGGCTGGCAGGCCCTTCCTGGCCCCGGGGGGCTAGGGGGGTGGTAGCATTCTCAGCAGCATTCCACTCCAGTCTCAGAGAGAGAAGGCCCAGGAAGGGGGTGGAGGCTTTTCCGAATCCCAGGCCCACTTCCTGTTCTCCTATGTCCTGGAAATTTGGGTCTTAACTGAGATTCAGTTTCCCCATAGTAAAGAAAGGTGTGGGCAGAGGACTGGAGGTGTGGAATGTGGCCACCCTGCCAAGACTCAGGCCTCTGTGCTGGGGATGTCCCCTACAGGAAGGAGAGAAACCAGATGGCTTAGCCAGCGAGGGGCCAAGCCATCACACCAGAGACCCAGCCTGACTCTGGGCGGGCACCATCACGGGGACAGCACCCATGCGGCTCAGAGCAGAGGAAGAGACCCCAGCAGGGTTATGGGATATTGGTTGAGGGTGGGCCCCATCTGTCCTGGGCAGCCCTGGGGAGGGCGGGACCTGACTGGAGAGGCTGGGTGTGGGGGTCAATGCACCAGGCCTGGGGGTGCCTCGAGGCAGCCGGAGGGCTCGCGCTGAGGTGACAGAGGAAAGGGTCCCATTCTTGGAGATTGTGTCTGATCCCTTGGGCCAGGGCAGGGTCCGGGGAGCGATGGCGTCCTCCCTAGTCATCAAAGAAGTAATACAAGGTCAGAAGCTGGAAGAGGGGGAGGGAAGAGTTTCCACAAGCGTTGTCTTACTCTCACCACCACCCCCCCTTCAACACTCCTCGTTCCCTTAAACTGCGCATAGGAATGATGTTTCAGCCACTGTCCTTCTTTCATGAGATGACAGCTACCTGAATTCCCAGCCCCTGCAAGGGGAGCTAGGAGAGCCCCATCCTGGCAGGGACTGGGGACACTTACTTGATATCGTTGGCCGGCTCCTCTAGGGCCTTGGCCCGGCGATGGTACAGGATGACCAGCACTGCCAGCAGCCCCAGTCCAACCAGGGTGCCCACCACAGCTCCAGCAACCACCGTAGCCCCATGGCCTGGAAAAACCTTGCTGTCAGAGGGGGACTCCCAGCTGCTCAGCCGCCTTTTCCAACCCCAGTGCTGCACTGTCCCATGGCCACCACATGCATTTTCTCCCTTTGTTAGAGAAGGTGACTGTCAAGCAGAAAGTGGTCACTGACCCAATGCTTGTATGCACATTTGATCAAGACAAGCTCCTTGTCCTGTTATAATGAGAGGCCTCAGCAGACAGGCCTCCACTCTTCTCTTGCACACCCACCCGTACCATTGACCAATCGTCTCCTTAACCACACTTACCCCTCACTGACCTGTGCTCACTTCCAGGGTCACATTGCACTGGGCACTGCCCACCTCATTGTGGGCCTTGCAAATATACACTCCGGACATGGAAATGGAAAGGTTTTTGAGGCTTAAAGACCCACGGATGGCATCTGTGAACACAATTTAGCCATCAGTCCAGGGATCCTCTTTCCCATAAAAAAAAATCCCACCCCGCCTCTGAATGTCCTCTTTGACAGGCTGGGAGACTTGCTGTCTGTTCCCTGATGGAGGGACAGGCGTGACAGCTGGTATTCTGGTTCTGCTCCTGGCTGCCGAACTTCTAGCTCAATACCTGTCCCCATTTCCACTGCTCAGTGTCCCCGAGTGATATCTGAGAGGAGGCTAAAGAGGAAATGATGCCCAGAAAAACCCAAACACAATTTTTACTTTTATTTCTGAATGGCAGAGCAGTGAGAGAGAAAGAACATTGGGAGAGAATTAGAAAACCTGGGTTTTAGGCATGTGACTTTAAAGAAATTACTTGCTATCCCTGGGTCCCAATTTCTTCATCTGTAAAATGGGGTAATATGACCTACCTGACAGTGTTGAAAGGATTATATGAAATGATCTAATGATTTTAACAATTAAAGTGTACTGGCTGCTCACCACACCAAAGACTGAGTGAGCTCTTTCTGTGTGCTAAATTACAAAAGTTTCACAACAAATCTTTGCTTTAAGCACTAGGTAAAAAAGTTAAAACCTTTTATTATAAAAATGGTCAAATGAAAAGTAGAAAGAGGGACAAAATGAAAATCCATATACCCACCAACTTAAATTCAATAATTACTAACATTTTGCTTTACTTATTTTCTTTCTTTCTCTTTTTTTCTGAGACGTATTAAAATAAACATTTCAGCATGAAACAAAAAGTAAGGATATTGTCCCACATAACCACAAACCATTACCACACCTGATAAATTAATAATAATTCTGTGAAAGCATCAAATACTCCATATTAAAAAGGTTTCATCAATTATATCTCAGTAAAATTGAAAAAAAAAGTTCCAATTGCCCCCAAATGTCTTTTACAGCTGGTAGGTTCAACTCAGGGCTATTGATAATCCCATTTTACAGATGAAGAAATAGAGGCACAAAGTCACACACCTAGTGAGTGGCTTAGCTGGAATCTGCACGCAGGTCTTCTGGCCCCCCAGCCTCTGGAGTAAGTACCATCAGTGCACAGCGCGGGAAAGCCCCAGTACAGCGCCTGCACCTGCCAGGCCCTCTTTCTCCAGCCCCCTCCCCACATCCTCCTCCTCTACCCAGTGTTCTTTAGCTTGGCCTCCCCCTGCACCCCAGCCCCTCTGGTACCTCATTTCCCCCACCCCAGCCACACTCTCAGTTGTCTCCAGAAGTCCCCTCACCTAAAGCTGGTGCAAAGAAAACCTGGGAGGATGGGGGCGACCGCACCCACTGATATTGGGCAGCAGGCTTGCTCCTTGGGGACTGGCAGCCCAGGGTCACGTTGGTCCCCACGCGGGGCACGCCCCGGAGGTGGCAGGATGGAGGAGCTGGAGGAACTGGCAGAGGGGAGACAGGTTAAAAACTCACAGCCAGGGCACCAACAGCTCCCCTCCCCCACTCCCACACACTGACCCTTCTGTCACTCCCTCTGCCCCTCCCCCGACCTTCACACTCAGTCCTTTGGGAGAGGGACCTCCCTGACCTCCCCGGGGTGCTCCCCACTTACCCAGCACATTGAGTTCTAACGTTCTGCTGCTGTGAACTCTGCTCTCTTTGCCTTGACTGGCTTGCACATTCACAGAACAGAGGTAGGGCCCAGAGTCTTTCTCCTGCAGGCCCTGGAGCCGCAGGGACACATTCCGGGAGGGCATGGAGTAGACCAGGGAGGCTCCAGTTTTGCTAGAGGTGACCCCACTGATGTGCGACAACACCTGCTGTGGGGCATGACACCTCCCCGTTATTACATGCGTGCTTTGTGTCCGTGGGCAGCTCCTCCCCTGCCCTCCCCCAAACTGGGGGTCTTCAAATGCCCCTCACCTGCACCCAGCCCAGCTCTCCATTCACCCCCTGTGCCCCTAGCCACTCTCTCACTGCCCCAGGTCCTCTTCACCAGAGCAGTTCCTGTTCCCCTGTACACTGTGTCTTCATCTCCCACTTGGGAGTTTAGAAAGTGGTATGATGGACAAGAGATGGTGCAAACAGGGGAATGTATGAAAGAAACTTAGACTGCTGGGTAGCTCCAAGAGAAAAAATACACTTTTAAATTTATTTTGAAGATTCCCTCAATGTTTAAGGCCCTATGGAACCTGGATCCACCCCTGTAGTCTGAGTTTCTTTCATACTTACCCCCTACTTATCAAATGACCTTCCAAACATGCTTTCTAGGGCCCTGCAACGAGCCATGCAAGTAAGGGGCTGAAAATGATGGTTTTGTTGGTTTCTGGATAAACTTGCCTCTGAGTCTGATGTCAGGAAGGAGGGTAATGGGAGATTGTAGGAGGAGACTGCTCCTTGCCTCTCCAGGGGGTTATAAAGGGGCAGCAGGACAGATAATCATTTGGGAAGAGAAATGGCCTGTGATAATGTCCCCAGTACAGATAATGTGAAAATGAGAAGATGCTCACCTTTTAAAAGTTATGTGATACTTGCCCTAACTCTCCTATACCCTCAATCCTCACGTTCCCCCTCACCTAGCAAAGCGCCTGTCCACTTGTCAGTGTGCACTGGACTTCCAGGGGAACCTGGGGGAAAGAGAATTCTTTGGGGAAGACTCCAAGATCAAAACAAAAATTGAACTGGTGAGGAGGACCTTGCTTTTCCCTGAAATTCCTTTGCAACTTCCATTCCCTGGCCACCCTCCCACGGTTGCCAGGTCCCCTCTATGGCTCCCAATGGATGTAGCTAGCCTCTGCCGAGAGGATTTCCTCACCTCCATCAGACCCTTCTCTTCCTCTAAGAACCACATCAGGGTGAGCACCTCCCAAGGCTTGGGCTTGGTCGAAGACACCTCCCCTTGCAGTGTGTACCACATGGGGAGCACCACTTCTGCTCCCTCTATCGCCTGCAGCTTGGTCAGTCCAGGGGGCACGTGCAGCTCCAGCTGGGCCCGCGATGGGGGTGCTGGGGACGAGAGCGAGGAAGGTGAGTGCAGACTCTGTCCAACGTGCAGCTGGAGGGGAGGACGAGCCTCGCGGGGTCCCGGCACTGCAGGTCTCCGGGACAGCCCAAGGATGGCTGACGTGGGACCCCACTGTCAGTTTCACCAGGGCTTATCCTCCCCAACCTCAGCCTTGTAGCAGGGATGGGAACACGTGTTTCTGCATTTATTTGTATCCAGAAGCGGAGATTTCCGAGCCCCAAGGGGAGGGGGAAGATTTTCAGCGAGAAGGGGAAGACAACAAAGAGGAAGGGGCAGATTAGAAGTTTTGATCTATGCTCCACATAAGCTACTTGCTCCCGCAATTTCTTGGGGGCAAAAGCCAACAGGGAGAGACCCAGGCCAGGATCAACAGCGTTCCCATCTCCCGAGGTCTCAGCCAGATGGGCGTAGGGGGTTGGGATGGTTAATCAGTTACCGGTCAGCCCTGCGGCTCCTGAACTACTCTGAACCAGGGAGACTGGAGCGGCCCAGCGCCCAGCCCGGCCCAGCGACTGGGTGCTCCCCACCCTCCCACTCAGTCTCCACACATGCATTTCCCCAGGGAAGCTTCTAAGGGCCCTTTTGGGGTCCAGGGGATCTGGGCCAGGACCTCTGAGGTCACAGGGAATCAGGGCCAAGCTGGGAGAACGAAGGTCTCCCGGCAATCAAGTACAAAACAACCAAGTTCGCAGCTGTCTGCCTGCATATGGCCTTCGGAAGGTGGCCGAGGGTTGGTTTCAAGGAGGTGACTGTTGAATCATGGCATCCAGGAACACTCACTACCCTTTGGAGAGACAATGGAGCAGCCGAGACAAAAGCCCTTTGGGGGAATAACCTTGGGCTTGTACCTCGCCAGGCCTGGGGATGCTGGCGGCCCTAGTCCTTGGCCCTGCTCTTTCTCGGCCTCAACACTCCGCACTAGTGTCACCAGTGCCACCTCTGCGTGGTGGTCAGGGACAGAGGCCGCACACAGGCTGGGCGTTCCACCCTCCTAGAGAGGGGCTGAAGGCTTCTAAGGGCCCCAGAGCGGATCCGGCCAGGATGCATGCCACCCCCACCGCTTCCTGGCTGCTCCTCTTTACAGAACCCCTACCCTTATTCCTTGGCCTTCTTAGCAGCCCCTTTTCCATTTCCTGGCGGGTCCCTGCAGGCTGAGCAGGAAACTTGTGCCTGTTGATAAGCCTGAAGACAATGAGGAGGCCGCCGCCGGACCGGAGGCTCTGTAGGCGAAAACAGCCTCGCCTCAAGGAGCCGGATGGCCCCTCGGGACCTGTTCACCAGCGGGGACCCTGCGAGGCCTGCGGGTGGTGTCCCTCTGGCCCAGTCCTTCTGCAGCTCACTCAGAGCGGCCAGACACGGTTCCAGCCCAGAAACCTGCCTGGGTCCCCCGAGAGGGGCCAGCTGCCTCCGTCTTGGGACCCCCAGGAACCTCCCCCAGGTCCTGCATTTATAATTTCACTTTGCAAAAGGTAGAGGGGGAATAAAAATCACTAGTACGGTCCACAGCGCACTCTGGGCAAAGGCTCCGTGCTGCGCCGCCAGCCAGAGACTAGGAGCTGGAGAGGGCCCGGCTTCCTGCCCTGGGTCCTGGGTGTCCGCTGGAGCAGAAGCCCCTCAACCCTTGTCCCCTTTCGCTTCCAGGTACCACAGGGAGAGGGAAAGGGGGGGCGGGGTCTGAGTGAAGGAGACAGAGGAGCCCAGGAGAGGGACCCACTTCAGACCAGAGTGAAGGAGCAGGCCAGAGCGAAGGAGGACAAAAATGGGCCCGCTCCCCAGGGCTACTATTTTTAGTCTCCCTCTTTCTCTGAGAAACTCCCCCCGCGGGCTTCTCACGCCCCAGGGGCAGCAGCACTGAGCCACCAAGGAGGAGCCCTGCTCGGAGCAGAAGGGCCTCTCCGGAGCCCCATAGGTTAGAGCTAATGCCTGCCTGCCCACCCCAAAGCACCGCCATCCTGTGGACCATTTAACCCTCAAGTGGGCGGCTGGAGCCAGGCAGTCCCCAGGGCAGCCCTGAAGTGATGTTGAGGTCGAGGCCCTGAGTATGAAAACTGAGGCTCAGAATTAGGATGGAAAGAGAACAGGGTGTAGGAGAGCTGCAGATGACGCCCTGTACGCAAACTTGAATTTTTCTCCCTTACTTCTGAGATCCTCAGCAGGAAGGGAGCTGGGGAAGTTGGGGGAAAATGCAAAAAAGGAAAGGGGTGTTGAGGCTGAAGTTGGGAGGTGGGGCTGAGACATTAAGGGACCCTGGAGCAGGCCCACCAAGCCTAGAGGGGGAGGAAGCTGTCCAGGCTTTGTTGTGGCTGGCAGTCTGGTCTTGAGTCCCGCTTTGTCTGGGGACCCTAATACTTCATGCTCCAACACCCTTGCAGCACAGACTGGGCTAAAGGGTGAAATTTAGGTGGTTCCCATCTCAGTCCCCATCACTGTGGTTCAGTTGCTCTCTACATCTTTCCAAGCCTCACTTTCCCTGGTGACCTCCAACCTGAGAGAAATGAGTTAAAGCTGATCCCGACAAACCTACCCTTCACCCCCATTCGGGATCCTTGAAGAAGGATGGCAGGAAAGCCTGTTTCCTTATAAGTAAAACAGCTTATAATGGGTTCCTGAGGGTCCTTTTTTCCCCCAGATGTTGCCCTGGGCCACCCCCAGCTCCTGGAAGCCTCCAACACTCCTCAAGCACTTGCTCTATGGAGGTGCCCTAATTCTCTGGCTCTTTGAGGCCCTCCTCTCTATTTCCTTTGTCCTTTTGGCTCTGGGAACCAATGGGGGTAGTGGACCTCTTGGGGGGGGTTCATAATTCTGCTCAGCTCGGCATTCGAACCCCTCCTCCATTTCCTGTGTCCCAAATGACCTCACGGTCGTGCTTTTGGGGCACCTCCCTGGTTTCCCAGGGCAGGAAGCAGGAGGGGGCAAGAGGGAGGTTCTGGGCTGGGGAATTGATGTGAGGAGCGTGAAGTGCGTTTGTCAAGCCTAGGGACCAGGGAATTCCCCAGGGGCTCTTGTACATCAGCTTGTGTGTGGGGTTGGGGTGTGGGTAGGGGGCGGGAGGGGGGCTGCAGTTAAGTCCTTAAGCTCTTTAGCCAGCGTCTTATCGAGCAGCTCAGCTCATCCGGCTCTGCTGGGTGGAGGTGGGGAGTGGGGGTGAGGAATGGTTCCAGTCACTCACCCCAAGCGATGCCCTAACCCTCTCCCCTATCGCACACACAAACACGGCGCCCAAAGTGGTAGCTGTTCCCTGGCACAGGGGGACAGAAGTCAGCACCAGACAGTGATACCCTGCATGAGGGAAAGTAGAAGTAGAGGAAGGGAGAGAGTCAGAGGCGGGAGTCCCGTCCCTCCCAGTTCCTCATCAGTGCCCAAACCGCCTTCCTCAGGGTCAGGTTCACCCATTCTCCCGTCTCATGTCTCCTCCAGGTCCAGGGTTTCACTCACCGAGGGTGGTCAGCCCCAGGAACAAAAACCGAAGCAAGCTGGTCGCCGGGGACCCGGGCAGGGAAACCATGGCCTTCCCTGGCCCTGACGGAGTCAGGGGCACCGGCTCCGGGACACACCGACCGACAGGTGCTGAGGCTGCACGACAGCCGGAGTGGACGCGGGAGCCGGGCTACTGACACCAAGGGCGCTCTGGCCAGAGTCTGTGCGTTCGTGTGCCGGTGGTGGGGTGGGGACCGACAGGGACTCGGGGGCGGGGCATTAGAGGGGGCGGAGAGGTCGCGGTCCTCCCGGGCGGGGCGCGCGGGTGACCCGCCGCGGGGGGAGGGGGGCGCTCCTAGCGCTCCGACGGCCGGATGCCAGGCCTCCGCCGGCTCAGGGCGCAGGGTGGGGTCGGGTGAGCTGTGGCATCCTCACAGCCCGCGGGGGGCAAGGGCAGAAGAGAAGGGTCCTGAACTATCACACTGCGCCATACTCTTCCTCCTTCGCCGGCGTGGGGTAGGCAGGAGGGCCAGGAAGGGCCGGAGGTTTGGGGATTATCCGACGTCCAGGGGCCACACGCGCCCGACACCCTCAACAGCCCAGGCTCCAGACCGACTAACCGGCTCCGAGCTTAGGTGTGCCGCATCCTCAGCCTAAAGGAAGAGGAGGGGAGCCGCATTTTTCCAGGGGCCACTGGGGCTCCGCGGCGTGGGAATCGAAGCAGCAGGAAGGGGCCAGAGCGCCGGCCGCGCGGACCCGGTTCTGCGGGCCGAAACTACCGATTTCCCAGCGCCAGGGGCGGTCTGGGCCGCGGGAGCCGGCCCAGGGAGCGGCCCTGGAAGGGAGGCGGCCACGCCCGCCTCCGCCCAGTCCCGCACGTGCCGCGTGAGCCCGAGGCGGCGGTAGAGGATGCCCGGGGCCGCGCCGGCGGTGGACGCGGGGACTGTGTTCACCTGTGGGAAGAGAAGGGGGGGGGGGTCTCTCATTAGGTTCTCGGAGACTCCCTAAACCCAGGCTTAAGGGTCAGCCGGGGCTTGTGCAGCAAACCAGGGGCAGGGAAATGATTGGCGCAAGAAAACCCCAGGAGCTGAGCAGGAAACTGAGTAAACAAGAGCCTGGTTTCCCGCTCAACTCGGAAAAGCCTTTTGCTGACCGAGGAGGAGGAGACGGCAGCTGCAGGAAGGTAGACAGCACAAAGTCCCTCCACTTATTTATCCCCATGTCTTTGCTGCCTCCCATCCCTCCTCAGGCCGGCTCTGATCCTTTAATTCCCGGGACTACATCTTGTTCGCTGTGAAATTTAATTTAACCGTCCCTTCCCCCTCCACCCCCTCGAATCCCCCGCCAGTCGGTCCAAGGCGCCTCTGCGCCCTCTGGCGGCTGCAACTCCCTTACAGAAGGGCACGCACCTGTTCTGGCTTCTCTGTCCGGCAGCCAAAATAAAGATGCTTCAAACGTCCGGGCACAGCTCAACAACCGGGCAAAGGTCACCGAGGACAGAAAACATAACAATGAATCCCTGGCGCTGCCTTCTCTGAGTGGCAGTTGTCTGGGAAGAAAAGCAGCCAGGCTTCCTGGATTCCATTTACTTTACAAGGTTCTGCTCTAACACTGAGTGTGATCCTTGAGCCCGGGCTGCCCAAGATCTGTTTCTACGCAGCGCCCCACAGACCCTCTCAGCTGCTTCTTCCTAGTGTGACCCCTCTGGCTACTCTTTAAATACTTGCCATGCCGTGGCTTTGAGAAATGCTTATGCAAACACTAGACTGCTCATGCAACCCCTGGAATCTAACACTTGGCAGCTCAGTGACAGCAAAGGCAACAGTTTTAGGTAACTGCCAGTCTCATACCCTTATAGAGGGACCTATAAACTTGGAATTGTCAAGTAAATTGTGTGTGTATGGGGAGAAGGTGCTGTTGGTTTGGTTTTTCTATTCCATCAGTCAACTTTTTTAAAAATATGCTTTAGTTTTCATTGCAAACCACCTCTTTAAATATCCCTCCTTTGTTTCCAGATCAGGGCTAGATTATCTCAAATACAACTCCTTCCAAGAAAGGCAATGCAGAGCTCTTGGTTGCATCCCAGTTAAACCAAAGCATCTGATTACAGAGGCTGTGCTCATCCCTGTCAAGTACTACACACGGCAGAGCCTCAACATTCACTCTCAGGAGCTAACTTTTCAGAATTTGCCTCCCAAGTAATCTACATCAGAAGTGAAGCTACAACCAAAGACTTGTAAGCAGTGACCCTCTCCATGTGACACAAGAGCAATCCCTTCAGGACACTTTCACTGCTCTTACCCAGTCAGAGAACTTTCTACACTATCACCTATTCCAACCACTTTTTTTCTGCTTACCCTGAAGCGGTCAAGTGGTAGGAGTTAGCAGAGCAGCTCCATTACTTTCTGAAAGTTTTTGCCGAGATGCATTTTAGGGTGAACATTGCTCTCTGCCTTCGTGTGAAGCGGGAATATTAGCACAGATAATCTGTGAGCGGCCTGGGAATGGCTTTCACAAACATGCTGCGTGCAAAAGCCAAGTTCATAGTTTCATATATTAAGAGAGACTTGCAGGTTACGAGCGTTTCTCCCAATCATACTTCTTTTATCTGTACAGTATTTTCTAATGCTGATTCTTACATTTGAATATAGTGTCTCCATCCCCCTTGAATCAGTTATAAGGCTTCATTAAGGTCTAAATAGTCCACTTTTTGTTTTTAGGAATGCCCCTATCGTTACTGGACACCCTGCTGTCCTCTTTTCTAGATTGTTCTGGCCAAAGAGAGTGGATATTCCGCACCCGCAAGGTACTTTCTTTCCAAGTCTCCATTTCCCAGTGCTCAGCTTTGTCCTCTTGCCCCTACCCTCACCATCCCAAGCCACGTCATGAAAACACACACTGGTGTCATGAAAACACACACTGGTCAGTCTTTGCCATATTCCCCATGCTGCCTGCTCGGAGTGGTCTAACGATGCCCATCCTCGGTAATGTTAGGTAGGTCTCAAACATGCTCACTGAACACTCCCAAAATGTGCTGCCCCTGCTAAGTAACTCACAGCAGTGAGAAGTGGGACAGAGGGAAAAATGAATGAAGCACAACGTGAGTTTTAGGGCTGGTCAGAGGCAAAGTTTGGAGGATGTCATGTACTACTCCTGGTGATAATGCTTTTTTCCTGCAGCACTTAGCACTAATACTATGAGATTATTGCCACAAAATGGTCAATGGGGCCTCAGCTTTTAGGACTTCAATTCCAAGTTCCAAAGAAGAGCAAACTCACAAGAATCTCCTAAGGCCCATACTTACTGTGCCCAGGAAGAGGAGGTGCTACCCTCACACATTCCAGAATATTTATACTCTCCTAGCAGCTCACATCAGGAAACAGCCAACTCCATAAACCCAGACTCAAAGGACATTATTAAAAGTCATCCCATTGACTGTAAGCTCTCTAGCCATTAGAAAAATAAATAAGCATTGAACAACCAAGGGGTATCAGAATGAGAAAAAAAAATCATTGATTTAAGACCATTTGGTAGTGGGAAAGAAAGTAACATTTTTTTAATCAATATGTTTTACTTTTACTTTCAACAGTATAGAAAAATAGGGAGAATTATAGCTCTTACCTGGATTTGCAGTCTATTTAAAGTAGCGCACCTGAGAGATGTTGGGGGAATCATTAAAGATAAATAAATAACCAGTCTAACAAGTCCCTGCCATGAGACCAAAGTGACCCTTGACTACCCTACTAGTAAGCTAGTTCTCAGCCAAGAGTACTAACCTCTCAGTGGAGTAGTGCTCGTTGACCCACAGAAATCTCTGAACGATCTAAATGTGATAGTTACCTTCCCAATGGACTGATACCTTAAAATTCCCTGTCCTCTGGATCACTGACAAATTCTGTTCGGATGTTTCTATTAGATCTCCTCTCCTTTTGTGTAGGCAGTATGATGGCATCAATTCCCCCCTTGTACCCCTGGGAGAGCTGCCCCTGATTACTGAGTGTCAAGATGAGGGATGAAAGTCTCTCACAAATGTATGTACTTAGAGCCAAAAGGAATATCATTTTGTAGCTTTTGAAAAAGTAATACCAAATGAAATGTCCAATGGCCCTTGGTACTCGGGCAAGAAATAATGACACTGGTCAGTGGGGACTGTGTAGAGGGTGAGAGGAAGTGGAGCTGTCCTGCTCTGTTTGTTCTGTTCATTCCTAGCAGGGAAGTCGGAGCACAGCCCCACTGCCAGTGTGCCCACACTGCTACAGAAAGCCCAACTAGTACGCCACGAGGCCAGGAATTACTTTAATATTTTTTTTCTTAAAAAAGTTTAAATGGCAACACAATCATAAAGTTGGTACATCACAGAAACAGAGGTCTTTGCAGGCAACACTGATTGGGAATAGCAAAACACTTGGTTGGTGAAAAAAATGAAACTCTAAATTATATACAATAGTAGCTAAGGGTAATATTGAAAAACAGTCTATTTACTGTGACTCAGGATTTAACTTGCCATTATCTATTGCTTATTTATTCAAGATTGTAAATAATACTTATATAGAGACATAGAGATGTGTAAAAATGAAACATTGTGAAAAAAATACAATTTTTCAATTTCATATGAAACTCAAAGTATAAGTTTTGTCCAATATGGAATGTACCTAACATTTGTTTACATTAGGGCTCTAAAATCCATTTAAAAATTGCTTTTTTTGTTTGTTTTTTAAAAAAGAAACAACTGCCCACCATGCAAGTCCGCTGTGTAGCTTGCTTGCTCAAAATGAGCATTTTCAGGTGAGGTCTGTTTCTTCTGCCCAAAGTCTGCTATGATTCCTTAGTTGTACTGGCCTGATCGTGGAAACAGTTTCCATGAAGAGTCTGATGGCAGCATCTGGATGAGGGACGGTCTGGGTAATGGGAAGTGAGAAGAGAGGTAAGAGCCCAAATCCTTACGAAGGATGACATTCAGTTGTTAAATTTTAAGGGGTATCCAATGGCTTTTTCCAGGCACTCAACCAAAGAGCCGGCGGAAAGAAAATCCCTCTCTACTTCTACAAATTTGATATAGATGGATTTGGGGGAAACTCCAGGATCCACAATACAGTTCTGAGACAAAAACCCATTAATACCAACCCAATCTTTGCTGAAGGTTTTGGTATTTGCTTGGAAATGTAAAAATAAGCATTGCTGCAGAGTCCGGACCTCAGCAATCCCGAGGTAGCAATAGATAATTCGGGTGGGCTCTATTTCCACCTGTAGTGAGGCTTGTGCTGAAAGGGTTTCCATGTCAACCCGGCCCTCCTTTCCTGGGTCCAGGGGACGTCGCTCCATGTGGGGTGAGGGGGGCCTCTCAATACACTCTTCGTAGCCAATGGCATAGAGGCCTGGGCTTTTGGGAATGCCTCCTGGCAATAAATACTGAACAACGTTCCCACCAGTTGGTTTGGAGTGGGCAATGGGTATCCAGTCAATTTCCATGTGCAGCTCCAGGCACCTTGCTTCACTAATAGTGATCTCTAAAAATTTGTAGTAAACATTTTTCCAGTTCATTTTCTGCACTCGGGTCATGATGATCCGTCCCTCGGGCTTCTCAGAATTGAAGTACTCCCGGAGGCGCTTGCCAAGGGGCACCTGGGAGCTGATCTCAGCATAATGGTAACGGATATCCTCTTTCCAACGAGTGTTATAACCAATTCCAAAAATGGCCAGTTTATTAGAAAGATGAAGTCTTGAAAAGTCTGTCCAGCTCTGAAACAGTTCCCATTTCAACTGTACTGATTCCAGAATCTGTACAATATTCTGCATGATGTCTCTTTTCCTAGAAAGAGAAATAAAAGATACCTCAGGTGTCTAGATGAGCACTGTCCAACAGAACTTCCTGCAGTGGTGGAAATGTTCTATATCTGTGCTGTCCAATACGTTAGCCATTGGCACTTAAAATGTGGCTAGTGTGAGTGAGGTATTAAAATTTTAATTTATTTAAAATTACATTTAAATAGCCGCAGGTGACTAGTGGCTACCATATCAGACAGTGCAAGTCTAGATAATCACAGTATTAAAATCTGAGAAATGCTCACCCCAGGAAGCTTCTAGGAACTAATGATAAATTGCTTTCCATTATTTCTAAAGTCTGGCCGTATTACACTTAGTAACTATTGATATATAAGATCCTAAAATTTCAGAAACACAAGGGTCATGAATTTTTTTAAGTGGCTATTATAATGCATATGATGGCCTTCAGATCTAACTATCAGAAGCAGGTGAAGGATGCTGTATTCAGAAAGGTAACCAGTATTAGTTAAAAAAATGAACAGATTAATTTCTAATCTGGAAATTCTGAAAGTTCAATAATTTTGGCCTATACATGCTTGCCATAGGGAAATATACAACCAGTTAAGACTCATGATCTGATACAAAATTATGAAAAAAAATGACATTTTCTTCTATTTGTCTGAAATACAGTACTACTCCCCCTCCCCACAAAAAAACTGTCAGTTTAGCACAGAATTAAGATCTGAGACTTCAGCTGGAAAGTCCATATTGACCTTTGGTTTTAAGAGAGAAAAATTCCAAGTAATGAATTGAGATTGTTCTAAAAAATATTTTATAAAGGGAAGCAAAAGTATAGAAATTATTTCAGTTTTGACAATTTTGTTTCTCAGGTAGGGCAAAACTTTGGTATTGGAAGATTGGAGTTTGTTCAATATTAACTTAGTAACAAACAATTACACTCTACATCAATCACAGATTCATGCTACGAAAAAACTACCACACATACAATCAAACACAGGCAAGAAAAGAGGGTGTAATGGTTGTATGCTAACAGCTTCTTGGAAGGAGTCAGATCCTTGAAGCTTTCCTCTTAAATTCTCATACCTTCTAGGAGGAGAGCTTTCGGAACAAACTGGGGAATCTTTCATTCAAACTGGGGAAACAGTCATTCTCAGTCTGTCCTCTTACTCTCCTTGACTTTCTTTTTGAGATGACAAAGAGCTACTCTTTTGTTATCAGCTGCTTCTTGAGCCAAAGACTGCCCTGGACTTATCCTCCACACTTCAGTTTGCCTTGAAAGATACTCAAGGATCTGCGTGGCCATCTAGATGAAATCACTGCATTTCTGGCGAACTGTTTCTCTTCTCAGAGTACACAAAGGCACTCAACCACCTCTCTAATATTGAGGTTGTGGTGCTTATGGGGCTAAGACATAGGACTGTGTTTCTGCACCAGTCAATGCTTTAAAGAAAAATTATGTTTCACAGCCACCATCCTTCCTTGTCCTCTTTTAAAATATTTTACTGATCTCAAGGAGGACTAAGCTAAGGAGTTGGGATGGAGGGCAGACATTTGTATCTGCTTTGCTCACTGCTGTATCCCAATGCCTGACATACAGCAGATATTTGATAAATCAGTGGTGACCCTTCTTCACGGGTGAAGGACAGGGCATTTTACTACGGGACATATATGCTAGTTCAGGCTAATCCCACCTACACCTAGAATAAAAAAAATCCAATGCCCACATGAAGTGTTTATTCAGCATTGTCATTGCCCTAAATCATCCGTAAGGAGCAGGTATGAGGAATCTGTTACACTGGAAAATAAATCACCTATTAGGAACCTCTCTGCCTGTGAGCTGAAACCTGGAGCAGAGGCAGCCAGGCTAGACATTTCTGCAGAGCCTGTCAGCTTTCTGCCCCACTGATCTGATCTCAGCCTGACGCTCTGTGGGCTCAAGTCTCAGACTGGCTTTTCGAAGCTCTGGAGCACAGTGAGAACCGGCCCCGTTATTCAAACAGTTCCTGTTGCAGTTCCTGATTTCTGAAGTTCCAACCATGGGAAACGTTCAGGGGGTCTGAAACTGGGGACGCCAGTTCTGTGAGGTCTGAGTTCATCCCCAGTTACATCAGTTGAGCCTCCCCTGTAGTTCTTAAGAGCTTGCTTTTTGATTCCCAAAATGGAATATTCTAAGGGATTTAAGTGTCCCTCTGCCCCTCCTATCATTTCACCTAACCCCAGACAAACACAGGGCCTTGCGAGTCATCTTTGTATTGTATTTACACGTCCAAACATCCACACCCACACACAGGCAAATACCATAAACAAGCTTATTTTCATGTAATACATTTACTTCTTCTTCTTGTATACAAAATCCTCAGCATTTTAGGTTAACCACTGGAACACTCAGGCTAAGAAGATGAGAAAGATCAACTAGACCTGCCTCCTCAGTGGTGGCCGTGACTTTCACAGCACATCTAACTGCAGCAGTCACTCTCTGCGTCTCCCCATTAGACTCAGGTAAGTGCACTCTGTAGAAAGATGGAACATCTACTTACTGCGCTTCTTCAGAAGACTCCTGTTTTATTTTTAATGTTCTCTTTGTGACAGGTATTTCATCTGAAAAACAGAGTTTTGGGAACACATTATATTTTCCTCAGTGGTGGCATATATTTACGTAGTTAAGATGTATTAGGTAGATATGCTTACTTTTTGTTCCATACTTTGCAATATGAGAACTTAATTCGAGTGTCAAACACTATCCAATGCAAGATTTATAAATATAACTCTTATTTAATGAGATGCGTACATTTATATGCAAGATCAGAAACCAGCTCTACAAGTATAAAAATCTTCAAGGTCACCAGTGGATTTCCAGCTAGGAGCTTAAAGCTTAATTTCACTGCAAACATGATTTTTAAAGGAACAAGAATGAAAATAACTCTGTTCTACTTAGATTTTCTAGGTGGGTTTTGCAGAGCAGTTATTCCCCCAGTATCAGGATCAATATACTCTGTATGTTATTTTTTTCCAACGGTTTGGGTGACTTAACTCTCTCCAGTAAAACTGGAGTTATAGGTTGCCACAGTAATTTAGACCTCATTCCACGTTGAAATTAAGAGGGAGTGATCACTTAGCATCTGCTCTTTTTATTCTTCCAATCACTAAGTCTCTTTCTTACATTGTGTTAGTCTTACAGTTCTATAGCTTCTTTCTTTTCTCCCTCTCTTCCAATATTTGAGATTTTTTTTAAATTTAGAAATAGCATTCATAAGAAATATTAGCATTCAACCCTTTTTCTTTTGAATTAGCATTTCTCTGTCATCAGAACGTCTGTAAAATAGTGCCTGTGGACTTTTACCTTCAGCTAGGGAGGCACATTTACAGTGCCGATCCCGGTTCCGCTTCCTCAGGGGCTGCCCAAGCACCTCGCTGGCGAGGAAGGGCGTTTGCTCGTGAGCCCTCGCTGCACCACTTGCCGCTAATGCGCAGTGGCCGCGGCAAAACCCTGCTTAGTACTTTCAAACTATGAAACCGAAAATTGGAGCATTTACTGCAAAAAGAAACAAAAAACAACTACATATACCTTCTTAATTAGGCCACGTAAGTTTAGACTTGATGGCCAGGAGTGTTATTTTCCATTTTTAATGTGAAGACTGTGAATAAATCATTCCAGCTACTGTTGGGATGGGATCCTAATTTATGAAGTTTGAAGGAGTAGGATCCCTGGTAAAGTTCAAATATCAGCGCCTTTCAAACACAGGCTTCCCTCCATTTACTCCTCAGACTGGAGCCTGGGAAGGGACCTTTTCCAGATCACAAATAGAAAAAAACAAAACAAAACAAAACAAAAAAACAACAAAAAAAAAAAACTGGGGATAAAGGAAAGGGAAGACAGTTTTATCCATTGCGGTTGAGCCAAGAGCCAATATTCTCGGCAGTCGTTTTAGAACTAGGAGGTGCAGGATATTTTAAATTGCATAGGATTCTATCTGTCACTGAGCTTTGCTGTGTAGCTCAGAATTACGTATTTAGGAATTTTGTGTTCAGGAACTTTGTGGGGCCCAAATTACCAAGCACTAGCTGGCACTTTAAGATTAAACCAAGGATGCCCAAATTGCCCCACATAGACTGGCTATATGCATTGTGCTGTCAGTGGGAATGGTACCAGAAGGTATTACGGACATTAAGAACCATATAAAGATATGTACACACACACACACACACACACACACACACACACACACACACACACACACACACACACACACACACATCATTGATGCTGGCTTTCTTACCCAATTCCTGATCTGTTGGATAGCCATGGAGATCCTGACTGTGGTTTCCCCAGTCCTCCTGTGAATACTCCTCCATAGTGCTGCCATCTGACTCCAGCTCCTGGTACAAGCCACTACTGTTAATAAGTACAGGCTGGCAGGGCTGAGCATCCCATCCTCCCTGACCAAACACCTGTTCCAACTGTTCAAATGTGTAACTGCTCTTTCTTTTCCCAACACCATGTTCTTTCACCCGACTGTAACACCTGCGAAGGGTCTAAGACACAAAGTCTTTTGTTATTCCTTTAAAGCTGTACTTCCTCTTCCAGGTACGGACCACAGATATTAATTACTATTAGACAGACACAGACAGACAAACACAGACACATTGTTACAGGAATGCTAGATTTCAAATTCATTATTATATTAGAAAAAAATACTGATTTAGCATTTAATCAAACATGTTATAATTCAAACAATTATTTTGCAATTAATTATCCATTAAACAAGAAACATTACAACATTATTGCATGTATCCCATACACATATTTTTATACCCCCACCCCCATTTTAAAAGAAAAAGAAAAAAAAAAAAAAAAAACAAAAAAAAACCAAGAAATACCAGCCAGCCAATAGGATGCACACCTGCCACAGAAAAGAAAGAGCTGCTATTGTGCCCAGAATTTGGAAAAAGTGAGGGGAGGGAGGACAGAAAGAAGAATTTCCCAAAGCAAAGAATAACCTTCCTTACTCTTGATTAAGAAAGAATACAGGGTGAAAACAATTGCCTAAATGAATGAGCTAGTAAAACGTATTATTAACATAGTCCGTATTCCTTACTAACTCACTTTGTCTTTGGGGAAGTTGCTAAAATTTAAAAGAGATTTCAAATCAATCATGCCACAGATTCCCAGTCTCCAACATCAATTATCCAGAAACAGCACCTATGCCTAGAAATTAGCCAGTAATAATACTAGTCTGTTCTACCAACTCAGACTGCCAGCCAAACAAATCAAGAAGCCAATGATTTCTTTTTTGGGGGAGGGGGGGAAGTGAGGTGGAAGGGTGTTATTTCACTTCTTTTTCTGCCATATGGCACACAGCAAATAAATATTATTATGCATGTCCACAAATAGAACCTGGATAATGTTATTATTTTGCACAAGCCTTCAATTTGCTTCATGGTGTTCCAATTAATGCATATTTCCGATTATTAGTCCAGTTTCCTTAGTTTAATGGTACATCTCATGCTATCTGACATGATCGTTCAAGAGATAAATCAAGGACTTGGTCCCAGTCCTTGCACCTTAGTTCCAAATTTAGCTTAGTTACATTCAGTCTCTAACCCACCTCTGCCTCCTTCTGTTCCTTCGAATCTCCTTTCTACTTTACTGGGTTTGACTCTGAGAATTTTCATGACAGACAAGACCCTTTTTCTCTGGTGGATCCCAAATACTTTCTAACTCAACTGTGCCAAAGCACTTCACCTCAGACTTCATTTATACACATTAGCCAGACTATAAATTTCTCCTGAAATTGAGATTACTTTCCATAAGCCAATATATCATCTACTCTCACCAAATGAACACAACTCTGAATAATCTTTACAGAGCCTCTGCAAAAGCTCAGTATCACAGCTGCAAACTACTGGAAGACACTCTGTCAAATACTTTGCAGATCTGTCCCTTGAGGCCAGAAATCCCGACGGGCAAAAGGAATAATAAAAGCATGACACATACGACGATCTTCCTCAGACACAAGCAGAGCAGCGATTAGAGTCACTCCATCCTAAAACCAGCCAGCCTGTGCCCTGCATAAGCACCTGCCTCATTCTCCCTTTCTGGAGACCTCTTCTGGTGCCTCAAATGATGCCTTAAAAAAAGTTGAGGTTTCTGATAATATACTCTTTAAGAGTTCCTTCTTTCTCTTGGTAAAGGATAGTCACAAGTATGTAACACACAACTTTCTAGAAATGAACTTGGGAAACGTGTCCTGAGCAACTCTTTCAATGGAAGGAGACAAATGCCTGCAGCAGATCTAATTGGACTTTCTACACACTCCCCTTTCCTGGTGCCCTCTGCCCTCCTTGCAGGGATTGGAATTTGAATTGCAAACATCTCCTGCCAATTTATTTTTATCTCACAATGTCTAGTTTCTGCCTCCAAGAACACCCCAACCACTCTTTTCAACTCCTCCAAGGACCGTAAATGGAGAGTCCCAGCCATGTGCCTTTCACCCTTCCAAGGCCATAAATGGAGATGGAAACCATGCCGCTGCTCACTACTTACTGCCTAGAGAAAGGCATTCAGGACACAAAAGAGCCCAACTGGAGCTGTCACTGAGGGTTATTTCAGAAGTCAAGGAATAAAACTAGCATTCCTTTGAAGGAATTATCAGGATTGTGACATGGGCATAAGCAAAGCCACCAACCTTTGACCATGTACGTGGTGGAAAACCACAGAAAAGATTTACTTTCTTTGAAACTACCAAATTGAGCTTAAAATGTCACTTAGCGGATGTAATTATGACTACGGAAACTACCAATATCTAAGGGTTTCAGAAATGGAAGAACAGTCAGATGAGATATTTTATATTTCATCAAAAAAGCCTAACAGACCTTGCCACCTCTTATTTTAGTGTACTTTTGAACTACACGTTAATAGTGTAATAGGCTGATATGTAAAATATCTATTAGGGGGTCTGAATGAGAAATGTTCTGGTAACTCCTAAATCCATGTGATAGGAATCTGAAGTATTAAAATAATGTTTAAAAAGATTTCCAAATTGATTTTAACTCTCTCAAGGCATAAATATACAAAAGAGGTACTTTCTGGGTTCACTGAAGACCACACAGATCCAAGGAGAGGCTGTTTAAATAGCACAAGTCAACTACGATGGAAAAAAGAGTAAGAACTTACACACCAGCTTGACTGCTACTGTAAGAAAGACTAGGATTTAGTTAAACTAGAGGGACTTGGACATATGGAGACTTTTCAATTCTTATTATCCGTAATAAAGCAGAAGAGGTTACACTTCCCACACACTAAATGATTAACCAAAGCATACCGTTAAGTGATTGTTGTATCTACGTCAACAGTCCTAAATAAGCCGACTACATACCTACTGTAAATCTGAGATTCACATAATGATCTGGAATCTAGGAAAAATGGAGTCTCGCCTCCCATATTAGACGCTATACCAAACCCAACAAGAACCTCAGTGCAGCTTACTTAGAGAACCATCTCCTGTTCAACACAAAAACTTTGTTTTCCTTCCTCCTTCATTCACCTCACTCATCTTAGAAATGTACAGGCACTTAGCTCTAGCAGTTTTTTAAAAATTAAGATCTCAGTGGGGAAAGAATCTGCTAAAAATTATGAGACTACACTATTGACAATTAAGAAGAGTAACGCTTCCCTTGCTGTTGGAAATGTCCGAGGTAAATCGGGATCCCTGTCTCCGCCCTGGGGTGAGAGCTGTGAGATAACACGACCTCCTAAGTGAAGCCACAGCCACAGAGGCCAGGGGGAGTCAAGAAAAGCCAGACAGAAGAACTAAAGCACAGGAAACAACCTGATGAGGTGGTCAAATCAGAGGAGGTCAAAGGTATTTGATTTGGAAGAAATGCCAAGTGAACTTCTGGTAGACCCACTGTGCCAAGTGTTCAATGGCTACAAAAGGAAAAGACGTGGAAGATGTCCCATCACCAAAGCAGGGAGAAAAATAAGATGGCTGACAACTGACAATTTATAGACAGAGGGAGAGTTCTGCCGAAGTTTAAGATTATAGTGAAAGGAAATGAGAGAATAAAGATGACATTAATTGTGGATGGATGTAAGGGGAGTCTGGGGGTGGGGTGGGGGGGCAGGTAAACAAAGGCAGGAGTTTTAGATTGGCAGGATTGGGGGTTTAACGGCAGCAATGCAGAGAGAGACCCAGGGTTACAGGACACGTAACATTAAATACAGTGCACAATGCAGCTATCTTGCCAAAGTAAGTAAATCCAGTATTGGGTTGTATAAGCAGAGGAATCACATGTAAGCTATGAAGGTGGCTCTTCCTCTCTATTCAGCACCGGTGAGGCCACAGCTGGAGCACAGCATTCAGTTCTGGGCATCGAACCAGCTACAAGAGAGGGAAATTGTAGAGTTCAGAAAAGGGCAAATAAAATAATGAAAGGCTTGGAAAATAAGATCTATAAGTAGGGCCAGTGGTTTCATCAAAGCCCTTCCTGACATCATATCAGCTACTTTGGGGGTAAAAATAAGGTTTCTTTTGTTTCCGTGTCCTCCAGTCCCTCCTTTGACTTTCAGGAAGTGGGAAGAACAGAATTCTTCCCTGGTATGGCCAAGTAGGAAGCAAGCTAAATAAATCTTATGGGCATACGACACCCAATTCAGCTACTGGCTCAATCATTTTCTCAAAATTTGCCCCGTTTCATACAATCATAAAATCATCACCATGACAAACCACTGTTCTAACAGAACTGACCGTGCGTGGAACAGGATATATAACAAGGAGGGATAGAAATAAGGCGTAACTGCCATATAAATGTTTAGAAAACACTGGCCTGATCAGTGTAAGATGTCAGATGAAAAACAGTCAAACTGCAGGGAGGACAGCTTAGTTATAATAGCAGGAAACAATGTTATAAGAAAACACAAGCAGTGAAACAGATTTTCAAATATAGCTGCTAAACTGGCCACACTCAAAATGGATTACATAGTTTATCTTAACCCACTGCTAACTAAATGTGATCAATTTAAGATTATTTAACCCAAAAGATTAAATAAAGAGTACACTTACTTGCAAACAAAGGCTTTAAAAAATCATGTTATATTCCACAAGAGGCAGTGGAAATTACACTGGGAGCAAACCTCCAGTAGAACCTTTACTATCTGCTTTCTTAGGTTTTCTGTACATTAAAATCTGGCAAAGTGACTTGCCAATCACCTAATCCTTCAAAACCACCAACCAAAAACCCCAACAAAACAAAACCAAAACTAAAAGCACAGCACTGCTCTCACACTCCCCGGTTCTTAGTGCTACAGAGGTTTTGGCAAATGAGAAATCTTTTTATTCTTACGAGTCCCTTTTCCTTTTCCTCCCCCTCTCCAGAGCAGAGGTTCTTAACTTTTCGGGGTCCTGGATCCCCTCCCTGGAAGCACACACATACAAAACTGTTCTGTACAGTGTTGGGGGAACATGGACTATCTGAAGAGCTCATACAAGAACCTCGGGTTAAGAAACTCTGCTCTCTGCCATGGGGTTATTTCTTCTACTAAAGAATATAGTAAGTATTAGTAAGAAACCCTAAAATAAGGTAGACTTAGCCTGTGTCTTAGGTTTTACAAGAGAGTCTGAAGACTGGGACCAGTTCAAATACAATTTCCCCAGTTTCTTCAATATGCTGCTCATTTAGATAAAGCAGCATTAATATTTCCTTTAAGAGGTAAATTAGTGAAATTCCTCTGCTTCTTGAAAGCAGCAATTCCTATCAGTAAAAGCTTACAAGGATATCAATTTACTCTTCACAAAAATATAGCACTTTTTTTCTACCTGGAGGGGAAGAAATCTTTTCCTGAAGTAGCAATTAAGCAGCAACAAATGATTCATGACTTACGCTGATGATCTGTTCCAATTGCATCACATAGTACTTGGTCATTCACTATCTGATTAACTTATTAATATAGATGCTAGATAAATTACCTAGGATAACAACTTAGAACAGGGAAATTCACACACCTAGAAACAAGTATAGTGAAGTCAGTCTTGACTACCTTCCTTGGTAGACAATGGCTAAGCTTTAACATCTCCCCATTTTAACACAGCCTGAAGACTAAAGGGACTCAAAGCAATAGGCAATGTCTATACTAACTCAGTCGTTAACCCAATGGGATCAAAGTCTGGTCTATTATTCCACTGAAACTGTTCGTATAATAGTCAGCAATGCCTTAATTACTACGAACAATGGTCCTCAAACTCTCTCCTTAACTCATCGGACCTTCCTGCAGCCCTGGATGCTGGTCATTACCTATCCGCATCACTATCCTTGCCAAACACCTCCTTTGTAAAACTTTCTGTGATATACTGATTGCCAGGGGGTGGGTGGAGCTGACCAAGGCTCTGATGACATACCAGGTTCTAACTTCCAAAACACTATGGAAGTTTTAAATGGGAAAAAAAACTTCAGAGATCATCTAGCCCAACTTCCTCATTTAACAAAATGAGAAGCCAAGGCTCCAAGTCAAATATAAGTATTCCTCCAAAAGGGACTTGGCATATAGAATTAGCAAATGCCACTCACAAAACGCTAACTTATCCTAAGAGAGCTGTTCCACTAGATTACAAACTCCATGAGGTCGGGAGTATGTCTGCCTTGTTTGCTGTTTCTTGGAGTCCAGAATAGTGCCTATCACATAAGGATTGTTCAGTATATATTTATTAAGTAAATGAATTGAGGTAATTTTGTAGTAAATCACTAGCAAGAAGATCAAAATTTTCTTAGGAAAGAAAATCAGGAAACTCACTGTTTAACCACAATGGTGGGTTATATTTACAAAAATCAATAAACCTAAGGCTCCTAAAACCTGAAAAAAGCAGAGGCAGCGAAGGGTATAAAACATAGACACAGTTATAATTAAAAAAGCAAAGTAATTTCTTCGTAGCAAAGGAGGACTAACAGCGGAGGGCAAGGCTATTTTTAAATATCTACCACTCTTGTTACACTCTCCTTTGGGGGGCAGGGTTGGGGAGAGGGATCGCCTGCCAAAAGGAGCTCTGTAACCCTGTCCACATTTTATTATTTCTTATGCCTTACCCGTTAAATAAGTAAAATATTCAAGAATATAAAGTAGCTCTGTCAGAGATAGAAAAGGAAAAAAGACTCAATTGTTTCCTGGATTTTAACAGGGCCAAACAGAAGAATGACTACCAGAAACCAAGAGCTCTTACCTCTCTGCAGTCTTTGTGGGGAACTGTCCAGGACTGAACTCTACCGGCTGTACCATCCCGAATCTGGCTATCAACGATTCACTTTTGTGTCTATAACTGGTCAGTATGTCTTCACGAGGGAGAAATTCTTGCACAGAACAAATTATTCAGGAAATTCTTACTCTCAGTGAATTATCAACCCCTGATTTTCTGGCTTCCTCCATGCTAGCAGATGCGGGTCTTACCCAGGCAGATTATGAAGAAAAAGAAGCCCTCAGGGAAGACAATCCTAACTGTCAAAACCAAACAGCCTTCATTGCTCAAGGAACCATGCCCATGACCATAAAGCTTTTAACTCTATACTGTACGTAAATCATACAGACACTCATACAAAATCCCCCATGGGCAGCGATACTAGATAAGCCACACTTAGCATGCATGGTCATGTTTAATGGCTTCTTTGGGATACAAGAATCCTTCTAAACATGGAATCCTCAAGTGCTTCTCTAATAAAACAAGACAGTTCAAAAAATTAGATTATACTGAACTACTTAACTATTCAGACATAAGCATCAGACATAACACTGTCTTTCTAGAACCTTCTCCCCACCTAAAAGAGAAAAAAAAATCAGTTTGGTGAAATACTGACTCTGATTAGAGGTTATTTTCCTCCGATCTCCTATAACACCTCTGATGCTGCTACATTAGCATCTCTGTTGAATCTTTTTCTCAGTACTTCACACCCTAGGGCACCAACAAAAAGAAGTATTTGGATGCTATTAAAGAGCTTAAATTTTATTAGCATGT